>NC_037093.1:19718564-20343564 GCF_002994745.2 Rosa chinensis | reverse complement strand
TTTTGTGTGGTGGACCATGGATTTTGGCTGGACAGACTTTGGTTGTTCAGAAATGGAGGCCTAATTTTGATCCTTTGACGGAGAAAATATGTAAGATGGCAATGTGGGTTAGGATTTGTGGTCTCCCTGTAAAGCTTTTTAAGAACTATACTGTTGCTAAAATTGGGAAGATTCTGGGAGAAGTAATTAAAGTTGACCAAGTGACTCTTGCCCAGGCAAGGGGCAAATTTGCTAGGGTGTGCATAAAGGTGGACTTGAACAAGCCATTGCGACCATTTGTTGAGGTGGAGAATGTGGCTTATGGGGTTGTTTACGAAGGTATCTCCATGATATGCTTTGAATGTGGTTGTTATGGCCATGTAAAAGACAAATGCCCTTCTATCCAAAATAATAGTCAAGTCCAGGTTGCTCCCACAGAAAATTCTGATTCTAATCAATCTGCAAAACCCACTGCTGAGGTGAATATGGAAGACAATACTCAACAAGGTAGAGAAAAAGGACAACAAGACAATGCGACCATGACTGAATCTATTGTGAAAGAAGATATGGGACCATGGATGCTTATGACTTATAAGCATAAAAAGAAGAGTAGTAATGGGAATGGAAGTACGTCTAGGAACCATGGTGGTTTCAGATTCAATGTGTTGCAGGAGGTGATTGAGGAAGGAAATGATGAGATGAATGGACAGGAAACAAATGCTATTGAAGTTCCTACGACCCCAGCTTTCATAAAAATTTGGAATAACTCTCAGGCGAAGACAAAGCAATCAAAACCTCATGCTGACTCTAAGGTAAAAAAGGTGGACAATAACAAGAAAAAGCAAGCCCTGGCAGATAATGGTAAGAACACTAAAGATAAGGGACCGTTTAGAGTTCTAATGAAGGATGTTTCTAATTCTGGTAATGCTGGCAGTAGCTCCAAAATCACAATGCAGTATCAAAGAAAAACTAAAGCCCTCAGTATTTGTGAGCCTTCGTTTCAATGCTCCCAACTTACAACTCTAACAATCATTGCTATGGAGCAGAATGTTGCAAATTCTAGTGTGGCTGCTAAATATAGTCATTGCCCCCTTAGGAGTTACTGGGAAGTACTGAGAGTATGATGACTGAAGTAGCTACGAATGCTACAAATTTTGTGAAGCAAGTTTTTGCGAAGAATAGTGCTTTGCCACAAGAAAACAATCTATCTCCCCATGTTGGGGATGGTATGGTTTCTGACATCTAAGGAATTTTTTCCTTCTTTTTTTTTCAGTTTAGATGTTTAAATTACTTTGCTGGAATGTCCGTGGAGCTGGTGGGAAGAAATTCAGGTCTGCTATTTCTAACCTTATCCATTATCATAAATTTGATATTTTGATCATTTCTGAACCTCGGGTTCCTTTCTCTAGAGTTAGAAATTTTTTTCGTAAAAATGGTTTCCCAAATGCTGAAATCTCTGAGGCTGCTGGGTTCTCTGGTGGTGTTTGGGTGTTGTATGATAAGAATAATATTGATATTCAGTACATCGACAACAACTCTCAATCTGTTACTGTTAAAGTGGCTACTCCTGGTTCTCATGAGTGGATATTGTCTGCCA
Organism: Rosa chinensis; assembly: GCF_002994745.2. Classification (NCBI taxonomy): domain Eukaryota; kingdom Viridiplantae; phylum Streptophyta; class Magnoliopsida; order Rosales; family Rosaceae; genus Rosa; species Rosa chinensis. The sequence goes on along the minus strand of NC_037093.1, from coordinate 20,341,988 downwards.
TATATGCTAGTCCTACTAACTCGATTAGAAGCTCTCTTTGGCACTATCTTTCTACCTTTGCAGATCAATGTCAGCTTCCCTGGATTGTTATTGGAGATTATAATGAATTATACTGCAGTGTAGACAAGAACGGAGGATCTATGGTTGGTAAAATTGGTGGCATGAAAACTTGGGTTGACAATTATGGTATGGTAGATGTTGGTTATCAAGGGCCTGATTATACTTGGTCCGCTAACAGAATAAAAGAGCGCTTGGATAGGGGTTTTTGTAATGATTTATGGAGATTAAAATTCCCTGATGCTTTTCTACAACACTTACCAAAAATGAAGTCAGATCATTGTCCCCTCCTTCTACACTCTAACTCTTGTGTTAATACTACTAATGCTGAAAAACCTTTCAGGTTCCAAGCAATGTGGATGAGTCATGATCATTACAGTAACTTTATTACTAATCAATGGAAGGGTTATTCTGGAGGCCTTCAGGAAAAAGTTTCTTTCCTTGCTCGAGATCTGAAGGAGTGGAATTCTAATATCTTTGGCAATATTTTCAAGAAGAAAAGAAGACTCTTAGCTAGGATTGTTGGAATCCAGAAGTGTCTTTGTAGAAGCAATAACTCTTATCTTCTTCACTTGGAACAAGATCTTATCAATGAGTATGAATTAATCTGTGAACAAGAAGCAATGTATTGGCAACAGAAGTCTAGAGTTATGTGGCTTGGAGACAGTGACAAAAACACCAAATTTTTTCATATGTCTGCCATGATCAGACGAAGGAGAAATAAAATTGAAGGCTTGCTGGATGCTAATGGCGACCTTTGCCATAATCTGGAAGATATGAAGGATATTGCTGCAGGTTTCTTTGAGGACTTGTTTACCTTCAAAATATCTGTTGATTCAAGGTTTGTTATCCCCTACTTGTTCCTTGAGTTGGAGAGTCATGAGTTGCAATGGATGAATAGGGATATTTCAAATACTGAAGTTAAGACTGCTCTGTTTAATATTAGGAGTCTTAAAGCTCTTGGTGTAGATGGCTTTCCTGCCATTTTTTATCAAAATCACTGGAATATCTGTGCTGATGAGATTTTGGATTTTGTAACTCAAGCTTTTAACTATGGGAAAAATTCCTATAGGGCTTAACCATACTGTAATTACTCTTGTGCCTAAGGTTCCTAGTCCACAGGATATGGCCTTGTTTCGCCCCATCAGTCTATGCAACACTCTTTATAAAGTGATATCCAAAGTTCTGGTGGCTAGGATTAGACCGTGGTTGAAACATCTTATAAGCCCTAATCAGGTTAGCTTTGTCCCTGGTAGGCATATTTCAGACAATATTATCATAGCTCAAGAGGTTTTACATAAATATCAGCACTCTTATGATAAAAAAAGGTTACTTGGCCGGGAAAATAGACCTTTCTAAGGCCTATGATCGATTGAATTGGAGCTTTATAGCCTCTGTTCTTTTTGAAGCTCGATTTCCTGATAAAGTGGTTAAGCTAGTGATGGATTGTGTCTCTTCCAGGTTTGTGTTAATGGTGAATTGTCAAAAAACTTCACTGCTAGTAGGGGTATCCGGCAAGGTGACCCTTTGTCCCCCTATCTTTTTGTTCTATGCATGGAAAAATTATCTCACTTAATCACTTCTACTGTGGAAGTTGGACAATGGAAACCAGTTTGTGCATCTGGATCTGGTCCACTTATCTCCCATTTATTTTTTGCAGATGACTTGATATTATTCTCCGAAGCTACTTGTGATCAAGCTAGAGTTTTAAAGAAGTGTCTTGATTTGTTATGTGAGCTCTCTGGTCAAGAAGTGAGTTACAATAAATCAGTGCTTTTTTGTTCTCCTAATACTGATAAGATGCTTGCTAAAAATATAAGTGCCATTTGTGGTTTTGCTCTTACTACCAACCTCGACAAATACTTGGGGATGCCTCTGCTGCACTCTCGAGTCACCAAGCACACATATGCCTCTATCATCGATAAAGTTCAGGGTCGATTGGCTGGTTGGAAAGGTAAATTGTTAAATCTTGCGGGAAGAACAACTCTAATTAATTCTGTTATCTCTACCATGCCTGTTTTTGCTATGCAGACTGTTAAGATTCCCGCTTCTGTTTGTGACACTATTGAGAAAATGAGCAGAGATTTTCTTTGGGGAGATAATGATGGCAGTAGGAAGGTTCACCTTGCTAATTGGGATTTAGTTTGTAAACCAAGGAGGTTCGGTGGATTGGGGATTAAGAATATTAGACACATGAACCAAGCTATGCTTGCTAAGGTGGGATGGAGGATGTTTCAAAATGATGAAGGATTATGGAGCATGGTTTTACATCAGAAATATGTGAAAGATATTCCTCTGTTGCACTCTGAAAATGGTTGTTCTTCTAGAAGTTCTAGTACTTGGAGGAGTATAGTTCATGGAATCAGATGATTAAAGGAAGGTTTAGTTTGGAGAATTGGTGATGGGTGTTCAGGCAATTTCTGGAATGACAAGTGGGTTACTGATGGACCACTTCTACAACATACGCTGAGTCGGGCTACTGTCAATGATTGTCTCAGAGTCAAAGATTGTTGGAATGATGGTGAGTGAGATATAAATTTCCTTAAACTTCACTTCTGTGATGATATTGTCAATAGAATTGTTAGAATTCCTCCAGGTTTTCACGGTTGTGGTCCAAACAAAATGATTTGGGGAGGAACACGTAATGGCCATTTTACTGTTAAATCAGCTTACCTCTATTTGGTCAAGGAAGAAAATATCATGGATTTTCCCTGGTTTTTTCTCTGGAAGTTACCAATACCCCCTAAACTGAAATATTTCTTTTGGTTGGTCTGCCATGGTAAACTCCTCACCAATGTTGAAAGAGTTAAACGAAGAATTACTACTAATTGTTATTGTCCTGTTTGCCATGACCAACCTGAGCCAATTTTCCATTTGCTTAGAGATTGCCCTGTTGCCCAGATGATTTGGAATAGTGTTATATGCTTGGATTCCATTTCCAGGACCATGCAGCTTGATTGGTATGAGTGGTTCTTTGCTAATTCTCAATGCAGGAAAATCTGTTATGGTAATCTCCAATGGTGTTCAATATTTGTGTATACATGTTGGCACATATGGAAGTGGAGGAATAAAATGGTGTTCGATGAGGGGTTTCACTATCCTTTTAATCTTGGGAAAGTTGTTATTGATTCTGCCAGAGAGTGGAAATCTGCTAATACTTTCAAGCCGCAACAGTCTAGTAAAACTTCTATTAGTTTGTTGTGGAAGAAACCTCCTAAGCATTACTTTAAATTAAATGTTGATGGTGCTAGAAATCTTAATGGGAAAATTGGTGCTGGTGCTGTCTTGAGAGATTTCACTGGTGCTTGGATTTCTGGGTTTTATGCTAACCTTGGTTGCGGTTCTGTCCTTCAAGCGGAAGCTTGGGGATTACTTTTGGGACTACAAATGACTCTCTCTCACCATTGCCGTCATCTTCTAGTGGAAAGTGATTCTCATGTGTTAGTTTCCCTAGTTCAGCAAGGTGTGGATGATTTGCACCCCTTAAAAACTATTATTGATTGTTGCCAAGCTCTCCAAAGACAATTGCACAGCTATGATCTTAAGCATGTCTATCGTGAAGTAAATCAGGTTGCCGACATTCTCTCCAAAGCTGGTTTGGATGCAGAGATTGGAGCTCAATTCATGGAGCAACCCCCTCCACAAGTTATTCCTAGCTTGCTTGATGACTTGTGTGAAAGTCCTAGAATTAGGATTATAAATTCTGAGATGTAATTTGTTCTTTATTTTTGTTGGGCCTTTTGGTCCCATATATCAAAAAAAAAAAAATAAAAAAAAATAGAGAAAATGGTTTTTATACCAGAGAAAAAATAAAGAAAAATTAGAGAAAGGGTTTGGGTCCAGCACCCGTAAGTTGAGAAAAGGAGCACTATAAAAGCCTAAACCCAGCAAAACCCTAATTGGCAAAAACTGAGTTTGCTGAACCAGAACCATGGGCAAGGTGAAGGGAAAGCATCGTCTTGACAAGTACTACTACCTCGCGAAGGAGCACGGCTACCGCTCCCGTGCCTCATGGAAGCTTCTCCAGCTCGACGCCAAGCACTCCTTCCTCCACTCCGCCCACGCCGTCCTCGATCTCTGCGCCGCCCCCGGCGGTTGGATGCAAGTCGCCGTGCAGCGCGTCCCCGTCGGCAGCCTCGTCGTAGGCGTCGACTTGGTCCCCATCGCTCCTGTTCGCGGCGCCCACTCTATCCAGCAGGACATCACGAGGACCGAGTGCGTCGCCAAGCTGAGGAGGCTGATGAGGGACCAAGGCTGCTCTGCGTTCGATTTGGTGCTTCATGATGGCTCGCCCAACGTCGGTGGAGCCTGGTCGTCTGAAGCTACGGCGCAGAACGCCTTGGTTATTGATTCGGTGAAGCTGGCGACGCAGCTCTTGGCTCCCAAAGGCACATTTGTCACCAAGGTACTTGAATTGGTTTTTCGGAATCGAATTTCGATTCTCTATTGATTTGCTATTCCATCAGAAATGGATTGGATGTGTTAATTTTTGTAGTTGTTTCATATTGAGCAAGTATTTCATCTCTATTCATTATTGCTTTTCATCTTAAAACATGATCAAACTTACTGGATACCTCAATTTATTGGAACTTACTTCGTTTATCATAGGCATTTTGTTGTGGCGGATCTCTACCGTCGCGTAGGATTTTATTTAATTGTGTTCAAGTATGTTTTGGCGTTTGTGTGTGTATATGAATCCTGATTTCTTTGATTTTGTCTTGTCTCAGATCTTCAGGTCACAAGATTATAATGCTGTCTTGTTTTGCCTTAAGGAGGTGATTTCCTACTTCTCTAATAGCACATTTGTTAGTTCAGATTGATGCATCTATCTGAGCCTCGTATTTGACTTGCTTTGCAGTTATTTGAGAAGGTTGAACAGTATAAACCAGCAGCTAGTCGTAGTGCATCTGCCGAGACATATCTTTTGGGTTTTAAGTACAAGGCTCCAGCAAAAATTGATCCTCGCCTACTTGATATGAAGCATCTGTTTAAAGCTGTGGAACCTCAGAAGAAGGTAACTCCTATCAGAGGAAACAGAATGATGGCTTCTTTTGTATACATGCTATTTTCTAGCCTTTTTCTTGTAAATTATTGTAATATAATATCATCAGCTTTCCTTGATGTAGGTGGTGGATGTACTTAGAGGAACAAAGCAAAAAAGACACCGTGACGGGTAAACCTTCTTTCTGATTTTAATTTTGTTAATATCTTTAAACATTCACCTGACCACAATGTGGTTTTTTTTATAATATCATTTAATGGCCTGTGTTATTATTGTTGGTGCTTACAAAATTTCAAGAAGGGCTTTTAAAATGCAGCATAACATTGATCAGTCAATCAATATGCTCTGCTCCTGACCTTGTGTGTGAAACAGTTTTTGAGTTCTTAAGAGTGTTACCCCTACATGGCTGTTCTTACGTGCAGAATTGAACTATTTTGGGTGTCAGGAAATCGACAGAAGTGGGTTTTGTCATTGTTGATGCTTGATTGTGTTCTATATGCAGGTATGAAGATGGAGACACAATTTTGAGAAAAGTATCTTCAGCCGCTGACTTCATTTGGTCTGTGGATCCTCTAAATATTCTTGGATCTGTCACTTCCATAACATTTGATGATGTGACATCTTTGCCCATCAAGGATCATGCTTTGACAACAGAGGAGGTAACCATTTCTTTTTCTTTCCGTTATATGTTATTTTCTTATTTAGATTTTCCTTTAATCTGAAACTTTTAAGTCTTCCACTTACCTTAATGTTTATGGTTCAACAGGTTAAAATTCTATGTGATGATCTGCGTGTTTTGGGGAAGCAAGATTTCAAGCATCTTTTGAAGTAAGAAATGCTGCTTTTCCTGTTTATCTCTTAGATCTTGGTATATTTAGATTTCCACACAGGGCATTTTGAACTTTGTTTTTCGTCCTCTCAAATCTGTATGGTGCATACCTCTTTGCTGCAGTGGCATCATTGTTGCTCTTGTTGATATTATAGTTCTTGAAGGCAATCTGTTCTTTTTAGGTAGTTTCAACCTCTATCTGTAACAGTTTGGGACCACTGCACCCATTTAGGAAGTAGGACTTGAAATCTGATCAAGATTAGGGTGACTAAACGGTATGAAGCATTTTAAATAGATACCTTTAGTTCAGCTGTGGTAGATGTCTATTACTGATACTGGGATGCATATCATCTGCTAATGGTTGATTTATCTTTAACTAGAGTGGCTATCTTATTCAACTAGGGTCATGTAAGCCCTATCAGCCACTAACTCCTTGCTATCACTGAAACTGCGGCTTACTTAAGGTTTTAGCATTCAGTTGATGGGTTGTTTAACTGTTTTGGAAGGAATATGGGGGAATCCCAACTGGTTTTCATATTAGATTGTTATTAGAAAGAATAATGCAAAATGTTTCAGAGGTGATTGTAGCGTTGGATATTCCACATCGCACTGGAAAGAGAATAAAAAGAAAGTTTGACTTGTAATGTGTATGCTGGACATGCCGCATGTTTCAGTGTTCCTTTCGTGTTCTCTGATGCATACTAATTGGTCATGCTTGTGTTGTCATTTAGGTGGCGGGTGCAGATAAGAAAGGCCTTGTCTCCTTCCGAGAAAGCTGATGTTACTACTGCTCCGGATGTTGAAAAGGAGACTAAGGAGGATGATGATGACAGAATACTGAATGAAATGGAAGAGCTTACAAATGCTATGGAGCGCAAGAAGAAACGGGAAAAGAAGCTTCAAGCAAAGAAACGTGCTCAGGTTCGTGTGTGTGTGTGTATTTATAATTGCATCAAAATGTGGAAACAAAGAATTTTCTGTTTGATTGCAAGGAAACAACAGAAACCCCTCTTTTCAAATTACAGTTATTTTAGTCATATAGTCTTTAATGAGATGATCTGTTCATTTATTTATTGTTCCCGTTTCCTGTTTGGCAATCGTGAAACTGAAAAGTTGAATTGAAATTTGCATGTGTATTTGATTAAAAAAAAAAAAAAAAACCCCTTTCAGAGTAGTGCAGATAGACTGCGGTTTGCCTTTACCTTCTGATTTATGGTTATCCCATTACTCATTACTTTAATTTTGATTGCTCTATAGTTCTTGGTTGCGTACTTGGTCCAACATTTTGTTTCTTGAGTTCTTACTTTTCTTGTACCGTTTTGTTGTTTTGATTATTATGGCTTTGCTAGACGACAGTCCACAATTATATACTATTACATACAGAAACAAGAAAGAGTAGTAGTAATAAAATTCAGAAATGAGTCCTGGACTGCAGCTCTAAGGAACATCAATTAGATAGCCATGTCATGGTACTATAAAACATCACTAAAGTTATATATCAGTGGTATGATTGTCAGCATCATGTCTGTTTATGGCCATTGAATGCAGCTACACCAATTGATTCAATTCTGATAAAATTTGCCAAATTCCAATACTGTTTTTATTGCAATTTTTTTAATTTAAAGTCATATATCAATACCAGTCGGTCCCATAGGATTTGGTACCAAAGTAACCCCGGAGGGACTTGCAATGTAAATTTATGATTTTCCGGGACAAGAAAAAGCACACGATACTGCTCATTTGATCCATTTACAATCTCCATGCTCATTCGTTTATTCTATCTCTCTTAATTTTCCAGGACAAGGTCCGGAAGGCGACTGGGATGCAAATAGATGCAATGCAAGATGGTTATACAGATGATTCTCTGTTTTCCCTATCTGCCATCAAGGTATGCTTTTAGTTCTCAGAACTCCTAGACATGCTCATTAGTATGGGATTTTTGTAACCTCTGAAGAGCTTCTTTGGAGGACCATACACAGTGGAATAATGCAATCTCTATTTCTTTTGCACAATGCTTAGGTTAGCTTATATTTGTTTATTATGGAGCCTGCTGTCTTGGAATTTTTTCTTTCTTTCTTTCTGATTTTTGAGTTATTTGGATCTTGATATAGTTTATTGGTTATCCACATATCGAAGATGAGTGTGGATGTATTCTTTCTGCAATTTGGGGATACCCGATATTAAATGGTGTTATATCCTATAAAGAACTTTGCAATAGGTGCTTGAAGCAAAACATATATGCTGTTGGATATTTTAGTTTTATCTTTAATATATTTTGACTATGAATTTATATGAATATTTATATATACATATATGTGTGTATATGTGTGCGTGTTATTGTGTATTTCTAAATATAATTATGGAAGTTTTATCGTTGCCCTTCAGGGTAAGAAAGATCTGGTAGCGATTGATTCCACCGAATATGATGGTGAGAATGGTGACTTGGCAGATAGCGAAAATGAGGATATGCAGGATAAACCTGAGGAAGCATCTTCCAGTGATGTAGACTCTGATGACGGCCGTAGAAGGTTATACATCTTGTCCCTTATATCAGATTGAAAGATACAAATGCTTGTAGTCTGTCTATGTACTTAAATCATGTTTTTGTTGTTAGATATGATGAAAAAATGGAAGAACTTCTAGATCAGGCTTATGAACATTATGTGGCCAAAAAGGAGGGAACTGCAAAGCAGCGAAAGCGTTTGAAAGAAGAGGCTCAAAGTTTGGAGGTATGGTTTTTCCATAAATGTTCCACTGTGTACATTTGCGACTTTTATTGTTTTTATTCTTTTATGTTTTATAATCTCGATTTGTTTTTGCAAATCTGTGCGCAGATGACCAAAATATATGCCCTTGCACTCTCTCTCTCTCTCTCTCTCGCTCTCTCTCTCTCTCTCTCTCTCTCTCTATACACACACACACACACACACACACAAACGATCTGCCAAAAAATGCTGCCAAGCTGAATTCTGTTGCAGAGAATTTTTTTTCCATCTTTTTTTTCTGTTTTTCTCCTTTTGGTGCATGCCGGCTAGAGGACTGTTTTTGGTCATATGCTTAGTTCTTGTTTACTGCTGTTCAGGATGTTGATGGTGAAGATACAATTCCATCTGATTATGATTCAGACAAAGATGAGGCTGATCAGGAAAAGAATCCTCTCTTGGATGCTCTTGATGATGGGGAAGGACCAACTCAGGAGGAGGTTACAAATAACTGGTTTAGTCAGCCGATCTTTGCTGAAGCTGTAGAACAGGGGGATTTGGAGAAGTCTGATAGTGAAGACGAAATGCAGGTTGAAAGGCCAGAAGAGAATTTGGCCCTGCAAGAGAAACCCAAGGAAAAGACGGTTATTAAAAATGTTAAAGAAAAGTCTGAAAATCGTGTTGCAGGGTCCAATTCCAATCATGAACCCAAAGCAAAGAAGGCAGATGATGATTTTGAGATAGTCCCTGCTCCCGATACAGATTCAAGTGATGATTCATCATCAGATGAGTCTGAGGATATGGATACCTATAGAAAAGCCGAGATACTGGCATGTGCCAAAAAAATGTTGTCAAAGAAGCAAAGGGAACAGATGCTTGATGATGCGTATAATAAGTACATGCTTGATGACGAGGGCTTGCCCAAATGGTTTTTGGACGAGGAAAAGAAGCACCGACGACCAAATAAGCCAGTGACCAAAGAAGAGATTAATGCAATGAAAGCGCAGTTTAAAGAAATTGATGCCCGGCCAGCAAAGAAGGTGGCAGAGGCTAAAGCTCGAAAGAAGCGGGTTGCCATGAGGAAGCTTGAGAAGATTCGTAAGAAGGCCAACACAATATCAGATCAGGCAGATATCTCTGATCGTTCAAAGAGCAAGCAAATCGACCAATTGTATAAGAAGGCAGTGCCCAAGAGGCCTAAAAAGGAGTATGTGGTTGCGAAGAAAGGTGTTCAAGTCAAGGTTGGCAAGGGTAAGGTCCGTGTTGATGCAAGAATGAAAAAGGATGCAAGGGGTCGCGGGACGGGTAATAAATGGGCAGGAAAAGGCAGTGAAAAGAAAGGAAAAAATATGAAGGACAAGAGAGGTAAAGGTAAAGGATCTGGGAAGCCATCAGGAGGGAAGCCTTCTGGAAAGAAGGGTGGTAGCAAAGGAAGAAAGATGGGCATGCATGACTGAGCTTTCATATATTACACAGGAGTTGTTTGCTTGTTTGTTTATTTTTCTTATTTTTGTTCCGCCATTGCTAATTAGGGGAGTAAGTTATAATTGCGAGTTATATTCTGTAGCCATTTTGATCCAGACTTTGTCCGTTAGTAAATGGAATTTTTGTTCTTCTCAGTTCTATTCAAGATATAAAACTATCAGTGCAATCTTGCCGAGAATGTATTGTGTGCGAAGGAATGTGCTAGAATAGGGTTTGCATATTTCGTATACTCATTTGCACGCTTCAGATGGCAAATATTGAGAAAGAAAACTGATTTGGTTTGGATGAGTGCCTTGTGAATTCTCCTACTGCGAATAGAAATGCGCCTGTACAGAATGATTTGTTGGCAGCCTCCTCCAACTCCTTAACAAGGTCGTTAGTTCTGTCCTGAAGCTATAAAAATGAACCATAGATGAACAATTGAAGGTGACTCGTTATACGTGGGACAAGCATAAGCCTTCACAGGGGCATCGACCTTGTCAAGGGAGATCAACTTCAAACATTTTCTTTTTTATCGAACAAAACCTCAAAGATAACCATCAACAACGTAGAAGAACAACGAAAAGAGGCAAGATAAATTAATTCTTAATCCAGAGTCATAATTTTCATTTTTACAAAGGAACCACTTCAACATAGATGACGCAAGTTTCTTCACACCAGCTACTTATTTATTTGCATACATAGAGAATAAGGGCTTCAGACGAACTGGGAGAGGTACTCATCCACAGTAGTGTATTTGACATCAGGGTAAAGAGCAGTAGCTTCCACTCCAAATGAGGGCTCGATCTCAAAGTTAGTGTGGTCTCCTTTCACAAAAACTGAGTGACCGATTGCCAGTATCACATTGATTGGAACCTCAGCCTCTGCAAAAATAAAAGCATACACACTCAGAGTAATGAAGCAGTTGCTAAATCTTATTGTTACTTGATGGTTTTTATTACTAACCTTGAATGTTTTTGAGTAGTTGCTCCTCTGAGACATAGACCTTCTCGAGGGTTTTTCCAATCTTCTTCTCCCAAAGAGCCACAAGTTCGTTGAAGGAGAAGGTGTTGGCAGGTGGCCGGATGTAGAGGATCTTGTTCAATGTTCTTGGGTCATCCACAGCCTTAATGGTATAGGTACCAATATCCTCTTCCTTGTTAAAGATTGCTGCATAACAAATATCAAAGAAAAGAGATAGCTCCATCAACATCAAATTCATAATTGGTTCTTCATATTTGGTAAAACTTCGATTCTGGGGTTTTAATTTCCATCAAATGAAACAAAAAACATGAAACCCCAGGGCAATATTCATTGGATGGTCAATGTTTTAGTCAAGAGCCAATGTAGGTTTTGTGCATTATACAAAGAATTGATACCACTATCACATTCATTCATTCTTTTGTCAAGCCAGTGTGACCAACAAGGATATGAAAGAGGATCAAAATATTCATAGGTTGTTGAAGGAATTGAAGCCCCTCCTCTGTTTATCACAATTACAAAAAAATAAATAAAAATGAAACACAATAAATTTAGCTAGTCCTGATAACATCTTTAAAAAGAGAGAAAGTCTTCGGTATGTCATATTCCTAGTAGACTAGCCGTGTTAGACTAGGCTCTTGTTGTTGTTGATTAACTTTTTCTTACCTACCACTACAAGGAGTAGGTCTACCATTGCATCTAGATGTTTACCGTACCACTAATGTATCGCTACATGAATGCACTTTATCGAATGCCTTGTTTAAGAACCCTAAGTAGAAGCTCGTGACCCAAACGAAACTAAGTTTATACACCTACCATCCAAATTTTGCTGTTCTTGAATAAGTTTGGGACAAACTACCATCCAAATTTTTGCTATTCATTCTTGAGTAAGTTAATAAATTCTCTATACAAAGGGGACAAACAATTAGCTAGTTTTCATAGTGAGGTTTGGTTTACCTTTGGGGTTGCCATCACCCAAAATGACGACTTTGTCCCTGGGAGGAGCAGTAGCTCCGGGCTGGTTCAGATTGGGCAAGAAGTAACCAGCAAAGAAGTTTGATGACACATAAGTGAAGGGAATCCCGGCCGCCTCAACATCTCTGCGGACCTTGGCTTTCGTAGCGAACGCCGTCTTTGCTGGCTCCACAGCGTGGACTCGATCCACGTCGTTTCCAAACTCGGAAGGGAAAAACCTCTGAAAAAACACCCAATTTCACACTCGAATTCAAAACGAAAATCGATCTCTACCAGAAAAACACAACAACACAACACAACACAACACAACACAGAAAAAAAGTGGCTTAATCGTTACCTTGACATTGCCGGCTTCTTTAATGGCGGCGATGATCTTGCCTTGATCAGCCAACTGCCCGTGACCCACCGTCGAAATCACCACATCGACTTGCTTAATCGCCTTCACAAGGCTCTCGTGGTCGTACAGATCACCCTGCAAAAAATCACACAACAATTACAGAAACTAAACCCAAATAACCGAAACTCCCAACCGAACCGGGAATGGGAATTGCACGGACCAGGACGAAATTGACGCCGGAGGCCTTGAAGCTGTCGATGACTTTAGACTTGGCCGGGTTGGAGAGAGTGGGCTCCCGGACGAGAACGAAGGTGGGGTGGCCGGCCTTGGCGCTTGCCTCGACTATGAACTTACCAATGTAGCCAGTGCCTCCGATGAAGAGAATCTTGGACTTGGTTTCAGCCATTGGATCCGGGAACAGGAGTTGTCGTCGGAGAATGAAAGCGAGAGAAAGCGTTGCAAATGAAAGGACGATTAGACGAGTGGATGATAGTAATACCATGCCGTCCACGTAGGGTTTTGGCTTGCTCCTATAATAGGAGCAGTGGGAAGGTGCGGAATGACGGAAATGTCCTCGGGATTGGTTACCTAGTACGAGAATGCTTCGTGATGGTGATTGGTGTCTTTAGACATTTACTCGCTGCGGCATAGCGTCAATGCTTGCGTATGCATGACGATGGATTGGTAACGTGGATGGTTCTTTATATAAATTTTTTTGATCTGGAACGTGGATGGTTCTGCGTCCCGGTTCATTTTTGGTTGAGAGGAGGATTTTTTTTCTAAGCAATGAATTTTGTTAGAGGGGTGCAATTGGTATGTGAAAAAAAAATTGGGCTTTCCTAATTAAAATTCTTGCGGTGGAATGAGCACGACCTATCATTTTCCAACCGACTCTTTGAGATTGTACTCGACTTGCACCAAGTAATGATTTAACTCGGAGAAATATATACACAAAAATACGATTGTAACCCAATCTCAAAATGCCGTAATTTTATTGAAATATTGGCACTAAAAATGCTTAGATGAAGATAAGCATAACTTCTGTAGTTTTGTGATGTTGAGAGACCAAACAAACTCGATAAATGGAAATTATTCTATGCACCGACGGTGTAAGTGACCCAACCCTTATAAAATAATCTAAACCCTGTTCAAGGAAAACCTAATTTGTGTTTAGCCCAAACTCTAGGTTACTTGACCTAGTGGTAATAGGATTTAATTAGAAGGATCTAGAATCCTATTCAATGTAGAATTACTTTCCTTGTATGATTGAGATTCTATGCATTATAATCCTCTATATAAAGAGGCCCCTATTATCAATGAGAATACACAGCAAATTCCTCTCAAATTCAGTTTCTCTAAAACACGTTATCAGCACGAAGCCCTAACCCTGAAATAAATAGCCAAACCCTGATTCAAGAAGCTAAAAACCTTGAATCCGAATACAAAACCTTGAAGCCTTTCTTTCCTCCACCTCACACCTTGAAGAACTCTATCCCAGGAGTCCAGAACTGGCAGCTCCACCTCAAGAACCGGCCGGAAAACCACCGAACCGGCCACCGGAAGCTCTATACAACTAGTAGCAAATATTCCACCGGTTCACCATCTTCCGGACCTCCGATTTCCATAAAATTTTGGTAGCAGAAGCCTCTCAAGTCAAAGATGCTGGAACAGGAAGAAAAAGTGAGAAAACCGGCCTAAAAGTGCGTGAACCGGCCGACTAAATCTCCTGCAGAAAACCGGCAGAAAAGAAAAGAAAAGAAAAAAAAAAAGGGAAAGGAAGCCCAGAAGCCCAAGCCCATGGTAGAGGCCCACTGACGCAGGCCCACTTCCACTGCCACATCAGCACTGCCACGTCAGCACACTGACCCACTGCCACGTCAGCAAACAGGGACCCACTGCCACGTCAACAACAGGGACCACACTGCCACGTCAGCAGGTCAACGGTCAACGGTCAACTATTTTCCGATCAAATTTTCCGGCGACCTATTTCGAGGTATTTTTTACTAAACGTTCCCGTTTTTTTAGAGTTTTTAAATTTAATTTAATTTTTTTTTTCGGGGACTTGTAACCTCCCTTCTTCTACCCCCCTTTCTTCATTATAGGGGAGACCAAATTAAGCCGAACTGTGGGGGTTCGTGCTTACTCCAAGCTTAGAGCTTGTTGAGATCTCCAAACTTAGAGTTTGTAGAGAATTTATGATCGACCACTTACATCATTGTTTCGATCTAATCCAATATCTCTTGGAATCGAATTTCTTGGAAGCGACTACGCTCGGAAATTCTTAATTTCTTGGAAGCGATTACGCTCAGAAATTTCATATGTTTTCGTGGTAGCCTATTTCGCTCCGAAACTAACCCTAATTTCTTGGTCTCTTTCAGGATGAGTAACTTGAACAAATTGGACTTTGCTCCATTGAGAACAACTGGCTCTGGATATCACAGGTGGGTTCGTGATATCCGCCAACATCTCAAGGTTGATGGAATCCTGGATATGATTCTAGAACCTAGCCAGGACGTGCTAACTGTTGAGCAAGCTCAAGCTTTGGAAGCAAATAGAGCAGCCTTAGAGGCAAATAAGGCAAAAGCCATCATCCTAATGACTCGTCATATGGATGATTCGCTCCAGTACGAGTATATGAATGAAGAAGACCCCAGAAGGCTATGGGTCTCACTCGAAGAAAGATTTGACAACGTCCGTGACTCCTTGCTTCCTGACCTAGAAGTGAGATGGCACAGCCTCCGCTTCTGTGATTTCAAGTCAGTTCTTGACTATAACTCGGAAGCACTTCGCATTAAATTCTTAATGGAATTCTGTGGTAAAAAGATCACAGATGTGATGTTGATTGAGAGGACTCTCTCTACCTTCCCCGTCTCTGCATTGATGGTTGCTAAGAACTATCGAATCAATGTAAATGCAAGACGGATCACAAGGTTTCATGAGCTCATTGGAGCTATGACTGTCGCTGAAAAGCATGACAATATCCTTGTGAAGAACTATAATTCGAGATCCGTGGAAACAGAACATATTCCGGAATCCAATTATAGTCGCACCTCTAAGAGAGGGCGCTAAGAGCGAAACCCTAATCTTAGGTATACTTCTGGACATTCTGATCCATATAATCGCTCTACTTGGGAAGGTAACCGCCAAAATAGGCGAACACAGAACCGAAAAGGTAAACGTGGAAAGAGAGAGGGAGGAAACGCCTCTGGCCATGTTGGTGGCGCCACCAACACTAAGAGCCATCTAAATGACGCTTTCAAAGTGCCTCAATCAATGGAGTTCGAGCAAAGAGATGTATGTTCTCGATGTGGAGTGTCTGATCATTGGGCACACATTTGTAGAGCTCGTGAAGAACTTGTCACCGCCTACAAAGCATATTGTGAAGCAAGAGAAGCTCACTATGTGGAACAAGAAGATCAAGAAGATGATCTAGAGTGAAGGCTTGAAGACTACAAATCTGGCTGGGATCAATAGATCGCCAATTCTGTTTAAGTCTTTATTTTCCAAGAGATGTAGGCGATTGCCATATTACTTTTTATTGGATTAGATTTTCTTTGACCAAGGAAACAATGATGTACTTCGTTGGCTTATGAATAAAATTTCGAGTGCTTTTCATTATGACTCAATTTTGATTCTGAGCATATGACTTTGTGACTACGATGGCTAGACCATCAATATTAATTCAAGGACATGGAATAGCCCAAGTTCCACTTACCAAATGGCACCTTGATTACAGTTGTCATAGAAACTCTCTACGCTCTTAGGGCAAATAGTACCCTATGAATAACCAACGAATTCCATGCGAAAATGCATGTAGAGAACGGAGATGAGTTCCTTTGCATTACCTCTAATGATTGCGAACAAAGACGCATCTTAGAGAAGTTTATGTGTCTCTCTAGTGGACTTTATGTCACTATTCGAGCTATTAAATCCAATAAAGTTATGAGAGAAGATCTCTTGGATTTAGACACATATTGGCTTTGTCACGACAGGATAGATCATCCTAGTCATGATATGATGATCCGTCTACAAAAGACTTCACATGGACATCATTTCTTTCGAGCGAAACGAAGCATGAATCACAAGTTGATTTCTAGACTAAGTGTGACCGACGCTGCTGCCTAGGGCACCGCCTCCGTCCACCACCAGCCTAGGGCTGGCGTAGTCCCTATCCATGACTCCATGGATGGCGTCCATCATGGTGATGGCGCCCTAGGTGATGCTGCAATCACCAACTTGCTTCAAAATAGCGTTTCAGACGCTCAGGCCTAACCAAAATTCTCATTGGTTGCTTCTAAAGCCTCTCGCTCGTTTTACTAAAGCCTGTTCCTTAGGGAAATTAGGACTGAGACCGTCCTATGCAAAGGATATGACATTACTCATTCTGTTCTTACAAAGAATCCGTAGGGATTTTGTGGATTGATTCAACCAACTTGCGGACGTTTAAATATCTCATGTTGTTGGTTGACACGCAAACACACTGGTCATGTGTTGTGCCATTGTCCACTTGTAATGCTGCTTATGCTACACTCCTAGCACATATCATACAACAACGGGCTCACTCCCCGAATCATCCTATTTAGTCCATTGGATTTGACTATGCTAGAGAGTTTACATCGAAAGACTTTCGATGGATATTGCAATGGGCTTGATGTTGGACATCACATTCCCATGCATACACCCAATTGGTCTCGCGGAAACGACTACGATGGTAGTCCGAACATTGGTAATGCGCACCAATCTTCTTACATCCGCTTGGGGTGATGCGATATCGCATGCAGCTATGCTAATTCGTCTACGACCTACCGCCACTCAATGTACCTCTGCGTTACAGCTAGTGACTGGGTACACGTCTTTTGTACTTACACACATTTGAGTGAGCCATTTTTGTGCCAATTGCGCCGCCACAGGGCTCTATGATGGGTCCTTACAGACGAATGGGCCACTACGTTGGATTTGAGACTCCAACAATCGTCCGCCACTTACTACCCTTGCAAGGCGATCTCTTTACCGCTAGATTTGCGGGTTGTCACTTTGATGAGACAGTCTTCCCATCGTTCGGGGGAGATAAGAACACAGATGTTCAACAGGAACGACAGGAATTGTCGTGGTCTGTCCCCACTATGTCTCATCTTGATCCCTATTAAAGTGACGAGATCACACAAATATGCTGCAAACATGCCTGCAAGGAAGGACGTCCCTACGAGAGGATGTAGCGCCACCCTACACGGAGGTAGGCATGGCGCCAACGCCAATGAGAGTGGCACTCTGGCGTTACAGGCCATGGCCCCAGCTAGAATGCGTGGAGAGGCCCGTGGGTTCGAAGGATACTTTGGCACATTCCAATCCTTTGATCATCAAGACTCAAAATCCGTCTCATGAGAATCTTCCGGGTTATGGTTATCGTTGGGGACGCCTCAACGTCAGAACCTATTCTTGAGAATATAGAGCTCTATGAAACTTACACTAGTGTACATGAGACGTGGGATAGAAACTCCATCAGAATTGATGATGTAGTTGCGTATTTTGTTGCGCATGAGTCTTTGAGTTAGATGATATCGAACCACGCTCCGTTGATGAATGAATACCAACGTAGAGAGTTTTTGGCCTAAATGGAAAGATGCGATCCAGGTTAAGATGGATTCTCTAACAAAGAGGAAGGTTTTCGAGCTAGAGATGCCAACACCTCCTAATATAAAACCTGTTAACTAATGGGTCTTCGTTAGAAAGCGTAGTGAGAAAAAGAGATGGTAATCTCGCCTTATGGCGCAAGGCTTCTCACAAAACGCCCTGGAATCGACTGCGATGAGACATATTCTCTCGTAATGGATGTCATTGCACTCCACTACCCTGTCAGTTTGGTAGTTTCCGAATAACTGAACATGCAGCTTACAAATATGGTCATTACGTATCTCTATAGGGATCTAGATACGGAATATACATGAAGGTTCATGGCGAACTTCATTTACCTAAGTCAAGTGGCTCTAGACCATGGAGCGCGTTTACAAAGAGGTTGAAACGCTCACTAAAGTGACTACTTGATTGGGAAGGGATATGCCCACACGTTTCTATGAAAAGTTTCGGATTCTATCGCGGTTCATGTTGGACATGATCTTCATTAGAAGTCCTTAAAGAGTTAAGGGAAACCGATTTTGAGATGAAGGATTTTGGGAAAACACGATTATGTCTCGGTTTGGAACTTGAGCATCGTGTCGATAGATGCTTAGGCATTTTGACAAGGTCAAGCCTTCAAGCACACCCATGATCGTCCGTAGTCTTGATCTTGAAAAGGATCCTCTTCGTCGAAAGGATGATGACGAAGATGTGCTAGAGGCAGAAGTGCCTTACTTAGTACAATAGGCGCATTATTGTACTTATCCCAATGCACAAGACCGGACATCTCATATGTTGTGAACTTGTTAGCTAGATATAGCTCTGCGCCAACGCGACGCCATTGGATTGGTGTAAAAGATATCTTTCGATACTTGAGATGTATGAGTGATATGGGCTTGTTCTATCCCTACAAAGAGATGATGGATTCGGACCCATCACACACCAAAAACGCCGCCAACGCTGGCCTGCGTTCTCTATCCCCATCCCAAAACGACATGTGTTTTGGAAGGTTTTGCTGATGTTGGGTATCTCTCTGACCCACACAATGGTCATTCCCAATCCGGTTAAGTGTTCACCATGGGAAAAGACCGTGACATCTTAGAGGTCGACAGAATAGACCCTAGTCGCTATATCTTCGAACAATGCAGAGATCATTGCTCTTCACGAAGTGGTTCGTGAATGTATATGAATTGGATCCATAATTACGCATGTTCGAAAAATTGTGGTTTAAAGTCTACCACAGATGAGCCTACGAGCATTTAGGGTAATGCTACTTGTTTTGAACAAATGAGGCAAGGCTACATCAAAAGCGACAACACCAAGCATAATCAGTAACAACAGACACTCCTCGAGATCAAAGTGAACTAGGTTCGATCTGAGGACAGTGAGGCAGACTTGTTTACTAAGTCATTGCCCAATTCCACGTTCGAGAAACATGTGGCAAGAATTGGCTTGCGGAAATTGTCTGAACTCCCATGATCGTAGTCATCAGGGGGAGGTGCAGACATCAGGGGGAGATGTCTACATGTTCTTCTCGAATCGTGAAGGGTGTGTTGTGCTCTTTTTCCCCTTCGACCAAGGTTATTTTTGTCCCACTGGGTTTTTGTTACTCGGGAAGGTTTTTAACGAGGCAACGAGAGAAGCACCGCGTTTGGGCAACACAAGGGGGAGTGTTCAAGGAAAACCTAATTTGTGTTTAGCCCAAACTCTAGGTTACTTGACCTAGTGGTAATAGGATTTAATTAGAAGGATCTAGAATCCTATTCAATGTAGAATTACTTTCCTTGTATGATTGAGATTCTATGCATTGTAATCCTCTATATAAAGAGGCCCCTATTATCAATGAGAATACACAGCAAATTCCTCTCAAATTCAGTTTCTCTAAAACAAACCCTTGATTTTTATTATCAACTTTATCTATACTAATATTAATAGAACAGGCTTTGTTAGCCAAAACTAAAAAAATGTACTAAAATACCCTTAAAATATTAAAAAACAAAGCACAATTTTCATTCTACAGGACATAATCGTCAAAACACTAAAACAATAAAAATATATATTAACTACCCATTTTTAAACTGATAACCACCCACTTTTCCACACCCAGAGGGTGTGAACAGTTTCTAGTTTTTAATAAACAAAAAGTGTATTTAATGCAATCTAACCATTCATTTATGTTGGTGCAAGTGCACGGCGGTACTCTGAATAATCTCTCCTCGATAAAATATAGGAACATCAAATCTAATTCAACTGGAGATATGGTATAAAGGTAGAACAACACACGGGCGTTGAGAAATGAATGGTGATACAAATCCTGATATTTCTCACGGAACTTCTAATGTTGACCATTAAAATTTCAATATTTGTCTCATGAATTTTTGGTCAATTTCCTAAATCATTTTGTTATCAATAAAATCATTAAGAATCTAGACTATTTTTTTTACAAAGTGCGTTTGATGCCTTTCAACATTTAGTCATGTTCCTGTTACTTATCTTTTTAATTGTGCTTGCGCATTTTGTTTTGTTTCATTGCTTTTCATTCAATCCTCTTGCATCGTACTATGTATTTCCCAGTTTCATTTAATACAAATAATTGTCCTCTTGGTGACTGTGCAATAGTGCTGGTATTTTCTGAAGCAGGGCGGCTGTTCATTGAGAGTTGGAGTGGCGATGTCGGTGATGGGGCCTTGCTTTTGGGCCTAGGGCTTAGTTGTCTTGTGGGTCTTGGGTTGCTTTCATTTAGGCCTGGGTATTTGTATTTAGGCTTGCATTAGTTTACTTTTAATAATTTCCTAAGTTTTTTAGGGAGCTACGCACTTATTGTGCTTCTAGTGAATTTTCTGGAGTAGTACTGAACGAGCATTCAAGCTATTTTTTGTGAGCATTGTTCAATGGGTATGTACTAACATATCTTCGATCTTGTTTTGCCTAATGACGGTGGAAGAGTATGTAACTGCCACTCTGACTTGAGATAAAATGATATTGCCGCTCAATTTGGGTTCAATTAAAAAATAAGTAATTTCTTAAAAAAAAAAAAGTTTAAATTTCTTCGAAACTAGCCAAAAAAATTGGGCAGAAGATACAATAGTGTATTCCAATATTAGGTTTACCAAAGGTACGTAGGAGAGTTCGACAAAGATCTAAGTTCATACACAGCATGCATGGATAATTCATGTGACACATCGGCAGCCTAATTATTTTCAAAGAAGGTGCTAGTTACTCAAAGAGACCAACAACATGAGGCATCCAGTCTCGAACTTAGACAAACTGGTTGAGGTACTCGTCCACTGAAGTGTATTTGACATCAGGGTAAAGTTCAGTAGCTTCTACTCCGAATGTGGGCTCGACCTCAAAGTTAGTATGGTCTCCCTTCACGAAGACTGAGTAACCATAACACAGTAGCGATTTGATTGGTTCCACAGCCTCTGCCAAAAGATGAACAAGAAAAACAGAAAAGTTAACCAAGAGATTTAGAGTAATGATCGAACTAGCTAGTGTTAATGTCACCAACCTTGAATCTTCTTGAGGAGCTGTTCTTCCGGAACATGTATCTTCTCAAGGGTCTTGCCAATCTTCTTCTCCCAGAGAGATACAATTTCGTTGAAGGAGACGGTGTTGCCCGGGGGCATGATGTAGAGGATCTTGTTTAAGGTTCTCGGATCATCCACAGCCTTAATAGTATAGGTACTAACGTCCTGTTCCTTGTTAAAGATAGCTGAAAATTGATAGATAAATGAAACGGGATAACATTCATTCATGATTCATGCTTTGGTTTTTAAAGCTCATTTTAGCTTCAAAGTAAAAATAAACACAATATGAGGCTTGTGCAATAACAAAAATATCAAAAATATGGCACACATATTACATTTTTAGTTATAAGAACAGTGGACACAAGCTCAAGCAAAAAGAAAACATATTCTAAATCATTTCTCTTTGCTTGCTAAAACTGATTGGGGTGAACTTGAAAATGAGGCGAGTTTTTAAGTCGGCCTCATTTTTTAAATCATGTTTTGATACATAAGTCTAATTTTCGAGTCTTGTTATTTGCACTTTTGCAGGTTGCAATGAGGCCGACTTATCGAAACACGGTTTAAAATAGTGGATGCTTACTTGACAAGTTGGCCGGGTTTATTAGATTACGTACTGTCGTACAAGTCTCCGAGTACTTAAGTATTGGAAATGAATATTAAGCTAACATGCCATCATGACCAATTACCACCCTGAATCACATTATTAATTCAATGCTATATATCAACAGCCAAAGTGGGTTGTGTTTACCTTTGGTGTTTCCATCCCCTAAAACCACGATTTTATCCCTTGGAGGGGCAGTGGCTCCAGGCTGATTCAAAGTGGGCAAGAAGTAGCCGGAAAAGAAATTGCCAACGATATAGGTGTACGGAATCCCCGATGCCTCAACTTCTCTGCGAAAGTCAGCTTTCACAGCATACGTTGTTTTCGCTGGCTCAACAGCATGAGCTCGATCGACATCGTTGCCAAACTCGGAAGGGAAAAATCTCTGAATCACTCAACGAAAAAAAACAAAATTAATAACTAAACAAACGAATTGTAAATAATACACTCCTGAAAATAAATTGATACACTTGTTAATTTTATTCCAATCTTTACTTTCTTATATATGTTAATGTTCATAATACCCTCTTTCAAGGGAAGTACAAATTCGTATATAATAACATAAAAAAGTTGGATTCAGAGAACAAATATAAACAAGGGTGTAAATTTATTTTTACGGTGTGTTGGTCCGCCAATTGGGATGAAAGAAGGAAGGAGGAAGGAAGAAGGAAACACAAGAACAAAATAAATGAACTTTTGATACCTTGACATTGCCAGCTTCTTTAATTGCAGTTATAATCTTGCGTTGATCTGCTAATTGGGAGTGGTACACTGTTGAAATCACCACATCGACCTGTTTTATCGCCTTCACAAGGCTGTCGTGGTCATAGAGATCACCCTGCAAATGATTCTTTTTTCTTTTATTTTTTTAAATAATAATACAAACCCTACTCAAATTTCCTAGAAATGTAAAATAACTATGTCAGGCTTCGTGCTGTTATAATTTTGAGTTCAGGAGTTGGTCCCATCAATGTTTTATTAGATATTTTTCGGATGGTTTTAAGAGGTGAGAGAATGACTCGAGCGCAATCCAATTCAACAAACATTGAGTTCTTAAATAATAGAAAATAATCATTCGATGTTTGCTCGTATAAATTAAAGGAATGAACCGACAAACCTGTTTTATATAAGATGCATAATATATATATATATATATATATATATATATATTTATATATATAGACACACACAACTATGGTCAAATGATAGAGAGTTGATTTAAACTTAGGATCGATCTTCTCGAGAAAAATGAAAGAAAGAATAATAAAAATAAAATAAAATAAAGAAGAATGAATAATACCACTAGACTACAAGTGTGTTAGGCATGTATTTTGTAAACAAGGAGAAGTAAGTGTAGAAAAACGTTTTGGGTGCCCAAAAATATTTTGGTAACGGTCTTGCATTCAAACACCAAAACCCGGTCGAGAATCATCATCCTAGTATAAACTAGCAGATTGTCCTTTAGGCTCAGAGTAAACATAGGAGCAGGGAAGTTATCTGTCCAAACTTGTGGAGAAAGAAGAGCTAACATTTAGCTATTAACATTGAACATTGACCTTGAGGCAAGAGGAGTCATGTACTATGGCGTTGTAGCTAAATTATCTGAACTATTACCAAACGAAACTAAAAATCACACACAAAAAAAAAGGGATAAAAGATTGGGAATATAGTTACTGACCAAGACGAAGTTGACGCCCAAAGCCTTGAAACTTTGGATGATCTTGGACTTGGCTGGGTTAGAGAGAGTGGGTTCTCGAACCAGAGCAAAGGTTGGGTGACCGGCTTTCGCGCTGGCTTCGACGAGGTGTTTTCCAATGAAGCCGGTGCTTCCGACAATGAGAATCTTGGATTTGGTTTCTGCCATTGGAGTAGGGAATGAGAATGAGAATGAAAATGAGAAGGAGATTATGGAGTTGGTTTGAAACAGAGAGCGTTGCAAAGGACAGGGAAGAAGAAACAGACGTGAACCTGGTTATGAGAACATATCATGGTTGCTTTCTTATTTTTATAGGATGTGGGAGGGAGTGGCAAATGACGCAAATGCCATTTTGTTCTGCCTCTGCGATGGTGGCTTTCTATAAATCAAATGGGAGAGTTTTTATTTTCTTCTTACAAACAATCAACTTAGGATGGCAGAAAATAGGAATAACTATCACTTTCTGACCAACTCCAATGACTCAATTAGCCATTTGACAAGGGATTGGTGTCTTTTGTTTTCAAAAGACACATCGTTAATATTTACTAGAATATTTAGTGTTAGCTTCTATATTAAACATTAACGAAGTAATTAGTATATTTAATAAAATACGGAGGGTTTATAATATGTAAAAAATATGACGTGTATTATTCGGACACTTTAATCCAATAGTTCGTTGAAAAGTTCGGCAAATTATTATTATTATTATTTTGATCGGGTTAGTTGTTAGTAACTCACACACTCATGCAGTGGTATCCCAGCGCTAGGACACCTGCACCGACATTACGGCGAAAGCCAGACTAATCCACTGCACCGCAGACGCACGAACCCAAAGGGTCCCTCAAATCTGCTGGCCACGGGATGGAGCTGGGATTCGAACGCTAGACCTGAGGGTTCCAGACTAGGCCATTCGACCAACACACCACACCACGTGGTTAGTTCGGCAAATTATTTGAAATAAATAAATAAATAATTAATTATTTAATTTTAGAATATTAATTTATATTCATTTTGTTCAATAACATGTGTCAAATACAAAAAAAAAAAGGTAAAAATCGTGGATAGTATGTGCATAATATTTTTTGCTTCAAAAGTATGGGAAAAATTAACGAATTTAAAAAAATACAAGGTACATAATTATTTTTGAAATAAAACGTAAGTATTTATTTTATCAACAATATAATACAACAAATTACTAATAATGATAATGGAAAAAATTCCTCTTACTACCCTGTACTTTCAAGGGTTCATCAGTTCAGTCCCTGCGCTTCTAATTTAATCAGAAAAGTCCTCGCACTCTCCAATTTCATCAAATCGATCCATTCCATCACCACTCTGTCAATTTTTGCTGTTAAAGTGTTGACGTGGTAGGAGGAGGTCTAATCTGTCAGTTATGTGGGACCTTCTCACAGGAAAAATTCTCAAACTACCCATCTACTCTATCTCCCTCCCTTGATCAAAATGAACCAAATTTTCCCTCCAATTCTTGATTATCAGTTTCCCTCGCAACGCACAAAAAGACAAACCCGAAAGTGCCATGTGTCACATCATGATAGGTGGAAAAATTATCAATTTGCAAACCCAACTAGGCCTAGCTCATGACATTGAGCTTAGTCTAAACATGTTAAAAAAGGACATCCTAACAACATATAGCATGGATTCATAACATAAAGCTCATAACAACATAAAGTCATAGATTCAAAAGCATTCACTTACGTTCATATATATATATATATATATATATATATATATATATATCCAAAAGATACATCCAAGTCCTTCGTCTAATTTCCTCTAGTAGCAAACCCATGAACACAATATTACAGTGCAACTCTAACCTGACAAAAGTAAAAAATTAGAGCCTTTAATAAAGTGATGTAGAGTTTGCAAATACCAACAAATTGCACAAAAAGGGGGTACAAAATCCGAGCAGGGTTTGCTAATGTGAAATTGAAGTTCAACTATTTCCCACCTCCTTTACCTGAGTTTTGTCTAATTCTTTGAGAGGCTCTAGTTGGGTTTGCAGCCTTGTTACTGGATGCTTGAGAAGTGCGTACATGCCTTGAACTGGCAGTTCCTGATGTTGCTGGCCTTGATCTTGCTGTGGCAGATGGTGGTGGTGGTGCAGGCCTTGATCTTGCTGTGGCAGATGGTGGTGGTGGTGCAGGCCTTGATCTTGCTGGGGCAAGTGGTGGTGGTACAGTCCTTGAGCTTGATGGGGCAGATTTGGTTGCTGCTGCCCTTGAGGCCTTCAAGGAAGCCATATTCTTTTGCACCCAAGAAAATCATGGCAAGTAATTGAGTTTAGCTGAAATCAGTCAAGTACATATATACAAACACAGTCAAGTAAATGAGGTAATCATACCCTTTGATACTGGGCTATTTCTTTAGCTTTCTTCCTCAATTCATTCTTTGTCAAGGTTGTTTTTCCCCCCTTCTTGGTCTACTGAAAGTAACAACATCAATTTGCATAATCTCACACTTAAACCTCTGGAAAACAACATTTAAGGTATACGATTACTTGAGTTTAAGAACCATCCCCATTGTTTAACTTCACCCTTTTATTAAGGGTAGCACTCTTCATCTCTTTTGGTGGCAGATGCCTATGGCATGTTTTTATATTGTGACCTAGTCCCCCACAATTGCCACACTTTAGTGATTTATGTACTCTTCCTAGTTTAGTACCAGAGCCTTGAGCCATCTCTGAAGAGTCCTTAATCCTTTTTGTTTTTGACTGGCCGGGCTGTCTTGTATATTGGGGAGGTAACATTGCTAGTCCTTCACCTCTTGACCAAAGATCCATGCCATTAACATGCATTATGAGGTTACTGTATATTGCCACAGGTCTTCTTGAGGTAGCATTCAACAACGTAATCATCCGGGTCCTCTCTCTTCTGGAAAATAGCTGAGATTGCATGTTTGCAAGGAATTCCAGACAACTCCCACCTTCGACAAGAGCATGTCCTAATACAAACCCTATTGCACAGTCACCAAGAGGTAACATTGCAAAGAATCCCGAGAATATCTCTAATACAAACCCTATTACTACTTGCACAAGTAATTGAAATATCGCATTGTGATGCGAAGCACCATCTGTTAAACATTCAAAAGCGTAAGGCGAAAGGCAGTTCCACACTAGAAGGCCTTGAGAATAGATGGTACTACCCAAATAGAGGCTCAATAGACTGAACAGCTTGCTTAGGTCGAACACTCCATGTACACACCCGTAAACTGAACTTGTTTCTATACTTCATCAAACAGTGAAAATCTTAGGAGGCCTAAATTACTATGTAAGACTAGGGTCACTCAAGGGTTGCATTTTTTATAATGTGTGAAAGACACTCACAATAGAGTGTCTAAATATTGACTGATTGTAGTATAATTTAGCTCTGGATACAGTTTTGTCGCATCGGCGCTATCAGCTGACTCGATATCAAAGTAAGTTTGATCGCCCTTTATGAAAGCAGAATATATGAAAATCAGGGCCATGTTGTCAGGATATGAAGTCTCTGCGATGAAAAAAGTAACATTTTATTGGTACAGTAGTTAAGAAATTGAAGAACTCATATTAAGTGTAAACCATGATTCATGGCACAGATTCGTAATCAAGAACATATTGGACTATACTTGCACATGTTTGTTCAATGAAATCAATGGAAAATGTTCTGTGCAACTACAAAGTCTTCTCTGAGTTCAAACTTTTTTCTCTCACTTTCTTAAGCTTTTAATTCTGTCCTGAATAACAACCATATCGCATTAGTGTAGGTCTGAACTTGTTAATCCACGCAATAAATGTGCCAACAATTTCCTTTCTCAGGACCTCATCTATCTATTCTTTCTATTGTATAACGTTCTGTTGTGCAACTCACATTAGAATCTCAATTTGCACCTCTAATCCTAACAGGAACATAGTTAATGTTGTAAGATCCGCAGACAATTTGGGAACTATGTTGGGAGAATATTGCAAGGCCTAGGAGGATGTGCTGCTAATCTTTCCTGGGGTTCATGCAGGCATTCAAACTTTTACTAAATGATAAAAGAAATAGCACGTCCTAAGCTAGACATGTAAAAGATCAGTGGGGAATATATGAATCTCAACCATTTTCTCTCTTCCGTTTTTGTAGTCCCTACCCTCAGCAGGAATTATATCTTATTCGTTATGAGATCAAGTAACCAATCATTGTGAAATACCCAAATAGTATGAACTAGAAGAAGTACCTTTAATCTTCTTAAGAAGCTCTTCTTCTGATACAAACACCTTCTCAAGCTTCTTCCCAATCTTACTCTCCCAAAGCTCAACAAGTTCATTCAGCGAGTACACATTTCCGGGTGGCCTAAAATACAACACTTTGTTCAAGGTTCGTGGATCGTCCAATGTCCTGATAGTGAAGGCAGCTACATCAATTTCCTTGACAAAAACGCCTGCAAATTAAGAAATAACAACTGTAAGCAGAGCAGCAAAACACACAAGTCAAAAACCAAATCCAATCTTAAGGACCTTTAGTATTTCCGTCCCCGAAAATCGTGACTTTGCCCCTTGGAGGCACATTGAGGCCCGGCTGCACAAGTGAAGGAAGCAAATAGCTCGTATAGAAATTGCAGGAAACAAAAGTGTAGGGAATGCCTTGAGCTTCCACAAGACGCCTAATCTCAGCTTTGTTTGAATAGAAGTTGTAGTCCATCCCTGAAATCTGCGTCTTATCTGGGTCCAACCCAAATTCTGATGGAACGAATCTCTGCATCCCAGCATCAATTGGTCCACAAAAACACATAAATTCCACATCAAAGTAATAAAATCTGAAATTTTAAACCCAACCCTTAGTGACATTCATTAAAGAGTTTCAGTCATTGTTTGAAGTTCTAAATATATAGCAATTGTAAAGGGTAATGCTGCTCAAATTTCCCAACTTTGATCATAATTTTAAGAGGGTAAAAAAGAAGGCCAGAAGTATCCAAACCTTGATGGAGCCAGCATTTTTGATAACTTGGATAAGAAGCTTCTGATGGAGCA
The DNA here is from genome assembly GCF_002994745.2 of Rosa chinensis. Taxonomy (NCBI): domain Eukaryota; kingdom Viridiplantae; phylum Streptophyta; class Magnoliopsida; order Rosales; family Rosaceae; genus Rosa; species Rosa chinensis. The sequence goes on along the minus strand of NC_037093.1, from coordinate 20,313,190 downwards.
CCTGTTTGGCCTGAACAGCACAAACAACAACATCAACTTGCTTCACTGCTTCAACAAGGCTCTCTTCATCTTCCAGCGAACCCTGAAACAGTGACAAACAAACTGAGTTGATAAATGACTTAAAATATTCGAACATGGTTAAGAGCCACAAATGGGAACAAGGGTACGACTTGGAGGAGTGTGACGCCGGCATCGGAGAGGGCTCGAAGGTTTTGGGACTTGCGGGGGTCGGAGAAGGTGTCGGGTCGGACGAGAGCGAAAGTGGGGTGAGAGAAATGGAGGCTGGCATTGGCTAAATGGTGACCCAGATTTCCTGTTGCTCCGATTATCAGTACTCTGCTCTTCTTCTTCTCCATTTCTGGTTTCACCCGACCTTTAAACCCAAAATCTCCCACTCCGTTTTTGATCAGACTCTACGGATTAGAACCAGATCCGAAATAAAATCTAGTACGCGGGTAAAGAACAGTTTTAGAGCATCAGCAGTGGGCAACCCAAATTTGGGTCCAAAATCTGAAGATGTGAACTACAATAGGTCGGAAAAATCTGGAGTCATTTTTTATGAGACCTAAATCTGGGCCCAAATTGATTTGGACCCAAAATCGTTGTATTGACCTACACGTGGGACACTTGTGGGATTGACCCCACTCCACCCCACATGCATCTCGTTCTAATTTTTCATCTATAAATTAATTCATGCATAATTTTGTGGGTCTTTAATCCAAAGTACTAATATGGGTTTGTTTAAGGATATCTCTATTTGTGTTTAATCCAAACTCTAGGTTACTTGACCTAGTGGTAATAGGGTTCAATTAGAAAAATATAGAGATTCTCTTTCCTTGTATGATTCTAACTCTATGCATTGTAATCCTCTATATAAAGAAACCCCTATTATCAATGAGAATACACAGCAAATTTCTATTAGTTTCTGATTTCCTAAAACACGTTATCAACACGAGTTCTAACACTGAAACCCTAAATTCGTAACCTTCAAATCTCAGAAACCACCGCCATCTACCTTGAAGCTCTCAATCCTAGGAACTCAGAATCGGCGGCACCACCCCCAAAACCGGCCGGAATCAACTTGAATCGGCCACCGGAAGTGTTCAAACCGGCCTCCCAAGAAGAATCCGAAGATCTCTTGTGTGGTTCGCCATCTTCCCATCCACCCTTCACTACCACCTTTTGTCAATAGCTGCACCTCGTCCCTAGAATCCGGAACCTGAAAAATCTCCACCGGAACCGGCCTAAATTCAACCGAACCGGCCACCGGCGTTCGCTTGACCTGAACCTGCAGAGAAAAAAAAAAGAAGGGGACAACCCACAATCGAGCCCACGTGCAGCAGGCCCCAGCGGAGCCCACGTGCACCAGCCATGCAGCCAAGTTTCCTGCCACGTCAGCAACCGATATGCCACGTCAGCACCTCCGATCAACGGTTAGTCAACGCCGGTCAACAGTTTCCGGCCACTTTTCGGTGACTTTTCCGGCGACATTTTTCCTGCCAATTTTTCGGTCAAGTTTTCCGGCCACTTTTTAAGGTAATTTTTTTTTCTAAAAGTTCCCGTTTTTGAAGTTTTTTTTTTTAATTTCTTCTTCTTTTCTCGGGGACTTCCAACATCCCTTCTTCTACCCCCCTTTCTTCATCATAGGGGAGACCAAAAGTCAAACTGTGGGGGTTCGTGCTCACTCCAACCTTAGAGCTTGTAGAGTCCTCCAAACTTAGAGTTTGTTGAGAAGAAAATGATCGACCACATACATCGTTGTTTTGATCTAATCCAAAACCCCTCTTGCAATCGGATTTTTCTTGGAAGCAACTACGCTCAGAAAATCCGTAATTTCTTAGAAGCGACTACGCTCAGGAATTTAATAGTTTTTCGTGGTAGCCTTTTTCGCTCCGAAACTAACCCTAATCTTGTGTTGTTTTTCAGGATGAGTTACCTGAACAAGTTGAACTTTGTTCCACTAGAGACAACTGGCGCAGGATACCATAGGTGGGTTCGAGATGTGCGCCAACATCTTAAGGCTGATGGACTTCTGGAAGCCATCCAAGAGCCTAGTCAGAACGTGCTCTCCATTGAGCAAGCTACTGCTTTTGAAGCAAATCAAGCTAAAGCCATCATTCTCATGACAAGGCACATGAATGACGCTCTCCAAAGTGAATACCTCAATGAGGAAGACCCAAGAAAGCTATGGGTTGAACTTGAGCAGCGATTTGGCAATGTTCGTGACTCTCTGCTTCCTGATTTAGAAGTGCGATGGCATAGCCTCCACTTCTGTGATTTCAAGTCTGTGCTTGATTATAACTCGGAAGCTCTTCGTATCAAGTCTCTGATGGAGTTTTGTGGCCAAACCATAACTGATACAATGTTGATCGAGAAGACTCTCTCTACCTTCCTCGTTTCTGCCCTGATGATTTCAAAGAATTATCGGATTGATGTGAAAGCAGGACGTATCACGAGGTTTCATGAGCTTATTGGCGCCATGAACGTAGCTGAAAAGAACGACAACATACTCGTGAAGAACTATAATGCTAGACCCGTGGGAACTAAGTCTATTCCGGAGTCTAACTATAGTCGCGCCCCAAGGGAGGACGCAAGGAGCGAAACCCTAAGAGTAGGGACAATTCTGGACGTTCTGGTCCATATTCTCGCCCTAAAGAGGAAGGAAATCGCCAGGAGAGGCGTGCACGGAACCGTGGAGGTCAACATGTGAAGAGAGAGAGAGACGGAGCCTCCGGCTATGGTGGTGACGCCACCAAGAGTAATAGTCGTCCAAATCATGCACCAAAAGCATCTCGATCAAGGGAGCCTGACCATAAAGATGTTTGTCTTCGATGTAGATCAAGTGGACATTGGGCAAGGAAGTGTACTGTATCCCAGAATGTTGCAAACGCATACAAGATGTATCGTGAAGCAAGGGAGGCAAATTACATGGAACAAGAAGATCAAGATGGCGATCTCGATCTAAGGGTGGAAGACTACAAGGATCAAGATCCAGAAACTGGCGATTTTGATTAAGTCTTTTTATTTTCCAAGAGATGTAGGCAATTGCCATATTACTTTTGTAGTATATGCCAATGATATTAGTCTTTCTTCAAAGTAGGCGTACTCAATGTAAAAGTGATGTCTAGAAAGGTTTTGAGATAAGTGGTACTTAAGCGAGCTTTGCTCCACCGACATCTCTCTACTCACCTGGTCACATTTACATTGGAATTACCGAAAGAAGTTAGACGACTACCATTGTTTTGCATTAACTAGTTTATTGGATTAGATTTTCTTTGGTTAAAAGAAACGATGATGTAATTCTGTTTGGCTTATTACTAAAAGTTGAGTTCTTTTCTTTATGACTCCTTTTTAATTACGAGCTTTTCTTTTAGGAATGGATGAACTTCAATGTCTTGCAGATAGTGCGACTACGCACACCATTCTACGACATAGGCAATTATTCTTAGAGATGTTGCCTACATATTCATCTGTGACTACGATGGCTGGGCCATCAAGTTTAGTTCAAGGACATGGAATTGCCCAATTTCTTTTGCCCAATGACACCTTGATTAAAGTCACTAAAGCTCTCTACGCTCCTAAGGCAAATCAAACCTTATTAAGCTTTAAAGATATAAGAGCCAACAGATTTCATGCGGAAACGCATAGTGAGAACGGAATAGAATTCCTTTGCATTACCTCTAATGATTGCGGACGGAAGCGCATCTTAGAGAAGCTTATATGTCAATCTAGTGGACTTTATGTCTGACAAGACCCACCCCGAATTCCACCCTGGAAGCCGAAGTGGCCCTGCGGGACCCACCTTTAAAGGAGGTTTACCAAAAAATTTCGGCATAACCTCCCTTAAAAATGGATAACCCAAAATCCTGCGGAAAACCAAAATTCACTTCTAATAATCCAACCACAACTCCTGGAGCCACCTTGCTCCCATAATTCAACCATCCCATCTCAAAGCTAATAATATCATACATAATCTCCAAAAGGTAAAAGTTACTACAATCACCAAAGTTAGGTCATAGACCTCAAATATAATCCATACAAGTCTGGGTCACATATCCTGTAGCATTCTAGGAATATAAATGGACAAGGAGTGCAGTAGGTTAAACAGGTAACCTACAGAATGTGATGGCGGAAGCAGGTGCGGTCACTATGGCTCACACTCGTACACCGAGCAGCAATACTGCAATCTGGGCATTTGAAACCGAAGGGCCTAGGGAAAAGTATATAAAAACGTTAGCGTGAGTGGACAAAAATAAATAATTGAAAGGAAAAAGGAGTTTATACTTTTCCACATTTATATCAATAAAACTCCCGATGCATGCAATAATTAAGAAAACCACGAGAAGCTCCGCTCAAGAAAAACCGACTAGCCCCGCTAGTCAAGAACAACAACAAAAGGATATGGGGAAAAGACTTCACCATAAGGGAATGGAGCCCCTCAGGCTCTACCTACCCTCGACTGCCACTCACACATAGATTGTGCGAGGAGGAGAACTAATAACCTCAACTACCACTCACACATAGATTGTGCGAGGAGGAGAACATTACCTCGACTACCACCCACGTGAGGAGGAGAAAGCTACCTCAACTGCCACTCACAAACACAAAGTAAGTGAGGAGGAGACCTAATCACATGACCCGCGTATGGTGAGGAAGAAGATCGTCGAAAACCATTAAATCTGTATAGTTTCCCCCACATTTCTCACGAGATAAGAATCCAAGTGTGCAAAGACGTGACCCCGCACGCCAAGATCATCTCAAGTTCAAAATAAATAGGATATAAATAAATATAAAGTTTTACTTCATTGAAATCTCAATATAATCTCAATTCGCCGAATAAAAATATAATATAAATAGTATAAATTCTGAATCCGCATAAATCAAAGTAATATTAGAAATCAATCATAAATTCGGAAACGTAATACGATAAACAATTTATCACTCGTAAGCAATAAATGATTGCATGCATCAATCCTTGAAAATAAAAGTCCACTCACAGTATGCGGTCAATCCTGACGTCGCTTGTGATTTTCCTCGTATGGAGACTCCTCTCGTCCTGTACGAATAGCATTCATAAATATATATATTTCACAGGACGGAATTTTAACTTTACGATACTTAGAAATGGAAATTCAAAACATCCCCCTTCCAAAAATCCAACTCCTCAACTCTCCACAATATCCATCCTTAATACTCCAACATTAATCTTTCAACGATGTAATATCTAAAGTGAATTCGAAAGAAATTTGGCGATTGAACTCACGAAAATCGATAATTAATCATTTAAACTCAATTTGTAATTCCTCCGATTTCCACCAAACTTCATGTATCAAATTCTACAATCATTATAGGATTTATGGAACTAAAATTACAATTAAAACGCAGCTCTACGCGCCACCACGCGCCACCTACAGTGGCGACCACTACCTCCGATGACCACCAAATTCCGGCAATAGCATCAACACAACAGACCCAACAATTTTCCCAACAGCAACACATTCCAATTTTACCTTGAAGTAGTCGAATCAAGCCGGTGAAGAAAACCCCCGAAACCTCAAGAACCCTAGAAATGCAAAATCGTTAATTCGACCTCTACAATGCAAATTGGAATGAACTACTTTAGGGGAAATGATCTCCATCAAAAACCGAACCTTCGACGTTAACTTGGTGGCCGGAATTGCCGGAAATCGGCGAAATCCCAAAACTGCAACCGGAGCGAACCTTGCTTCGATTTGGACTTTCACGGCCAAAACTCCAAAATCCCAGGTCACTAGGGTAAAGAGAGGGATGAGGCGCTCCTGTGGTGGCCGACTGCACGCCAGTTGGTGGCCGGAAAGTGGGGAATTGAAGGGAGGAAGAAAAACCCGAAGGGAAGGGCGAAGAGTCGGGGGAGAGGAGAGAGAGAAAGGGGTGGGTTTCCGGTTTTGGAAACCTACCCGGTAACTTTCCATATTTATCTAAATTTTTACCATGAATAGTAACTTCCGTATTTCACTCATAACTTTTGCATACGAACTCCGATTTTTACGTACCACATATGCACGCGCTCGGTTTAATGTCCTCTACAACTTTCATGAAGGAAATTTTCTCCAATTGTTAACCCATAAAAAGTCAATTTTTAGCCACTCCCCTAAACGTTAAAATTATAACCGTGAATGGTAAACATACAGAAATTCGTGTAACTCAGTAAAAAGGGTACATCAGATGTGGGGTGTAACAATGTCACTACAATTCGACCAATTGAATCCAATAATGTCATAAGAGAAGATCTCTTGGATTCAGACACATATTGGCTTTGGCATGACCGACTAGGACATCCTGGTCGTGATATGATGCTCCGTATACTTAAGACTTCACACGGGCATCCTTTCTTCAGAGTGAGAAGAAGCAAGAATCAAAAATTGATTCCAGGACTTAGCAAGACCGCAAAGATTGCAGCTTCTGGCGCTGCTGCTGTCTTGGGTCACCGAAAGGCCGCCCCTGTCCCCAGTGATGACGCCAGAAATGGCGCCAACCATGAGAATGACACCATGGTTGCTCCTCCCAGTGTCCATGACGCCACACAATCCAATTCCATGGCTCTAACGCCATAATGGGAGATGTAGTCACACACTTTGCTTCTAATAGCGCTACAGATGCTCAGGCCCAACCAAAATCCTCAATGGTTGCTTCTCAGGCCCCTCGCTCATTTTGCAAAGCCTGTTCCTTAGGGAAATTAGGACTGAGATCGTCCTATGCAAAAGATCCAAAAATACTCATTCCATTCTTACAAAGAATCCAAGGGGATATCTGTGGACCAATTCAACCATCATGCAGAACTTTTAAATACTTTATGGTATTAGTTGATGCGTTGACACGCTGGTCACATGTCGCGATGTTGTCCACTTGAAATGCTGCTTATGCTAAACTCCTCGCCCAGATCATCCGTCTACGGGCTCACTACCTTGACCATCCTATTAAGTCCATTCGACTTGATAATGCTGGGGAGTTTTCATCGAAAACGTTCGATGACTATTGCATATCACTGGGGATTGATGTAGAGCATCTAGTTCCCCATGTTCATACCCAAAATGGTCTCGCTGAAGCCGCTATCAAACGACTACAGATGATAGCACGGACATTAGTTATGCGCACCAATCTCCCTGTTTCTGCTTGGGGATATGCAATATTGCATGCAGTGACACTCATTCGTCTACGACCCACTACAACCCAATCTTACTCTGCGTTACAGCTAGTGACTGGGTACGAGCCTGATATCTCGCATTTACGCATTTTTGGGTGTGCCATCTATGTGCCTATTACGCCACCACAGTGTATTAAGATGGGTCCACAATGACGAATAGGCATCTACGTTGGCTATGAATCTCCAACTATTGTCTGCTATCTTGAACCCTTGACAGGCGATCTCTTTACCGCTAAATTTGCGGATTGTCACTTTGATGAGACAGTCTTCCCATCGTTAGGGGGAGATAAGAACACAGATGTTCAACAGGAATGACAGGAATTGTCGTGGTCTGTCCCCACTATGTCTCATCTTGATCCCCGTATCGCACAGTCCGAACTTGAAGTGCGAAGAATAATTGAGCTCAAGAACGTAGCAGAGACTCTGCCTGATGCGTTTTCTGATGTTGCCAAAGTGACGAGATCACACATACCTGCTGCAAACGTGCCTGCAAGGATCGATGTCCCAAATACTGGACATCACGCCACTCCTGTGATATCAGGGGATGGCGCCATTGTCCAGCATGGCAATGATGTGGCATCTATGGCCACAGGTCCCGCAAGGAAGCTCGGTTGACCAATTGGTTCGAAGGATACTCGCCCTAGAAAGAAAGCGAATGAGGCACAGACAAATCCTTTGATCATCGATACTCAAAATCCGTCCCATGAGAATGTTCCGGATTACGGTTATGTCCAAGAGACATCATTGGGGGACGCCTCAATGTCAGAACCTATCGATGAGAACGTAGAAATCTCTGTAAATTACACTAGTGTACATGAGACGTGGGAAAGAAACTCCATCATCATTGATGATGTATTCGCGTATTTAATGGCGCGTGAGATTATTGAGACCGATGACATCGAACCACGCTCTGTTGATGAATGCCAACATAGAGCTGATTGGCCAAAATGGAAAGATGCGATCTAGGCAGAACTTGATTCTCTAGCGAAAAGAAAGGTATTTGGCAAAGTTGTACCAATACCGCCCAACACCAAACCAGTTGGTCACAAATGGGTATCTGTTAGAAAGCGTAATGAGAAAAACGAGATTGTAAGCTACAAAGCTCGCCTTGTGGGTCAAGGCTTCTCACAACGCCCTGGAATCGACTACGAGGAGACCTATTCTCCTGTAATGGACGTCATTACGTTTCGGTACCTTGTCAGTTTGGTAGTTTCCAAAAAACTGAACATGCAACTTATGGATGTGGTTACTGCGTATCTATATGGGGATCTAGATACGGAAATGTACATGAAGATTCCAGATGGAATTCAGTTACCCAAATCAAGTGGCTCTAGACCACGGAGCGCGTTTGGGATTAGATTGAAATGCTCACTATATGGATTGAAACAATCCGGACGGATGTGGTATAACCGTCTAAGTGATTACTTGATTGGGAAGGGATATGTCAACAATGAACTATGCCCATGTGTGTTCATAAAAATGACAAGTTCCGGATTTGCAATAGTAGCGGTTTATGTTGATGACATGAACATAATTGGCACTCTTAAAGAGTTAAGGGAAATTGCTGAACACTTGAAATCCGAGTTTGAGATGAAAGATCTTGGGAACACACGGTTTTGCCTCGGTTTAGAACTTGAGCACTGTAGAGATAGTATCCTGATTCATCAATCAGCTTATACCCAAAAGATGCTTAGGCGTTTCAACATTGATAAGATTAAGCCTTCAAGCACCCCAATGGTCGTCCGTAGTCTTAATCCGAAGAAGGATCCATTTCGTCCAAAAGATGACGACGAAGAAGTGCTAGAGGTAGAAGTGCCCTATCTAAGTGCAATAGGCGCATTGTTGTAGTTAGCACAATGCACAAGACCGGATATCTCATTCGCTGTGAACTTGCTAGCTAGATATAGCTCTGCGCCAACACGACGCCATTGGACTGGTGTTAAAGATATCTTTCGATACCTAAGTGGTACGATTGATATGAGCTTGTTCTATCCCTACAGAGAGATGATGGATTCAGACCCATCAAGTACCAGGGATGCTACACATGGTGGACTGCGTTCCCTCTCCCTAATCCAAAACGATATAAGTGTTTTGGAAGGTTTTGCTGATGCTGGGTATCTCTCTGACCCACGTGAAGGTTGCTCCCAAACTGGTTATGTTTTCACCATGGGAAAGATCGCGATATCTTGGAGGTCTACAAAGCAGACCTTAGTCGCTACCTCTTCGAATCATGCAGAGATTATTGCTCTTCATGAAGTAGTTCGTGAATGTATATGGCTTCGATCCATAGTTACGCATGTTTGAAGCAATTGTGGTTTGAAGTCTACCACAGATGAGCCAACGAGCATTTATGAGGATAATGCTGCTTGTATTGAACAAATGAAGCAAGGCTACATCAAAGGCGACAACACCAAGCACATATCGCCCAAATTCTTCTACAATCAGCAACAACAGAAGTTCCTCAAGATCAAAGTAAACCAGGTTAGATCTGAGGACAATGCGGCAGACTTGTTTACTAAGTCATTGCCCAAATCCACGTTCGAGAAACATGTGGCAAGAATTGGCTTGCAGAAATTATCTGAACTCCCATGATCGTAGTCATCAAGGGGAGGCACAGACATCAGGGGGAGATGTCTACATGTTCGTTTCGAATCGTGAAGGGTGTGTTGTGCTCTTTTTCCCCTTCGACCGAGGTTATTTTTGTCCTACTGGGTTTTTGTTACTCGGCAAGGTTTTTAACGAGGCAACGAGAGAAGCATCGCGTTTGGACAACACAAGGGGAGTGTTTAAGGATATCTCTATTTGTGTTTAATCCAAACTCTAGGTTACTTGACCTAGTGGTGATAGGGTTCAATTAGAAGAATCTAGAGATTCTCTTTCCTTGTATGATTCTAACTCTATGCATTGTAATCCTCTATATAAAGAGGCCCCTATTATCAATGAGAATACACAGCAAATTTCTCTCAGTTTCTGATTCCCTAAAACAGGGCTAAAATTATCTCACTTATCTCAGCAACATATTTTTATTTTCACTAACTCAATTTAAAGTAAAATGACAATTTTACTATTAACCTAATTAATAAACTACAGTCATTGTCACCCTCTCATCTTGATCTCTCTCTCTCTCTCTCTCTCTCTCTCTCTCTCTCTCTCTCTCTCCCTCCCTCTCTCTCTCTCTCTCTCCCTCCCTCCTCAGCGTCGTCGTTGAGGCTCAATCCTAGGCGTTCGATCATGAGTTTACAAATCTCTCTCTCTCTCTCTTTCTCTCTCTCTCTCTCTCTCTCTCTCTCTCTCCTCAGCGTCGTCGTTGAGGCTCAATCCTAGGCGTTCGATCATGAGTGGACCAACGATATGCTCCAGACCGGAGACATAGTTGAGGAGCTCTATATCGACACCTCCGTCACTGTCAAGTTACCGTAACTTCTAATCACAGTAACACAACACATTTCAGGTTGGGGGTTTCTGAATTTGGAGTAAAATGCTGCGTTTTGGGTTCAAGGAGTGGCCATCAATTGGGCTTGGGTCACTTGATTGGTGCATTCTATTTTCTTCTCCTCCTATTTTCATATGCACAAATTTGGGGACAATAAACATTTTATGGGGGTAATAAAACGTTTCTCAAAGTTTACTGCCCCCCCCCCCCCCCCCAAAAAATGTTTATTACTTCCAATAAAAGATTTTGAATTGATGTAATCTCCTCATTTTCTTTATCAATAAAAGTTTTATTTGTCTAAATTTTAAGGAGATTAGTTGCCTTTCCCCCCTAATAAAGTTAGGGGGCAATGAAGGGTTTTTTTTTTTTTTTTTTTTTTTTTTTGTGGGGTTGGGGGGAGGCAATAAACCTCTCCCGCAACATATATGAGATATTTGATGACCTCTTTGTGTACCTCCGGCGAGGTTTCATAAACTTTTATTGCCCCGCAATATATGTGTTTTGGGGGCCCTAAATGTTTATTAGGAGCAATACCTCTCCGACGACCTCTTTGGGGACCTTCGGCTAGGTTTCATAAACTTTCATTACCCTCCCCCTAAAAAAAATGTTTATTGGGAGGCAATAAATGTTTATTAGGAGGGCAATAAACATTTCCGATGACATATGAGATCTTTGACGACCTTTTTGGGGACCTCCAATGAGATTTCAGAGAAGTCCGGATTCCAATGACCGGTGACTGGATTTCGGCAAAGTCTCATATGACTTCTCTCTATTCCATTTTCTCTCTCTATGTGACAAAGGTGTAAGGGCAAAATATTTTTAAAAATAACTAAAAAAAAAAATTAATTAGATATTAGAGAACAACTTAATAGAGTCATTATTCGTAAGTGGGAAAAAAAAAAGAGTGATGATCAAAACCCCAAAAAAAAATTTTGGCTGAAACTCGTGCATAATTTCATAATTTCATTGTTATTATCAATATTGTTTTTTAATTTAGTACAATATTAAATAGAGTTTCAATTAAATATTCTGACCAAAGAAAACTTAAATACAATTTTGTTGCCGACCTATTTTGTTACCAAAGAAAAATAAGATTTCAATTTCTTTGCTTCATTTCTTCTTAAAGAGTTTCATGACAAAAAAAATTCTACATCCATTTGCTCATCACATAAAGTTCCTATTCCTAAAATCATTTTTTAAAAGATGAACAAAAATGAAAACCTTATTCTCTCTACTAGCGTGCTTCCTCGTGCTGACATTAACGCCATATGCCCTTGCTAGCGATGCGCATAGCGGCTCCAGCCGATTCCCAATCTCAGAACACTTTCACCCTTCCATTAATCCTTCCAATCTCAGGGTGTTTTTGGCGTTAACCCCTATTATTGGCGATGATCGTGGTGGCAGTGCTAGGGCTCAGATTGTTTGGGCCGGTGAAAAGCATGGCGGCGGTGAAAGGGTGAAGTTGCGCCTCATCCTTGATGGCGACCTGGGTTCCTCGTCTAGACTGCCTCCTATATCTAGGCTTGATGCAAGATCACATATGGCTGGGATCAGTGTTGTGGCTTTGACGTGACCGAGACCGAAAGTTTTTTAGGCTGATGACGGCGTGACCCTGGATATTTGGCTGCTGTTGGAGACGGTAAAGCGTGACGCTAACGGGTTGGTCATCGACTATTTTGGCTGCCCTGATTTGTACATCAATCCTGGCATAGTTCCCAGATGCTGCTGGTGCATCTGGTGGAGGACATCAACAGTGGTCCGACAAAGCCAACTTCAGGGTGCTCGTGGATAGGTGTCCAAATCAAACTAGGTTTCCGATCCAAGTTGCGCTCCCAATGCCCAAAGGAGGAAGGTCAGCGTCATGATACTCAAAATTGCAAGTATGCAGAAGGTGGTTGGAGGGGCTGATGTTGGTGTGCAAGGAGCGATAGAGATGGTAGAGACTATAGATGTTGGTGCAGGAGACAGGGTGCCCAGATTAATTTGGAGACTCAACCCCAACTGGCGGCCCAATCCAGCTTGGGTGCAGAAATTAGTTGGGCTACGGGTGTCCAACACTAGTATATCAGTATATGTGCTTTGTAGACTCGGGCTCTTTCGTGGGCCAAGGGTTATGCAATTGGGCCATTTTCAAGCTCAACTCCTAGCCAAGCTCTTGATAGGGCCTAGAAAGATGAATTTTGGGCTTAGCTTGGGTCCAAAATCACTTTTGGGTTTCTATACCCTTTTTCTAGTTAGTTTTTCTATTATTAGCCTATTACTATGTTACTTGATCATAGTTGAATAGGCTTGCTTTAAATAAGTGAGCATGACATGTCAAATGAATAGTTCTAGCTTATGTATCATGGTGATGTTTACTGCATCACAACTTCTTGACTATCTATATATGGTAGCGGAAAGATATGTAACGGTCATTCTAGTCTTACCCCATATTGATGAAATCTCTATAATTCTTTGTCAAAAAAAAAAAGTTTCATCACAATATATATAAAAAGTATTATTAACATTTTGTTAAACAAAATAAAAATAAAGAAGTCATTTAAATTTGATACAAAATATATCTCTAAAATAAGAGTCTAAAAAATCAGTCTTGCACCACTATGACATGAAATGATTATAAGTCCTTTAATTTGTACATTATTCAAATGGACTTATATCACTATTCCAGCTAAATTAGACCCATATTTGAATCGAAAATTATCACATTTCTTTCATGTAATTTCATAATCGAACTATAAACAATATAGCTTAAGGGTAATAAACAACATAATCAAAATAATTACGTAAACCGGACACTATTCGGTCACATGTAATTGTCATTACGAGCATTTTGGTTTTGTCAAAAAACGATCAGTGCAAAAAAGTTTATCTCCGTTTCCTAGTAATGATTGTCATGATGTATTGAGCTGCATGTGGTAATTCTGCAATTGTCATCATGAGTATTTTGGTGTTTTATCAAAATATGGTTGGTACATTTATTTGTAAGATACTTGATGTCACTACAACAGAAAGTCTTTTTAGCGACCAAAGTTTTTGCGAGAAATTTATTTTCCCCAATAAATGTCACCTTTTACGAGGAATATTTTGGTTCCTCGCTAAATGCTATTAGATTTTCTACGAGGAATATATTTTCCTCACTATATATCACTTTCTACGATGAATATTTCAATTCATCACTAAAGGTGACAATAAGTTGGTCTCCCAAAGCTTCATGTTATTAGCGAGGAAGTATGAAACTTGGGTGACGAATTTTTTCATCGCGAAAAACGACATTCAATGAGGAAATAACTATTTTGTCGTTATTATTTTGGCGGAAAATTGTGTAAGACCCGCCAATTCAATGGCAACAAAAGTATGGTTTCCTCGCTAAAAGTTCATGTTCAACGAGGAATTATTTCCTCGTCAAAATAAGCAATTAGCGAGGAAATAACATTATCCTTGTAATTAGTTTTGCGGAAAATTGTGTAAGAACCGCCAAATTCAACGCCGACAAAAGTATGGTTTCCTTGCTAAAAGTCTATGTACTATGAGGAACCATTTCCTTGTCAAAAGAAGCCATTAGTAAGGAAAGACCACTTTCCTCATTATTAGTTTGGCAGAAAATTGTGTAGGACCCACCAAATTCAACTGCGACAAAACAATAGTTTCCTCGCTAAAAGTTTATATTCTACGAGGGCTTCTTTTGACGAGGAAATAACGCTTTCCTCGTTATTAGTTTTGTAGAAAATTGTGTAAGTCTTGCTAAATTCAATGGCGACAAACTATCAATATTTCCTCGCTAAAAGTTTGTGTTTTACGAGGAACCATTTCCCCATGAAAAAAAAATTATTAGCGAGAAAATAACGATTTCGTCATTATTAGTTTGGCGTAAAATTCTGTGAGACCCGCCAAATTTAATAGCGGCGAATTTGAGCATTCCTCGCTAAAAGTCTCATTTGAGCGATGAATGATTTCCTCACCCTTGATACATTTAGCGAGGATCTAATTATTTTGTTGTTGTAGGTTTTGAAGGGAAAAAAATGGGCGATATGAAAAAAGAAAAGAGTGGGAAATCCATTTTTTTTGGCTGGCACTAAAGAAAAAGCATAGAATCTCGATTAAAAAAAAAAAATATATATATATATATATATATCAATATTATTATTAAGAGAAGAGACTTTGTTAGCCAAAACTGAAATTTTTGACAAATTTAACCTTGAAAGATTAAAAAATTTTGAGAATAAATTGAAGCATAAGGGTAAATATGACAATTATAAAATAGATTTTTATTAAGAAAAAAAATCCCACAATCTCCACTTTTCTCTCCCACTTTTTTCTCTCTGCAATGACTGTTTTTTTTTTTTTTCAAATAAAAAATAATTACACATGCAGATAAGAGAATTAGGACTAAAAATCCTAGCTACCATTTATTCTGAATTTTTTTATCTCAAATATAAAATAATTTTTTAACATAATATTTTTTTTTTTTTGCTGCAATCAATATAGAATCGTACAAACTTACCCTGCAGTGCAACAATAGACTCAAATGATAAACGTTAGTTTCAATTAAAAAGAAAGGTTGCAAAAACAAGTGAAAGAAAACTCACAAAAGAAAAAAGCCAAAAAAAGGAAAAAAAAAAAAAAAAAAGAAGCTGGCGAATTCACAAAAGGGACCTCATACTGAACATGGCCGTCAAAGTAGACCCAATAGCTTCCGCCAAAAAAGATTTAAAAAAAAAAAGTAGACCCAATAGCTTAACTAACTCCCTTAAAATAGTAAAATTTTTATGTTACTTTATAAAACTTTCTTTCTTGTATATGACTATAGTACTTGACTAATTACAGGACCAGAGGCCTGTTGCGACTGCACTACCGAATCACCCCAAGGACCCGGCTAATAACAAATAGAAAAATTTGTAATGAAGAAATATATTGAACTGCGAGAAATAAATAAATATTTAAATAATTTTTATACTACAAATAAGATTACCAACGAACAACATGTGTTAGCTATTTATATTTGTTGTAGTCATTTTTTCTTTTAGTTTTGAGGTGTGGAATGCTGTATATGATATATTTGCTTTCATAATCATCATTCATATAACAAGCATTATTCATATTTTTGCTTTTAAAAGTATGATTGAATATCATGGTTATGTAGGAATGATTTCATAGTTACTAGCTTACTAAACAAGTTAATAAAAATTGATAGTCCTTCACAATACTAGTTTGACATGCTAATTTATAAACATTAATAGGAATGACTCATTTTCACTACACATGCCAGTTTTTTGCAGTTGAGCTTCATTCTACTTCATTTCTCTCCTACTTAAGAATTACTACATTCCACATGGCATGAATCACTATATTGTGTGTGTGTGGATAATGGTCATTCACTAATGGATCTAATGGATGTCTTTCTCCTTCAATTTAAGGGACCACACATGGAACACACTATGCATAGAACTTTGACAATGCAGACTCTAATTTGAGAGATTTTATGTGAAACATACTATGCAATAGATACTTGACGATGCAAAATGTGTATTATTTAAGTATATAGTTATAAATCATAATATTCAAATCAAACATAATTAAGCTATTCACAAATCATATAGTCACCCTAACCCTACTCCCTAAACCCTAAACCCTAAACCCTAAATCCTAATTTCATTTTATTTTAAAACGCATTTTTATTTGGATAAACGGCAAACTGAAGGATTAGAGAGAAAGAAAAAGAAATTAGCGAGACCATTTGGGTTTTCAATTTTCATTGATCGAAGGCGGGGAGGAAAAAAAGAGGCGCTAATCCAAAGAAAAAAAAAAAAAAACAACGATCGAAAACCTAATATTAGGTGACTGAACTTTATCCAGTCAATAAAGGACAATATATTTGTAGGATGAACAAAGTAAACAAAGTAATTAGTAGGGTGACAATAGTTGCATCCTTTTGGTGTACGCTCTCAAATATGTCATTCTATAAATGAGATGTTTTGATCATTTGTATTTTAGATGTTGTTTAGCAGTTACTTACTTAAAAAAATATATATATTTATAAATGAGTCGCAGGATTGTGATCAGATCTTACATTTGGATCACAATACTCAAGCCAAGAACTCTATGCAGTTCATTGAGAGGCTTTGTCATGTGTTAATTTTTAATTGAATTTTTTAGTTTACACCAAAAAAGATCACCACTCCAACCGTATCTGCAAGTTCGATGATAGATGATCAACTCCTTTTGATGAGGACGACGGCCATGCAATGCAAAAGATTTGGATTTTCTTTCTTTTCTTTCTAAAAAAATGTTTTAATAAAAAATATTAGTAGAGAAAATCCGTTTTAGCAATTCCTTTCAAATAGAGCTAATGAGTTGGCACCTGTCACATCATTCCGTATATGAATTTGGTATAAATATATAGTGTCTCTAGCACTACTCGTATAAAAAGCTGGGAAAACAAAAAACACAACTTTTGTAAGTTTCATACAAATAATGACACGAAGCCTAGGTCAAGGGGAATGGAGCGGGCTTAATGTCTAATCTTTCATGAGCAATTGTGAATTAAAACAAATTATTTGTTAAATTACCACAATGCCACTGTAAGGTAGACTAACCCCAAAACAAGAGTATTTGTCCCTCTCCCTACCTGATTCTGTCTCCCTCAATTATAGTTGACCCCTATCATCTTAGGGTTTCAAAGATCAATGATGTGGATCATGAGAACTCTATCACTGCCGTTTCGAGACTGGCCATACCTAAACGGCGAGTCTCTATTTTCAGTTCAATTGTTGCTTGTATCGGCGTTTATAACATTCACAATCTCTGTCTGGAGATTCATCGATGGGCGTTATGTTGCAGCGGGCTCTGCATAATGGCCAACAGTGGCATAGTGTTCTTTAGGTGCTTTCTTTTCTTCTTCCTAGGGTTCTTGCTTGGTCCGGTCCAGTTCCGCCATGTCGACGATGACAACGCTGAGATTTAGAGTCACGGCTTCCAGTGGCGGAACCAGGATCAAATTTCTGTCTAGGCTAATTAGAAGGACATCAACAGCAATCTCAGTATTGTGCATAAACCCAGGCACTATCACCAAAACTCAACATTCTCCAATCTGCAACACAAAATGCACATATTTAAATAAAAAATAATCACTACATCACTAACATAGTAACATCAATCAGTAATTCGAACTAAAAAAGTAAAAATACAAATATACAAATACAATCATCATTCATGATTCATCATTCATGAATCATCAATTCATCAGATAGCCTCTAATCCCCTCTATGACTCTATCGACCATCAGACATTTAGACCATGATCAAGTAATCAACATTCAACAGATCAAGAATCAACTCAATCAAGATCCTCACTTCCTCAAGCCTCACCGCCTCAGCTAACCAGTAACCACCGGGTTCTCTCTCTCTCTCTCAGTCTCTCAGACTCTCTTTCTCTATCTCCCTCAGTCCCTGTCCCTCTCTCCCTCAGTGGTAAGAAATAGAATCGGCAAAGCCCAACTCAGAAAGATCTGGGATTTCTGAGATTTCAGATCTAGGATTTAGAGCTTCACAAATTCAAAACAGGGGAGATCGATAGGTTTAGAGCTTCATGCCTCGTTCGAGTTGTTTCAATCGATTTAGGGATAACCTCCAATCCTCCATGGCTCCATCGAAAGTTCGAAACACTGGAGACAGTGAGGCAGTGAGGGACTGAGGGCGTGACCGCGTGAGGCTGTCAGCTGCTGTTGGCTACTGGGCTGGGAGCTGGGATGAGTCGATGACGTGAATTAGCTGGGATTCTGGCCTTCTGGGAATACACGCGATGAGTGAATGAATCAACCTATAATTTTTTTTTCTTTGGGCTGGTATGGGCTGAGAGATATATGTATATTTCAGGGTTTTTAGCCCAAAAAGTTGTCTAGGCTTGAGCCCATAAATCCTTCAACGTGGTTCCGTCCCTGACGGCTTCAATTTCAACATCAAGCTGCCGCACATCAATTTCTAATTCGAGAACGACATTAGAGATCAAATTGTGAAGTGCAGAGAGGAGTAATCTTTATTTGTTACGAGTTAGTGCTCGTAATCTTTATCTGTTTCTGTAATTTTTGAAGGGAAATGGTCAATTTGATAATTGAAGTCCAAGATAGGAATACCTTAGTAGAGGTTTGAAGTAATTGTCCATGTAAGCAGTTGAGTATAGGATTGTTACTGTGTGGACTCAATTCCAGTTATTGCTGACATTGCGAAATATTTACAATTTGTTAAATTGGAAACATGAAAGGTTATTTTGGAGTCTGTGATACTCACCACTGTGGTTGTAATTAGTCTCAACATGTACACATTTTAGGCTGCAAGGAGAGGCCAAGACTTTAACTTTCTTGGTCTCTTCTTGTTTGGAGGATTGTTTGTTCTCATTGTGTTTTCTCTGATTCATTCTCAAAAGCAATAGCAGAGCTGACCTTCACCCCATTTCCATCTCGAAGCAGTAGTAGCTAACTTTCAATATTGTCTTGATCTTCAAGCAGTAGCAGAATTGGACGATTGTCTGATGTGATTTCTCGCCCTTTTTTTTTTTTTTTTTGGGTCTGATGTGGTTTCACTCTCTTCATTTGAACAAAGAAGTGTTTGAACTAAAGAAATTAATTAATATTTAGTTATCCATATTTACATATTACAATTGTAAATGTGTTACTGACACATGACTACAACATAACAACTTGTATCAAAATGATCTATTGTCAATGACTTTTCTATAATTTGCTAAAAAGAAAAAGAAAATAACTGAAAAAAAAATAAAATGACGTTAGTTTATCAAACAGGCAAAACTTGACATGCATTAACGTTGTTTACCACTTATAACGCTGTCGAAAGCGAACCATAACGACGACGTTGTACAGTCAAACGCTGACATCAACGTTATTTTGTAACGGCTCTCCTCCGAAGCGGAAACACCTTTTCATTTGAATTTTGAAAATTTTAAAGGCTCAACTAAAGTAGAGCAGGTAAAAAAAAGCCTTCAAAACCCTCCTCCACACCCAAAAACCAAAACCAAAACCCTTCTCATTTCTCTTCGCTCCTCAATTTTCAACTGCAGAATTCTTCACACAGAGAAGAAGAGACTAGCACTTGGCCTTCCAATTTCTTCAAGGTTTTTTTTTTCCTTACTATTTACTTTTGAAATCGAATTTTCCTTTTCATTGCTCTTGTTGTGATGCGAACATACTTGTGTAGCTTATCTCTGTGTATCATGTGCTAGATCCTTTTATTTAGAACATGTTTTCCCTGAACACAGTTCCTTGATTTTTACTTGTTTATTGAAGATTATCAATGTCGGTCATAAAAATTATGTATGCATATTTAAGGCTTCTGAAATGGATTTTTGAAAATTTTAGGGAATTCAAGGAAATTAGACGATTATGGGTTTTAAGAATCGAAGATGTATTTCAGGATAGATATCATGTGTTGGGTCTCTGAAATTTTATGTAGTTTACATATTTAAAGTTTTCGAAAATGAAATTGTGACAGTTTTTGGAAATTCAAGCAAATTAGTGGTCTGTTAGCCAAGAGTTTTGAGGAACCAGACAGTTGGAGAGATTTTGTTTCTTGTTTTAATTTGGACTTTAAGGAATTGAAGATTTGTTTCAGGTGGGAATTCGATAATTGGGTGAAAGATGAATGATCTAATGACCAAGTCGTTCCTCAGTTACGTTGATCTTAAGAAACAGGCCATGAAAGACATTGAAGCAGAACCTGACTTGGAAATGGGGAAACTTGAGCCTGCTGAAGAACAGAATCTTGCGAAATTTTTTGAAGAAGTGACGGCAATCAAGGCTGACATGGAAGAGATTACGAACCTGCTTCTTGATCTTCAGGACCTGAATGAAGAAACCAAGTCCACTCACAGTGCTAAAGTTCTCAGGGGGCTGAGAGACCGAATCAATGCAGACATGGTTAGTATTATGAGGAAAGCTAAGAACATTAAAGCAAGATTGGAATCGCTTGATCAGTCTAATATTGCTAACCGAGAGGTGGCTGGGTACAAGGAAGGAAGTCCTGTTGATCGAATGAGGATTTCTGTGACTGGTGGACTGAGAGTCAAGCTGAGAGATATGATGAATGATTTTCTGGCATTGAGAGAACAGATTGTTAAGGAGCACAAAGACGGTCTCAAGAGAAGGTACTATAATGCCACCGGAGAGGAAGCAACTGAAGAAGTGATTGAAAAGATTTTGAGAAGTGGGGAGGTCAAAGTTTTTGAAGGGAAAACAGAGCTGGTGATGGAGAATCAGGAAAGAGATGAGGCCTTGAAGGACTTAAAGAGAAGCTTGACAGAACTGCATCAAGTTTTCCTGGACATGGCGGTGTTGGTTGAAGCACAAGGTGAACAGATTAACGATATCGAAAAGAATGTGGCGGATGCTGGGATTTACATAAGTGGTGGAAACAAGGAACTTCTTCATGCAAAGCAGTTGAAAAAGAAAAGAGGAAAGTGGGTTTGTTGGATTATGGCTTTCGTGCTGGTGGTGTTATTTGTGTGCTTTATTTCCATCATAGCTTCTTGAAAGTTGCAGATGAAAGGGTGCTCTAGTGGAGTTTTGGTATGTGAATAGGGTGGACTAGCAGAGGAAAGGGTGCTCTAGCGGAGTTTTGGTGTGAATAGGGTGGACTATACTGGTTGATGGGTATTCATTTTATCATTGTTTTGTTTGCATTTCAATATTGAATGCAATGCTGTGATGGCTTTTTTAGGCAGAGCAATATGTTAGAGAATATCGCTACATCTTTCGACATAAAGTTTTCTTCTGTAATTTGGATCTTTGTGAACAGATACGCTCATTTTATCTTTGTTATTGAATGCGATGCTGTGATGGCTTTTTTAGGCAGAGCAATATGTTAGAGAATATTGCTACATCTTTCCACATAAAGTTTTCTTCTGTAATTTGGATCTTTGCGAACAGATATGTGGATCTGAATGCTTGTTATGGATGTCTTATTCTGATATGAACACTCCGTTATTAGAGCTTACTAGAACTATTGGTTGATCCATTCAGTACAGCTGATAGCTTGTTTCTATTCATATTACATTACATAACATAAATATCCTAGGAGGTGATCTTTGGGATGTCAAAGAATGCTTATGTTTTGGCTTGTCATGTATATAGGTAATCTAAAGGTATTCTCATGTTTAGGAGAGGAAGGCTCTAAGTTTGGAGGCACTCTGTGATAGTTTTTTTTTTTATGAAATCTGTTATTATTTTGTTATTACTATTGAAAAAAAAAATTAGTAATAAGAATAATAATAGATATTAATAACAGTATACATACATATATAAAAATTGTGACCAGCCATCAAATAATAACAATATACATACATATATCTGATGCCTTGCCAAGATTATGGCTATATATGAGAATGTAGCGGGTTTGAATTTTGGCACTGTTTTGTGTAAATACTGAATTATCTATTAAACCAGCTAATGAAGGCCAATGGATGAGAGTGGTTGAATTGAATCCTCTAGACGGGATATTTATGCCCCTCAAAGTCAACAAGGCTCCTCTTTCAGAAAGAAGCATGCAGCTAGAGTAGCACAACTTTTCTAAACAACCTAGTTAGTACTAGAATTTTGCTCATCTTTAAGGCTGCTGACAACTTGATTATTATTAATCATTACAGAAGCAGGAGAAGATAGAATAAAAAAAAAAAGTGATAATAATAATAATAATAAAAAAAGGGGTCTCTTTAGAGGTCCATTTGCTGTTTGCTGTTTGCTTGTTTAGCTGTTCAGCTGTTGAGTGTGATACAGGATGGATGATACCCTTGGTATCAGTACAATAAACAAGCCAAATGACAATCAGTTAGATGACACCAATTTATTGGTGGTTACTATCTTATTGCCACTTTCAAATGGTGGTGTCAAGCCAAGTATAGTAGGTCCAGATTTCAGTTTGTTTCATTTTCATCTGAACAAATTAGTAGATCTGCATTTAAATGCTCAGTTAGGGATCCATTTGTGTGGCAGTGAAATAGTGCAAATTCAGGAGAAGTACGTACATCAAAATTTTCAGTCCATTATATACTGTGACGGAAAAAAAAAAGGATATATATATAAAATCCCAGGATTTGAACTCTAGTTCCAACCATCAAGTGTTCAAGGTTTGAACTGTTTTTTTTTTTTTTTTTGATACATTCAAGGTTTGAACTTTGAAGAGAGACGGTTTCAACATTGTGCTCATCAACCTTTCAATAAACATACACTAACATTTGGTAAATCTAGGGTAGCTAGTTGATTTTGGCATCCGCTAGTTTCTTGAACTTGCTTCCTCTGTTGTCCTTGACAAACATACATTTGGACTTCTTTAATTAAGTTTACACATTTAGGATTAGGTCAGCACAGCTTTATACTACGAAATTTTGAGGGTGAAATTTTTGTTAGAAGGGTAGATTGTGATAACTCATTTTTTTATATTATAAAATCTGTTATTATTTTGTTATTTTTATTGAAAAAATAGTAATAATAATAACAATAGATATTAATAACAATATACGTACATACATATATAAAATTGTGACCAGCCATCAAATAATAGTGATGTAGAGTGAATGGCGATAAGAATTGAAGAACAGCTCGATCGTGGAAAAGGAGGAAAACCCGGTTTGCTGCAACTTTGGCATTCGGTGTCCGAATCGCGATTGTTATAGCTTTCCGGAAAGGGACGACGCCAGGAACAAAACTCATTGCTTTGCCATGACGTGTGGGCTTTTTCAGGCTTTCAGGGTCATTTAGGGCCACAAAACTGCAATTTACTATTTTTCAGAATTTTCAGTTTTCTAGTTTGTTTTGGATTTGTTTTCTTTTAACGCGTGGGATTTAGGGTTTCATTGTTAGTCGCCCTAGGGTTTCTTTTCTCATATATAAGCAACCTTAAACGACTGCAGAACCTATCTTTTATCATATTATCAATCAAATTGAGAGTTTTCTCTTTTATCTCTGGTGGACTCCAGAATCTTTGTTTTAGGTTTATTGCTTGTAAACCTAGGGTTACTTTCTGACTGCGTCAGGTGGTATCAGAGTAGGTCTTCCCTGTCTCTCCTAATTACCTTAGTAGCAATGGGTGAAGTTACAAAAGCATATCTTGATGCTCTTACGGTAGCGTTTACCGCTGCCTTCAACACCGTGAATACTCAGATTGGAGAAATTCGTGGAATGTTGGGAGAACAACAACAAGAAGAAGAAGCCATCGAGTTAGGGCTCCACGTGGTGAAGTTGTTGATAATTCAGAATTTGATTCTGAAGAAGAAATTGTGCAACCTGAACAACAAGGGCAAGCTGACCAGGATTACAAAGTCAAGGCTGAAATTCCTTTCTTTTCGGGCACTTGGGTATGGAAGATTATCTGGATTGGCAGCTTCAGATGGACAGATTCTTTGAGATTATGGAGGTACCTGAACACAAGCAGGTTAAGCATGTTGCTTGGTGATTGAAGAGTACTGCTGCAGTTTGGTGGGATAAGTTGCAGAATACTAGAAAGAAGCAGGGCATTCAAACATGGCAAAGAATGAAACATCTGATGATCACTATACCATAAACTTTCATTCATAGCGCTCAAAAAAGGCTATCGTAGGATAACATAGCGCTCAAAAAACACTATGTCTGTCGGAGCTATAATAGATCTAAGGTTTATCATAGCGTTTCCGCAAACGCTATGGAAAGTTTGACATCTATAGCATTTTAGAAGTGCTATTGCATAGGATTTTGATAGCATTTCATAAATGCTATATTACCCATTCCATAGCATTTAGTGAACCGCTATAGTTAAACTATCCATAGCATTTACTAAATGCTATTACTACATATGCTATAACATATAAAAAATGCTACTATTCATCATTCAGTATCATTTCTATGGTGCTACTATCCTATATTTGTTACACTAATATGTACAATACATTGTCACAGCACCTTGGAAATACAATAACAAGTCTTCACATCAAAAATACATCATTTTCATTAATGATCTCAAAAGTAACCAAAATACAATGTGACATTACTAAAATTACAAGAGCACTTCATATTTCAGCCAACAATGTTTTTTCCCTTTATAATAATGATACAAATTCTGCTAGAATTAACACACAAACAATGATTTTTGGCTTTCTTTTGATTGTCGACATGAAACTCAGCACACTGGTTGATAACATGCTAATTTCTTGAACACTGTACAAACTAGTACCATTAGTTAACTACTAAAGAGAAATCAAATGAGGAGCAATAACTTTAATTAAGAAACTATAATGACAATGTGACTTTACCACATAATGCCTATTCTAATGCAATGATTGTCCACAATGGTCTGTTATACTTCTCACAGCCATTGAAACTGCTAACTGGGTTATGCAGGCAATTGCAACTAATAAGAAAACTTTGAAAGAATAATTTCTGGATAATAGATACTTGAACAGGTTTGTATATAATGCATAATTAAACAATACTCAAGTTATTGTCCACTATATTGCGGAATGAAAACACAACCCATAATTATGTATGCAAAACCTGACTATAATTGAATTGACAAGCCAAAATTAAACATGCTTCGTTAAAGATTCAGAGTTTCTATGTCAAATAGGGAAAGTGGTATCTAAACAAGGAGAAAATATATGTGAACAACAAATTTGATTTCATTGAAAGAACCATTCACTTTTCAACTCCTCAACCATTCCAACTCTTGAGCTTGGCCTTTAGTTTCAACCATACATCCCATAAATAACCCTTTTCTCTAACTTTGAAGTAATTCTGGTTCAGTAAATAGACAGATAACAAGCTAAAGTCTAAGATACACAATAGAAACCCTTAGTCAGAACTCACAACATTCAATAAACATGAGCTATTAAGAAATAGGAACTGAAAGCAATCTTTGAAATTTCGGTATTGATTCTTAGTTCACTGTCTCTATGCATTCAGCCTATGTATCTGTGTATGTGTGACAATTATGTAACTAATGGCCAAAGTCTCATCTCTCACTATCCCCTGTCATTTTTTGCACTTTCCATTTTTTAATTACAACAAAGAAAACGGAACCAAAATCAAAGATGTTATTAGTAGTAGACCATAACAACTTACATTCCAACTTACAGTGTCAATTGTGCTGGTAATCCAGTACTCATTCCATAATTCCCTTGGGTGCTTAGAGTCATTCAACGAAGGGCCTAGACTTTAAATCAGTTAGTTAGATCAGTCCTCTCTTAATTACAAGCTTCACACGTATGCACATGCCTATCATCTCCAGTAACTTTTTCTCAAGGTTCTTTATATGTGCGCAGGGCGACGATTCTCTTGCATGTGAATGAAATCTTTTCAGCAGATTGATATATCATACTTTACATATGTGCTGCAAGAAAACTGCATGTAATGAGTATATATACACCATACCTTGCTAGCAATGAAAAAAGAAAACATTACTATAAAATGTACCTAGATGAGGGAGGGTTGAGAGAAAACTTTGCAGTAGATCATGGCCTCCTTGGTCAATCATAAAGCATATTAATTCAAAACTTTAAAACAGAAATATGAATTTTTTCATGGCACATGGAAGAAAGAACTAATTTAATACCTTGATCTAGTTACATGACAACTTAAGCAATACCAGGGTCTTGAAATATTTTGAGATCATCACAGTTTGCCAAAAGGGTACCAATACCTGCATTGTAATACATATTGTTCAAGATAAATACAATAGAACCAATCAAAGAAGTT
Organism: Rosa chinensis; assembly: GCF_002994745.2. Classification (NCBI taxonomy): domain Eukaryota; kingdom Viridiplantae; phylum Streptophyta; class Magnoliopsida; order Rosales; family Rosaceae; genus Rosa; species Rosa chinensis. The sequence goes on along the minus strand of NC_037093.1, from coordinate 20,286,847 downwards.
AACTTGGGGTTTACCGATAACAGCTAGAGGCACAAAGGGTGAATTCTTATATCAGCGTTGTGTACATTACACAAATAAAAGAACAATAACATGGAATGAACTTCAATTACAAGAAGTCAATATGAAAAAGTCAAAGAGACAATATAGGGATAGGCAAATAGAGAAATCAGCACTACAATCCAAAATACAACCAAACAAAATCAAGATTAGTACATTACCATTTCCCATCCATGCCTTACGAATTGCATCTCTATTGTTCTTACAACCAATTTTTGTAAAAATTCCAATCACCACCAGAGGCCTGGTTCCATTTTCAGCGTTGAACGCTCTAACCCTCTTGATTGGCTGCAGCGAACTCCATCTTAACTACTGATAACTTCTTATGTTGTTCCCTAACAAAGATACTTTCCTGGTAAGAACCATAGATTTATACCTAAACTATGGAATCACACAACTCAAATAACGAATCTTGAATTACACTGGAGAACAAATGACTACCATCTTACCTGCAAGCTATGATTTAAATGTATCATCCATTGATATATATATATATATATATATATATATATGTATATATATGACAGATCCCCCTTAAAACAACAAATTATAAAAATCATTTCTCATTGCACAACTTAATTGGTCCTTAGTAATTCACTTATCTATGCAATTATATATTAGAGTTTAAAACATGAACAATGATCTGTATCCAAAACCCACCATCAACTTTAAATTGGGCAGCAATCCCATTATGAACATGTACCAAAAGTTCTACTAAACTCACTACTTACATTACAGAACCAACCCAAATGTGAAAAAAGCCTTTTTTTTTCATTACACATACAGCGTAAAATAAAAATATTGAATCCCAAGTACAAAACCAAGAAATGCCCACCTACCCAGTAATCCTATCAAGCTCTTTAATCAATTAAACCTTGTTCTCCGAATCTTGCCACAACCTGCATCCAACCCCAAAATTCAAAAACCAGTTTTCCAATTTGGGGGTTAATCAAAACCTGAAAATTGAGAGACTAAAAGGAACCAACCGTCCGACGACGTAGATTGAGGCGAAGGTGGCAAACATTGAGACCAACAGAGTCAGAATTCGGGATTGGAAAACCTTGCCGGAGACACATACGTGGAGCCTTGCTTTGCATTCTCTTTGAACTTGAATGTATCAATCTGATTCCAATTTGTGTTGACCAAAAGATCTAGGGTTTGGATTGGATAGCGAAGAGCTTACCCATGGAAGTCGTTGGAATGAAGAAAGTCGCAGGGATCTAGGGTTTTGGTTGGATGAAGAAAGTTGCTGGGATCATTTGTTGAGAGAGAAAGAGAAGAAGTTTTGTTCGCGCTTTGAAATGATGGAGTATTGGGAGTTGGGTCACACTTTGAACTCATAAATTAAATCCATGAAATTTTTTTTTGTTTCCCGCTCGTATTTTCAGTGTATGGGTTTCATTTAATAGCGTTTATATTCATTTAAGAGCGCTTATAAAATTTAAATACTATTGAAATTTTCTGAATTCACAATTGATAGCACTTCTGAACAAAACGCTATAATGATATGCTATGAATGAAGCTTTTTCTTGTAGTGGATGGACAGGTTCTTGCCAGATGATTATGAGCAGATTTTGTACAGGTTATATATTGCTTTCATCCAAGGCACTAGGACTGTGGCTGAGTACACTGCTGAGTTCTTACGCTACTCAGAGTGTAATGAACTAGGAGAAACTGAAAGTCAAAAGGTGGCTCGCTATATTAGTGAGCTGAAACCAGCCATTCAAGAGAACATTGGGTTGCAAACTGTGTGGACTCTGACAGAAGCTTCAAGCCTAGCATTGAAAGCAGAATTATTAGAGAAGCCTTCACGAGCTTCTTCCTTCTAGAGGTATACCTATCAGAGGAGCACAGAGTTGGTGAACTCCTCAGCTAGCAAGGGAAAAGCCATACAACAAAATACAGAGAGTGCTCCTAGGGCTTCCAATCCTCCTTTTAAAGGGACTAGCGGTTCTAGCAGTTCCAGTGGTGCTCAAAATAGGGTCCCAAATCAGAAGCCTAATAATCCTTATGCGAGGCCTATAACAAAAATCTGCTATAGATCCAACAAGCCTGGACATAGGTCTAATATGTGTCCTGAGAGGAGACAAACTGCCCTTATGGATGATTATGATGAAGATGGTGAAGAAGTTGGAAGAGGTGATGAATATGAAGGGGTTGAGTTTACGGTGGAGGAGTCTCCTGAGAAGGTTAATATTATGTTGCAGAGGATCTTATTATCTCCTAGGGTAGATGGGCAGCAGTGCAATATTTTCAGATCACTTTGTTCCATTAATAACAAATTGTGCAATCTAATTGTGGATAATGGGAGCTGCGAAAATTTCGTAGCCAGAAAATTGATGGAGTATTTGCAGTTACCTACACAGCCCCATGAGGCACCTTATTCTCTGGGATGGGTCAAGAAAGGTCCACAAGTTTGAGTTGCTGAGTCCTGCAAAGTACCAGTATCCATTGGTAAGCATTATAAAGATGAAGTTCAATGTGATATTATTGATATGGATGCTTGTCATATTTTATTTGGGCGACCTTGGCAGTATCATGTGGATGTGACTTATAAAGGTAGAGATAATGTGATGATGTTTATGTGGAATAGTCATAAAATTGCCATGGCTCCTATTTATCAATTTGAGAGATCTGGTGTAAAGAAAGGGGAGAGTTTTTTGACTTTGTCTAGCAGTGAATTCGAGATGGAGGAAGCCTTTAAAGAATATGAAGTTATTTGTCCAGTGGTGATTAAAGGGTTGTTGACCGCAGAAAAAGAAGATATGGTGATCCCTAAGGAAGTGCAGAATATGTTGGGAGAGTTTGAGGAGCTGATTTTGGATGAGCTGCCCAATGAGTTACCACCTATGAGGGACATTCAGCATCAGATTGATTTGGTTCCTGGAGTTAGTTTGCCTAATCTGCCCCATTATGGCATGAGTCCTAAGGAGAATGAGATTTTGAGGGAGCAAATTGAAGATTTGCTGAAGAAAGGGTTCATTCGTGAAAGTATGAGTCCTTATGCAGTTCTAGTCCTAACCTCCTTATTCCTAAGAAGGGCAATCAATGGTGGATGTGTGTTGATAGCAGGGCCATAAATAAGATAACTGTGAAGTAAAGTTTCCTATTCCTCATTTGGAGGACATGCAGCTGGAGGGTTCCAAGGTGTTTACCAAGATAAATCTTCGAAGTGGTTACCACCATATTCGAATCAAATCAAGGGATGAGTGGAAGACAGTCTTTAAGAGCAAGGATGGGTTATATGAATGGATGGTGATGCCATTCGGGTTGTCTAATGCACCCAGCACCTTTACGAGGCTTATGAACCAGGTTCTTCTTCCTTTTATTGGTTCTTTTGTCGTGGTGTATTTTGATGATATATTGATATATAGCAGGACCAAAGAAGAACATCTTATACATTTGAGGCAGGTTCTGGGAGCTTTATAGGAAAATAAACTGTACATTAACCTGAAAAGTGTACTTTCTGCACCAGCAAGCTGGTTTTTTCTGGGTTTTGTGGTTGGAGAAGAAGGCACTCAGGTTGATGAAGAGAAGATACGAGCTATAAGAGAATTAATGGCCAGCCCCAAAAATAGTTTCTGAGGTGCGAAGCTTCCATGGTTTGGCTACTTTCTACAAGAGATTTGTAAGAAATTTCAGTACCATTACTGCTCCTTTTACTGAATGTTTGAAGAAAGGCAAATTCCAGTGGGGAGAAGAACAAGAAAAGCACCATATAATGGAGATTGCTCATGGGGTTGGAACCCCTCTTCAGTTGGATATTGCAACTAGAGAGCAGAGGTTTGGATATTATGTGCGGGTTTTGGTTGATGTGAATTTGTAGGGTTTGCTTCCCACCTCTATCATGGTGGAAAGGGAGCATCATTGCTTCCTTGTTGACATTGAATACGAGAACTTGCCCCCTAAATGTGGTCATTGTGGTATAATTGGTCATGAACTGAAGGCTTGTAGGCAGTTAAAGACGACGAATTTGCCGGTGAAGCGCAAAGAGGTTAGAAAAGAGTATCGTGTGAAAGATAAGCTTGTTCCTATCGCTGATGACTGTAGTACTTCTGAAACTCTTCAAGTCCCTGCTCCAACTCAGATTGCTCCTACGAGGGTTCAAGGTTCAGTAGATAACATTGCCGATTCATCTGAGTGTCATGCTATTATTGAAGCATCTGAGTGTCATGCTGCTATTGCTACTGCTCCTAAGGAGGTGGCCACTTTTGTCAATAATGTTTTGGAGGAAGTGGGTGCTGTGATTATAGAGGAGATGGCAGACAGAGTGATGAGGGAGGGTGATGTTGAGCAGCCTATTGTGAGTCCAATTTTGCATTGTGATGCTTCCTCTTCTGATAATGCTTCTTCTTCAGAGGACTCTCGTATCAATAATTCAGCCTCACGGTCTTGGAATGATATTGTTGAAGAGGAACATAATTCCACACCTTTGCCTCCTGGTTTTGGTCCAGATAGTTCTCGAGCTGCTGCGGAGATTGATGCAGTGGCCCGTTTTGTGAGTGGTCAAGATGTGGATGGGTTCACTCCTGTCCTTACCAAATCCCAGCAAAAGAAGCAGAGGCAGCAACTTGCCAAACAATGCAAACCAAAGGATAAAGTTAATGCTCATACTGAACCCTATCCTTCACGGGTTCGTACCAAACCTAAAAAACTCTAATGAAGATAGTTAACTGGAACATTTGTGGCATTAGCAACAATGATTCTTGTTCTGAGTTGTCAAATGTGTGTCGTATTCACCATCCAGATTTGGTTTGTATTTTTGAACTAATGGTGTCTTTTGATTAAGTTCCTGAAGCTTATTGGGCATCTTTGCGTCTTCGTTTAATCTCTTTAAATAATCGTGGTAGCTCAAGTCCTAACCTTTGGCTTCTTGGCTCCACATCCCTCTCATGATCAGTTGTTTTGGTTTCTGATCAACAGATTACTATCCAAGCTATATTCAATGGTGTTACTTCTCAGTTCACTTTTGTTTATGCAGCTACCTCGGTACTTAATCGTAAAACTTTGTGGCAGGATTTTCTCCTTCTTTGGTCAACTACTACAGTTCCTTGGATGGCTATTGGTGACTTTAATTCCATTTTGGGTGCATATGAGTCTATAGGTGGGCAGGTTCCTAATCAATCTTCATGTGAGGATTTCAGCAGTGCCATGGATCTCTGTAACTTCACTCACTTAGACACAGCAGGTGCTTTCTTCACTTGGTACAAAACTTGGTTTGGTGGCCACATGGAACATCGGTTAGATAATGGTCGATGGTTGGATTCTTGGTCTCACACTAGTTGCATGACTCTTCCTCTGGCCGTCTCTGATCATAATTGTCTGGTCTTCACGGCAGGCAGTGCTCCATCCAATGGTCCAAAACCTTTCTGATTTCAATCTATGTGGGTTCTTCATTCCAACTTTAGAGAGGTAGTGGCTCAGTGTTGGCAGAATACGGCGGCTTATGGTTGTCCAATTTATGTAACTGTACAAAAGTTGAAGGCTCTAAAGCTTGCTTAAAAGATTGGAACACCCATGTTTTCTGTAATGTTCATCATACATTGCAGGAAGCTCGCACTATGCTTGCATCCATCCAACAAGATATTTCTTCTACTGGGTTTACAGCTCAAAAGTTTGAACTTGAGGTTAATGCGAAACAAGCTGTACTTGAGGCTTTGCGACGTCATGAAGCTTTTTGGCGTGATCGAGCCCGAGTTAAGTGGTTAACTAAAGGGGACAAGTGCTCATCGTTTTTTCATGCCTATGCCCGTGTTTAGTCCTCCAAGTCTTGTATTACAAGTATGAGGAATGGTGAAGTTATCCTTTCAGATCCAATTGAGATTGCTGATCATATTGTGCATTTTTATCATTCACTTTAGGGCTGGGCACAGGCCGGGCCCAGTGTAAAATTTACAAGGCTCGAACCCAGACCGTAATTTTCGGGTCGGGCCCAAATGATGTGTAAAATTTTTTGGGACGGTATCAGGCCCGGACTGTTTTTTTCGGGCCGGGTTTTCCTGGCTTTCGGGCCCAAAAGGCTAAAAAAAAAACAAATCTCCCATCCTCACAATTTCTCAATTATTCCCAGATTTTCAAACTCTTTTCCAATTTCAATTCGCCAATCATGCAAATCTTCGTAAAAACGCTCACCGGAAAGACCATCACCTAGAAGCCGAGCGCTCTGAAACTGACCCCAATTGTGGTTCAGACTATACTTGTTCTTGGCCATCACGAACAGCCATAGCAGCACGTTGTAAACATAACAAAAAGAAAACAAAACGCACAACCCCCATTAGATATAACCAAACCAAAACAACGGTGCAAGAACAAAGACTCAAATCCAAATCAAGCAAATCATCAAAAACCATCCATATCAGAATCAAGAACTCATCCACGTTGCCCCAGATCCAAACCCAATAAAAACCCACCACATAACCATTCATACACAAAACCCAGAAAACTTCCATCACCCAAATCCGGAAAAAAAAAAAAAAACCCAGAAAACAAAAAATCCAAAGCTCTTCCTTTACCTTGAGAAAAGCAAAGCGTCAGGAGAGCTCTTCCTTTATTTTGGTTCTTGGAAAATTGGAATTTTTTGCTACGATTGGAAAATTGAACTTGGATTGTGAGGTATTGATAGATTAGACTTGTTTAGAACTGAAGGGGAAGGGGAAGAGGAAGAAGCAAGGGAACAGGAAGAGGAAGAAAACAAAAAAAGAAACTGAACATGGAGAGAAGAAGGACGCGTGGAGAGAAGAGGGGAAGAGGAAGAGGAAGAAAGAAAAAAAAAAATCTGAACATGGAGAGAAGAAGGACGCGTGGAGAGAAGAGGGGAAGAGGAAGAGGAAGAAAAGAAAAGAAAAATCTGAACGTGGAGAGAAGAAGGACGCGTGGAGAGAAGAGTTAGAAGACAATTAATTAACTATATTATAGAGGCATATCCTTTGTTCGGGCCTAACGGGCTTTTTATTTTTGAAAGTACTGGGCCCGGGCCAGAACCGTTTTCTTTATACCTCGGCCCGAGACCGGACCGTTTTGCAAAAAAAAAATCAGGGCCCAGACCATACGGGCCGGATCGGGTTTTCGGGCTTTCGGGCTATAATGCCCAGCCCTAATTCACTTTATAACTCAGGTTCTTTTTCTTCATGTTCCCATATTAATATCTGTGATGTAATTCCTCCTTTGGTTTCTGATGAAGATAATGTTTTGCTAACTACTATACCTACTTCTGAGGAGATTCGTGAGGCAATATTCTCAATGGACCCTTCTAGCGCACCTGGACCGGATGGGTTTCCTGGTTTCTTTTATCAACAATGTTGGGATATTGTTGGTCTTGATGTAGTGGCTTTTGTGCAGTATTTCTTCATGACCAATTGGCTACTTCCGAATGCCAACTCAAATTTCATTGTTCTTATTCCAAAAGTCGATGGTGCTAGCATGGTGTCTCAATATAGGCCAATTGCCCTTGGCAATTTTCTCTTCAAGATTATTCCGAAGATCATGTCAACACGGTTAGGTCCTATTGCTTCTCGCATAATTTCTCCCCAACAGTCAGCTTTTGTCAAGGGACGTCGTATTGCAGGTTGTATTAGCTTGGTCTCTGAAGAGTTTAACTTGTTGGATAGGAAAATTAGAGGTGGAATGTTGGTAATTAAAGTTGATATTGCTAAGGCTTTTGATACGCTCAGTTGGGACTTTCTCCTTGAGGTGCTCTATAAATTTGGTTTCTCTCTGTTGTTTATGGGCTGAATTAAAACTATTCTTCACTCTGCTCGACTGTCGGTACTAGAGAATGGCTCACTACATGGATTCTTTTCTTGTAGCAGGGGCGTACGGCATGGGGATCCTCTCTCCCCTCTCTTATTCTGTTTAGTTGAAGAGGTTCTGATCCATGGTCTCTCTAATCTTTTCTCAGCGAGGAAAATTGAACCTATTTCCACTCCAAGGGGTTGTGCTCCTATTCTCATGTTCTATACGCTGATGACCTTTTTCTATTTTGCCGAGCGAATTACTCTTCTCTTCGGTCTTTGTAGCAGTTTCTTGATCTTTATGGGAGTGCTTCTGTGCAGTTGGTTAATAAAGAGAAGAGCACCTTTTATTTGAGTCAACCTTATTTGTATTATCGACGACGAGTTAAGCAGGTGTTGGGATTTCGGTCTGGTAAAGCTCCGTTCACCTATTTGGGTGTTCCAATATTTCGAGGTAAGCCTCGACGAGTTCACCTTCAGGCCTTAGTGGATAAAGCTAAGGCTAGGCTTATGGGTTGGAAAGGTAAATTGTTAACTATTGCTGGTCGAGTGCAGCTTGTACAATCGGTGTTTCAGAGTATGCTTTTGCATAGTTTTTCGGTGTATATTTGGTTTACCTCCCTTCTAAAACATCTAGCAGCTTGTGCTTACAGCTTTATCTGGTCTGGGGATGTGGTTGTGCGCAAATTGGTTACTGTATCATGACGCCAAGTCTGTTCTCCCAAAGCTGAGGGTGGACTTGGTCTACGTGATCCTAAGGCTCTTAATCACACAGCTCTTTTACGTTTTGGTTGGGATGCTCTTTCTTCATACTCTCAATGGGGATCTTTTATTCTCCAAAGGTTTTCTGGTTCCAGATACATGAAGTGGGGTTATTTTACTTCTTCAATTTGGCAAGGGTTGAAGTTATCCCTTCCTCTCATCTATTAGAATTCTCGTTGGCTTATTGGTGATGGTACTTCGGTTAGTTTCTGGTCAGACAAATGGCTTGATGTTTCAATATTGGATGAGCTGCATCTTTCATGCTTCGCACCACTTTTAAGCACTCGTGTGTCTTGTTTTTATTACTAATCAACAATGGTCCTTGCCACATCGTTTCTATGATTTGTTCCCGGATTTAGCTTTACGGATTAAAAATGTTCCTCTTCCAATTTACACAGAGCGAGATTCTCTTATTTGGGAGCTTTTTGGCTCAGGTGTTCTCTCTTTCTCGGATGGTTATGAGCTAGTACGTCATCACTTCCCTACTTTGGAATGGGCCTCTCACTTATGGAAGCACTTTATCCTACCTCGTATACTTTGTCAGCTTGGAGGCTATTTCTTAATAAGCTTCCAACAGATGTGCAGATTCAAAGGTGTGGAGTTTCACTAGCTTCAAAATGCCTTCTTTGTTCTTTGGGGTGTGTGGATGACTCAACTCATCTATTCTTCACCTACTCATTCGCTCAGCATGTTTGGCAATGGGTTGCTTGCTGTTTGGGCACTTCTCTACCCTCTTAAGGAACTCTTGAGGACTTAAGGGTTTCTTTCACAAGTAAGTGTTTCTCCCCACAATTAAAAAATTTGTGGCTTGCCGTGTGTCTTTATTCTTTAATGCAGATACGAAAGACACGTAATAGTCTTGTTTTTGACAATAAATCGCCTTCTCTTAGGCTTGTTTATTGTTCAATCAAGGCTTGGAATAAGTTTGCACCCCCTCACTTTCCTAGTTGTGCTTCGGGGAGGTTGGATTCCAATTTGCTTTTGGAGCTTAGGGTGCAGTCGGTGGATAAAATGGTGCGGCCTCCCCGCCTTGTTTTCTGGGTTCCTCTAATGCGTCTATGGATAAAACTCAATACTGATGGTCTTGCCAAAGGCAATCCGGGTCCAGCTACTTGTGGTGGAATTTTCAAGGGAGAAAATGGTGGTTATATTGGGGGTTATTGTGGTAGGTTGGTATTGGCAATGCTTTCTATTTGCAGTTGATGGCTGTCATTATTGGGGTTAAATTTGCATATCTGCACGGCTGGCATCATTTGTGGTTGGAGAGTGATTCTACTAGTGTTGTTAATTGTCTCGTGTCATCAACCTTTGTCCCTCCTTGGCCTATGCGAATCCCTTGGAGTAATTACCTAGCTCGTCTTTGAGTAATGCAACTTCACTGCTCTCATATTCTCAGGGAGGGTAATGCGGCTGTTGATGGTCTTGCCAACTTGGGTTTAGCTAATCCATCTCTTTCTTGGTTCTTTTTTCCTCCAATGGAGATTCACGGGTTGTTGTTATGTGATGCTTCTGGCGCTTCACATATTCACCGCAAGTAATGTTTTATTGCACGAACTGTTTCTACATAGTAATCACAGTTGCACACAGTTTGATTTTTTTACTCTCTCTTTTGGAGGAGTTTTCTTTTTTCTTCTGTTATTGCTGTTTCTAGGAAAGGTTTTGGTTTGGTCCCCCTTTCCTCTTTGTATATTTTCTTTTATGCTTTATTTTTTAATAAAATTAAATGGAGGAATGGGCGGTGGGTTCCCGGTTGTGATGGCCCCCTTTCCTTCGGGGATGTGGGAGGGTGCTTGACGCCCCAAATCAACTGTTGCAGAGGAGCTAATATCGCCTAATCCTCTATTTATGTTAAAAAAAAAAGTTTTGCTTTAATCAAGGAAAACTTTGTACCGCACCGGTTCTTGCTCTTCTCAATTTCGACAAGGTGTTTGAGGTGGAATGTGATGCTATTGGCTTGGGAGTAGGTGCTGTGTTGTCACAAGAGAAGAGACCAGTAGCGTTCTTTAGTGAAAAATTGAGTGAAGCTCATCAGAAGTGGAGTACTTATGATCAAGAATTTTATACAGTGTTCTGGGCATTGAAGCAATGGGAGCACTACTTAATCCAGAGAGAATTTGTATTGTTCACTGATCATCAGGCCTTGAAGTACCTTAATAGTCAGAAAAATGTGAACAAGATGCATGCAAGATCGGTGAGTTTTATGCAGAAATTTCCTTTTGTAATTAAGCATAAATATGGTACTCTTAATAGGGTGGCAGATGCTTTGAGTAGGAGGGCTTCCTTGCTGGTCACTTTAGCTATGGAGATTATGGGTTTTGATCTCTTGAAGGAATTATATGAGGAAGATGTTGATTTTAAGGAGATTTGGGCGAAGTGCAGTAGCAATCATGCAGTTGCAGATTTCTATGTGAATGATGATTATTTATTCAAGGGCAATCGGCTTTGTATTCCTAGTTCATCATTGAGGGAGAAACTGATCAGAGATCTGCATGGAGGGGGTTTGAGTGGACACTTGGGCCGACATAAAACTATTGCTAGCCTTGAGGAGAGGTATTTCTGGCCACAGCTGCAGAAGGATGTAGGAACTATTGTGAGGAAGTGCTACACCTGCTAGGTTTCTAAGGGTCAGTCCCAAAATATTGGTCTTTATTTACCTTTACCTATTCCTGAAGATATTTGGCAAGATTTTGCTATGGACTTTGTGTTGGGATTACCCCGTACTCAAAAGGGTGTGGATTCTGTGTTTGTGGTAGTTGACAGGTTCTCCAAGATGGCTCACTATAGCTTGTAAGAAGACTGCTGATGCTTCCAATATAGCCAAACTATTTTTCAGGGATGTGCTTCGTTTGCATGGAGTGCCCAAGTCCATTACTTCTGATAGAGACGAAGTTCCTTAGTCACTTCTAGATTACATTGTGGAGAATGTTTAGAATAGCTTTGAATCGTAGCAGCACAACTCATCCTCAAACTGATGGGCAAATAGAGGTTACTAACAGAACTTTGGGTAACATGGTCAAGAGTGTTTGTGGAGATAGGCCCAAACAGTGGGATTATGCCTTGCCACAGGTGGAGTTTGCTTATAATAGTGTTGTGCATAGCACCACAAGAAAGTCACCATTCTCATTAGTTTATACTGTTGTTCCTCGACATGTGGTTGATTTAGTGAAGCTTCCTAAAGTTCCTGGTGTTAGTGTTGCTGTTGAGGGCATGGCTAGGGATTTGCAGTCTGTTAGAGAAGAAGTTAACGCCAAGTTGGAAGAAACTAATGCCAAGTATAAAGCTGCAGCTGACAAGCATCAAAGAGTTAAAGTGTTCCAAGAGGGTGATGACGTGATGGTGTTTCTAAGGAATGAGAGGTTTCGTGTTGGTACTTACAACAAGCTGAATCCAAGAAAATATGGTCCTTTCAAGGTACTGAAGAAGATCAACGACAATGCTTATGTTATTACACTTCCTGATTCCATGGGCATTTCTAATACCTTTAATGTTGTTGATTTGCATGAGTTTCGTGAAGATGATGTTCTTTATCCTAAAGAGAACTCAGTGTCGAGTTCTTCGGAGGTGGAGGAGACTGATGTAGAGAGAATGGGCTATAGCAATCGCGATTCGGACACCGAATGCAAAGTTGGAGCAAACCGGGTTTTCCTCCTTTTCCATGATTGAGCTGTTCTTCAATTCTTATCACCATTCACTCTACATCAAATAGCAATGTGGATGTATAATGTACTTGATCATACAATAGTCACTTCACGAGGTCAAGGTGTGACACACTCAGATACAATAGGTTGTTGAATATAATTGTAGGCGTTTAGCTCTGGTAACCTGGCTTGAACTTAAGGACTTGGGACTAGTGTTGACTTAGAAGTTTGTTGCACAAATCAGCCTTCTTAGCACTAATCCTGGGCAAATTAAAATTTTGTTTGTCTTACGCCTAGAGACTTGTGTAAATGATTGTGAAACTCTTGGTATTTTCAGGATTATTTGCAAGAAATTGTTATTTGAGAGGCCAAAAGCATGAGTTTCTAACTGTTCCTCACAAGGAGTCGCTGTGGAGTACTTCATTACAAGTCAATAATTAAAAAGGTTGTAGATATGTAGATGGAGGCAAGATAGTTGTCAAACAAAGTCAAATACAATGGCCATACTCATCAAATGAAAACGATACCACTATGACCAGAAAATGCAATTAATCAGGAAAAGAATTTAGAAGCTGATGTGATAACATTCTAAGCTAGAAAATGACTATTATCACAACCATCAGTTGAGAGTCTAGTGACATCACAGTCAGGAATTTAATGATAAGCTTAAGAGTCATAGAAAATCAAAATGATCGAGTTCGGGTACTGAGAGTCTTGCTCCTTGTGCCTATATGGAGACAAAGGAAGAAAAATTGGCAAAATGGAATGTCAATGGGAGACTTCGGGTATCGAGAGTCTTGCTCCTTGTGCTAATATGGAGACAAAGGAAGAAAAATTGGCAAAATGGAATGAAAGTGGGAGACTTCGGGTACTAAGGTCATCTCCAATTGGAATGGCTAAAAATAGCCCTGGGGCTAAATTTTAGCCCTGAATTCTGCACTATTCATCGACGTGACATCAACCATCTCCAACCCGACAAGGCTAAATTATAGCCCTAAAATATATTTTCACATTTTGGATATGTTATATATATATGTTATTATTTTTTATCAGATTTTCACTTATAGTAATTGAAATCATTTTTATGATAAAAAAATATTTTTCCTGATATTTTTTTTTGAAGATAATAAAAAATATCTTTATTTTCGATAAAGGAAAAATAAATGAGAGATATATATGAGGAAGTAGAAGGAAGATGTGAAAAAGAAGGTTGAGGTGATATGTATTTATAGTGTAAAATTTCAAAAAAAAAAAAAAAAAAAAACCAACGGCTATTAAAAAAAAAAAAAACTTCTTGTTCCTGATGTCATGCATATGTCACAGTAGCACCCAACGGTGGGCCTCCCTTTTTTGTTCCCTTTGGCCATAAGGGCTAAAAGGCAAACTTTGGGGCTAAATTTACCCCTCTCTACTAGAGGTGGCAAACGGGCCGCTAAGCACGAGCACGGTACGGGACTGGCACTTTTAAAAGCTGCCCGGCACGGCCCAACCCTGTTAGTGGCCCGGCACGACCCTAGCACGTTAGAATAACGGGTCGGGTTGGGCCTAGGAATATTAGCCCATTGGCTCGGCCCGGCACGAGCCAGTAATGGGCCTGGCATGACCCGAGCACGACATATTGTGGCCCGGGCCGTTACAAACACAAAATTTCATTTTGTTTTAAAAATATTAAAAAACCACAATGATGAGATTTGAATATTAGACTTTTTTTATTTAAAATCTCATGACAATTACACCAATGCTATTTCTTTTATGTTATCAAAATAGTGAAATAAAACATTATATCCTTGTCTTGACATAAAATATTTTTTCTAAATATTAAATATATGTTTATTAATAAAGACTAATCTCATAATAATACAACTATAGAATGAAGGAAAGAATGATATGATACAAATCTTCATTATATTAATAAAGATTAATCTCACAATAATATACTAAAAGCAATATATTTTGAGTTATTTCTTTCTTTCTTTCTTTCTTTCTTGTAGTGGAATATAAAAAATTATTAGAAAACTAATCTTAAAAAGCTAAGATTGAGAAAAACATTGTAGAACTTATTTTATTTGAATTTTCTAAATAATTAAATAAAATTATTTTTTATTTATTCAAATTAAGATTTTAAAATCTTGCTTTATAGTGGGTAGACACGAGCACAGCCTGTTTATTGGCCCGGCACAAGCACGGCCCGACAAGATATGGGCTCGGGCCATGGGCCGGACCGGGCTTAATGTTTAAGTAAATGGGCCGGCCTAAGCACGGCACGAAGCACGACTAGGCCCGCTTAAAATGGGCAGGGTCGGGCCGGGCTAGCCCGTTTGCAACCTCTACTCTCTACTCACCTTTAGCCTTAAGTTTGGTGGGTTGGAGATCATTTGGGCTAAAAAATAGCCTTTTAGCATTTTATGTTGGTGGGTTGGAGATGGCCTAAGAATCTTTCTCCTTGTGCCTATATGGAGCTCAAGGAAGAAAAATTGGCAAGATGGAATGAGTGGGAGACTTCGGGTACTAAGAGTCTTGCTCCTTGTGCCTATATGGAGCTCAAGGAAGAAAAATTGGCAAGATGGAATGAGTGGGAGACTTCGGGTACTAAGAGTCTTGCTCCTTGTGCCTATATGGAGCTCAAGGAAGAAAAATTGGCAAGATGGAATGAGTGGGAGACTTCGGGTACTAAGAGTCTTGCTCCTTGTGCCTATATAGAGCTAAAGGAAGAAAAATTGGCAAAATGCAAGTAGAGTGCCAAGAAATTAACTCAAATTGCCATAGAATATCTCCCATCTTCCTAATATATATACAACAGGTGAGCTACCTCATGAATCTATCAACCTCAGCTTGTAGATCACCAAAATGGCTCATGGATTCTTTTTCATACTCTTATTCTCTTGCATCATCTCTACAAATGTTCATGCATGCTCATAGAATACTAGCACATGATATGAAAAAAAAAACTTGAAGAACACAATGAAAGAACTTCCAGTAATCCTTGATCATATAAACTCAGAACACAATCAAATTACAAAAAAACAATCACAATACTCTTTTCTCTCTTTCTTTATCTCTCAATTACAACAATCTCTCTTTATCTCTCAATTACAACAATCTCTCTTTATCTCTCAATTAGAATAATCTCTCACTTCTTCACTCAGTTCACTCTCTGTTTCACACATAAAGAACAGAACCAGTAACCTCCCTTTTTATATACTACCAGATTAATAACCTCCCTGTTTAACCGACTCCAATCTTCTAGCATATATTGCCATCTGGCCTAACAGATAGAACCATACAGTTACTTCTAGTATATTAACATCCCCCCTGAATCTGAACTGGGTGCCCCAAGTTCAGATTGCTGCAATGTTATTGGAAAAGAGCTGTACCAAGACCTTTGGTTAAAATGTTTGCAATTTGCTCATTAGTAGGAACAAACTAGAGACTCAAATCTTTCTTCTGTACTCTCTCTCTCTAATAAAATGGTAGTCAGTATCCAAGTGTTTTATACGAGAGTGAAACACTGCATTAGAGCTAAGAGCCATGGTAGATAAGTTGTCACAATGAATTAATGGAGGCTGAGGAAGATATACTTGGAGAGCACATAACACCTGTCTGATCCAAAACAACTCTGCAGCTGTGTTTGCCAAGGCCCTATACTCAGCTTTAGTGGAGCTCCTAGAAATAGTTGGTTGTTTCTTCGATTGCCAAGAAATAGCATTGTATTCTAGAAACACAACAAATCCTGTTGTAGACCTCCTTGTAGCTGGATCTCCACCCCAATCTGCATCACTGTAAGCTACAAGATCAGGAGGACTAGAAACATATTTCAATCCTTGAGTGATAGTGCCCTGAACATATCTGATTATTCTCTTCACAGCTGCCATATGCATATCCGTTGGTTTCGTCATGAATTGACATGCAGTATTCACTGCAGAAGCAATATCTGGGCGAGTGAATGTCAAATATTGTAAGGCTCCCACTAGGCTTCTGTATAAAGTAGGATCAGATAATGGTTCACCATCTGTAGGAAGTAGATGATTGTTTGGGAGACAAGGAGTAGACCATGACCTGCATCTTGCCATTCCAGCTCTAGCAACCAAATCCCTTGCATACTTGGCTTGAGAAACAAATATACTGTGCTTTTGATATGAAATTTCTAAGCCAAGAAAGTAGGTGAGAACTCCCATATCTTTCAAGTCAAAAACTACACTGAGTTCATCAATCACTAATTGCACTACGGTGTCATCATTTTCAGTGAGAATAATGTCATTGTTGTAAATAATAATGACTCTTCATGCAATAGGTATTGCTTAATGTATGTGATTGACAGACTCGTAATGTATGCGATTGACATACTTGTAATGTGCGATTGATTAGTATAGCTATTATGTATTGCCTTTTGTATACCTGATGTAACCCTATATAAACCTCATAGTGAGATGAATACAATATAATTATCCAATTCTCTACAACACGTTATCAGCATGATACTCTAACCCAAGCCCTAGCCAGAAAAAAACCCTAACACCCGAAATTTCTTTCACCAAAAACTGCCGCAAGCTCTTATCCCTTGTTAGCCATACCGTACGCTGCTCCTGCAGCACAGTAGCACGCTCGTTCCTGTGCAAATCAGCCTATTTGCACACCCCGAAACGTCTTGATTGGGACTCAGATCAAAATCCTTCCTTCATCAAAGTTGTTCGTGTCTGCCTCTTCTATCTAACCTCCAAATTTCAGCCCTATTAGAGTCGTTGTGAGATCTGTACACCATTCGAAGTGGGAGCTGTTCAGAAGCGAATTTGCTCCGAATTTCAACAAGTAAGTTTTAAAGATTAAAGTTCTTGTTTTCTTGTCTTTTAAATTCCTTTATTTTATGCACGATTTTCAATATACAAATATGGGTTCGATTATTTAATAAAGCGGAATTGTAGGGATTCACGCTTAACGAACTAAGAGTGTTCATAATGCTCGGACTAAGAGCGTCCGTAAGCATCAAATTGTGACCATATTAAAACATTATTATTTGGTCTAATCCAAAAGAGATTCTTGGAAATTGTTTTCTTGGTAGCATAGCTCGGAAATCTTATTATTTTAGTTTTCGTGGAAGTTTAGCTCCGAAACTTATATATCTTCTCTTTTTATTTCAGGATGTCGAATGAACCTAGACTCGACTTTCCCATGCTTGACTCAATAGGCTCGGATTACCACAGTTGGGTAACCGATGTTGAGAACCACCTCACTTCAAAGGGAATATTACCCACAATCCAGGCACCTAACCTGGATCGTGTGTTCGTGCGAACACCTACAAAGCATGCTCAAGCAGTTATCTTGATGCGACGCCATATGGACAAGGCACTCAGATTGGAGTATATGTCGATCAAGGATGCAAGAGAGCTATGGGTAGTGCTAGAAGAGCGCTTTGGCAATGTCGAAGATTCCCTCCTCCTTGACTTGAAGGTTCAATGGAACAATCTGCGCTTTGCTGATTACAAGTCTGTTGTTGAATATAATTCAGAAGCTCTTCGCCTACAGTTCATGTTGAGGTTTTGTGGACAACCTGTTATAGAGCAAGAGCTAATTGAGAAAACTCTCTCCACCTTTCCTGTTTAAGCCATTGTGGTATCAAAGCAATACCGCACTGAAGTCAATGCTGGACGGATCACGAGGTTTCATCAGCTTATCAATCTCATATCTATAGCTGAGAAACATGATAACATATGCGTGAGGAATTATAATTCAAGGCCCATTGGAACTAAAAGCGTTCATAAGGCGAATTATAATGCACCCAAAAGAGGGCGCAAGGAGCAGAACCGGTCGTGGTGGTGGCACCAACCCTCCTAGGGAACGCCCACAACGTGCACCTCAGTTAAAGGGAGGCAACCACAATGACATGTGTCATCGATGTGGATCAAGTGAGCATTGGTTCAAGCAATGCAAGGCAAGCGAGCAACTAGCTTCAAGATACAGGGCATACAGGGACCTGAGGGAGCAAAAATTGTACCTTGCAGAAGAAGAAGAAAATGGTGGAGACATCCATCTCACCATAGAGGACTTTAAAGCTGATGATGAAGTGCACAAGGATGCCGCAGACTTTGATTAGATTAGTCCTTTTATTTTCCAAGAATTTTTGTAATGGCAATATGCCTTGGTCAATAAATGACAATTGTATTAAACTCTTTCTTATGTGGTGCACCCAATGAAATATGATGTTTAGGAAAGTCATTGAGATTAATGGTACTTAAGAGAGCCTCGCTCCACCAACATCTCTCTCTACTTTCCTGGTCATATTTTATTGGAGTTACCAAACGGATAGAGTGACTACAATGTGTCTTAGTTTGATTTTATTTTGGATTAGACTTTTTGGGACCTTTGATGTAATCATTGACTATCTTTATTAATAAAGTATCGTATTATTATTCGATGTCATGGACATGTTTTAAATCCGAACTTTATTATTTTTCAGTATGTTTCCTGGAGTGTTGGAATGCCATGTTGATAGTGGCACCACACATACTATATTGCGACATAGGCAACTATTTCTATGGATGATGCCTAGTCGATCTTCTGTGACTACGATGGCTGGACCATCACAATTGATTCATGGTCGAGGACTAGCTCAATTTATGTTGCCAAATGGCACAAGTATTAATGTCACCGAAGCTCTATATGCTCCTAGGGCTGGAAGGACCATATTGAGTTTTAAAGATATAAGAGCAAATGGTTTTCATGTGGAAACACATTGTGAGAATGGACAATAGTTCCCTTGCATCACCTCTAATGACTACGGACATAAACGAGTATTAGAGAAACTTATGTGTAGATCTAGTGGGTTGTATGCAACCACTATTCGAATTATTGAATCCAACCATGTCATGAGAGATGACTTATGGGATTCTGACACATATAGGCTTTGGCATGACCGTTAGCACACCCAGGTCGTGATATGATGATCTGTATATTAAAGACTTCACACGAACATCCATTTTTCAAAACGAAAAGAAGTCAGAACCAAAATTCGATCCAAGGTAGGGCTGGCGCCGCCTACTCCCTGCGGCCCAAAAGTGGTATTGATGCCACCAATACCTCCTTAGTTCCTTTTTCTACTTATAAAGTCAATTGTGACTTTGTTGCTCAACTGGATACTTCCCTGGTTGCTTCTAAAGTCCATCTTTCGTTTTGCAAAGCCTGCTCTTTAGCAAAATTAGGATCAAGACCATCCTATACAAAGGACACTAAAGAAAATATTCCTTTCTTACAAAGAATCCAAGGTGATATTTGTGGACCTATTCAACCAACTTGCGGACCATTTAGATATTTTATGGTGTTGGTTGATGCATCAACACGATGGTCACATGTCATGCTATTGTCCACAAGAAATGTTGCATTTGCTACACTCCTAGCACAAATCATTAAATTAAGGGCTCACGACCCTGATCATCACATTAAGTCAATTCATTTCGATAATGCTGGAGAGTTTACATCAAAAATGTTTGATGACTATTGCATGTCCATTAGGATTGAGGTTTAACACCCTGTTCCTCATGTTCACACCCAAAATGGTCTCGCAGAAGCTGCCATTAAAAGACTGCAAATGGTCTCTAGAACATTGGTTATGCGCACCAATCTCCCTGTTTCTGCTTGGGGCTATGCAATATTGCATGCAGTTGTGCTCATTCGTCTGAGGCCTACTGCCACTCAACCCTTTTCTGCGTCCCAGATGGTTACTGGATATGAGCTTGATGTCTCACACTTCCGCATATTTGGGTGTACAGTTTATGTGCCAATTGCGCAACCACAGTGCACCAAAATGGGTCCTCAAAGATGATTAGGCATTTATGTTAGATATGACTCTCCAACCATTATCCGCTACTTAGAACCCTTGACAGGCGATCTATGTACCCGTAGATTTGCGGATTGTCACTTTGATGAGACATTCTTCCCATCGTTAGGGGGAGATAGGAACAATAATGTTCAACAGGAACGATAGGAATTGTCGTGGTCTGTCCCCACTTTGAAGTGAGGAGAATTCTTGATCTTCAGAACGTAGCAGACTCTATGCCTGATGTGTTTTCTGATATCGCTAAAGTGACAAGATCACATATACCTACTGCAAACATGGCTGCAAGGATTGATGTCCCTAAAAATCATGGACATGGCGCCACCCCTAGGGGTATTGGGCATGGCACCTCCACCACTAATAGTGATGGCAATGTGGCTCAGGCAAGCTCCCAGCAAGGAAACGTGGGAGGCCCAAAGGTTCGATGGATTCTCGCCCAATAGAGAAAGCGAGTTTGGCACAGAAAGATCCATTAATCATCGACATAAATAACCCGTCTTATGAAGATATTCCGGATTATGGTTATGTCTAAGAGACATCATTGGGGGATGCTCCAATGTTAGAACCAATTCCAGGGAATAGGGAGATCTCCATGAATTACACTAGTGTACATGAGACGTTGAATCGAGATTTTATTATCCTTGATGATATGTTTTCATATTCTATTTCTCAAGAAATTATAGAACACGATGATATCGAACCTCGCTCCATTGAGGAATGTCAATGAAGAGCAGACTGGCCTAAATGGAAAGATGCGATCCAGGTTGAATTAGATTCACTAACAAAGAGACAGGTATTTGGGCCTATAACGCTGACACCCCCAAGTATAAAGACTGTTGGCCATAAATGGGTCTTTGTTAGAAAGCGTAATGAGAAAAATGAGGTTGTTAGAAACAAAGCCCGCCTTGTGGCGCAAGGTTTCTTACAACGCCCTGGAATTGACTACGAGGAGACATATTCTCCCGTAATGGACGTTACAACGTTCCGCTACCTTGTCAGTTTGGTAGTTTATGAAAAACTTGACATGCAGCTTATGGATGTGGTTACAGCATATCTCTATGGGGATCTAGATTTAGAGATATATATGAAGGTTCCAGATGGACTTCAATTACCCAAGTCAAGTGGCTCTAAACCACGGGCGGAGTGCATTTTCAATAAATTGAGACGCTCACTATATGGATTGAAATAATCCGGACGGATGTGGTATAACCGTCTAAGTGACTACTTGATTGGGAAGGGATATGTCAACAATGAAATATGCCCATGCGTGTTTAAAAAGAGGACAAGTTCCGGATTTGCAATTGTAGCAGTTTATGTCGATGACATGAACCTAATTGAAACTCTAGATGAGTTAAAGGAAACTGCTAAGACTTGAAATCCGAATTTGAGATGAAAGATCTTGGGAAAACACTGTTTTACCTCGGACTAGAACTCGAGCACCGTAGTGAACTCGAGCATTATGATCCATCAGTCAGCATATACTCAAAAATTATTAAGGTGCTTTAATGAAGATAAAGCAAAGCCTGTGAGTACTCCCATGATTGGTCGTAGTCTTGAGCCTGAAAAAGATCCATTTCGTCCAAGGAATGAGGACGAAGACTTATTAGAGGCTGAAGTGCCCTATCTAAGTGCAATAGGAGCATTATTGTACTTAGCTCAATACACAAGACCGGACATCTCATTCGCAGTGAACTTGTTAGCTCGACACAGTTCTGCGCCAACACACCGCCATTGGATTGGCATAAAGACAATCTTTCAATACTTGAGAGGTAAGATTGATATGGGCTTGTTCTATCCCTACTGTGAGAAAAGAAATAACGGAAGTGGGATCGGACTCCACAAGACAAAACGCCACCTTCCGTGCTCCTCCTCCCTTCCATCAAAATGACAACATATCTTGATGGGTTTTGCTTATGCAGGGTATCTCTTTGACCCTCACAAAGGTCGCTCCCAAACTGGTTATGTCTTTACCATGGGAAGCACTGCGATATCTTGGAGGTCTACAAAGCAGACCCTTGTTGCTACTTCCTCAAATCATGCAGAGATTATCGCTCTACATGAAGCCGTGCGAGAATGCATATGGCTAAGGTTTGTAGTTAGACACATTCGAGGAACTTGTGGTTTGAAGTCTACCATAGATGAACCTACATGCATTTATGAAGATAATGCAGCTTGTATTGAGCAAATGAAGTTAGGTTTCATCAAGGGCGACAACACCAAGCATATATGGCCTAAGTTCTTTTACAATCAGCAACAACAAATACTTCTAAATATTGAAGTGAATCAAATCCATTCAGAGGATAATGTAGCGGACTTGTTTACCAAGTCGTTACCTAAATCCACCTTTGAGAAACATGTGAAGAGCATCGGATTAAGAAAGTTATCCGAACTCCCATAATTGTAGAATCAAGGGGAGACCTTGACATCAGGGGGAGGTATGATGTCTACATGTTCGATCTTGAAGAGTGAAGGACGTGTTGTGCTCTTTTTTCCCTTCGACCAGGGTTATTTTTGTCCCACATGATTTTGTTACCTGGCAAGGTTTTTAGTGAGGCAACGATCAAAACGTCATCACCGAGTTTGAGCGGCACAAGGGGGAGTGTGGAAGGATGTCGACTACTCCACATTCACGCATGTTGTGCTCTTTTTCTCCTTCGACCAAGGTTGTTTTTTCCCACAGGGTTTTTATTAGTTGGCAAGGTTTTTGACAAGGCAACTTAGAAGCGCATAGCAGAGGCAACACTATTGACATGGAATATCCAAGGGGGAGTGTTGTAAATGATAATGACTATTCATGCAATAGGTATTGCTTAATGTATGTGATTGACAGACTCGTAATGTATGCGATTGACATACTTGTAATGTGCGATTGATTAGTATAGATATTATGTATTGCCTTTTGCATACATAATGTAACCCTATATAAACCTCATGGTGAGATGAATACAATACAATTATCCAATTCTCTACAACAGTCATTGACATGTAGAAAAAGTATCACCACACAACCATCTGCCGTCTTAACAAATAGACTTGGATCTGAGTAAGAAAATCGAAAGCCTAGAGCTGGTAGAAAACTGGTGAATTTCTCATTCCAATCCCTAGGAGCTTGTTTGAGACTATAAAGGGATTTTTACAATTTGTAGACATACGAAGGATAGTCTGGACTCACAAAACCCTTTGGTTGTTTCATAAAAATTTCTTCCTTTAATTCACCATGAAGGAATGCATTTTTAACATCAAGAGCAAGTATTTTAAGCAGCAAGAGCAAACCACAGGACTAAATGTTTCTTCATAGTCCAAACCATACTGCTGTGTATATCCCTGTGCCACTAATCTAGCTTTGTATTTAGCAACAGACCCATCATGATTTTTCTTGATTTTGTAGACCCACTTACATCGCACAACATGTCTGTCTCTAGGTGCAGGTTTAAGAGTCCATGTTCCTTGTGCCATTAAAGCATCAATCTCCTCTTTCATAGCATTTTCCCAATGCAATATTCCTGCAGCAGCCCTATAGTTACTAGGTTCTGAAGCATCACTGATTTCACTGACACATGTAAATCCTGAGAAGAATGCTAAATGATCATAAGTTCTAGTATTCACAGCAGTAAAGTAGCACTTATAATATGCAAAATCTTTCTTTTTTGATGATTCCGGCCTTGCTACGAGTAACCATGTGATGAGAATTATCAGGTAAACATCCAGGAATTTCTTGAGAGGTCTGTAAATCTTCATATTCATGCCCAGCAGTATCCTCAGAAGAAGGTAAAATGACGTCTAGTTGTGCAAGAGTTAGGACAGGCAACTCTCTATTTGCGCTTAAGGAAGTAGCAGCAGTAATATCATGAGATTGTGGTGGTGATTCAAGAGGCTCATCAGATGGATTATTATGAGATGAAGATGCAGGGACTAGATTTGATACAAGTGAATGACTATTGGTTTCAGTTGTAGAATTATGAAGGTTGGATGATGATCTAGTAGGAATAAGTGTAGGAATTGACACATGAGGATTGGAGAATGAGGAGAATGTAGG
Source organism: Rosa chinensis (assembly GCF_002994745.2). NCBI lineage: Eukaryota > Viridiplantae > Streptophyta > Magnoliopsida > Rosales > Rosaceae > Rosa > Rosa chinensis. Next base: position 20,262,799 of record NC_037093.1, on the reverse strand, counting down.
ACCAGAATTGGATATGGACTGAAATTGAGCTTTGAAAGGAATTATAGTTTCATCATATATCACATGCCTTGTGATAATGAGTTTTGTATTATTAGGATTATAACATAGAACACCCTTGAACCCTAGTGCATATCCTAGAAATACACATTGCACAGATCTTTGTTGCAGTTTATTGGAATTGTAGGGTCTGAGATAGGGATAAATTGCACAACCAAAGATTTTCAGATTGCTAATATTAGGGTGTTTGTTATGGAGTTTGGCATAAGGAGATTGCATTTGTAGTACTTGGCATGGCATTCAGTTTATGAGAAAACATGCATGAGCACATGCATAGTACCAGAATTGAAGATCAAGACAAGCCACTGACATTAGTGTAATTGCAGTTTCAATTACATGTCTATTTTTTCTTTCTGCCAAACCATTTTGCTGAGGAGTATAGGGACATGAAAAGTGGTGTTGAATGCCTTTAGATACCAGAAAGTTATCTAGGAATTTACTGGTATACTCTCCTCCTCCATCAGATTGAAGAATTTTGATTGAACTAAAAATTGATTTTCAACAAAGGAATGGAATTGTATGAATATAGAAGCAACATCTGATTTATTGAAAAGTGGGAACATCCACATGTATCTTGTACAGTCATTGATGAAAGTTACATAGTGTCTATGACCCTCTAAGGATTTCGGGAGAGGAGCCTCTCCTAACTTCTTATCTTCCTAACCTACCTAAGCTTTTAACAACAAAATGACACGTGTCCATACTTACATCTAATGGCTCATATGATTTAGCACTATATCTATCTATTTTTTATTCAATCAGTGCGACTAAACCAGTCTCTCTCTCTCTCTCTCTCTCCATCTACTTCGATTCGCTTCACAGGCCCTCCAGAACGTTGTGTGCCGCCGACAATAAATTCGCTGTCAAATAGAAAGGAGGCTTTGAGCAACGATCAAAGGAATTTCATCCTCCATCACAATCGATGCTTTTTTTTTTGGCAGATCTCTCTCCCTCTCTGATGAATGAACTTTCTTATAAGCCATTTGGATCCCAGGTTGTTTCTGATTTGATTTTAGCAGGTTCTGCAGGCTAATGTTTTGTTTTTGGAAGAGGAGAAGGCAATTGTACATGCTTCTGTTTTGTTTTTGTAGAAATGAAGAGTGCAATTATGTAGCCTTTTGTTTTGTTTTTGTAAGAGGAGAGGGCAATTGAGCAGCCTTATACTTGCTATTGACTTGCCAACAGAAAATGAATAGTTCAGTTTTGTGCAGCCTTACGTTCTGTTTCGTTTTCAAGCAAATGTTTTCGTAATTGAGGTCTCCACTCCTTTTTGAATTGAATTCAACTTACGAACTAATACATTGGTGTCGTCTGTCTGTGTGGACTTTACCAAAATTTTGGATTTAATAGAGCTATTGTTGAAATTGACTTGGCCATCCTATTGTTGAAGATGGAGTGCATATTTCCATTTGGTTTATGTTAAGGAGCGAACCAAACCTATTGCTGATGAAGATTGACTACCACTGAAACATTCAAAAGCCTTTTATCTGAACTGGTATTTCTGTCAAAAGAAGAGATGCTCATTTCAGTGGGTCTCTGAAAATTCTGTTGATGAGATGTGGGATTCATTGATCACAAAAAGTAAATGAACATGCATGACTTTTGTGGTTTGTTTCTGATCAAAAATTTATTTGGACGAAATCGGTTTAGAATGTCTGTATTGTCTCTTTTATCAGAACTGTCGGGTCTATATAAAAGGATTAACTAAATGATGTTGAAGTTAAAACCATTCTCCGCAAAATGATTGGACGAAATCTATTAGTCACAAAATTACACAAGATCAATGTAATGAATAACTGCTTCTTGCACCAGACACTGATCTTTTCTACTAATTACAGTCTCCTCAGTTCATTACGAATGCTAGCTAGTAACCATCTTCATTTTGGTTTCTTCAAGTTCAAACAGTGTTCTGCTGCTTGGCCAAACAACTCTCTGACCTCTTCCAGTTCTCTCTCTGCCACCATCAAGTCCAAAATCAGCGAAACAGTTAGCTCCAGGAATAGCATTTGGCTGAAATACTAGATTACAATGATCATACCATCTTAACAAAACTAGTTCGAAGATATGCAGTTTCTGTAAAAATATTGTCTTTGTAAATTTGCTTGGTAATAGATTTCATTTAACATAGCTTCATGAATATGCAGGCTCTTGGAGGTTTATGCATATTCATTCTATTTTAGATAGTTTTATACTGATATGTTTTCTGTATTGTCATAGCAAGAACAACCAACAATTTTATCAAGTTCAGGAACCACTCTTGGTTTGTTAAATCTTGGGAGATCCTGCCAACTACATATATAAATAATCAAATCTTGACATGATATGTGCCTACAAACTACAGACCATAAGATCAAGGCAAACAAGACCTGCCAACTACATATAATGATCACATCTAGACATGGAAAACCTAGAATTAAGTCATAATTGACAACTATCATATGTGAAGCCCAAGAGTAATTCTTTACAATCAGAGTAAACAACAATAACGGAACGAAAACAGAACACAAATTCTGCATGACAACACCTCATGACGAACAGTTGATTAGGAGTCATCCCATATCAGAAGGGGGCTAATTTTGCAATGTAAAATAAAAAAAGTGCTTCCAATTCAAAATGCAAATCCCCAAATTCGAGGGATGAAGAACAAGCCCAGACAAAGAGAATAAAATCAATCAAAAGTAATCAAACAAACTGGAGATCCCAAACCAAACCAATCGAAGTGTCGACGGTGAACTTAAAGCATCGATCGTGATGGAGGACGAAATACCTTCGATCGTTGCTCAAAGCCTCCTGTCTATTTGACAGCGAATTTCTTGTCGGCGGCACACAACGATTTGGAGGGTCTATGAAGCGAATTGAAGTAGATGGAGAGAGAGAGAGAGACTGGTTTAGTCGCACTGATTGAATAAAAAATAGATAGATATAGTGCTAAATCATATGAGCCATTAGATGTAAGTATGGATACGTGTCATTTTTTTGTTAAAAGCTTAGGTAGGTTAGGAAGATAAGAAGTTAGGAGAGGATCCTCTCCCAAGGATTTACATGGAGCTGGACCCCAAACATCACTATGAATTTTGTGGAAAGGAACAACAGACCTATTGTAGCTATCAGAAAATGGTAATCTTGTCATTTTTCCATTAAGACAGGCACTACACATGTGAGATGAACTATCAGCTGTGAAGGGAATATCAGAGGCTTCAAGCATTTTGACTACGATGGCATTGGTAGGATGGCCTAACCTTTGATGCCATAGAGAGGACTAAATTCTTTGACCTAGAAAAGCAAATGGTGCAGGTGAGACAGGCTTGTAGAGACCATTATTGCTACTGCTTCCTTTGAACAGAACCTCCAGAGTTACCTTGTCCTGCACCAGAAAAATTTCATCATCAAGAATAATCCTGTATTTATTATCTCTACATAACTTGTTGACAGACATCAACTTTTGAGTAATCTGAGGCACATGCAACACATTTTTAAGATGTAAAGTGTGAGATGAAGGAGTTATATTAGTTGAGCCAATATGCTTAATTTGTAGACCATCACCATTGCCGACAATAATCTTGTCATTGGCATTATGCGCCTTTGCAGTAGTGAGATTGTTCATATCGGAAGTGCTATGATGTGTTGCACCGGTATCAAGGATCCAAGCATCAGCATCAGAGAAGTCATGCGGACATTGAGCTGCCATAGCATGAAGTTTATGTGAAGGAGGAGCTCCCTGGTAGGCATAGTTACCTCTGTGAACACAATCAAGAGCAGCATGCCCCTTTTGACCACAAATTTGGCACTCCACCATACTTGTTGAAGCATTGTTCTGAGCATTGCCATTTCTATATTGACAAGTAGTAGCTATGTGACCCTTTTTCTGACAAATTTGGCATTCCACAATACTTCTTTTATTCCAATGAGCTCTACAAAATCTGTTGCTGCTATTGTACCTCCCTCCATCATTATATCTGCTTCCATAATTTCTTCCTTCATAGTATTTGTCATCATTATATCTGCCATTGTTCCTACTATATCGGTCACCATTGTATTTCCCTTTGTTGTTACTGCCTCTAAAACCATGCTTGAACCCTGCATTTAACCTAGTGGTGGCAAACGGGCCTAGTCGTGCTTCATGCCGTGCTTGGGCCGGTCCATTTATTATCGTGCCGGGCCGTGCTCGTGCCGAGTCAATAACGGGTCGTGCTCGTGCCTACCCACTATAAAGCACGATTTTAAAATCTTAATTTGAACAAATAAAAATTAATTTTATTTAACTATTTAGAAAATTAAAATAAATTAAGTTCTACAACGTTTTTCTTAATCTTAGCTTTTTAAGATTAGATTTCTAATAATTTTTTATATTCCACTATAAGAAAGAAAAAATATATTGTTTTTAGTATATTATTGTGAGATTAATCTTTATTAATATAATGAAGATTTAGTATCTATTATTCTTTCCTTCATTCTATAGTTGTATTATTATGAGATTAGTCTTTATTAATAAACATATATTTAATATTTAGAAAAAATACTTATGTAAAAACAAGGATGTAATGTTTTGTTTCATTATTTTGACAATATAAAAGAAAGCATTGGTGGAATTGTCGTGAGATTTTAAATAAAAAGGTCTCATATTCAAATCTCATCATTGTAGTTTTTTAATATTTAAAAAAAAAATGAAATTTTGTGTTTGTAACGGACCGGCCCACAATATGTCGTGCTCGGGCCTTGCCAGACCCATTACGGGCTCGGGCCTGGCCGGGCCAATGGGCCAATATTCTTAGGCTCAGCCCGACCCGTTATTCTAAAGTGCTCGGGTCGTGCCGGGCCACTAACGGGCTTGGGACGTGCCGGGCAGCTTTTAAGCGTGCCGGGCCCGTACCGTGCTAGTGCATAGTGGCCCGTTTGCCACCTCTAATTTAACTCATATCCTTTGTTGGGCATGTCACCATCAGAACCGGAATTAGTATCATCTTCACTTTCGTCACTGGGAGTTCGAGCATTCTTCTTCTTCTGGGATGCAGTACTCTTGGTCTTTAGTTGCTCAGATTTGGCTACCATTGCATTAAGAGTAGCAGACAAAGGTAGAGAGCACCTATTTTCAATGTCTCTTTCAGCAGCAAGAAGCTGTGCATGAAGTTCCTTAAGAGAGATGGGTGTCTCTCTTGCCCTTACCACATTTTTTATCATATCATAATCAGCAGGCAGACCATTAAGAGTGACCACCACAATGTCTTCATCAGAGATTTTAGCTCCAAGTGAGGCAAGTTGGTTCCTAACATGTTTAATTCTGAGCAAATATTTTTCCAAATTATCTCCACCTTTTTGAATTGTTTGAATAAGATCAGTCTTCAATTGAATTACACTTGACCTTGATACAGTAGCAAAGCGTTCCTCCAGAGAAGTCCAAGTTTCATGAGAACTCTTAGAACCAACAATGTATGCCATGGTATCATCAGAAAGAGTAGCCATGAGTAAGCTAAGTAAAGTTTTATCAATCTTTTTCCATTCTTTAAAGTCTCCAGAAATACGATTAGAAATACCATCATTAGTTACAACATATTTTGGGGGACATGATTCAGTAGCCACTACAAGGGAAAACATGAAATGTGACGAATGGAATTCCTCACAAAATGTCCAAATTCCTCGCTTAAACTAATGAGCGAGGAAACTCGTGCGTCGCAAATTTTCCTCGCTTAAACCCCCTCACGGATTACTATATGTGAGGATTTTCGATTTCCTCACAAATTATTAATTGTGAGGAATATGTGTTCCTCGCAATTATTAATTTGCGAGGAACAAAGATTCCTCGCAGATTAATAATTGCGAGGAACAAAGATTCCTCGCAGATTAATAATTGCGAGGAACAAAGATTCCTCGCAGATTAATAATCCCGAGGAATGATGATTCCTCACAGATTAATAGTTGCAAGGAATGAAGATTCCTCACAGATTTATAATTGTGAGGGACAAATATTCCCGGTAAATTAATCAATGTGAGGAACACATTTTCCTCATAGATTAGACATTGCAAGGAATGTGTATTCGTCATAGTTAAAATTATGCTTGTTCATTGTAGAGACAAAGGGAAAATGGAAATGACTTATAAAACCCACAAAATTATATTAAATTTAGGCTAGTCACCAACATATTACTGTTAGTAATTGCAATTCCAAAAGGATTCAAAATAAAAACCTAGGATCGATTGTTCAGGACTAAGTAGTTCCTTAACTACATATGAGAAAGATAATTCCTAAATATTTCATGAAACCCAAGACATTCTAACCCTCCATACCAAGCTAGTCATTAGAGAAGTCATGATCAATTCCTTCAATACCATCAGTTTCTTGAGCAGAGCTATCATCAGCATCACAATTAATGTCATCACTCCCATTCAATTTGCTAAATATTGCTTGCAACATAGATTTCAACTTTGCATTCTCAGATTCCAAGCAACTTACAGTGGATGTAAGATTTTGTAGATTACCTTTCATCTCATTCCACTCAGAATTTATTGGCATTGAAGAAGAAGAAGATGAGATATCCAAGCGAGGGAAAGCACCTAAACCTTGAACCTTGCCACCTTTTCTCCCACACTCCTCAACCATAATTGCAATCTCGTCATTCAAAGCCACTTCTATTGATTCAATAGGAGTACCTTCTGGTGCCTCTTCAATGAGCTTTGCCTTGATATCTTCCCTCTTCTGCTTCATTTTCTCCTGCAACAAAAAGAATGATATGATTACACACACACACACACACACACACACCCACCCACCCTAAATATTAACAAATTCAGACTAGATATAATGCACTATACCTGATATACATCACTTTCTAAAATACAAATCTAGATATAATATATTGTATATATAATTCAATCAGCGTGGAACTGTGTATACATGCAAATCACAGACTTGAATCCTAATTCTTCTATTTCAATTTTATAAAACTTATATTTGAACTAAGATATTGATTGATAACTTATATGTCTCACTCGTTTAGCTTCACTAACCCACTTATGCTCTGCATCCTGATACATGTTTTCATAATTGTCTATAAATGATACAGGCTTACCACCTTCCTGCACTTGAAAAAACATACAGTTCAATATATGAGAGTTTATTGTAATAGAATGCCACATGAGCTACTATTATTTAATTACCTTTGCTGCTTGCAAAGCATGCTGAATAAATGGCATTGCACCACCCCGATGGGTACTTTCCTGTTTATCTCGGTTTTGAGCATTAGTAGCACAGACCTCCTTTATTAATGAAACAATATAAGCATTAGATTTTCATCAGAATTCATTTTTTCAATAATCGCAGCACAATCCATGAATATGTAATGAAGTATAACAGCTAGTACACACCATATATCCCTCATTGCTATAAAGATTATCGCACAACCAATGCCAATGCTCTAGAGGTCTACTATTCCAAAGGTCTGGATCAGGCAACTTGGCTCGTGCCCGTTCATATGTTCCATTCTCCTTGTAGTGATTATGCAATCTCCATTTAAACTGAGTGTATGCTGTAGCCATTATTCCATCAACATATGCAAGAACTTTTGGATGATGGAGATCAACCTCAAAAAGGGTCTAAATCAAATAAATGAAGCGTTAACAATGCATTATAATCATTCAAAACTGAAACCAATAAACTAACAAACCTTCTATAGTTTGAAGCTTACCTCCAACTTCTCCCTCAATTTCCTCTTAGTATCAGGCTTTATCTTAGACCACCCTCCATAACATACTGGAGCATAACCTCGAATAGTAATTCCAATTTTAGAAGTGAACTTTTTACTAACTGTCTTATCACTAGGAACCCAATGATCTGGATCCCAAACCACAATCAATTTATTCCCTCCATTTGCTGACATCAAATCAAGGGTTCCTTTTCCAATTGACTTTCCACGCTTCCGTTTTGTGCACAAAAGTGTAGAATCAGAATCCCCTACAAATAACATGCATGTTACTATTTTAAAATATGCATAGTTTCATACAAACTCATCTTGAATTTGAAGTTGGTATATTCATGAGAGTTGTAGCATAAATCCTAAAGACTACTTCAGCATTGGAATCACCTAAAAACTATTTTTCTAGATTAAGTAATGAATTTTTAAAATCAGGGTGATGCTGTAGCAATTTTTTGTAAAACCTACTGCAATGTACCTTAGTATGTTTTTATTTGTTTTATTAGTCTGATATTAGAAGTCAATTCTTCATGAAATTTGTAGTATTCATCTTAAAGGTAATTTCAAACTTGAAATCACCTAAAAATGATTTTTCTAGATTAAGTTATGAATTTTTAAAGTCACTGTTATGCTGCAGCAATTTCTGTAAAACTTGCTGCACTGTACATCAATATGTTTTTATTTGTTTTACTGGTCTGATATTTCATTGTGGTGTCTTCTTAAAAGTTTCAGTATACATCTTAAATATAATTTCAGATTTTGAATCACCTAAATATGATTTTTCTATATTAAGTTATGAATTTTTGAAGTCAAAGTCCTGCTGCAGCAATTTCTGTAAAACCTGTTGCACTGTCTTTATGTTTTTATTTGTTTCACCCTATTTCTTTGTTGAAAGATAGCTAGAGCTTCCAGAAACATAAACGAGACATAATAATGTTTCAAACAAAATAAATTACACTATTTTTGAAATTCATATGAAATAGTTATGCCAATGCGAAATTCTTAAGTCTAGAAGAAAACTTTATGTTTTAAAAAAAAAGGTAATGTACCTCCATTCTGAGTTGCTGATTGCTGGGGTGCTATCTCTTGATATGGTGGTGAAGCTCGAAATTGAGAAGCATCAGATGGCTCAGGAGTTATTGCTGCTCCATTAACTATGATCAAATTAGTCAGTCATTTACATTAAACCAAATAGATTATGGTATGCATCGCATTCATCTTCCAGAAGTAAATGTATTGAATTATCAACTTTTTTTTTATAGTCTATATATACTTTTATAATCCAGAAACAATATTAGATATGAAAGTTCTAATATGAATATGGAAGTTCAACCCTGAATTCAAACTTGTGGGGCACTGAGCTACTCGCTTTTGAGGGAGTGTAGTCACAAATGCATGAGAAGGTGGAGATGGTTCTGGAGCTAGAATACGGTGATGTGCTAATCTAATAGGTTGAGGAGTTGGTGTTAGTTGAGAAGCTGGTGTAGGCTGAGTCCTTGTCATAGGTTGAGAAGCTGGTGTGGACTGAGGTCTTGCTATTTGTTGAGAAGATGATGTGTTTTGAGGTGCCGGTGTTGGTTGCAGATTTGGCGTGAGTTGAACTTCAGATGTTAGGTGAGGAGCTGCTGTAACTTCTGGAGGTGGAGGGAGTTTGAACTTAAGCTTTCGTATTTTCTTCCCTCTTGTTTGTGGCAATTGTGATTCCATCTGCATATAAAAATTACAAACAAAAAATATTACAATTAGGTATCATAGTATATATCACATATATCATCTGAAAAGCATATATAACATTTAACAGTAAGGAATAAGTGTAAACATTTAATCAACTAGTTAAAATTCAAATAAACTATAATTCGATTTTCAGCAACTTACCAATAGTGGTGATATTAATAATCACTATCATTCTCACTACTTATATTAACTTCACCTTCACCTGATGATATGTCATCTTCCATAAGAGCATCATCATCAATAAAATTATCATCAATGAAATCATTATCATCGACTACTGTTCTTTCAATACCAGCCCTGCTCAAAGTAATAGTTTCAGGTCCTACATCTTCTCTACATAACGAGTCACTAGTCTCTTCATCATCCACCTGAAATTCGAGATTAATCTCATCAACCTCTTCATCATTTTCCTCTTCTTCTAATGGTGCTTCATTATCATCCTCTTCTCTCTCAAGGACATCCCAAATATGTCTATACTGAATTTTCTGCACAACTTTCCAAGGATGACCCAACTTTGTGTCATCAAGATAAAAAACTTTATCTGCTTGTGTTGCATACACATAAGGATCATTGGTATACCATCGAGTATTCACATTAACAGACATGAGATGATAGTCTATCTTTCTCTTTCTGTCTGATATGTTGTACCAATGACATTGAAATAGAAACACATTGTAGCCACCTTAAAACTTTAGTTGAACAACACTGGTCAAGCTTCCATAAAAGTTGAAGGGTTCATCACCTTGTGAACCAAGAGTCACAACCCCACTATCTTGTGTAGTGTGAGATCTCTCCATCTGTTTGATCGCCCATCAAACTCCATTCACAGTACACCCAGAATATTGAAGAGTATGTCGATCTAGACCTTGTGCTAATACATAAATCTCCTTACTAATCAATCCCGCGTCGTATAATGTTGTGACCCTCCATTTAAACCATTCTGAAAATGATTCCCTGTGTCTTCTTTCTAAATTTTCTGGACTCTCAGCTTGTAGTAGTTCACGATGCTCACTACATGAACATAAAAAATGTAAGTTTTAGTTTGATAGATGTAAGGTATGTCAAAAATTGAATGATAATGAAAAACACATGCTTGAGGTAGGTTTCGATCTCGTCACAATTATTAAATATGAACCAAGTCGCTACTTCAAATTGCTCCTTTGACAATTCAACCATTACCCCTTTCCCTATTGGTCGCACTTTGTGAGAAAAAATAGAAATATTTCCATTTGGTGCAGGCCTATCACGATATCGTTCTAGACGATTAAAGGTCGTCTCCACATCAGTAAGATACATAAAGCAATATGTCAATGCTTCATACGAAATGTATGCCTCCGCAATGGAACCTTCTGGTCTAGCTTTGTTACGTACATATTTCTTATACGTTCCCAACAACCTAATAGTTAATAAAACAAATTAGCAATGAGTTCAAAAATAAAACAGGAGAAAAAAGTAACAAAGTATTTAATAGAGCAATACCTCTCTATTGGATACATCCAACGATATCCAACTGGCCCACCAAGCTTCGCTTCATGGGGTAAATGGACAGCTAAGTGCACCATGATATCAAAGAATGCCGGTGGAAAAATTTTCTCTAGCTTGCACAGTATCAGAACAATATCAATTTCGAACTTATCTAGTCCTGCCACGCTTAATGTTTTTGCACAGATTTGTTGAAAGAAATGTGATAGCTCCATAAGTGGTGTGCATACTCTCTTTTTCAAGTACTTTCGAATTCCCACAGGAAGAACCCTCTGCAATAGAACATGGCAGTCATGGCTCTTTAAACCTAACAACTTTCCATCTTCCACATGCACATTTCGTGCTATATTAGCTACATAGTCATCTGGAAATGTAACTAAGATGAAGAATTCACAAATATCTCTACATTGAGCTGGTGTGAGTACATATTCAGCTGCAAGAAAATCAATCACTCCATTCCCCCTCTCTGTGATCCACAAATCTTTCTTAATTTTCATATTTCTCAAATCTAACCTAGCCTTGTAAGTGTCCTTCGATTTGCCATCTATATGTAGAAGCGTCCCGATAATGCTATCACATATATTCTTCTCTATATGCATCACATCTAGATTATGTCTGAGCTTTAATTTACACCAGTACTCTAGCTCAAAAAAAATGCTTTTTTTCGTCCAGTTTAATTCATTTGCATTCCTCTTCCTCCTTGTATCCTTATTTTTGGGATGTTTACCAGGCCTGCTTGGTCTAACGTCTTCAAATTGAGCAAGTACATCATCTCCAGATAACTCTTTAGGTGGAGGCCTCATCTCTCTCTTCCCATCAAACGTGTCTTTATTAGTATCTTTTCGCCATGAATGGTTCATAGGCAAAAAGCAACGATGTCCAATATATCCAATCTTGTTTGTCAGCTTCTTGTATGGTGTATGTTTATTGCAAATTGGGCATGCTAAGAAACCTTTTGTGCTCCAACCTGATAAGTTTGCATAAGCTGGAAAATCGTTTATTGTCCACATCACAGTTGCACTTAGATTAAATAAAGACTCAGTCATCTTATCATAGGTTTCAACCCCTTTTTCCCACAACTCCTTAAGCTCATCAATCAATGGATGAAGAAACACATCCATGTCCCGACCTGGGGCTCGTGGTCCAGGGATTAACAAAGTCAGCAGAGAGAAAGGTTTTTTCATGCACATCCATGGAGGCAAGTTATAAGGAATAATCACCACAGGCCATGCACTATAAGATGTACTCATATTTCCAAATGGATTAAACCCGTCACTAGCAAGGCCTAATTTGACATTACGTGGGTCTGCAGCAAAGTCGGGATACATTTTGTCAAATTCTTTCCAAGCAACAGAATCTGCCGGATGTCTCAACTTTCCCTCTTCATCCCGATGTTTTTCTTTATGCCACCTCATATCTCTTGCAGTGTGTCTTGACATGAATAATCTCTTTAACCTCAGCACTAATGGGAAATACCTCAACACTTTATGAGGAACCTTCTTTTTCTTCTGACTTTCATTGTTCTTATATCGCGGTTCATTACAAACAGGACATTTATCCTTATCAGCATGCTCTTTATAAAACAAGGCGCAATCATACTTACAAACATGGATCTTTTCATACCCCATCCCAATGCCTTTTAATACCTTCTTGCAGCCATAGTAGGAATCAGGAATATTGTTGGGCTTAGGATGAGTCCTCTTCATCATTTTTAACAGCATATCAACTGATTTGTTGGTCCATAGATTCTCAACTTTGCATTTAAGTAACTCCACAACAAATGACAATACTGTGTGCTCTGTGCAACCAGGGTACAGTTCACGTTGAGCTTCCAATAATAACTTCTCATAATTACTGTTATATTCATTACCATCACCCTCTAAATGAATTTCATTCATTGTTTCCTCTTCATCCCTTGATGCATTATCTACATCCATCAGTATATCATCTTCATCCCTCATGATATGTTGATCACCAACATTCTCAGTAGGGAATAGATCACCAATCATGTCAAATAAACTATTGGGTTCTTCAATTAGCTCATCACCCTCAGTGGTCAATGTATCTCCATGTTCTCCATGATCAGTCCATTTCATATATGCAATTGACATTCCATAATGCAGCAAATGGACATGAGCAACATGAAGAGGCTGCCAACGTTTATTCAAGCACTCCATGCAGGGACATATTGTCTCATTCCTCTCATTCACATGATGTTTTGCAACCTCCATAAAAGATCTAACCCCTTCTTTATACTCTTCACTGAATTTGTCCTGCTTAAGTATCCATTCCCTATCCATCTTAACCTAATTCCAATCTAAACAAGATTGAAACGATCAATATGGATATGTAATAACCAACATGCAGTTTATTATATGCCTTTTAGCAGTTTAATTGGCATAAGAACAAATGCATGTAATAGACATAAGTTACCTAAGTTTTCAGAAACATTATAGAGGCATTACTTATCTATATTACAGTTTATTATATGCATCTTAAAGAACATTTTTCACCTGTCTAATAAGTTTTCAGATTCATGTAATAGACATAAGTTATCTAAGTTTTCAGAAATATTAGAGGCATTACTATCTTCTTCTCTTTTAATTCATGTTACAGGCATCACTTATCTAAGTTTTCAGATTCATGTTACAAGCAAAGCATGATCTGTTTTCTTAAGTAAACTATAAAACACCTGTACATATGTTTCTAAATGAAGATGTAAATAAAAACAAGTTGCCCTATCATAGTAGTTTATATTTAATTATTAAGTGTTGAATAACTTACCTTAAAAAAACACGCAAACTCAACAAGTTCTTTGGACTGAAGTTGTTAAATGTCTTCAATTTCCTGGGAAAAAATGATGATATAGTTAGTCAGAGAAATAAGTGTTACTAAATGATGGTAATTAAATTGGAAAGAAAACTTATACACCTGTCAATACATTAATCTAAAGAATGATGACATAATGAAGATACATGAATATCTAGTTTGCAGATAATACAAAAGCTCAATTATTACTTCCTAGCCTCCATCTTAATCTCGTTCTCATCAATCTTTTTAATTCATATATATTCAGAAGAGTATATCGATCAACTAATGACAACTAGAGCTAGACAGAATACACACACACACACACACATATATATGTGTCATATATGGAGCTAATTGTGTTAGATCTACGGACCCTCTTTTGGTTGTTAGTCAAGGCAATCAGATATAACTAGGAAGAAGAGGTCAAGTTTAATATAGAGGTGTTATGCTCTTGAAAAAGCACTCAGTCAAAGGTGCCTCTTAAAAGCATGCTTTTAGATGATCTTCAAAATATTACTACATCAACAAGAAATGCACAATTTCTCAATTACACTGAAGTATCTCTAAAGGACAAAAACTAAAGAGTAGTGACATTATCTTTTTTATAAATTCACCAAAAATTCATTTTAAATCCAATTGACTTGAAATCAGTCTTGAAACAACCATTTGAAATGTCAAAGTCAATATACATAAAAATCAGAGACTCATTGATTCAAATGGGAGTTCAAATCTCAACAGAAAATCAGAAGATACGTTCAAAATTCTAGAACTTTCTCGATTACAGACCAAACTTGGAAAAAACACCCAAAACTCACTTTACAATGGAATAAGATGAAACTTTCCAGATCCTTTGTTAACTAACAAAACAGAAACATATCAAAATTTTAGAACATTCGGACACCAGTAAGTTGGTTAAAATAAATTCCGAAGAGGGCGGTGCTGCAGTTTCTGCAGAATTTCAGTAAAACTGTTCTCTCTTCTAGATGGAGTTTAGAGTTCAAATTTGTTTTAGTTTTGGACAAAACTTTCTTGGAACAAATCTTGGGGTGTCTATTTTTAAGTAACAAAGCTCAAATGAAGTCATTATTGGAAGATATTTGAAAATAACAACCAAAGTTAATGCTGAAATAAAAGTATAGTTTTGGAAAGCCAACATGGCCTATTTTGTAACACATTCTATCCCCATTGCAAGAACCTACTCTTCTACACCACAAACTGAACTACCAGACGTGAAGTACCAAATGGGAGTTCAAATCTCAACAGAAAATCAGAAGATACGTTCAAAATTTTAGAACTTTCTCGATTACAGACCAAACTTGGAAAAAACACCCAAAACTCACTTTACAATGGAATAAGATGAAACTTTCCAGATCCTTTGTTAACTAACAAAACAGAAACATATCAAAATTTTAGAACATTCGGACACCAGTAAGTTGGTTAAAATAAATTCCGAAGAGGGCGGTGCTGCAGTTTCTGCAGAATTTCAGTAAAACTGTTCTCTCTTCTAGATGGAGTTTAGAGTTCAAATTTGTTTTAGTTTTGGACAAAACTTTCTTGGAACAAATCTCGGGGTGTCTATTTTAAGTAACAAAGCTCAGATGAAGTCATTATTGGAAGATATTTGAAAATAACAACCAAAGTTTATGTTGAAATAAAAGTATAGTTTTGGAAAGCCAACATGGCCTATTTTGTAACACATTTTATCCACATTGCAAGAACCTACTCTTCTACACCACAAACTGAACTACCAGACGTGAAGTACCAAACTAAAGCACATGAACAAACTAACCAACAAGATTCTCAAACAAAAGTAGCTGATGTCTAGATATATGAACTTCTCTGTTTTACTCATAATCACTCACCACTGCTATAAGAAATGCTGCTTTAAGATTTCCACAAGCTTCACAGCAAGCTTTACTCAACAAGAAAGGAAACCACCTGTCAAGAAAGAATTAGATACATAAGCCACAATAGAATTAGTACAGCAAATGGCATCCTCGATCAGAAGTTTGCTAGAGTATTATATTATATACACTCTGAAGAAAATGCATTATCCATGCAATCTCACATTTTACTAGAGTATAATGACATGTGGGAAACTTCTCTCTAGCTACTTCCCATTACCTATCTAGCTAATCAATTAATAACCTCATTATCATTCAACCTGAAAGCCTTCTTTCATATTTCTATTCTTGACAATTAA
Source organism: Rosa chinensis (assembly GCF_002994745.2). NCBI lineage: Eukaryota > Viridiplantae > Streptophyta > Magnoliopsida > Rosales > Rosaceae > Rosa > Rosa chinensis. The sequence continues at coordinate 20,246,827 of NC_037093.1, read as the reverse complement.
CTTATGCTATATTTATTAGGTGCATATTTCACTGGTGGGAAAAGATCACATAAAAGTTCAATGAGTTATAGACAGCAAACAATGGAAGAAATTACAGAAATTGCAGAAATGTAAAGTCAAGAAAAAATTGAAAAAGTACAACAGAGTAAAGTAATTGATGATAAAAAAGGATCTCCAAATGCACAAAAAAGAGAAATCATTAAACAACAGAACAAACAAATTGAACAAACACCAGTTCAATATACAACAACGGCAAGCAAAAATAATTTATACCCAAAAGCAACCCAAACACTAAGGCTGAGAGAAAATTAATAAACGCTAACCACTTGCCCCTAACTCATAATTCATATGTATGATATATATTTCATCAATTCAATCAACATGTGGCACTATCCATCTTTGGATTCATAAGTTGGACCTTTTTCAATCAACTATGGTCAATTCAAGAAAAATAAAAACCTAAAACCCCCAAATAGTATTGAAAATTAAACCTGAATGAGGAATTATTTTAATCAACAAGCTGAAAAACCAACTAAAACACTCAAAACCCACATTTAAATCATAAAACAAAATCAAACTACAAGAAATAGCTAAATCATAATATAGTTAAAGCAACTGAGATATATGGAAGAGAAAGATTGAACCATATACCTACGTTGGGTTTTATTTGAAAAGATGAAAACGATTGAAATTGGATGATGACGATTGAAGGGGTACAGTGTAGTGGGTCAGTTGTCGCAGATAATCGATGGTGGTCACGGGCAATCGAAGGTGGTCACGGGCAATCAAAGGTGGTCGCTGGTGATAAGAGAATGGGTTCGCGGTGGAGCGATTAGGATGGTGGGAGGTGATCGAAGAGTATAGTATGTAAGAGAGAACTGGTGTAGAGAGTTCTATCGTTCAATTTGGGGTTTTTTTTTTTTTTTTTTAAAGTTATATGATTTTAGGGGTTTTCAACGAGGAATGTGAATCTTTCCTTGTAAAATATTTTTAAATTGGCGCCATCTTAAGCCGCCAAAAATTTTGGCATAAAAAACAAAAGCGCCAAAGATTTTGTGATGAGCTTAAAATTATTTGTGAGGAATTTTTGGCGTAAAATTTTGGCGCCAATTCTTGCTACATCATAACCAAGGAACAACAAAATTCCTCACTCAAAATGAGAATTTGCGAGGGATGTTTCCTCACACATTCTTAAACAAGCGACGACTATCTATTCCTCGCGAAATCCAACTTTCTGCAAGGAATTGTTAATCGTCGCAGATATTTTCCTCGCTTATGACATGATTTCTTGTAGTGAGCCTTTGAGAAACCAAACAAATCATTGCCCTCAAGCAAAGATTGCAACTAAAAGCTCCAAGTAACATAATTGGTCCCAGTTAGCCTCACTATGACCATGTTAAGTAAGGAATTGATATAACTCTGCCCCATATTATCAGACATCTTCAACAATAATGCTTGCAACAGTCACAACACTTATACAAGTAAAGATTAAAACTTGTAATTCTTCATAAATTCAAACAAAGCCCCAAAGGAGAATCACAGAGTTGGTACCATTTTTTATATTTTTTATGAGGAAGTAAAGTGAGATGAAGTCGCAATCAGTGATCGGCGAGTAGGATCGAATCAAGTGCGTCAGCCAGATGGCTCTGATACCATCATAGAATACTAGCACATGATATGAAAAAAAAACTTGAAGAACACAGTGAAAGAACTTCCAGTAATCCTTGATCATAAAAACTCAGAACACAATCAAATTACAAACAAACAATCTCAGTACTGTTGTAAAACGATAGTAAAAGAATTTGAAAGAGGGAGAGTTTAGACACCAAGAATGAAGTATGAGAAATGGAGTGATTCTATTCATCTCACAATGAGGTTTATATAGGAGTACCTCAGGTTTACAAAAGGTATCTATTTAACGATTACATCAATCACTCGTCTGATTACAATCAATCAATCGCTAATTATATTCTATTAATCACCAATCAATCTTAATTGGCGTATATCACGCAACACTAATTGCTATTACATGAATAGCCACATTAATATTTACAACACTCCCCCTTGGATATTCCATGTCAATAGTGTTGCCCCTGCTATGCGCTTCTAAGTTATCTCGTCAAAAACCTTGCCAAGTAATAAAAACCCTGTGGGAAAAAACAACATTGGTCGAAGGAGAAAAAGAGCACAACGCGCTTGAGTGTGGATTAGCAGTATCACAGATTTAGAGATAGGTGGAGTCTTCTTATCAGCACCATAAGTAGGTAATATGTCTACGAGAGGGATGCATTAGAGTTGCTACACCAAAACCTTGCTCGGTAAACCCAATGGGAGAAACCCGTGGTAGAAGGGAAAAGATGAACAAATGCATATATATGTAGAATCAAAGCATCTTCAGGATGCAGTAAGTGGGGTGACCATACTAAAGATGTGCCTCATCAAAACCTTGTCAGGTAACAAAACCCAGTGGGACAAAATAACCTTGGACGAATGACAAAAAGAGTACACGATGGTCAAATAAGTATGCTTCAGGATACTCCCCCTGAAAATTACATGTTAGGTAATTCAGATAATTTATGTGGACCAATACAATATTGTACATGCTTCTGGAATGTAGACTTTGGTAGTGACTTAGTAAAGAGGTCTGCACGATTGTCTTAAGATCAAATCTACTTAACTTCAATCTTCTGATGCTCCTGTTGTTGCTGATTGAAGGAGAACTTCGGTACAATATGTTTGGTGTTGTCTCCTTTATTGAAACTTGTCTTCATTTGCTCTATATAAGCAGCATTATCCTCGTAGATAATGATTGGTTCATCAGTGGTGGAATGCAGTCCACATGTGCTTCGAACATGCTTTGTAACAGCTCTTACCCATGTACATTCACATACTGCTTCGTGAAGAGCTAGTATCTCAGCATGATTTGAAGAGGTAGCAACAAGTGTCTATTTCGTAGACCTCCAAGAAATTGCAGTATTCCCAATGGTAAAGACATAACCAGTTTGGGAACGTACCTTGTGCGGGTCTGATAGATAGTCTATATCAGCATATCCAACAAGGCGAGCATCATTCTAAGGATCAAGGGGGTTTGATCCATTCCTTGATGCGTAGGGATAGAATAAGCCCATATCCGCTGTACCTCTAAGGTAGCGAAAAATGTCTGTTATGCCATTCCAGTGGCGGCGTGTTGGCACAGAGCTATATCTAGCTAACAAGTTCACATCGAATGAGATGTCCTATCTAGGGCATTGAGCCAAGTACAATAATGCGCCTATTGCACTTAGATATGAGACTTCTGGCACCAACATCTCTTCGTTATCATCTGCAGCACGATACGATTCTCTCTAGACTTCAAGCGACCATGGGTGTGCTTGCTTTTATCCTCATTAAAGCGTCTTAAAATCTTCTAGATGTAATTTAGTTGATGGACCAAAATTTCACCTGCATTGTCCTCGAGCTTCAGGTCGAGACAATAATTTGTTTCCCAAGGCCTTTCATCTCAAATTCCGATTTCAGGTGCTTTGCGGTTTCCTTGATTTCTTCAGGAGTATCAATCAAATTCATGTCTTTGACATAGACCGTCATAATTGCAAACCCGGAACTTGTTTCCTTAATAAACACGCATGGGCATTTTATTATTCACATATCCCATCCCGATCAAATATTCACTTAGACGGTTATACCACCTCCGTCTAGATTTTTTCAATCTATAAAGTGAACACCTCAAAACTAATGGAGTGCATGTTCTGTGGTCTAGAAGTATTTGCATCGGGTATCATAAGTCCTTCAGGAACTTTCATGTATATCTCTGTATTGTGATCCCCATAGAGATAAGCTGTGACCACATTCATAAGCTGCATATTCAGTTTGTCGGAAACTACCAAACTGATAAGGTAGCGGAACTTTATGACGTTCATTATGAGAGAATATGCCTCCTCGTAATCAATCATAGGGCGTTGAGAAAATTCTTGCGCCACTAGACGAGCCTTGTGTATCACAATCTCATTTTTCTCATTACGCTTCCTTACAAATACCCATTTAAATTCTACGGGTTTAACGTGGGGAGGTGTAGGAATAACAGGTCCAAACACCTTTCTCTTTGTCAAGGAATCTAATTCGACCTGGATTGCTTATTTCCTTTTTAGCCAATCGTCTCTTCGTTGATATTGATCAACAAAGTAAGGTTCGAGGTCATCGCATATTATAGATTCGGTGGCCACCGCAAATACTAATATATCATCAATGATATTCTCTATTCTCGAGATTTCTCTATTCTCAGGAGTGGGTTCAAATGTTAGTCCCCCATACTTGGTGAATTTGGAGTTTGTTTTGAATTGAAGGCCCATTACAGAAAAAGTTGGCCTTTGTCCAATTCACTAGAGTTCAAAGGAAGTTTAGAGTGAAGTTAGGGCCCAACATGATGACATTTGGCCCTTTTATATTACCTCTATGGGATGGGACGTTTTAATATATCTTGGTGGATTTCTAGAAGTCTCTACATTTACATGAGCTCTGCTAGGTTTTTAGGACACTTTATTAAATCCTTACCTTTCATTTCTTAAAACCTTGAGCCATGGCCCAATTACAACCTTTGAAAAGAACTTCTTGATCCTTAAGATGGGACAGCCCTTGATGTGGAGATGAGTTACAAGAGTTGAACCTATGGCTTGGATCCATCTGTGCAAGTAGTTGGTATCTTTCATGAGATCTTTAAAAGAAAAATATATACATGTGCTTTCGTTTCATATGATATGTGATATACTTGCTATCTTTCACATATACTTGAGTGTATAAGCTTTTAAGCATTGCCATGATCTGAGAGAAGAAAAAGTGGATATACCTTGTGAGGATTTGAATCATACTTGTCTGAAACATGCTTAACAGAACCCACCACCATTGTTACAACCAAGTCCTACTTGTGTATGTGAACATTATGTGTTTCAATTAACTCTCGAATGCTTAAACATTGATTCTTGGTTGAGTGCTAATCTTGGTGTTGTGAAAGTAAGAGATTGCTGAGACAAAAAGTTGAAGGGCAATAGAGTCTTTGTATGTGTAGAGTCTTTAAATTTTCGTTGAGTCTTTGTGTGATTTTGCTAAGAGACTAGCAAAAGCTAAGTGTGGGGGAATTTGATAGAAGCATTTTAATGCGACGTTTTAACTGTTATTTCCCTATATTTTCTGCGTTATTTCCTTAATAAAACTCTGTTTAGGAAAGTTTCCATTCTTTGATTGGGAAAGTTCCTAATTGTAGAAAGTTTCCGTTTTGTAGTTTCTATTTTCCATTTTTAGAAAGTTTCCATTTTAGTTTATGAAAGTTTCCATTTCTTATTTTAAAAAGCTTCTATTTTCAGGTCTTTGGAATAAATAAGCTGAATTGAGTTCATAAATGGAAAGAGAAGCTTCATGAAGATGACATGGCAAGGAGTTGGCATGATAATGCCAAGAGGAAATCAAGAGAGAAATTCAAGGAAGAGTTTTTAAAAGGAAAATATATTTTCCTTGGAGATTAAATTTGCTGTGAAATACCTAGAGGAAAACAAGGTGACAACGTGGGAATTAAGGTGATTGATTGAGAATTTCAAGTGGAATAAATCAAAGGAGATATTTTTGGGAGACTTAAGAGTTGTTGCCGTGAAATCCAAGAGGAAAAGAAGGAAAGCTACGTGGAAATTGTGATGGAAAATAAAAGACCAAGCCATGAGATTTTCTAGGGAGACTTTTAAGGAAGGGAAATATTCTTGGAGAGTTAATTTTGTGTGATGCCAACGTAAAACTCAGAAATAATCAAGAAGATGACGCCAAGAGAGATTCAAGGGAGATTTTTATGGAAGGAAAATATGTGTGCACCAAGGAAAAACTCAAAACGTGTCTAGGTGCATCCCTAAATTCCCTAAAGGAATATTGGCCGAAATTCATGAAGAAAATCAGAATAAATTCAAGGAAATTCGGCAATTAAATATTAGGGAGGTATTTTAGAGAATTTTGATTGGTTGGACCACATCACAAGCTTACTTGGCGAATTATCATTGGTTGAAGCTATGTGGAAAATTCTGATTGCTTTGTGAACCCTAGCCATGCTCCTATATATACCCACCTCTTTGACATTGAGAAATGTTCCAAACACTTTAGAAAAATTCAGAAAAATTATATTGTTGCCGTGAGCTTCTCCCATCTTCTCTCCATCCTCTAAAGCAAGCCACGGAGTTCAAGCAAGGCCGAAGGGAGAAGAAGGAGCCGTGACCTATTCCTCCACCATCCACCATTGAAGACTTGCTTTCAAGCTTCAAGGATCACAATGAAAATCATCCATCCTCTCTTCCATCCACAGTGTAATTCGACCCTACTTTGTAACCTTTGTTTGAATTTTGTTGGTTTTGTTTTAGTTGACATTCATGATTGAACAAAGTTATTATTTCTGGAATTTTTATGATTAAATGAGAATTTTCAGATTCTATTATTGTAATTCGAGAGTTGCTTATGTGAGTTTGTTTAATTAAATTTGCTTTATAGATATCTTTTGTATTTTAATCTTATGTGGTTCGAAACACTTAGGGTTTTGATATGAATGGTGCTAGATTTAAGAACATGAAATCAACTTTTTATTTTGTGTAACTTGAATCGAAGTAGTAACGGTTTTGGACAAAAACCGAATTTAATTAAGGGTCTTTCTAAATGTACCCAGCAAATATCTAAGTATACCCTGCAAACTTTTTACACCCAACTAAATCATATAATCTTTAATTACACCCAGCAAGTTTCCAATAATACCCTTATTTTCAATTAAACCCAGCAAAAGCCATTACACACAGCAAAACCTAAATCATTCATGATGATAAACTCCACAGCGAATCCTTCATTCTTCACCCAAAAGATAAGGTATGTGGCTGGAAAAATAGGCTAATTCCTAGAAATTTCAGATAGTAAGGCATGCCTTGCATAGATACTCCACCTGAAGAAGAATGAACATGCTAGTGAAGGAACATCTGATGGGCAGGCCAAGAAAATCTTTTTCGTGGCTTAATGATGGATGGAACTCCATTGGAGGGTTTTCATCATATGCAGACATGCAAATTTCAGCCACAAACTCTAAATCAAGACATGCAAATGATGCAATGCTGCTATATAATAATTAAACATGAAAGCAGGCTTGTGATTGGGGCCTTTCTCAAACTCAAACATCAATTCTTCGCATATATTAAAAGAGAGTAATAGAGCAAGGTGTACTGGAACTTTAACCCTTCTATTTTTTGCTAAGATGATCTTGTTTAACTAATTAAGACTTTGCAGTTGGCCACGATGAGAAAATGAATAATGATCATCAGACCAAGTCAAAGATTAGTGGCATTTTTGAGTTTGGGAGTTGGTATGCATCTGTGTTACTAGATGAACGTTAAGAAGGTCAATATAGAATACCAAACCATTTCAAAAGAACAAAGGATTTGCTGTGGAGTTTATCTTCATGAATGATTTAGGTTTTGCTGGGTTTAATTAAAAATAAGGGTATTATTGGAAACTTGCTGGGTGTAGTTAGAGATTCTATGATTTTGCTGGGTGTGAAAAATCTGCTGGGTATACTTAGATATTTGCTGGGTACATTAACAAAGACCCTTAATTAAAGAGGAATGCTATTAGGTGGACTTTTCATACTAAGTTGCACACTTGAGTTGATAGCCTTTCTATGTGTTTCATGCGTTAAACATGTCATGATTGACTAGCTTTCTAGGGCTTGATTACATGTTTGATAGGATTAATCTTTGTGCTTTCACTTAGGTTAATTAGCATTGAAAAGTAAAAAATGGGAAATTATTTGCTTTCGAATATTTCACATGATCAACTCCTTTCTCATGACTTAGATGAACAATATTAGGGTTTAATCGAATTTGATCATAGTTTCGGTTTTGATCTTTGTTCTCTCATTCCATTCGTGTAATTATGTTTTTAGTTTTCTTTGTTTTCTTTACTTAGTTTATTTCCGAAAACCAAAACCTAAATCCCCCCTTAATTTCGTAATTATGTATATACTTTATTTTATTTTTGTAAATAATATACTTTGTGTCTTTATTAATTGTGTAATTGTCCTACATTGACAGGTGTACCCTCAATCCCCAGATTAGATCGATCCCTACTTGGTTATGCTACTAATGAAATTTATAGGGTTAAATTAAGCGCTTGCTTTTGAGCGTATCAAGTGGCACTATAACATGGGGCCATGTTTTAGGTCAGTTATATTGACCATTTATGGGCCCTCCTCTCTTTCCTTGTCTCGAAAGATTGAACTTTTTTTTCACAATTTCTCCTTTCGCAATTAGGTTTGCGATGAGTAACATTATTTGTTTCAAGCAAAACTGTTGCTTAGGTACCGATGGGCTTGGCTTGATCATTCCTCAACAGGAGGTTGTTGTTCATTTCAGTGAGCAAAAAGATAGTGATCAATTCTGAGAATTAGTAAAGTGCCTCTGCTTGTATTGTTTTGGGCAGATGGGCTTGTTCAATATCTTGCTAATCATGTCTTGCTTCAGGCAAGAAAATGATCATTTGATGGTTAAAGTACTCTTCCCGAGCGACCCAAAGAGTTTGTGGATCCTCTTCATCGGATACTCAATTTGGAGTGCTTTCTCTATATGTTTCTTTATGAACATTATGGCACTCGCCTTAAAAGCCTCAGTGACGACATTGTCAATATCGATTGTTGATCTTGAGTACACATTAAATAGTTTCTTCTGGAGACCTCCAAAGCAACAAAGTCAAACATGTTGAGATTTGACATTTCTTACAGGAAAGGAACAAATAATATTAGTGCTTTGGGTAATATCATCCATAAGCAAGTAATGAGAACTTCAGGTTCTATAACATGGTATGAAAAATCGGATTAGACATGTAAAAGCTATTGGTTTTATCATGTGTGGTGAATTTATCAAGGAAACTTCAAGTTTCTTAAATGGCATTATCGAAACTACAAGTTTGATTTATGTATGAACTACTAGTTCATTTAGAACTTCTAGTTCATTAGGTAGCTGCATTTTCTATACATATATTCTAGTGCGAAAATTTAGACAAGTAACACAATAATATTGAATTGAGCAAATTGAAATAATCTCACAAATTTGGATAAATAAAAATCACAAATCAATTGAGATATTAATTGCATGCTAGTAATATAATAGATTAATTATCACACAATTATGTGAATAAATGCTTCTGGCAATTAATTACACATATTAAATATGGTGAATCTATTTACAATATCAAATCATTTTTCCTTTTATTTGATTCTGCTGGACCAAAGGAGTGGGCTTGATAGTGAAGCCTATCGGGCTTAGTCTGCGGGCTTGTGACCCGACCTTTCATGCGTAAGTCAAATGGTGTGTGAGACCTACTGGGCTACTAGGTACTGCTGAGGGATAGTGGGTCTGCTGGGCTCAAACTGGTCTGCCAAAGAATGAAAAGTTATTACTCAACCCTTTCGGTAACTCCAATTGAATATGACCAGGTAAGGAAGGATGAGGTTTTGGTGGAGCGAGACTCACTTAAGTACACGGCCTCATCTGAACCTTGCCTAGACATCGCATCCAACTGGATGAGCCTACTTTGAGAAGGTTCATAACCTTTGTCATGGCAACACGTGGAGAGCTTCTGTTCTGGCCTTGTAGCTTGGGCCTGAGCTTCTGGCTCGGGTTTGTTGTTGTGACTTTGGGCTTGATTTGAGCTTCTGACTCAGCCTCATTTAATATTCACCATTAACCTGTCTTTCTTTTTCTTCTTAAATGCTTCTGGCATTAACGCTTCATTAACCCCATAAATATTACATAATCATTATGGCAATAAACTTAATGTACAGCATTAAGAAATTGTAATGAAGTAAATGAATATCGTAAAGTCAATAATGAAATCATTATGGTGATGAGCGTAATATACGGCATTAACAGGAAATGATGCACATTATTATGGCAATGATTTGAATAAACACTTATGGCATTATAGTAATATTAAATAGGAATCCTACATGTCAATGTGTCATGATATATGTCAATCAAAACCAAAAACATGAACAAATATATATTTACCAAATAAATAATCATATAGGATTAGGGTCCATGCATCATGGTGATTGTTCACATAATCAAGTTTGAAAACATGAATTAAAATTAGAATTTGGAGAACTTAACTCAATGTAGAACGGATGAATCTTCATCTTATTTGTGCAGAACTGAGAAGGTTGTCTTCTCAGCCAATCCAACCAATCCAATAGCTTGGGAGTTATTTGTCTCTTCTCTTGATTGAATGATGAACCACCTCTTCTCCGTAACTCACAATCTGAATCCTAGAGCTTGTCGTGTTGATAACGTGTTGTAAAACGATAGTAAAAGAATTTGAGAGAGGGAGAGTTTAGACACCAAGAATGAAGTATGAGAAATGGAGTGATTCTATTCATCTCACAATGAGGTTAATATAGGAGTACCTTAGGTTTACAAAAGGTATCTATTTAACGATTACATCAATCACTCGTCTGATTACAATCAATCAATCACTAATTATATTCTATTAATCACCAATCAATCTTAATTGGCGTATATCATGCAACACTAATTGCTATTAATGAATAGCCACATTAATATTTACAACAAGTACTCTTTTCTCTCTTTCTTTATCTCTCAATTACAACAATCTCTCTTTATCTCTCAATTACAATAATCTCTCACTTCTTCACTCAGTTCACTCTCTGTTTCACACATAAAGAACAGAGCCAGTAACCTACCTTTTTATATACTACCAGATTAATAACCTCCCTATTTAACCGACTCCAATCTTCTAGCATATATTGCCATCTGGCCTAACAGATAAAACATACAGTTACTTCTACTATACTAGCACATGCAACCAAACCGAACGCAACTATCTCTTGTCTTTCACCTTCAGTCTGTCTTCTACTCCCTTGAATTGGACTTCCATCAACTGTTGCTATTGGGAGGGTATCACTTGTGATCAACTTGGTCTGGTCACCCATTTGCACTTACCCGCCAAAGGTCTCAAAGGTGGTACAATTTTTCCCTCATCACTTGGCAATCTCACACATCTCACCCACCTGAATCTCTCCCACAATTCATTTTATGGTTCACTTGATCAAACTCAATTCTTCTTGGCCTTCAATCGTCTTGAAATCCTTGATCTAGGTTATAACCTCCTCTCTGGAGTGCTGCCAATATTATCTCCACCATCCAGTAGAATTCGGATGGTGGATTTGTCCAGCAATCACTTTGATGGTGAAATTCCATTTGCTTTCTTTCAACAATTATGGAATTTGATCAGTTTTAATGTCAGCAACAATACCTTCAATGGTTCGATCCCATCCTCTATTTGTCTTCATTCTTCTTCTATTAGGCTATTGGATTTTTCCTTCAATAAGTTTAGTGGCAGTATCTCTCGTGGACTGGGGATGTGTTCCAAACTCCAAATCTTTCATGCTGGTAAGAAAAACCTCTCACGACTACTTCCAAACGATATTTATAATGCAACAGCACTTCAAGAAATTTCAATGGCTCACAATTCGCTTTATGGAGTAGTTGATGACAGAATTGTCAACCTCACAAACCTCATAATCCTTGACCTCAACTCTAACCAACCGAGTGGCATCATTCCTAGTAATATTGGGAAGCTCTCCAGTTTAAAATTTATGATCCTTCATACCAACAACCTAGCAGGTTCTCTTCCCCAATCTTTCTTGAATTGTACAAATCTAATTGAGTTGAATTTACCATTTAATAACTTTGAAGGAGTGATCTCCATGTTCAACTTCTCCAAATTTGTTCATCTTAGTAAAATTGATCTACAAAGGAATTACTTCACTGGTAGCTTCCCAGTAAGCCTTTATTCATGCAAGTCCTTGAGAGCAATTCGACTGAGCTTTAACGGTATAGAGGGCCAAATACAGCCTGAGATTCTTTCATTGAATTCCTGCCCTTCCTCTCTCTTGGTGGAACTAGACTGACCAATGTCACAGGGGCGATGAAGATATTGATGCGTTGCAAAAGCCTTGTAGCACTTTTCTTTCATATAATTTTTTTGTTGAGGAAATTCCAGCTGATGGTGAAATGGTTGAGTTCAATGGCTTTCAAAATCTTCAAGTCCTGAGTGTAAGTTATTGTGAACTCACTGGTGAACTACCTCTATGGTTATCTAAGCTCAAGAAGCTACGGGTCTTGAATCTATCATTAAATAGAATCACAGGGTCAATTCCTAGTTGGTTGGGGACTCTTCCAAGGCTAACTTTTCTAGACTTGCAAAGTAACCTTTTTTCAGGTGAGTTTCCAAAGGAACTTTGCAGACTACCAATCATGGTATCTGAACAAGTTGTGGCTCGATTAGATTCTACATATTTCTAATTGCCTATCATCTTCCAGCCCCAAGGTGAAGCAGCTTTAGAGCGACTATTTGTCTCTCTTTCCTACATATATATGGATCAAGAATAATAGCATTCATGGGAATATACCTACTGAGGTCAGCCAATTGCAGTTTCTTAGGAGCTTGGATCTTAGTTTTAACAACTTCTCTGGAGACACTCCAAACCAAATATCTAACCTCATAAACTTGGAGCGATTGGATCATTCCATGAATCAATTATCTGGTGAAATACCCACGTCAATAACAAGCCTGACTTTCTTAGCATCTTTCAATGTCTCACACAACAATCTCCAAGGACTGATACCAAAAAGTACTCAGCTCCAAGGTTTTGATGTCTCTGCATTTGAAGGGAATCCAAAACTTTGTGGTGCTCCACTTCCAAATGAGTGCCCCCGAGAGATTGGTACTGATGAAGATGATAAGAAAACTGAAGATGTGGAGAATGAACATCATCAAGTTCCATGGTTTTATGTTTCTGTTGGTCTTGGGTTCATTTTCGGATTCTGGGGAGTTTGTGGTTCTTTAGTGCTTAAGAAGTCGTGGAGATATGCATACTTCAAATTCTTTGATAAAGTACAAGATAGGCTTTATGTGATGATAATGGTGCGCATGAGGATGCAGAGGAGATAGAAGCTACATTTTTATAATGGTTGTGCCTGCATCATCTAGCTTTAAAAAGCTAGATATATAGAAACTGGGCTTTTTTATATGATGGATTTCACCCCCTAGCTTTATTGGTGCTGTGATGCCCCGGAAATTCGTATTTATTTTCCGAGAAATTTCCGGAATCTAATTTATGGTTGTTGGACGGTTTCGTGACTCGTGGATGGAGCGGAAGTATTTCGGACGAAATTCTATTTGAAAAGTGTGACTTTAGGGGGGGGGGGCTCAAGGTTGACTTTTTATTCGTTGGGATTCTCTGATAACTTTCTTCACGAAAGTTGTGGAGCGCGTCGATACGAGTTCATGGATATGTGAAACGCGAGAATCGGAGTTCGTATGATAAAGTTATTGCCATTGGAAGAAATTTCCATTTTGGTATAAATAGAAGTTTCCCGAAGGAGAAACTTACTATTTTCATAATTTCCATTTCCGGAAACTATTCCTTTCTCTCTCTTCTCTCTTGTTCGCACCTTCAAAATCGAAATTATTCGGCTGACCAGACCCGAACCCGGACGATCCGACCCGACTTTTCGGGCGAACTGCGGCGGTCTCCGGCGACGAAACTTTCCAGATCAGTTCGTCTCCTCCGTCTGGTCGTCCCTGTGGTGTCCTCTAGCACCGATTCTCAGTGGTGGCGGCGGTAGAAGGCGGTGCAGGTTGGTGTTTTCGGACCCGGTCGGCGAGGCTTCAAGTCTTCTTGGTTGAGCTCAGAGCAGCCTCGTTGATCGATCCTTGGTGGTTGTTTGGATCGATTCACGTGAAACTTCGATCAACTCAGTTGGGATTACTGTTCATGGCTTGTGAGGTAGTTTTCGATCCCTTACGCTTGTTTTCTGACTTCGAGCTAGTTATGAGAATTCACAAGCATGCTTAGATGAAGAACTTTGATGTTGGGAGTTTTGTGAAATAATGTGTTTTGGCCGGCGGCGGTGCACCACCGTCTGTGGTGGCGTTCCGGCGGTGTTCCGGCCACTTAAGGAACTGTTTTTGGTATTATATATGTTCTACTCGTTGATACGAGCGTTTCGATATATAATATGCAAATTTTGGAGTTCGTATGGAATTGTTATGATTTTTGCAGTTTCATACCGATCGATTATTCTGTCCTTGAGGATTTGAGCGTCCGATCGACTTGTGGTTTGGTCACATCAATCGTGGACGTATTCCGGAGACTTTAGGAGGTCTCGGATGTGGTTTTGCCTCGATTGGCGCCACTTTGGGGATTTTAGTTCAAAATAGGGGTTTCGAACTTTAATCAAATGTGAATCGTTACTGATTTGAGATCATTGGTGATTAGGTGCTTCTAAAGGTGAATTGGACTAGTTGTTGGTGATAGTGTTAGTTCGGTTCTGTATAGAAGACGCAGCGGGAATCTGAGGTGAGTAATCTCACGAAGTTCATTCACGAACGGGCTTACCTTTATCGTTTTGAGAGTTATTTAGTTAACTGCAAACTATAGTTGGTATTAGTAGGCATTCCTGAGCGGATGACCACGTATATATATATATTTACATGAAATATATGTGTTTTGGTGGTTTGTGGATTTTGAAACAATATGCATGAAATGATGCTTTTTATTGTTTTGGGTTGTGGCTTTTGGAAACAAATGATTGTGGAAATGTCGATTTCGATTTGTTTTGAAAAGCGTTGAGATTTGTGTATTTAAGGAACATTTTAGTTTCGCGGGTGATTTATTTAAATATGGGTTTTTACCGGGAGTAATTGATAAGGGATCAATTACGGGGAATCTTTCATTTTAGATTCGTGTAACATTTTGGGTCCACTGTGACTCCTTTAATGTTTTGGTATTTATACCGCGGGTCCAAAGACTTACGAGTTGAGGATCGTGGGTGGGAAAATCGGGACTTCACGCCTTTGGCCGGGTTAGTGAATACGATCAGTTAGAGCTCTAGTCTGTCCGCCGTGCTTGTTTATTCATTTAAACGTGTGAGTTTATCTCGTGCTTTGTTTCTTGATTGAAACGCTTTTGTTTATTCATTTAAACGTGTGAGTTTATCTCGTGATTTGAGTGAGTTTATCTCGTGCTTTGTTTCTTGATTGAAACGCATTTGTTTATTCATTTAAACGTGTGAGTTTATCTCATGATTTGTGTGAGTTTATCTCGTGCTTTGTTTATTGATTTAAACGTGATTTGAGGGAGTTTATCTCGTGCTTTGTTTATTGATTTAAACGCGATTTGAGTGAGTTTATCTCGTGCTTTGTTTATTGATTTAAACGTGATTTGAGTGAGTTTATCTCGTGCTTTGTTTATTGATTTAAATGCGATTTGAGTGAGTTTATCTCGTGCTTTGTTTATTGATTTAAACGTGATTCGTGTGAGTTATTCTCGTGATTGGTGTGAGTTGTGTGTGGTTTGAGTTACTCATACGGGCTTGCAAAAGCTTACCGGGTTTGTTGTGTGGCAACCCGGTGCACCATTCAAACGGTGTAGGGGTTAATCCTGCAGGTCAGGAGAATCGGGGCTGAAGTTGGGGTTGCATACTTGCAGCTAAACGGTAGGAAGCAAATTTTGTGACTTTACCGTTATTTGGACTTCCGTTGTAGTGAGCTCTGAGGAGCATTTACGTTTTATCTTGTTGTTGACAATTTAATTCGTAAGCTTGTGTAATATATAACTCTATGGAGCGAGTGTATATTAACTTTGAGGGTTCAGGGCATCAATATGTGTGTAAGTTAAGGGGAAAAAGATTTCAGGTAATTGTATTGATGACTGAACGTTCACGCATGTATAATTATGGGATTATATATATCGATTTTCATGTGTGTAAAATCAGGGGCGTGACAGGTTCACTCAATGGCCGGGAGTTACAAATTTTCTGTTACTAGAGTTGATCAGTCCTTTTCTTTGCTTGTACTTGTATTTTTGCTTCCTCTGCAAGTTTAGGGAAATTCTAGTGTAGTGGTGGGTATCTCATACCCATATTTACAAAAGTGAGAACAAATTTTATTGTCAAAGTTGTAATTTGAGTCATATTTTGTGTAATCTTAGTTCTAATAATAGTAATTACACATCTTACGACATTTTATAAGTTTTTGAACAAATTCGTTGTCAATGTTGTAATCTTAGTTCTAATAATGGTAATTATACCTCTTACGACATTTTTACAAGCTTTTGAACAAATTCGTTGTTAATGTTGTAATTTTTGTTTAACTATATGTAAATAGTGTAAATGAATATGATAACTTTTGTTCTCAATGTTGTAATTTTGGTTCAAATACTTGTAAATTTTTGTTCAAATAGTTGTAAATGAGGGTATCTCATACCTACCAGTACACTAGCTTGTCTCGCAAGTTTAGGGTATGTCTGACTTGCCTTTGTAACTTCATCATTTTCTAATAAATTCGAGTGAGGGCAATGAACTAGCCTTTACGTCGCTTCCCTAAAAAAGAAAAAAAAATGGAAATAGACCTCAACATGAACAGAACATGAATCAAGAGACGGGGTTTAAATCAAAACAAATTACACCTTTTATATATTGGTCATCAAACAAGAGATTTCAGGAATGTATGCAAATGTTCTGCATTTTGCAGAACGGTTGCAAGATATGATCAGCCAAAATGGCCCAAACAAATCAATTAGCAGAGGATTTGTGTTCCCCAAGAAGGTTATTATGAATTCTTGAAATGAATTAGTTAACAAGGTGGAAGGTCTTTAGGTGGAGGCAAGACAGATTGATCTGACCCTTTCCCGTTTTCCACCACAAATGCAGTCTTCAAACCCCAGCTAGTATGCAGCTCCAAGTGACAGTGCATGAACCACACACCTATAAATGATCAATAACCCTTCAAAAATATTAGTAAAATAGAACAATATTTAGTTTTTAAAGCTAATGCAAAACAAACTGGTGTAAAAAATTTCAATATTAATTTAGCATAGATGCTATATCTTTACCTGGATTATCAGCCCTGAACCTTATGGCAGCCCAACCACCGGTAGGAACACCAACTGTGTTTCTTTCAGGAGGATCCATCAAATTAAACTTAGCCCGGTCTTTCTTGGGGTCAAAGTTCCCAACTCCGGTCCCAACAATAAAGAAATTGTAACCATGAAGGTGGAAGGGATGGGATTCCACTGTGAGAAGATTGGTATCTTGTAGCACCAATTCTACTGTCGAATTAAAGGCAATCTTGCTTAACCGAGTGCCTAGTTTAGTCCCAAGGTTGGCAGTGAGTGGTGCACCAGTGTAATTGAAAGGTGTTGGGGGGCCGTCAGGGAAATCTGTAGAAAATACCCCCTTGGTGTTGAAGTAATGAGCTTGAAGCAGCCCAACTTGGGGCATCACAAATGTGATGTTGTTCAAAGAAGCAGTGAGCTGTGTTCCATTCAGGCAAGTAGTGCATTGGTTGATTCCCAAACCAATTGTGTAGAAAAGCTGTCTATCGACTTTAAGAGGTACAATTGCTGGGTACTTTGCTGTGTTTAGGCTTCTCAGCTTCCCATTGTAGCTCAGCGCAAAAGCTGTGTCATTGAGTGCTGGAAGTTGGGAAAGGACTGGCAGCACAGAATTGGGGATGCCTTTATATTGCAGGATTGCAGTGGCGGTCTTATTGTCTATGGAAAGGGGTGCATCCATGAATGGCCGGGCAGCCATGAAATATCTACTAGGGACTTGGTTTGCCTGAACAAGAACATTTGTGGTCTGGCCTGGTGCAATTAGTATTGCTTGAGATGTAAATGGTTTGGTATAGACTGCATCAACCTCTACCACTGTCAAGTTGTGGCCAGCTATTGCAAAGAATAGCTCGTCATTGAGTGCAGCATTGATGATTCGTAACAGGTATGTCTTCCCTTGTTCAACCTCCACCGCAAAGGTATCTGAGATACCAAAAACAAGAAATCTAATGAGAATTGAAAATCCTACGACAAGAGAACATAACTCTATGATGAATATAATATGTCAAATGTTTGGCAAGAGAACATTAAATATAGTTGGCTCACGTTTTTCGGAACATGGAAAGAGAGGCCCTGGCTTCCCATTAATGGTATGCGCATCTGACATATTCGGAGGCAACCCGAGTCTGTTCCCTTGTTTAACAACCTCTTCCACATCATTATTCCACCATTCTCCTACACCATTGGCAAGAAGTATTCCAATTAATTTCTGCACTTGGGAACTTTAGGGGGGTGTGTGTGTTTGTGTGGTACAATATCTTAATAGTACAAGAAAAAGTTTTGAACTCATGAGAGTTAAAATTTACTCAAACTCACCTAAGATCAGATTAGCTTCCCTGTAAGGCTGAGGAAAAGGAAAGCCAGTCCCTTGTTTGGGCAGGATGACGATAGCTCCATAGACGGTGGCTCTTAGCCAAAAGATGTGAGCATGCCACCACAGAGTTCCTCTTTGCCCTGTGATTGTCATATTATAGGTGTAACTGCTTCCTGTCTTGATAGGACATTGTGTTATATAAGCAGGTCCATCTGCCCACCCATTTCGATATTGCTTTAGTCCATGCCTGGAAAATTAATCCACCAAATCGTACATTATAAACAGAATTATGATAATAGATACTTACTGCTATCATAATAACCATTTGCAGTAGTATTGAAATGTCTTACCAATGAATTGACATGTTATACTGTGCATGATTTGTGACATTAACTAGAAGTGTATCTCCTTCTCTAGCATAAATTGTAGGTCCAGGGAACAACCCATTTACTGTAACAATTGGCTTAGAATGGCACAACCTGCTCACATTCTTCACTTGAATCTGCAAATAAACGGGAAAAAAAAAAAAGAAGCATGTAATGTTGTGTTAAACTCTAAGAAAATATGGTGGAGGAAGCTCATGCATTCATGAAGCGCTTACGTCGAATTGGTATGACTTCACAGCAGCTTTGGCTGGAATGAAGAGGAACCCAACAAAACATAAGAAGGGAAGTAAGGAACAGAAGCTGAAGTTGTTGGTTTTTGCCATTTTTGAAGCCAATTGTACTTGTATGGAAGGTCAAGAATGTTCGGTGTGATATCATTGGTCAAGGTCTAGTGGCTTTATAGGGCTGCGAAAAATATAAAATAAACTATATCAGTTTGTTGTGATGGAGAGGAGGTGTTGTCAACATTAGGTAGAGACGGCAGAGGTTGTATACCAAAGCTTGGAAGCAAAATACTGATAGCGAAACAGAGTAGATGAAGAAGTTTAATCTTTTACTTTGTTGTATTCTGGTCTGAAATAAAAAATCGAAATACTGGTATAATGAAGCTCTTAAACATGACATATCTCAGCTTTACAGCCAAGGAAAAGTGTTAGGAAGCATTCAGCTTCTGCTTCCTGCTGATCACATGCATATGATCCATTCAGCTTAAGCGACTTGTTTGCTTAAAGTACAAGTTAGTATTAAATAGTAACTAATTAAGCCTATATAAGGTACATTAGTACCTATTAAATAGTTAGTATTATACGCATTAGTACATTTAAAAATACTTTAAAATATAAGGTATTATACCTGTATAATAGTATACTTAAATGAAAATTCAAACACGTACATGAGCTCTCGGTCGAACTAACTAATTAACTTCATCATATGAAATTAACTACAGCGTTTTCAGCCACACCGCACATTAATGTTGGTGCACGGTTTAATTTGTTCACTTTTTATGCCCTCATCAAACATAAAGTAAATCCGGAGTTGTTTGATCAGCTGGCTAGGATCTAACAAAGTAAAAACAATGGTACTACGTTACTAACACACTGTTCCCACGAAGCATTACTATTGGGATAGAAACTAAACAGGGTGATTAAGCATTTTACTAGGATCTTTAAAATGCATGGACGGTTATGTGATAACATTGTGTGGTGGCCAAGAAGAGTAATTAAGCAAACACGCACGCCCTCTGATACGTTTTACTCCTACAAAAATAGAAAGCAACATCACAACTAACTTAACCAGCCAATCCCACACGGGGCTGTGCAACATTCTAGTTTATATATCAAATGCAACATCAGAGGTCTCATCGAAGACAAAATTCTTCTCCATAATCATAGAGACTTTCTACACTGCCAATGAACCAACCACCCACACCGCCACAATCACAGTGTTTTCAGTTTGAAACTAAAATTTTATGTACAGTCAGCATGAAATTACTTAACAAAATATAATTGTTAAGTGATCACAATTAGTGTTATCTGGGAGGACTAGTTTGAGAGATTCGATTCAAACTGGTCAGTATAATTGATGCGCGCGAGAGGTAGACTTCACCGGCCATGTAATGTTGTCAGCTAATTAACTTCATCAGAAAATGTAACCGTCTAGCAGTACTTTTTGCTGCAATATATATATAGTGTTTGGAACACTCGATATATTTTTCAAAGCCACCACTATGTTTAACATGTTATTCAAAGAACTTCTACTGACTACTAATATTACTTTTTGTCTTTGTTCTTTTTTTACATAGCAATGCATGATGCTCCACTTCGATGAGAATATCGTTCTTTTTTTACATAGCAATGCATGATGCTCCACTTCAATGAAAATATCGTAGGATCAGACATTTGCTTGGACATTTTGAAATTGGGAATCTCCTAATGGAAGACAATCCCTGAATGGTGCATGATCTAGTTCACCTTTTTTGTATCATAAACACAAGGTCTCTCATTTCCTGCCCAAAGTGTTTTATATGATTTACAAATACAAAGAGAATTGATATGAGAATGAAGAACTGAAGAGAATATTTATCTATATGAACAGATACGTCTTTACTTTGTCACAATTTTCAGGTTCTCTAATTCCATATTTAAACTCCCAATTACTGGCAGGTAGCAATGGATTATGGATATAACTAATGTTTTAAAACGCTGAGGGGTAGCTCAAGGAGTTTTCGAGAGAGGCTCAGTAAGGAGTAAGCCTTACGGTATCAACGATCTATACTTATCTATACTCATGTGATTATAATTCTTATATATAGAACATTAAGAGTTCACAAAAAACATTATTAATTGTCATTCATTCATAATAAGTACTAAAACCACATGATTCAACAAAATTAACAAACATAAAAAGAAATTGAAGATTTGAAGTTAAAATTTCAAATGATGTCATTTTGAGCTCTGAAAAAAAAAATAAAAAAAAATTCTAGACGTGCGCCTTAGGCAGCGATTTTTGCACTTTTTACGGCTTGTTTTGCGTCTTATCGCCTTAGCATCAAAACTGACTCATTTTAAGGTGAGTTTTACGCCTTTTGCTCCTCAAGGCGCACCTGTGGCACGTTTTTAAAACATTGGATATGACTGGAGCAGGTTACAAACTTCCAGCTGACCAGCTCGATCGAGTAGTTGCTGTTGTTCTATTGGCTCGGTATTAAACACATACATACATAGAGTCCATACTTTGTTGTGGATTTTAAGTTATCAGTTTGGCCACGAACACTTGTGCTATAATTGTATTCTTGTATGACTGTTTTTGGAAAGGACTAAAGATTTGTTGTCTTTTCTCCAAGTTTTGAGCGGATCCCGCTTCAATTCAAAGACTTTGATAACACCTTTGCACTGGATTTTCATAGATTTCCTGTCGAAACTTTTTTTTTTTTTTAAAGGCTTGGATAGGTGAGGAAGAGATCCTTCCTATCCTCTTAAATTAAGAAAAGGAAAACAAGAGTACAAAGGAGGGGGACCAAAACCAAAACCAAAACCTCCTACATAAATAAGAAAAAGGAAACATAAAACTAACGAAAACGAAAGTTCGGTAGACCCAAGTGGTCTCTGTTACAATGTGCAAGTATAAAGGGTGGAGCAGAGTCCCACCAAATCAAGCTTGTAGAAGCAGTACCAAAATTCGCTAATGCATCAGCAACTTGATTACCTTCTCGAAATATGTGAGATGAGCGGAAATTCATTTGAGAAATACGATACAAGTAATTGCGCCATTAACATCCAAGGAACTAAATGAGGACTGCAAAGAAAGTCAAGGATGAGAGAGGAATCCACTTCCAACCAAATATGCTTCCAGTCTCTAACCCAAACTAGTTCAATGGCCTTGATGACCGGCATCACTTCCACTACAACTGAGCTAGAAATTTCAAGATTAGCAGAGAAAGCACCAAGAACATGACCCCTGTAATCTCGAAAAACCGCACCATACGTATATCCCCTCACATTAGAACCATGCTTCCAAGCACTATCAGAGTTAATTTTAATCCACCCATAAGGTGGTGGATGCTAATTGACTTCAATTATCCTAGGAGCACAGTCAGCATGGGGTCATTCCTACATGTCGAAACTTAATTTTCAAGCATGGAGTCATTCCTACATGTAAAATGAGCAAAGGAAAAATAAAATAACTAGCTACAGTTTGGTGTATGAAAGTTCAATTTGGAAACACTACTAAAAAAAAAAAACATGTGGCATAGCTGTTACCGTTGGCTTTTGGTCCCCAACAAGAACCCTTATTCTATGGGTCATCTTGAGCTTATAGGAATCTTCATATTGTCGAGTACAAAACTCTTCAGATCGTCGAAGACAATAGCGTTTGCACGCCAAATTTCATTTTGATCTCTCTATACCTCGCGGACAACAAATTTTGTGTTGGTGGTCGCCATTGTAGATGTTTAACTGGAATTGCTTGATGGGGTTTGTTTTAGATGCTTTGTTGGTTATTTGAGTTACTTTCTTCGGACAATGCACAGTAGTAAATTCAAGCTTTAGGCCAATTTTGGTGACTTTACAGTTGGCGCAATAGTGCTGAATTATTGACTTCACCATTTTATATTACATCATTTCTACACAAAAAACAATTTCAACAAAAAAAAAACCCTAGGAGAGCTCTCTCTCTCGCTCTAGCAAACCTCAGGCCGATGACGGCTAGTACTTTCCTCTTCCTCATCAACAAACCCTAGCGCCGTCCCCATGATCCGGCTTCCATGGAGGCCTTTGCCGCCTTCACATCCTCGTTTGCTCTAGGCTATTGATTGGCCCTTTCCTTGTTTCAGGGAAGGGTGGATTGCATGCTGTTTGGATTGGCTCAACTTCCGGCAGGGATGATTTCTTGGTTGGAGGAGCAGACCCGAGATCTGATTCAAGCGGCGCCTTCCTTCTTATAGGGATTGGAGGAATTTCGATGGAGGTATAGGAATGGCAGCAGAGTCTTGGCAGAAGGGAGTCGGAGCCCTACTTTGGTGGAAGATCATGATGCTGTGGTTGTTGTGGGTGTAGATCGATGGCGGCGACAGGATTGGTCAAGCACTGAGTCTGGATGCCGTGTTCTTAGAGGTCTAGATCATTGGGATGGGGTACTCACAAGATCTATGGAAGATATGGGTTTGGGACCTAAGAATTAATGATCTGCCTGCTGGTTTTACCGGATTTTGGTGGTGTTCCTCCACTGGGAAAGTAGTCTCCAACCATATTCAAGGGCAAGGAGGAGAGGATCGAGCTTGGGTAGTTTGGGCCTTAGTTAAAATGTGGTGTCATCAAACCATATCTCGTGACCTGCTGGATCTTACATTTGTGGGAGGCTTTTTGCAATCTTCTAGTATTTTCGTACACCAATTGAGGTCTCTAGGTGAACTTACTTGTTGTTCAGTTGCTTTAAGTCATGTATTTTTCACTAGGTTGTGGTTTTCTCTTGTTTGTCGCTTGTCTAATTGTGCGCATTTGTTTACAATGAGGGTCACCTGTCATTTGTTTGGCGGCTTATGCCATCTAGAACTGTTGGTATGAGCTAATATGTGATGTACGTGTCTTCTGGACAGGGATAAGTAATGAA
The DNA here is from genome assembly GCF_002994745.2 of Rosa chinensis. Taxonomy (NCBI): domain Eukaryota; kingdom Viridiplantae; phylum Streptophyta; class Magnoliopsida; order Rosales; family Rosaceae; genus Rosa; species Rosa chinensis. Next base: position 20,223,042 of record NC_037093.1, on the reverse strand, counting down.
GTTATCTATTTCTAAAAAAAAAAAAAACATTCTATATTACATGTAAGTACGTATAATAAAAGAATATAAGAAATACATATATATCTTGTGATTGCAGGGCATTTAGTTCTTTATCCCCTTCTTTTGGCTAGTTAATTAGGGATCTAATTCCCAATATTATTTCTATTAGGTTTTGCCTGGAAGACTTAATATTCATAAATACACATTGGAAATTAGCTAGTTACATGCAATGGCCATGTCATTTGAGATTCAGTTTTGGTATAATAATTTGGGATCCCTAGCACTGTACATAAAATTTATACATTTCAGGAGTTTGAAGTGAAAAGCGCGCACAAATTTAGGTTTTTCCATACAAAAGTCATACACATACATTAATACATTACAAAATCTCTTCTCAAATTGTAGTTGACCATTACCAACTTTGCATGGTCCCCACCCCTGAACATCTTTTTAGATAAATTCTTAGATAGGGGTTTCCTTACCACGTGACTTTAGGCAAGCCAATCAGAATAAAGAAACTTTTCTTTCTTTTTTGAAACTGTCCCTGCTTTTTAAAAGTGCAATACTCAAAATACCCCATGTTGATACCTGATTGGTCAGCTGCACAGCCACGTGGTGCGGCTGACGTACGTAAGATTCTCTCCATTTTTTTTAGGGACTGTGACCACTTACCCAATTTTTGGCCAAACATTGCCCACTTACTCCACCAAGAGTTTTTTAACCCCATTTACCCAATTTAACAATATTTGACAATATTGCCCTCATTTTAATTAACAAATTACACTCATATCTCTCTCTCTCTCTCTCTCTCTCTCTCTCTCTCTCTCTCTCTCTCTCTCTCTCTCTCTCTCTCTCTCTCTCTCTCTAACCTCTTCTCAGGCTCTCTTTCTCTCTCTCTCTCTCTGAGCCACCACGCCCACCACTCCACAGTCGATGTCGGCGTCCACCACCGCCGCTCTGTCCCACCGTCGGACCACCAGAGGATGACGCCATCTAATTCCACGATCCCAACCCCTCTGGGCTTCGCCAGTTTTGTTCGTCAGATGTCCGGGAAGCTCCGAAGCTCCACGCCGGAATCGGGTCTGGGCTTCGCTTGCAGGTCTCGGACGACGTCAAAACTGTGGTCTATTGGGGGTAATAGACAGATTATTGCCCCCCACTAATTTCTTAACTGTGGTTAATTAATCACTGAAATTAGAGTTTTGATAAGTCTTATGTTGTTTTGAGTTTATTAAAGTACAATAATCTGTCAATGATAGTTAAGTGAAGGGTTCTGACTTCATATGAAGACATTATTTGGGGGCAGTAATGTGTCTACTGGCCCCCCACTAAACCATTAAAACTTGCACCAGTTTCAAGGATTCACAGTGTATTGCACTTTATCACAAACAAAACCAAAATGATCATTTTATAATCAACAAGAGATGATTACTGTCTCCTAAGAAAGACATTATTGGGTGGCACTAATGTGTCTACTACCCCCCAATAGACCATCAAACATTACACCGCTTCCTATGTTTTACAGATTATAGAAGTTATTCACACTCAAAACAACAGATAATGTCTAAAAACACACATTATGAGGGTCAATATTCTGTCTACTGCCCCCCACTAGACTGACACAAACCACACAATTTTTTTCATTTATCGATTACTGCAATTTAACACTACATTTACTTTAGAATAGCAGTTTTCAGTCCGTCAATAAATAAAGCAGTCATCATTGGCCCCCAATACAAAGTCTACTGGGGGGCACTAATGTTACAACTTTTATGGTTATGACTGCACAATAGCGGATAGCAGTTTTCAGTCCGTCGTCGATTCCTTCAGAAGGTCAAACCCGGTCTCGCCGAGCTTCTCAGCGACGAGGACCGTCGGCTTGGCGTCGAGCCTGGCAGCGGAGAGCACGACGACAAGTTTCGGCGAGGCGATGGCGAGAGCAGGCGTCGTGGGCGACCTACTGGAGGGATGGAGGGAGGGAGAGAGAAATCCGATGTCGTCTGGAGAGAGAGAGAGAGAGAGAGAGAGAGAGAGAGAGAGAGAGAGAGAGAGAGAGAGAGAGAGAGAGAGAGAGAGAGAGAGAGAGAGAGAGAGAGACATCGGTGAGGAGGGAGGAGAGAGAAATCGGTGAGGGGGGAGAGGGCAAAAAAGTCCCAAAAATAAATAAAAAGAAGAAAAAAGAATTAATTGGGTAAAGGGGAAATAATCTCTTAGAGTGTTTTAGGTAAACGAGGTTAAAAAACAGTTAGTGGAGCAAGTGGGCAAATTTTAAGCTAAAATTGGGTAAATGAGCATTTCCCCTTTTTTTTATTAGTTTTGACCCAAAGCACCAAAATGAGCCAAAATCAACCCACTTACCCCAATAACAAATTTTTATTCCCACTAATCCATTTAAAGGCAAAATATCATTTTTAGGCTCAGTTTAATTACAAAATTACAAAGCATGCCATTCTCTCTCTCTCTCTGTTCGTATTGTTCAACAATGGCTCTGAGATCCCCAGTGACGTCGTCTTCACGGAGGTGGCTCCAACTCCGGAGGCATGGACGGCAGCGACGGCTCTGGTGTCAAAAACAACATGCTGAGGTTCTACACCAACGACGCTCTAGGCTTGAAGATCACGCCCACCGTCGTCCTCGTCATGAGCTGTCTGCTTCATCACCGCCCTCCACATGTTCGGCAAGTTGTAGCTCCACCGATCTACTGACTCTTAACCCGAATCGTTCTAGATCCAGAGTCCTGAAGCTCCGGCGACGCCGCAGCTCCTCGAAGACCGGAGTTTCGAAGGGAGAAACATGAAAGGAGACGATGAAAGAGTCCGCCGAAGATTCGTTGCTCCTTAGGGGGCTCGTGTTTTTCAATCTAAATTTGAAATTGCCATTGTGGAAGTCGCGTGACGAGACTAGGGGGTTCATCAAGAAGGCGTGGAATGAGGCAGACGTGATGGAGGTTTCGAGGCAAGAGTTGGAGTTTCTTCTGGACGAAGACTATTACGCGAGGAAGAGGAATTACAGGCCGCAATACATTCGCTTATGGGTTTGGCAAAGTATTGTGTTAATTTGATTTGTGGGTCCTAGTCTTAGCGCCAGGTTAGTCTCAGTCAAATAGTCTTGGCTTATTTGAAATTTAAACATATGCCAGCAGATAAATGCTATCATGCATGAATTCATGATAGGCTCACTTACAATTATGATAATTACTATCATAATTGCTTTTATGATGGAGGCTCTAAAGATCTTCCAGAGCTTGTGCACGAATCTGTGAACAATTTGGTTGAGGAATATTCCATATTAATTCCATTAAATCTGAGAATTCATTGAAATGGATTCAGAAGGCCCAGAAAGAAAGGGAAAAAAAAGAAAAAAAGTTTCATCGTGGAGCAATAAAGGGCTATTGGGGGGCAATAGATGTCTATTGGAGGGCAATAAATGTTTTGAATTGATGTAATTTCCTAATTTTTTCCCCTTAATCAAAGTTTTATTTGTCTAAATTTAGGGAGATTAATTCTCATTTCGGTGATTGAAAGTTCTATTGGGGGGCAATAGAAGTTTATTGCCCCTCTATTGGGGGGCAATAGATGTTTTCAAAAAATTCTGGTGGACAGCGGTCAGTTATTGGATTCCAGCGAAAGTTGGCCGGATTCCGGCAACCTGTGACCGGAATCCAGCGGCCGGTGACTGGCTCCGGCGAAGTCTCATATGGTTTCTCTCTCTCTCTAAATAACAAAGGGGTGAGGGTAAAATGGTATTAAAAAAATTAAAAAAACCTTAATAGGGTATTAGGGAATACCTCCTTACAATGTTTTGAGTAAGAGGAAATTAAAAAAAACTTAATAGGGTAAAAAACTTAGTGGGAAAAAAAATCCCTAGATATGGGATAAATGGACAAAAACCTTTATTTTAATTTTAAGAGTTAATTACATATAAGTGCATCTTTAAATGTTTTTTTAGTCATAAGGCCATCAACTAATTTTTTCCCTCATAAGGCCACTAGATTAAAAATGGTGTTATATTTTGGATATAAAAACTAACATATTTACATAAATGCCACTAGAGTAAAAAGTCAACAATCATTCTCTCTCTCCTCTCCAGCGAGGTCTCCGGTCAACTCCGGCCGACCTCTGGCGAACTCCGGCCGACCTGCGACGAACTCTTGCCGACTTCCGGCGAGTCTCTGGCGACCACAAAAGCTACTGTCACTGATACTAAAAGCTACTGTGGCTAGCAACAAAAGCTACTCCGATGAGATTTCCGACAATCTCTGGCGATGTCACAAAAGCTACTATCACTAGCAATAAAAGCTACTGTCACTAGCAACAAAAGCTATGCTAGTGAGATTTCCGGCGAGGTGACAAAAGTTACTGTCACAGACAAAAGCTACGCTCTCCAAAACCAAAAGCTATTGTCACCAAAAACTATTGTCCCTAGCAGTGAAAGATACTTTGGTAAGATTTCCAGCGACCTCTAGCAATGTCACAAAAGCTGCTGCCACCAGCAACAAAAGCTATTGTCACCAACAACAAAAAGTCCAACACTAAAAGCTAATCTTACCAACGACAAAAACTACTCTCACCAACACCAAAAAGCTACTGTCACAAATAACAAAAGCTACTCTTACAAACAACAAAAGCTACTGTCACCAACACCGAAAAAAACTACTCTGACCAACAGCAGACCAACATCAAAAAGTTACTCTCACCAACATCAAAAGCTACTCTCACCAGCACCTAAAGCTACTCTTACCATCAATAAAAACTTCTCTCACCAACACCAAGCTATTACCAAGCAAAATAAAAATTACTTCCGGAGATTGAAAAGGCTATTATGTAAGACTAACAAAGCTACTCCTAACGTGTAAGAAAGGTATTACCAACCAATACAAAAACTACTCCAAAACATCAAAATAACTATAAATTTACAATATCAAATGCTTCAATTAAAAGACTCCAATTTCAACCCAACACAACTCAAAGTAAGCACAACTTCAGCCAAATCGTTCAAAACTAGGAGCAACTGGTCAATTAGGAAAAGAAAATTCTCATTTCTTCTTTGAAATCACTAAACCTCATCGGTCATCACAAAACACAAACCAGTGACAAATCGAAGGAATTTGAATTTCAAAACCAGTTGATACAATTTCATCTAGGGCACAAGACTCTTGATTGGATTTCAAAATTCAATGATGCCAAATGCAAAACGGTGCTCTGACCAACACTTTTTTTTTAAGCAAGTGACCAAAAAAATAATAATCCGGTTACCCACCACCTTCTTCTTTGATGAAACCAGCGAATCCAACACCGTCGGTCATCCTCACTAGCCTCCGGCGACCACGCTGCACCCATCATCCACCTCCCCGATAACAATCAATTGCTCAGTGCACCCATAGCCCAATTTTGTTCGGGTCAGGTCCGAAACCAGCAGTAAACGCCGGCCATCTCCTCGTTGTTTCTCCCTCTTCGGCGGCCATCTCCTCGACTCGCATGAAATTTCACCGTCGAAGTACGCACGAGGTCAAGTTCACAGAGAATGCGAGCTTTCGGTTTCTGAGAATAGTAGAGAATCGGAGAGATCTTAGTTCGCCTCCCATGAGCTAGCTCCGATTGGAGCTTCTTCGTCGTCGTCCTCGTCTTTGGATCGTTGGAATCTCACTGAGAGAGAGAGAGAGAGAGAGAGAGAGAGAGAGAGAGAGAGAGATTTTGATCCGATCGGAGCTTCTTCATCGTCGTCTTCAGGCGTGGTGGCGTCGTCATCCTCGTCTTTGGATCAATTGGAATCTCATTTCGAGAGAGAGATTTTGATCTGTTTTGGGGCTAGGGGCAAAATGGGCATATAAAATACAAAACAACTGTTTTTGTAGCTCTAAGTGGCCTTATGTGTACAAAAAAAATTGGTGGCTTTGTAACTAAATAAAGTTTCAAAATGACACTTATGTGTAATTTTCTATTATTTTAACTCCTCTCCTTTGCCAGTTTGCCACATGTAATACCTGTAATATCGGTTTATTTAAAGAAGACTTTGGGAAAAACAAAAAAAACAAAAACTTTGGGTGTCAGGACATAATAGCAATTCAAGGACGGTGTCCAGCCAGAGCTCTCGATCTAGCTAGTAATTAATTACTAGTCGATCGATCTCTAGCACATTCATTTTCTCCATATATGCCTCAGCTAGATAGCTCTAGCTGCTATAGTACATAGATACACACTTCAATTCTTCAATTGTCTAGTACATATATATGCCATTGAGTCATTGAAACATGTAAGTATATTGGGCTATAACCATATTCAATGCATGATTTTCCATTGTCACAAGGAAAACAAAAGATGAAGTGGACTTGGATCACAAAGAGGAAGATCACAGAATCGGATCATGAAGAGAAGATCAAGCAGAATTGATTCACTGATCTTGAGTTCAAATATGGTATTCAGTCCATATCATTTTGCATGATTTTAATTGATATGCATATTGGTTAGATTGATTCAATATTCTCATTTGCATTAAAGAGTTTTTATCATGCATATCAATTTAAGATATTGATTGATCTTGGTTAGGAAAGTTTTGTTTGTATATTCAAAAACAGTTTTAAACCTTCCTAAATTTATCTTAATTGATAATTAAGACAAGATTCGATTAAGGGGGAGTATTTCTCCCTTATAAAAGGCCTCAAAAACTAAAGTTTGAAGCAGGGTTTTTTGATACATAAAATCGTTCACTTTTGAACTATTTGTTCAAATCATTTTTGAAAAACCTTCGTTACCTGTTTCATATATTTCCATTGCATAATCATTCATATTTACTCTCAAGATCAGTGATTCATTCGAGAGCAAGGAAAGTTGAAGATAGATTATCTAGAATTGTGGATTAGAAGTTAGAACGGTTGTAAAACAAGTTAGCATGTGTTGCTAAGTGATTGTGTATGTTATGAACAACACAACTTGTGTACTGTAAACTCATTTGATTCATATTGGATTATCTTTTCATGTTGGCTACGTTAAAAGCTACGCAGTGAAGTTTCCTCAGTGGAGAGGTTTACACTGCGTTAGCAATTCTCTGTGTTATGAATTATATTTTCAATAGATAAATTCCTATGCAAAAAGTTCTGTACATTTATTGTTCCATCTAGTATTTTCAAAACATTCACCATATGCACATGAACACAGCTTGTGATATACAGTGAGGTAATGGAAACTCTTATTTAATGATATTGAACCCATTGATTTATATACGTGAATAACTTTGCTCATCATACTAATTTTGGGTACAGGTGGTGAGGAGCTATATAGATCTTAACAATTTGCTAGCATTTGCAGGAAACTTGGGAAGCTATGGATGCAGCAAAGAAATGGGGTTGCGCTATGACCTTGGCATGCATCATGTTTGCAGTACGTATTGCCTCCGACTCTTCTGGTCCTCCGACATCCTAATGAATCTTGGTATGCATGAATTTAGAGGTTACCTTTGCAGCTTTGCTTTATTAATTCATGGTTCCAATCTCATTGTTAGCTAGCAGTGAACCAGTAACTTGTGGGATGTTTAAACTTGGAGAAGATAAAGTAGGAGGTAATTTAGCTCTCAATATATGCATCTATAAAACATATATGCATGGTTTTGTGTACAAATTAAAGTTAAAAAAAAAAAAAGGAAACTAATAAAAATTAATATATGCATTTAGTTACCGAAAAAATGTTTTGAAAGCTCTTGGGGTTGGCCCAAGTAATGAGGAAGGGTAAACAAAAACTGAGTTACGATTCAGTTAGATCAAGACTTTGATGTCCTCCAGTTTCACTGAAAAGATTTGGCTAGTAAAAAAAGATGAGACTACAGTCTGGTGGTTAAACTTATAAAATGACGAGTTACTTCTGTTAATTAACATATGATTATACGAAAAGATAGATATTTTTTCTGGTTAATTAGCTGATCTGATTGAATTATCAAACTATGAAAGCATAATTGGCTACATATATTATCTGGTAAAAGAACATTAATGTCCTCTCAAATGATCTGGTACCTACTTCTATAATATATAAGGTTTACAATCTAACAAGCAACCCGAGTGGTCTGATCGAATATCCTAATACCGATGACAAAATAGTGAAGGATAATTGCTGAGAACAAGTTCTATCCTTAATTTCTTTCCATTAGGTTGATACGCATTCCACGTAGTACAGGAGCAACCAGTGAAGGAGATTGAAAAAAAAATTCCTTTTGAAGACATACATGCATATTTAAGATTAATTATGAAGACTCGTCCCAAGAGAATTAATATTATGAGGTCGACATGATATATACCCGTCAACCCAGCCTAGCAAGTCTTAGTCCTAAGCCCTACATACCGTGTGAATGTTCATATTTAGGAATTGAAGTAATTAAGGACAGTCTCATGTGTCTTTCACTATGTGTTTTAAGTACGATGAAATCTGGTTTACTTAATGGCAAAAAATTACAAATAGTCACTGAGTTATGACTCATTCAATACTTAACTCACTGTATTTACATCCGTTTTTTACTTAACTCACTGCCGTTAATTCTACCGTTAGAAGCCATTAAAATTGAGGGTATATTTGTCAAAACGTTTAAAATACATTTTAAACTTAATTTCAATTTTTTTTTAATTTTTGAAATTTCTAAACAAAAAGGATTTTATTTTAATTTAAATATAATTTGAAAATAAATATTTGTCAATTTTTTTCATTTTTTTTTTAAAGTTAGAAATGCATTTTTTTAGTGTTTAGACAAATATACCCACAATTTTAATGGTTTTTAACGGTAGAATTAACGACAGCGAGTTAAGTGAAAGACTGATGTAAAAGTGAGTGAGTTAAGTGATATTGTTGAAATATAGTGAGTTAAGTGTCGAATGAGTCATAACTCAGTGACCATTTGTGATATTTTCCCTTACCTAATTATAGATGTATTAATTAGTACTCCCAGCAGGTGCTCTTAACCTAGCTAGGAGTGGTGAGAGTTGCTCTTAAATTCATTTCTGTTTGGTTCAGCCTAATGAAAGTGAAGTTTGAGTCCAGACTTTCTTCCAATTCCCCTACCACAATTACGTGTTAGGCGGCCAATTAAGTTGTTATTTATCTCTTCGGCCTTGTTGGGTTCACCGAATAGATTTTTAGGAAAGTGGTTCCTTCATATTTCCATTGGAAAGGGAAAGTAAGATTCCTACTAATATGTTTGGTAATAGTAAGGAATGGAAGCAATGACTAAAATAGTATAATGGAAAGAAATTGGTATTTATTTGTTTTTTTTTTTTTTGATTTTGTCAAGGGGAACCCAAAGACTTCATAGACCAAGATAAACCCCTTCAGCGCATGTGAAATGCTCCAATTGTGCATTGCAGCACAGTGCCTGGCCACTTTGAGAGCTTCGGGGTTCGAACCTAAGTTGGGGAGCACACTCAATTAGACAATAACCACTAGGCCACTTGCAGTGGTTAGTATTTATTTGTTTATATGATTACTTTAGTATACAAATATTGTAATAAATGTTAAGAAAGTGTAATTAATTTTTTTTTTTTTTAAAGGGTTTGGAACCCAGCCTAGCTGGGAGGCTCAGCCTCACGCCGGTTTCATTTATTATATTAATATTAGGGTTTTGCATCGGGGGGAGGGGAGGGGGGACATAAAACCTGAACCTCGAGCTACATAGAAACAGTTACATTGATCCTCGTAAAGAATATCCTGAATGATTACAGACATCTCATCTAACCACAAATCATCAATATCACTCCCACTAGAAAGGTGAGCAAGCCTATTCGCTACACCATTTGCTTCACCGTAAATATGTCGAACTCTAACTGATTGAAAAGCACACACATACTCTTTACAGTCATCTAAAACTCGACTTACCTCAGATAAATTTTTCTCTTCACTCACTACAAGAGAAAATGTCATTGGCGACAGCCCAAAGTTGTCGTAAAAAGTCAAAATTTCTCGCTGAATTGAAAATGCGACGACTTTGGGTTGTCGTAACTAGTTGTCGCCTTATGTGTTTTACTGATTGTCAAAAACAACGAAATTACACGGTTGTTGTTTTTTCAATATGCGACGCAATTAGTTCCTCGCATATCACAAATTGTGAGACTCACAAGTATGTTACCAAAAACTATATGCAAGACTTTATATTTATTACTATTTTTAATATACAAGGCTTTGTTTACGTCGCATATTCCATATGCGGGGATTGGATGTTTGTTGCATTTTCAATAAGGGACGCAATTCATTCCTCGCATATAACATATTGCGAGACAAGTGAGTGCGTTACAGAATGCTATAAGCAAGACTTTATATTTGTTACAATTTCTAATATACGAGACCTCGTTTACGTTGCATATTCCGTCTGCGAGGTTTATATGTTTGATAAAAAATTTATATGTGAGACTTTTTTTTGTTGCAAAAAATAATTGCGAGGTTTCATTTTTGTTACATATATTAATATGTGACACAAATGTATTTGTTGTAGAAAACTATATGCGAGGCTTTTTGTTTGTCTCCTATAATTTCGTCGAGGAACTAATTGCGTCGCATATTGAAAAAAAGACAACTGTGTAATTTCGTCGCTGTTGACAATCAGTAAAACACATAAAGCGACAACTAGTTGCGACAATCCAAAATTGCCGCATATTTAATTAAGCGAGAAATTTAGTCTTTTTACGACAACTTTATAAAAACTTTATAAAAACTTTTTACTTTTGTCATTCTTGATTCTCTAATCTATAGCAAGAAAATTCATTTTCATAGCATTTAATAGATAGTAAAGATGAGCCAACAAAATAAGAATATATTAACCCAAAGTATTCTTTACAATCAATATCAATTCAAAATGAGAGTTTCTATTGGGACCTCCAAATCTGCTCACTTGACCTCACTCTATTATGAATTATTAAATGACATATATAACCTACTATAAAATGACTATTAAGGACAATAATTATACAAAAAAAATGGTTATATTTATTTTCTCTAGACTTTCCAATTCAATAATATTAGTTTGCATTCTTTATTATTTTCCCTATTTATTTTCATTTTCCAATTTCACTACATACTCATTAAAGCATTCATATATATAAATCTATCCATTATATTTGTAAAAAGAAGAAGAAAAAAAAAGAGCTAGCGAAGAAAAATAAATAAAAAATATTTAAATAATTAATCACGAGGTACAGAAAATAGAGAAACATTAAGAAAAAATGATTAATCTTTTTTTTTTTTGAACAGCCAAAAAAGAAAAAGTAAATAAAAAAAATCACATAATAGTTCATGTTATTTTATTTTTATTAATTTTTCAAACTCAATACCTTGTGTTTGATTTTTTTTTTATTGGATAAGAGATTTATGTTGTCTGATTAAGAAATGGAAATGTAATTAAGATTTATAGAGTAATTAAATCATTGAAATTGCTAAGTTTTTTTATTATAAAGATCTTAGTTTGTTTGTAAATTAATTATATGAGTGAGGTTATTTGAGGAACTTTAGTGAGGTTTAATGAGTAAATTTAGTATTTGAAAAATTGATAAGAGGTGTAAAAAGTATAGAGGTCAAGTGAGTAAATTTGGAGGTTCCAATAGAAAAACTCATTCAAAATAGTTAGATCAATAATAATTCAAAACAGTCTAGAGATCCTTGTGTACTAAATCCAACATACTGGTAACCAAATTATTGGTCGGTGGTTTGCTGGAAAGTGTTGCAATGAACTCTTCATCTTTTTGGCATGCTCCTGATCACTTCCCCATATTTTGGAATATTGTCTACTCGCTCTTGCACTTTGAACTCATTACTGGAGACACATCTGCTAAGTTGAAAGTTTATTTTTAGAGATTTTGTAGAGGCTGTGGCATCTACAGGGCAAAACAATGACTCAGTTCTAAGAAATGAGAAGGGCTTGACAATGAATGGATAACTTGGCTTAAAAAGAACAATAGTGCAAACTTACCTCCACTATGATACCAAGTTCTCTTAATGAAGAAGTAATTTGAATGATAGCTTCATTGCATCTACCAACCTAGGATTCACCAGACTTATTGCAGCCCAAATAGCTTCTGCATCATGCCTGCATAGTATCAGAACAGCAAGTATGCGAGTTGCTCAATCTAATCCCAAATCCCAATTAACTCAGTTTTCTACCTAAAATTGAAAAAATTATTGATTCAGTAAATAGAAAACAGACCAAATTACATGGTGAATTGGCCAAGAAACAATCACCTCAGTTGCGGTGCCAGCCAAAGCACTGAAAGTGGACTATTCTGCATCAAAAAGCTTCATTTTATTCCATAGTCTCTGACCAATTGTATCACTAAAGTCACAAGTTCCTGAATAAACAATTTCACATTCACTCTAACTGAAAAGTAGAAATATTGTTACCTATCCCAAAGAGACCTTCATAATCACAGTTCTAATAAATTATAAGGGAGGAGGGTATAATAGAGCTCCCCTCAGATGCATCTTGAAACATAGAAACTCATGCATTGTCATAATCATTAACAACCAACCTTGGAACAAGACCAATTATCATAAGAAAGCACAAAAACGTTCAGAACCCTAACCTACATTTCCAACACAGATCATTGCTCAACAAGATTTCTTTATGCCCACCACATGCCTCATGACCCAACCTCACATTGCCATCCATGATCACAACCACGTGCCCTGCAAACAAGGCTGTGGAAATCAAGTAAATGTACCATGGCAAAGACTGATGGATTAAAAAACTCCACCTCTCTCAAATAAGACCCTCATTAATCATGAGCAGCTTGCACCATATTTTGTTCCTTGTTAACAAAAAAGAGGATAATGACTGCACATAAACATACTCAGACTCTTCCTCGCACTATGCTTGAGCTTCTCCTTCAAACTAAGCATTCATGAGGACATCTGGTCTATGTTACACAATTAGATATACTGACTAGTAATACCATTGGGTTGACCAAAAATACTCATAGCTACTACCAACTACTTTCTCACAGAGCGTTTTGGAATAGCATAAGTAAGCTTATCATGCAATTTCAAAAATCTATCTGAGGCGGCCTCAGATTGGTTCGATAAAACACCCTACAAGATACAAACAATCAATGAAGAGTATAATTAAACAATAGAAAGCTATGATTAAACCGAAAGCAGGAAACTCACCTTTGTTTTTCTTCGCGATGTGATGCGCAGAAGGCGGTGGCTACAAAAATTACCCGGTCCTATAGATCAAGAACTGAAATCAAGTAGAACATGAAGTTCCTCACGAACGTCGCCAGGTTGAGTGAAACCGGCCTCGTAGACAGCGAAGAACGTCCCGACAGAGAGGATCCCGCCGAAATCAGGTCCGGTAGTTGTCACGGCGGACGGCGGCGAAGACGCCCGGGATCCCATTTCCGACAGCAAGGAGCATGACGGCGGTCATGGACGGCGTGAGGTTGAGAGCGGAGGTGAGCTTGGTGGTGACGAGAGAGAAGTGGTCCTGGGCGGCTTTGATGAGGATGCAAGGGGAAGAGGCAGAAGGGATTAGGTTTATATTTTCATTTTTCACTACTATTTTTTTTTTTTTTGGTAAAAAATTTTCACTTCTATTTTGATATAGAAGAAGCCCGCTCATTTTTATGCATTGCGCTTTTTTTTTTTCTTTGGTATATTTTTCCTCCAAAATCCGGTGTTCATATATTAAAGCTTTAAAAATTAGGATTTAAATTAAGATTAGCTTAGATGAAGAGGTTCAATTTCCCTCTAATATACAAAATGAATAATTTAAAATTTTAGACTCTAAAAGCACACCGCCGCTGCAGGCCATTATTTAGCAAATTTCATTGAAGAGATATATGAATTGTAGTCTGACAACTAAGCTAAGATCTTGTCTTCATAGTATAACTCTTATCTCATAAAGAAAAAAAAATCAACAACTATTAATGCATCGATTGGTACCGCTCTATAAGGTTGTTATCTCTAAGTTCATTCAGAAATATAATAGCATATAGAAATCTGAGAGATTAAAATAAAAGTGTGCTTATGGGGAAATGTAACCCTCAGAAGATGTGATGTGATCGACCTACTTTTTTGGTCTCTGGTGAGTTAATATTACGAAATGTCCTTGTTACTTACACTACTCATTTGATTCCCTGCTCAATTATAGATTTATAGTTAATCTCCAATATATCTAAATCAATAGTGAAGAATAAAAATCAAACTGTGCTCAAAGAAAAAGTATGAGAGAAATGATAGACTGATCCTGAAGCAATATATATACTTAAAAGCTTATGGTTTGAGAGAAATGATAGCTTTTTTAATAACTTCAAATTGTGTTAAATTTAGAAATTATCATCCTTTCCATGAGCTGTGATACATGCTTAACTTTTAATTTTATTAAAGTATTTGGTCTCCACTTGCGAGTAAGTATCCTTGTGGTTATAATCGCCTTGAGAAGATTTCTCATTATTTGGATTACCTTCGAGGGGATTTCTCTTTACCTAAATCCGTCTAGAGAGGTTTCTCATCACTAGATTCACCTTGAGGCGATTTCACCTCACCCATCTGCCTTGAGAGGTTTCACGCTTTCGCCTCACCTAGATTCGTCTTGAGGGGATTTTGCCTCACCCAAATCCTCCTTGAGAGATTTCACCTCGAAGCATTTTTCCCAAACAGATTGCTGCTTCTCTATTATGTCATTTCATGACTAGAAACTGTTTTTAAATTTTACACCCCCACATAACCTCAATATTCAGTAATGTATGTTTCTCTATAAATAATCGAGTAACTTTTTGATTTTTTTATCTCTTCTCACATTTTACAAATATTTCTTCATTTTATCGGAGATATTTAAAGATATCGGAGAAATTTCACAGAAACGGTGGAAGATAAGATATTTTTCCTTTATGATATATCGATAGGTTGTGAGAAAGTTCAAGTTGTCATATAGTCATTAAGTGACAACCCGTAGAAATTGTCGCCTAATTGGTCTTTTGTGAGAAAATTAAACTTGTCACTTAAAGTTGTCACAAAAATATTAACCGACAATTAGTAGAAATTATCTCATAATTAACATTTTGCGAGGAATTGAGTGTCGCATAATGTCATATGGGCGACAACTGTCAATTTCTCACAAATACCTACTTTATGCGACAAATATGGGGAAGATAAGATATTTTTCCTTTATGATATATCAATAAGTTGTGAGAAAGTTCAAGTTGTCACATAATCATTAACCGACAATGCGTAGAAGTCATCGCCTAATTGGTTTTCAGTGAGGAAGTTCAAGTTGTCACATAATTATCAAGCGACAACCTGTAGAAGTCATCGCCTAATTAGGCTTTTGCGAGAAAATTAAAGTTGTCACATAAACATTAACCAACAACTAGTAGAAGTTGTCGCCTAATTGATTTTCAGTGAGGAAGTTCAAGTTATCACATAATCATCAAGCGACAACCTGTAAAAGTCGTCGCCTAATTGGGCTTTTGTAATAAAATTAAAATTGTCACATAAACATTAACCAACAACTAGTAGAAGTTGTCGCCTAATTGATTTTCAGTGAGGAAGTTCAAGTTGTCACATAAACATTAAGCGACAACCCGTTAAAGTTGTCGTCCAAATGATTTTTAGCGAGGAAATTATGGTTGTCACATAAACATGAACCGACAACTTATAGAAGTTGTCGCTAAATCAGTCTTCAGCGACAAAAATTTAGTTGTCACATAAACATTAAGTGACAATCCACAGAAGTCGTCGCCTAATTAATCTTTTGTGAGAAAGTTAAAGTTGTCACAAATATATTAACTGACAATTGGTAAAAATTGTCGCCTAATTGACATTTTGTGAGGAATTGGGTGTTGCAAAATGTCATATGGGCGACAATTGTCAATTTCTCGCAAATACCTACTTTATGCGACAAATCGGTTGTCGCTGATGGGTTCATGTGCGACAACTGAAATTTCCTCGTATTTGCCAAGTTTTTACGACGATTTTTAGGTTGTCACAATGAAATTCCTCGCTTTTGCTATTTTCTCTTGTAGTGACTGTTGAGAGCAGCAATCAGAATGGTAGAGTTGCTTTCAATATCAATGTCAGTCTAGCCTTGGTGAATACCAAGAAGTAAACCAGCTCTAGACGCCTTCATTTCCATATTAAGGACCGAATGTGCATGTGAAAAAGGCTTAACCAATGCAGCAATATCCATACCAGTTTCATTCCTAACTACTACTCCAATACCTCCACTCCCATCTTTAGCTCAAAAAGGCTCATCCACATTAATTTTCAGACGACCACTAGGAGGATTTTTCCATTTGGTCTGAGGTCTCCTTTGCTTCCTCACGGTCTTCAGATGGTATTTATGGAAGTCTTCTAACAGTTTACTAGTCATTGCATCATGTTCATAGGTTGAAAACTTGCACCCTTCCAGATTAAATTATTACGCTCCGTCCAAATTGCCCATAAACTCATGAAGAAAAAGTCACATTGATCAACAGTTAGACAATCAATCATATCCAACACCCAATCACGTAAACAATTAGCCGGGTGATCCCTTGCATGCAATCTGAGAGGACCAAGGAACCAAAACTCATGCAAAGCATAACATGACTTGAATAAGTGCGTACCAGTTTCTACTTCTTTCATGCAAAACATGCAATGGTGATCCACCAAATTAACTCTACGTTGCCATAGAGCCTCTTTAGTAGGTACAATGTTCTTCATCAACCGCCAAACAAAGAATCTCACCTTGGGAGGAATTCTGGCACCCCAGACTTTATTTCAATATGTATGATGTACTTACAGCTCCAGACTCATCAGAAGAAGTAGATGCCCGGTTTTTGTGACTCATTGCAGCATTGTACACATGATACCCATTGCGCACCTGATACATGTCTTTCTTGTCGTAATGCCAAATCAACTGATCATCAACTCCACGAATGCTGAGAGGGATAGAAGTCATCCTCTCCACTTCACCCTCTGTAAATAATTCTTTCATAAAATCTGCAGCCCAAGTCTTTGAATCAAAATCAATCAAATCAGACACCACTAGGTCCTTTATTCCCTCCATGATAGGTGAGTAAGGCCGGAAAGAATGTGGAGTAGGTACCCAAGGGTCGTTCCACACAGATATATTTGCAGGCCCTACCAACTTGGTATCTCAGCCCCAACTTAAAGACGTCACGACTTGAAATAATGCTACGCCAGGAGTAGGATTCACTACCTTTCAACTCTGCCTCTAAAAAAGAACAATGTGGGAAATACTTGACTTTAAGTGCTTGGCAATAATAGAATCTGGCTGAGTTAGAAGATGCCAGCCTTGCTTTGCAAGCACAGCCAAATTGAAAAAGTGCATGTTATGAAAACCCAATCCACCTTCACTCTTAGGGCAACATAATTTCATAAGGAAAATGGTTTCTTAAGAGAATGGAAGGATTCATTTTCATCCCTATTTTCCCTTGCAAGAGGAACTATTTTCCTAACCTTGCACTTACCAAACATGGAAAAGTAAGCACTTTCCCTTTCTCAAGCTTAAAATCCGTGAACCAAACAAGGCCTTAGAGTAAGTTCATCATTTGGATTATTCAGTCACTTTTTTATGGTTACTTTCACACATTAGGTAAGAAGTCACGTCACAAATTTAGTTTTTGCATTATTTAATTCTTTAATTATTGTAAAATAACTTGTTGGTAAGTTATAATTCTAACATTGTAAAGGTCATGGGTTCGATTCTCACTAACATATGTAAATGTGGGGTAGGCTAAGGATTTTTTATAAAGACAAAAAATAAAATAAAAGGATAAAAAATTATGGTAATACATGTTTTTTTTTTTTTAGAAAAGTGACACTTGATAAGTGTGGCTATAATAATTTGTAGGATGATTTGAACATGTGAGAAGTTAATGCAGATAATGAGAAATTATCTGAACATGTGAGAAGTTGGTGCATATAGAGAAATTTTAAATACACACCCCAAACTACTTAATACACATCCCTATTATTTTATATTTCAAATCAGATTTTATAGGTAGGTTAAATGATCAAAATAGACATTTATGTATTAAAATAAAAATAATAATAATAATCATATGTTCCTTATATTATTCTATAATTATAAAGACAATGAATTTCTATACATGGAATCCTCATTTAAAACAAGAATAAAGTTAGAAACCATCTAATTTAATTTTTCCTTAAATGAATTGTAATTAAATGGGGTGAGATACCAAGTAATTTAGAATTTCGAAATCAATAGCATTAAATGTTTTTAAAACATATCACTTTACTCCCACTTTTTAGTTCATTTTTTTTTTGTCTAAAAGTGATGATTAGACAATTTCTTATCTATTATAAAACATCACATGTATAAAACTTTGTAATTGTTAATGTGTTTGACCATCCAATGACAACTTCGTAGTTCCGCCATTGTGGAGAAACTATTGATACAGTTTTGGTTGAATGTTCGACTCAAAATTTTATACTTGATCAATAGGGTGTTTGGTGGATGAAAACTCAAATAATACAAAACCTGTTTCTAAGCATCTATTTGAACTTTGAATGGAACAATAATGAATCTTTATGGATTTCCCAATAACTAACACAAGTAATTAATATGGTCAATTATATATACTAATCAAATGTTAAATAATAGTGTATTTCATGATTTTTAAGTTTAAGGATATTTTAGGTAATTTGGGTTGTGTATTTAGTAAAATGTTAGAATGAGAAATTAAATGGTATGTGTATTGAGTAAGGAGTGTGTATTAAGTTATTAGGGGTGTGTATTTAAAACTTCTCGTGCATATAATGAGAATTGTTAAAGGAAAAGCACATTATGTGCCTTCGTCAAAGAAACAGACGAAGAGAGAATCAAGCAATCACAAATCACAGCTCAATCAGCATTTAGTATCATCAATGTAATTGGTATTTCCATTGTAATCCTATCCCTATATAAAGGGGTTATGAATGAAATGAGTAGACAATTCCAATCCATTTTTACTTTTACACGTTATCAGCACGCTCAGAGCAAATAAGCCAAGAAAAAAAAAAACCCCAAAACCCTAGAGGAAATTTTTCTTTTTCTGCCGCCACCATAAAAAAAATAAAAAAATAAAAAAATAAAAAAAAACAGATCTCCAGGTCGGCATGATGCACTGAGGCCAGATTCCAATCAACCTCTCCCTGGCAGCCTCCAGCCCTGCGCACTGTTGCACACAACCTCGCCCAGCGCCTGCAACAGACCGGCCTCACAGACACAGCTCGCCCAGACCGCTCTCGTCCCCCTGAGCGACGCTTTGGACACCCAAACATCCCTTTGGACACCCACTCTAGAAGTAATCTTAAACAAAGACCCGACCCAGCTCCGACGAGGCTCAATTCCGACACCTAGCTCCAACGAGGTTCAATTCCCGCACAATCAGGCGCTCCTCCAGCCCGATTCTGGCACGATTCCTGCCAGACTGTCTTCAGCAGCCCATACCCACGCGCTCCAGCCTCCAACAGCCTTTGCCGAGCGAGTCTCAGCCCGCATCCTCGCAGCCTCAGACTTATGTGAGGCCTCCCACCTGCGGCATCCGGCGGCTTTCCCAATCGATCCCAGCCCACCAGGCCGCGCACAACAGCCACCAGTCTCCTGCCCCCGCGCGTCTGCAACAGCACCGGCCTTGCAGCAGCCCCGCGCGTCTGCAGCAGCATCTGCAAACCAGACGGAGGAGGAAGAAAAGAAAAAGCGAAGAAGAAGACGTCAAAAGAAAAAAAAAAAAAAAAAAAAAAGGGTGACCGGGCCAGAGTAAAGACCTGGCCCAAACAATCAAAAAAAAAACAGAAACAGGCCTGTGGTCAAAGAAAAAAAAGGCAACGAAAAAAAAAAGAGGCCCTGAGGCCCACAGAAAAAAAAAAAGTTGAAAAAAAGGCCCAGAGAAAAAAAAACAGAAAAAGGGAAAAAGAAAAAAAGAACAAAGCTCATTGCTGAAAAGAAAGACGAAAAAGTCCAATTTTTCTCAAGTCCAAAAACATCGTTACGCACGCCTGCATCAACACGCGCGTGTGCTAGGATTGTTTTATTTTCTTTAAATCAAGTATGTTTTCTATATTTTATTTTATGATTTTAACAAAGCATGCTTTATACTTTATTGTTTATGCTTTTATTATATTTTGTTATTAAGCATGTTTTGTTCGATAATATTAATCCTCTTACAGCATGCCTTGTTATTTATGTTTTAAATAATTATGTTTAAGCATGTTTCAATTATGCTATAGTTTATACTTTATTTTGAACATGCCATATATATTTTGTTATATATTATTTATGCAATTCTAAGCATGTTTTGTGAATTTTATTTACGCTTATATTCCTAAGCATGCCTTTAATTATGCTATTGTTTATATTTTATTTTACGCATGTTATATTATTGCTATTATTATGTGTAGTATATAATTTGTTGTATATTTGTGAAATTTGAGCATGCCATGTAGTTTATTTTTATATGCTATATTTAAATGTACTATGATTATTTTTTTTTAATGCAACATATCAATACCGTTTGGCCATGATAATGAAATTTCATGTGCATTATACACACAACATTACCGTGATAAAGTATTTTCACATAGCATCGAAAAAAAAAAATGTGTGACCATTACGAATCTTGGCCTTGAAATCTAACTCATATTTTTGGAAAATAATTCACGTGGATGTCTTTATGACTGCGTAATTTATTTCTTCTCTCTTGTTTGTGTAGATGGCTGATCCAACTCGACCTAAGTTTGACATTTTGGACTCAGAAGGACTTGAGTACCATCGTTGGGTTTCCGATATGGAAACCGCCTTTGTGGCAAAAGACTACACTGCCACCATTACTGACCCCAAAGATGATGAACTATCTAATAAGGTGAAAGCAGATGTCTTAATGTTTCTGAGGCGACATATTGATCCTAGCCTACGCTGGGAATACCTCCAGTTGAAGACCCCAAAGAACTGTGGGATGCCCTTAAGGGACGTTTTGGGAACATTCATGACACTTTACTCCCAGAACTAGCTATTCAGTGGAATGGAATCCGCTTGCTTGACTATAAAAAGGTCAATGACTTCAACAAGGAAATGTTGCGCTTAAAGGCACGTCTCAATTTCTGTGTAAGGGAAATCACAGAAGATGATATGATCTACAAGACTCTTACCACCTTTCCCAATTCAGCTTTTATACTAGCGAACCAGTATCAATTGGATAATGACAACAAAATAATCACAACCTTCAATAAGTTGATAAGCCTACTGCAAGTGGCTGAGAGACAAAATAAGATTCTCTTGAATAACAATGCCAGGCCCACTGGGACAAAGAAAATTCCCGAGGCTAATTATGGAAAAATGAAAGGTGGAAATAACTCCAATGCAAGGGGGTTTAGACGTGCTGATCCCTACCCACGTGGCAACCATGCACCACGTGGAAAGGGACATGGGGATCATGGAAACAAGATGAAAAAGGAAAGAGTTGACAATGAACCATGCTATAGGTGTGGATTCATTGGGCATTGGTACAAGAACTGCCAAGCAAACAACAGAGTAGCAGCCAATTACAAGAGGTATAGAGAGTCTAAAGAACAAGAGGCTCACTACATGGAAGTAGAAGGTAATGACCTAAACGTCAACCTTACAATTGCAGACTTCAATGGCAAAGAGGAACTTGCTAAGTCAATGGATGCTCTCAATCTTGACTGATCTGCTTTATTCATTTTATTTTCCAAAGATAGTTGTGAAGGCATAATGCCTCACTTTTAATTAGACTATTGTTTGGTCTTAAAGTTTATTTTCAATCATGGATTGATGAATAAGATTTCTGAACAAGACCTTGATTTGATTATCGTTGGCTTATTAATAAATTTTGAATTTTATTCTGAAGCACTGAATTTATTCAAATTTATTTACTATACACATATTTACATGGTTCGACATAGCACTATAAAGATGTAAAGCAATACATCTAGAGAAAAATTATTAGAATGAAAAGAATACCATTCTACGCAAATAGAAATACTCTAAAGAATATGAGTTATATTTTCTAAATACCTCCCATTTATTTGTAGGAATGAATGGAGGAGAACTTGAGTGCTTAATTGATAGTGGGACTACCCACACAATATTAAGAAATATGCAATTATTCATTGAATCAATAGCCTATAATTCCTCTGTGACTACGATGATTGGATCATCACAAGTAATAAAAGGGCAAAGAACTGCCACAATTTTTTGGTGCCTAATGGCACAACATTTCAAGTCACAGACGCTCTATATGCACCAAGAGCTAATCGAACCTTGTTAAGTTTCAAAGATATTCGTGCCAACGGTTATCATGTAAAAACACACTGTGAGAATGGAACTGAATACCTTGATATTACATCTAATGACTGTGGAAGGAAACACATCTTAGAGAAGCTTATGAGTCAATTTAGTGGACTGTACCTCACTACGATTCGGATCATTGAATCCTATACTGTTACCAACAATGAAATGTGGGACACTGACTCATACAGGCTTTTGCATGACCGCCTATGGCACCGAGGTCGTGACATGATGATCCGTATTTTTCAAGAACTCACACGGACATCCCTTCTTTCGAGTGAAAAATGGGAGAAAAATCCGCCACACTGCAAGGTGTCAGTTCTAGGATTGCTCAAATGCAGTCATTGATTTCTGAAGTACCAGAAGCACTACCTCCCTCCCATTATGCCTCATTGACTATTTCAAAGGCACATCACTCGTTTTGTAAAGCCTGCTCTTTAGCAAAAACAGGATCGAGACCTTCCTATGCTAAAGATACAAAACAAAACATTCCATTCTTACAAAGGATACAAAGAGATGTCTGTGGACCTATCCATCTAGAATGCGGACCATTCAAGTACTTTATGGTTCTGGTGGATGCTTCGACAATCTGGTCACATGTCGTTTTATTGTCCACAAGAAATGCTGCAATACTCCTAGCACAGATTATACGTTTAAGGACTCACCACCCTGATCACCCTATCAAGTCTATAAGGCTTGATAATGCTGGAGAGTTTACATCAAAAGCATTTGATGATTATTGCATATCTATTTGGATCGATGTAGAGCATCCTGTACCCCATGTGCATACACAAAATAGTCTCGCAGAAGCCACCATCCAAAGGCTACATATGGTGGCTAGGGCATTGGTTATGCGCACCAACCTGCCTACATCTGCATGGGGTTATGCAATATTGCACGCAGCTTTACTTATTCGTTTCAGACCCACTGCTAGCCAACCATTTTCTGCGTACCAGTTGGTAACTGGATATGAGCCTGACATTTCACACTTGTGCATATCTGGTTGCGCAATATATGTGCCTATTGCGCCCCCACAGCGCACTACACTGGGTCCTCAGAGACGATTAAGTATTTATGTTGGATACGAATCCCCAACAATTATCTGCTATTTGGAACCCTTGACAGGCGATCTCTCTACCGCTAGATTTGCGGATTTTCACTTTGATGAGACAGTCTTCCCGTCGTTAGGGGGAGATAGGAAAATGGATTTTCCAAGGGAACGACAGGAATTGTCGTGGTTTGTCCCCACTCTGTCTCATTTTGATCCCCGCACTTCACAAAGTGAAAGTGAAGTGAAAAGAATAATTGATCTTCAGAACGTAGTAGATTCGATGCCTAATGCGTTTACTGATATCGCAAAAGTGACGATATCACATATACCAGCTGCAAATGTGCCTGCAAGGTTAGAAGTCCCCAACAAGGGGCACGGTGCCGCAGATAGAGGCACTGCAACCACACTTAGTGGAGGTGTGGTTGAGGCCGTGGCTCCCCAAGGAAGAAGGGGAGGTCACTTGGTTCGATTGACACTCACCCAAGGAAGAAGAGGGTGAGTAAGGCACAAACCAATCATCAATGTATAGAATCCCTCTCATGAGATTGTCTCTGATTATAGTTATGTCCATGAAACAATACTGGAGGACGCTCCGATGTTTGAAATGATTCCAGAGAACAAAGAAATCTCAAATGATTATGAGAGTGCGTATGAGTTGATAGAAAGATCTTCCATACACATTGATGATATATACTGTTGCTCAAGGAATCATAGAGCACGATGATATCGAACCACGCTCTGTTGAAAAATGTCAACAAAGAGCAGATTGGCCTAAATGAAATAAACCAATCCAGGTAGAATTAGATTCTCTGACAAAGGGATAGGTATTTGGTCAGGTAGTGCTAACCCCACCAAGTGTAAAGCCTGTAGGACATAAATGAGTCTTTGTCAGAAAGCGTAATGAGAAGAATGAAGTCCTGAGGTACAAGGCTCACCTTGTGGCGCAAGGTTTCTCACAACGCCCTGGAATTGACTACGAGGAGACATACTCTCCCGTAATGGACGTTATAACGTTCCGCTACTATGTTAGCTTAGTAGTTTCCGAAGGACTGGAAATGCAGCTTATGGATGTGGTTACTGCATATCTCTATGGGGATCCAGATTCAGAGATATATATGAAAGTGCCTAATGGCCTTACATTATCCAAATCAAGTGACTCTAAACCACGGAGTGTGTTTGGAATTAAGTTGAAACGCTCACTTTACGGATTAAAACAATCCGGGCGGATGTGGTATACCCGTCTAAGTGACTACTTGATTAGGAAGGGATATAAGAACGATGAATTATGCCCCTGCGTATTCATAAAGAAAACAAGTTCCGGATTTGCAATTGTAGCAGTATATGTCGATGATATGAACATAACAGGTACTCTTGATGAAATAAGAGAAACCGCGAGCTACTTGAAATCCGAATTTGAGATGAAGGATCTTGGGAAAACTCGATTCTATCTAGGCCTTAAACTAGAACATCGAGTTTGTGGAATATTAATCCACCAGTCTGCATATGTCCAAAAGTCAGGCGATATAACATGGACAAAGCATATCCTGCTAGCACTTCCATGATCGGTCGAAGTTTGGATGCAAGGAAAGATCAATTTCGTCCAAAGGAAGATGACGAACAAGTGTTGGGAACTGAAATTCCCTATCTAAGTGCAATAGGCGCATTATTGTACTTAGCCCAATTTACTCGACCAGACATTGCATTCTCAGTGAACTTGTTAGCTAGATTTAGCTCAGCGCCAACGCAACGTCACTGGAATGGTATCAAGAACATCTTCGATACCTAAAAGGAACCATTGACTTGGGACTGTTCTTTCCCTACAGAGAGACAAGAGGGACCGTAGATGGAACTGAAATCCCTAAAGGAAGTGTTGATGGCGAAAGCACCACTCCCTACACTAAAACGCCAAATGACGTTTTGGTCGGTTTTGCTGATACTGGGTAAGTCTCTGACCCACATAAAGATCGTTCCCAAACTGGTTATGTATTTACCAATGGGAACACGGTGATATCTTGGAGATCAACCAAGCAAACCCTTGTGGCTACCTCCTCAAACCACTCAGAGATTATTGTTGTACATGAGGCGGTTCGTGAGTGTGTATGGTGAAGAACTATCATTGCACATATTCAAGGGATTAATGGTTTGAGTTCTACCACTGAAGAGCCTACTTGCATTTATGAACACAATGCAGCTTGCATCGAACAGATGAAGCTAGGTTATATTAAGGGTGATAACACAAAACACATATCGCCAAAGTTGTTCTACAATCAGCAACAACAGACCCTCCTCAAGATTCAAATGAATCAAGTAAGGTCTGAGGAGAATGTGGCAGATTTGTTCACCAAATCACTGCCTAAGGCCACATTTGAGAAACATGTGAAAAGCATAGGAATGCGAAGACTTTCCAAGCTCACTTGATTAATGTAATGATCAGGGGGAGGTGTAGACGTCAGGGGGAGTCTAACACACACATGTCATTCTCAAATGTAGAAGGTGCGTTGTGCTCTTTTCCTTCGACCAAGTTTTATTTTTGTCCCACAGGGTTTTTATTGTTACTTGGCAAGGTTTTTAGTGAGGCAACAACTCATGCACCATTTTGTCTTTGACTTGGCACAAGGGGGAGTGTTAAAGGAAAAGCACATTATGTGCCTTCGTCAAAGAAACAGACGAAGAGAGAATCAAGCAATCACAAATCACAGCTCAATCAGCATTTAGTATCATCAATGTAATTGGTATTTCCATTGTAATCCTATCCCTATATAAAGGGGTTATGAATGAAATGAGTAGACAATTCCAATCCATTTTTACTTTTACAAGAATATCATTTTTCTTATCGTTACTTTTGGTTTTGATTTTGTTACTTAATTACATTCTTACTTCTCAAATAAATATAATTCAATATTAGCATATGATGTAAGGGTGTATGTCTTTTCACACTCACTTTAGTTGACAAAGTGGGTTCTCTCTTAATAATAACTAGCAGGGTCCACCCACTATGTGTGTAGAGAGAAGTTAAAGGTAGTGGAAAAAATTCTCGTACAACTACCACATTGTCTATTTTTTTTTTTAATTCTTTTGTTTTCTATTTTACAATTTACTATA
The DNA here is from genome assembly GCF_002994745.2 of Rosa chinensis. Classification (NCBI taxonomy): domain Eukaryota; kingdom Viridiplantae; phylum Streptophyta; class Magnoliopsida; order Rosales; family Rosaceae; genus Rosa; species Rosa chinensis. The sequence goes on along the minus strand of NC_037093.1, from coordinate 20,196,617 downwards.
TACTCCCTATTGATTAATTATATTTCATAGTTTTTTAATATATAAATGTTAAATTGGTAAAAAAATTCAATTTTGGAGAGCAAGTTCTTTTCTCTTAATAACAGTATAGATTAGAATGTACCCACACTTCATGTGTGGTGTTTTTTTTTTTTGGGTAAGAAAGTGGGGTGGTTTTTTTAAAATGGAAAGTGGGTCGTTGGTTAAGAGTTTCCTACAGCAAAAACTACTATATTTTACTTTAATTTCTTTTCATTTTTTTTAATTTTATATTATTGTCCCTGTTGGTTATTTCAGTTTCTAAAGTTTTTTATATTTGAGGATTATATCCGTCAAATTTTGCAATTATGGAGAGCAAGCTCTCCTCTTTACTATAGTATAGATACTATCTTTCCTCCACACATGCTCTGCATGTGCAAAGTACTTTTTATTTTAGAAAATAAAATAAAAAAAGTATTGAAAGAAAACAGTTATTGCAGAGAGAAAATAGTGTGAGAGAAAAGTAGGTTGTGAGATTTTTTTTTAAATTTTTGCAAGAAAAATATATTTTGTATTGTCATAATTGCCCTCATGATTTAATTAATTCTTAAAAACAAAATTAATCTTTTTGAGTCTTTTCTGTCAAAATTTTTAATTCTGGCTAATAAAGCTTGTTCTTTTTATTTTTTTTGAAAGGACAAAATCTCTTCTTTTAATAATAACTAGCAACCGGCACACACGCGATGCGTGTGCAAACTCGATTTAGGCATTTCAATATATGTAAGCTCACAAAATCTATATTTTAAGCACCCATATGAGTTTCATTTTGTTTTTTCAATCCTGAGTCGCTCGCTTGTAATTTCAAATATTCAAAAATAAATATTTGAATTTGAGTACCAAAGATGATCTCATATGACTATATGAGTAGTTCACAAAATTAAAGTCGGCTTGCAATAAAGAATGGGAAGATAAAAGTATATTAGAATCCTAACTAAATTTGAATCAAAGTCATGGAAGATTTTGTCGAGCATGATGCATGGAATTGATAAATTGTATTAGTGCTACCCCTTGTTCCATAATCTCATTTTGAATCTGTGGCATCAAATTGAACTCTCTTATTATAGGATCATGTAAGAAATTCAAATGAAAATTATATGTTATATTGTTCTGAAAGTTGTTTGCATGGAGTAATAAATAAGTTGTAAGTATAAACTTGTATATATGTAAAAGGTAAAGACAGCTTATTCTTACAATGGTCATCATCTCATTGCCTTTGGCATGACGTTAGAACATCTTTAAATACAACATAGATATCATTCTTGCTCGATAATTTATACGTTGTCTTTCGCAGCGTGAAAAACGCTCTCGACGGCGTTCGGGTGTCATTACACAAATTCAGTATGCATCAACAACTTAAACTGTACTGAGACATAGATATTGTAGCAAAAGAATACGATTATATAAATCATAGACATAGAAGATAGAAGTTAGTCAAACTCATTGATTACCACTTTTATTACATATATATGCTACAGTTAACTACGTACATACATGTATGCTAAAGCTATTGAAACTCATTGATTATGAAAATGAAGTTGTGGTCGCTGAAGTTGCAAAGAATCTAACCAATGATTTATAAATAATGTAAATAACAGTCTGGAGTGGAGACAACGAAAAGGAGTTGAACTCCAAAACTTGTTTTCAGACCTACATACAAAGAGGAACCAAAGAATGAACATAAGTAGTGTTGATCGAATTCCATACCAGTACCACCATTCATGTACCCATCAAATTAAACTCACGGTTTTGGAAAAAATAAAAAATAAAAAATAAAAAAAAGTAGTGAAAGAAAAAGAAATTGAAGGCACACATGCCAAACCTAAAAGAATGAACCCTATTGGATTCCATAAGTAATTAAGTATAGGTACCAAATTGCGATCCTGAAAAGAAAATCAGAAATCAATTAGGGATAGAATTAGACTCTCTGAATAGGGAAGAAATCTACTGAAGGAAAAAATCAAGAATCAAAGAGTTAGAGATTAGGGGTAGAATTAGATTCCTTGAAGGATAAAATCTATTAAAAATTGAATGAAACTCACCGTCTGTAGAAGAGATGGACATGACTTCGGAGGTCTTCTGTGAAAAGGTGAACCCAATATCTTGGCAGTTGGGAGTTGAGAAGCTTTTGCAAGAGTGAAGACAGAATCCATAATCAGAATTGGCAAGAGGAGCAATCGAGGTTAAACCGAACGTGGAGAGAGCAATTCCCTGTTTTCATGAACGTGGAAGAACACGAACCCAAATCTTTTTCTATTTTTTCAGTTTTATCTAATTTTTTATTGTTTTAGTGTTTTGACGATCATTTCCTAGAGAATAAAAATTATGCTTTGTTTTTTAATATTTCAGGGATATTTTGGTACATTTTTTCAGTTTTGACTAACAAAGCCTCTTCTGTTAATATTAGTATAGATATAAATAAATAATCAGTTTAACGTACAAGTTAATAAGTGAAGTCAGTAAATAAATAAACTAGTTGGTTGAGGTGTCTTCTGGGGTAGAGGTGGCAATTGGGAAAGATATGACTAGTGAACTTGTAACTCAAAAGTCCAATTGGTTGAGGTGTCTTTAGGGTAGAGGTGGTAACTGGGAAATATATGACTGCTGAACTTGCAACTCAAAAGTTGTTCTGATGCAACTATTACTCTTTGTTTACAGGAAACTTATGGACACAATCCTAGGCCTATTAGGAATAATTGAGTCAGATGAGTCTTCAGGAAGCTATAAGATTGATAAAGAGGACCACTCAGCGAGTTTCAACTTAACTAGTTGTCACTCAACTTATGGAAGGCCAGATCTTCTTATTTATTGTTGCCCTCCAAGAAGAATAGCATAAGAACCCGTCATCTATTTTCAATTTCCAGATCCTTCAACCCCTTTAAGAATTCGAAGGCCAGCACATCGTGTAGGTCGTGACTTAAATTTCAAGTACACAAAGGCTCTTATAATCATGAAGTCACTTTCTTACAGTGACCCTCGGAGTTTTCGTCGTCATGCTGATATACATTGCATCTTTTGCACTGGTGCTTATGACCACCCACATTCCCACTGCCCTCTCAAAATCCATCGGAACTGGTTCTTTTTTTCATGGCACCGGATGCTGCTTCACTTCCACGAACGCATCGTTGGAAGCCTAATTGGTGATGACACATTTGCTCCGCCATTTTGGAATTGGGACTGCCCTGATGGAATGGCAATGCCTGAATGGTACATGCATTCACTTTTTTGACAATCAGAGGGATGTTTCTCACTTCCCACCAAAAATTAATGATTTAAACTACGATTACGAGAAGACCGATGAGAATATGGAAAACAAAGAGCGGATGCACTTGAACATGGTGTTTATGTATAACCAAATGGTGTCTGGAGCAAAGAAGCCAGAGCTGTTCATGTGATGCCTTTATAAGAATAGTGAGGAGGGAGTTTGTGATGAACCTGGAACAATAGAGAGTGCTCCTCACAACACAATGCACTCATGGGTGGGTAGCAATTTCAATGTCAGGAGGGAAGACATGGGAGCATTTTATTATGTAGCTAGGGAACCTAGTTTCTATGCACAACACTCCAATGTGGACAGACTTTGGGAGGTTTGGAAGCAAATTTATAAGGTTGGTTTGCAAACATTTGATCCTTATTGGCTCAACTCTAGTTTCTATTTCCATGATGAGAATTCACAGCTTGTGAGAATCAAAGTTCGTGATGTTTTGGATACTATAAAGCTGAGGTATGTTTATGAGGAGGTTGATCTTGTTAGTGTGAGTCATCGTTCCCTATTAGGAATAGACTACACGGGAATATATTGTTGTAATTACTTACCTTATGTATGTTGTGTAGTACGGTTGTACACAATAGGCGTAGTACGTTGTAGTACGATTGTAATCTGTTTATATACACCACAGAATGGGTGTAATTAGATTATCAGAATTTTTATTCTCTCAATAGTATCTTATTTGAGTTGGTATCAGAGCAAAGATCCGAAAGGACTTTGTCTCCTTATTTCTTTTTCCTAGACCGATCTTCGTCTCCTCCGAGACCGATCTTCGTCAATTATACACCAAGACCGGCAGCCTTCAATTCAGACTGCCTTCTCTTTCAATCCAATCCTGTTCTTCAGACTGCCGTCAACCTACACCGTTCAACCCCGACCAATCGGTTTCCAGATCGCCCGCGTCGCTTTTCCAGATCAGCCAGTCCGCATCAGCGTCGCTCAAGCTCGGGTCCAGATCGATCGATTCCTGCCCAGATCGCTCAAGCTTGGGACGACGATTCCAGCTCAGATCGCTCAAGCTCGGGTCCAGATCGATCGATTCCAGCCCAACTCGGTCAAGCTTGGGACGATTCCAGATCGATCTCAGTCAACTCGGTGAGTCAACCCGGTGAGTCAACCCGCCTCAACTCGGTCAACTCAGTGAGTCAACCCGCCTCAACTCGGTGAGTCAACCGGGTCAACCCAACCCGGTCCACCTCAACAGGTTTCAAAAAAAAAAAAAAAAAAAAAAAAAAAAAAAAAAAAAAAAAATCTGTTATTATTATTTCTTATTATTTCCGCTGCATACGTTGGGATTTGTGTTTCTTTTGCTATTGTACCATGGGTGGTGATGACAGTCAAAGTTCTAAGGCCAATGAGGTCCAGAAGGTTGAGGTCTCTGTCAAGAGCTCAGAAGGTGGTTCTTTCGGGGGTACCAAACTCACTGGTACCAATTTCCGAACATGGAAGAAGATTATGTCAGTTTATCTTCGTGGAATACACAAGATGGGGCATGTGACTGGAACAATCAAGGCTCCTAGTGCAGATGATGTGGAGGCCTATGCTAAGTGGGAAGATGATGATGGCTTTGTAATGTCCGTTCTATTTCGAGCCATGATTGATGATGTGCTACAGATGGTGGAAGAATGTGAAACTGCTGAGGCAATCTGGAAGACATTGGGGGATTTGTATACCAATGAGTCTGATTTTATACAGGTTCATGAATTGATGTGTAAAGCTGCTAGTATGCAACAGAATGGGCAACCAGTAGCTGTGTATTTCACCAAGTTGAAGAATGTATGGGCTGAAATTGATCAGAAGCGTCCTTGCAAGATTAAGAATCAAGAAGATCTTGTGTGGTACCAGAAAGAGAAGGAGCTAGAAAGGGTCCATGTATTTCTGAGAGGGCTTGATGAGAAGCATAGCAGTGCCAAGGGAGAATTGCTTAGAATGACAGACCCTCCTAGCTTGAACACAGCGTTTACTTACATCCGTAAGGATGAGTCTCAACAGGAGAGTGTCAAACATGCACAGATTGAAGTATCTAGCTTAGCCATTCAGGCCAAGCCACCGGCACCTTTCCTTCAGCAGCAGAGTTCAGCCCCATTTCATCCTCAAGGGTCACCACAAGGTTTCACCAATCGCCCTCGTCCTCAATGTTCTTTTTGCAACGACCTTGGGCATGTTCGGGAGACTTGTTGGAAGTTGAACCCACACCTTAAACCTAAAAAGCAGGGTTATCGTCCTAAGGCGAAAGCAGCTGCTGTTCAGTTGGTTCAAGAACCGGATTTCTATGGAGTGGCTGGCCAAGATCATCATACAGCAGGTGGAGCTACCCCCACAGCCTCTATAGCTGGTCGAGGTAAAATTGGTATGGCTTTACATATTTCTAACTTTGTTGGTTCTGATACATGGATTATTGATTCTGGTGCCTCCGATCATATGACTTATGATAAATCATATTTTACTGAATTGTCTTCCCCATCAGTGTCCTATGTAACCAATGCCAATGGTGAGACTTTTCCTGTGTTAGGGTCAGGGTCAGTGCGTCTTACTCCCACTTTGGAACTTCATAATGTGTTATATGTGCCTGACTTATCTCATCACTTGATATCTGTCCCACAATTGAACACTGAGTCTAAATGCTCTGTAACCTTTTATCCTATGTATGTGATTTTTCAGGATCTTCTCACCAGGGAGATAATTGGTCGGGGGTATCTGAGGGGCAGGTTGTTCCACCTGGATCAGACATACGCAGGAGAGAAACCAGGAGCACAGTCCCGCGCTGCTTTGACTTCGAGTTCTAATAAGCTAAGTGAAATTTGGTTGTGGCATCGCCGTTTAGGGCATCCCTCCTTTAGTCTTATGAGAAAAACCATGCCGACTTTGTTTATTGGTGTGGATGAGTCTATTTTACATTGTGAAACATGTGTTTTGGCCAAGAGTCATCGTGCTACTTATTCTCCTAGCATTTCTAATAAAAGTGTTGTTCCTTTTGAGTTGATTCATTCTGATGTTTGGGGGCCATCTAGAGAACCCACTGTGTCGGGTATGAGATACTTTGTTTTGTTTATTGATGATTGTACGAGATTGTCATGGGTTGCTCTGCTAAAAAACAAAAATGAAGTTTTTCCAGCTTTTCAAACTTTTCGCACTCTTGTTCAAACACAATACCATAGCACCATTAAAGTCCTTCGTTCTGACAATGGGGGGGAATATGTTAATCATGTTTTCCAAGAGTTTTTTACTACCAATGGGATTGTCCACCAAACTACATGTCCACAAACACCAGAACAAAATGGAGTGTCTGAACGGAAAAACCGTCATTTACTCAATATGGCTCGTGCCATTCTCTTTAGTGCTCATATGCCTAAATATCTCTGGGGCGATGCTGTACAGGCTTCCTCCCATCTTATCAATCGTCTTCCATCTAGTGTTCTTCAGGGAAAAATTCCATTTGAGGTTCTTTCAGCTCATGTCTCCTTACCTTCCTTTCATAATCTTCCAGCTCGTGTCTTTGGTTGTGTTGCCTTTGTCCATGTTCCTAAAAACCAGAGGTCTAAGTTGGATGCCAGGGCACTTAAGTGTGTCTTTGTTGGCTATGGAGGGAGTCAGAAGGGATACAAGTGCTATCATCCTCCTACCCGGAAGTACTATGTCACTATGGACGTTACCTTCTTTGAAGACATGAGCTATTTTTCCTCTTCAGATACAGCTCTTCAGGGGGAGAATTCATATTTTGAAGAGCTGTATCATGGAGAGGGGGAGGAAACAGAAGGAGGAGGAGAGGAAGAAGTCACACAGGCAGGAGATATTTTGACGGACTCAGCTGAGACCATCAGCTCGCCACCTCTTGAAGCAGTAGCTCCAAGAGTCCAGGCACCAGTTTCTATGGCTGAAAATGAAGTTGAAGACACAACTGTCCCTCCTGCCATCACTTCTACCCCTGACCCGCAGCTCCCTGGTACGGAAGATCATTCATTTGAGGTATGTCCACCCACTAGTACTAGTAGTAGTGAGTCTAGTGTTGAGCAATATGTGTTACCAAATAGGACCACTCGAGGTCAATCAGTCAAAAAATATGAACCTACTCTTACTGCCAAATCAAAATACCCAGTAGCTAATTATATGTCCACTAGGAGATTGTCTAAGTCATATGAATCATTTGTGAATCAAATATCTGCTGTATCAGTACCTAACAAAGTGCAGGATGCGTTGGGAAATCCAAAGTGGAGGAAGGCAATGGAGGAAGAGATGGAGGCGTTGCAGAAGAACAATACTTGGCAACTTGTGCCTCCACCACAAGGCAAGAAAGCTGTAGGTTGTCGTTGGGTGTTTACTGTGAAGCATAATGCAGATGGATCAGTGAATCGGTACAAAGCACGCCTTGTAGCAAAGGGGTTTACTCAGACATATGGTATAGACTATGATGAAACATTTGCCCCTGTTGCCAAGATGAACACTATTCGGGTTCTGCTCTCATTTGCTGCTAGTTTAAACTGGCCACTCCGACAGTTTGATGTCAAGAATGCATTTCTTCATGGAGAGTTAGTCGAGGAAGTGTACATGAGCCTTCCACCTGGGTATGTAGTTGCTTCTCCTGGTGATTTTGTCTGTAGATTGAGAAAATCTCTGTATGGTCTCAAACAGTCACCACGTGCTTGGTTTGGAAGATTTTCACAGTTTATGCGAAAGGTTGGTTACAGGCAGAGCAACTCAGACCACACATTGTTCCTCAAACACCAACAAGGGAAGGTAACAGCTCTAATTATTTATGTGGATGATATGGTAATCACTGGTGATGATACTGTTGAGATGGATAGACTGCAGAGACAGCTAGACTCTGAGTTTGAGATGAAGGACTTGGGTGAGCTTAAGTACTTCTTAGGAATTGAGGTAGCCAGGGGGAGAGAAGGAATCTATCTGTGCCAGAGGAAGTATGTTCTTGATTTGTTGACAGAGACAGGATTGTTGGATTGCAGACCTATTGACACTCCCATTGAGCAGAATCATTGTTTAGCCGAGTATCCAGATCAGATACCTACTGATCGAGCTCGCTATCAGAGGTTAGTTGGGCGCTTGATTTATTTGGCTCATACTAGACCAGATGTTGCATATGCAGTGAGTGTGGTAAGTCAGTTCATGCATAATCCGAGTGAGAGTCACATGGATGCGGTTATGCGGATTCTGAAGTACTTGAAGTCAGCTCCAGGAAGGGGAGTATTGTTTTCTAAACATAACAACCTTCTTGAGGTTTGTGGCTTCACAGATGCAGATTGGGCTGGAAATATCACAGACAGGAGATCGACATCAGGTTACTTTACCTTTGTGGGAGGTAATCTGGTTACATGGAAGAGTAAGAAACAGAAAGTTGTGGCACGTTCTAGTGCTGAGGCCGAGTATAGAGGTATGGCTCACGGAGTGTGTGAATTGTTGTGGCTGAGAAATCTGTTACGTGATATGGGTTTCAAACTCAAAAGTTCCATGCAGTTGTATTGTGATAACAAGGCAGCTATTGACATATCACAGAATCCAGTACAGCATGATCGTACTAAACATGTGGAGGTTGATCGTCACTTTATAAAGGAGAAACTAGATGCCAAAATTATTAGCTTTCCTTTTGTTCCATCTGAAGAGCAACTTGCAGATGTACTTACCAAAGGAGTTTCCAGAAAGGCATTTTATGACTCACTTAGCAAGTTGGGCATGGTTGATGTATATGCGCCAACTTGAGGGGGAGTGTTAGTGTGAGTCATCGTTCCCTATTAGGAATAGACTACACGGGAATATATTGTTGTAATTACTTACCTTATGTATGTTGTGTAGTACGGTTGTACACAATAGGCGTAGTACGTTGTAGTACGATTGTAATCTGTTTATATACACCACAGAATGGGTGTAATTAGATTATCAGAATTTTTATTCTCTCAATAGTATCTTATTTGAGTGATCTTCCATGGCTAAATAGACGTCCAAAGCCTAATTCTATTCCATCCAAAATTGCCAACCATGCAGTGAAAATAAGAGAGAACATAACCATTTTTCCTGCAGAGTTAGGACCATGTGATCGAAATCTTGAGAGCTCCATAACAATGAAGGTGGGTAGGTCTAAATTTAACAGAAGAAAGCAAGAGAAAGATGAGAGGAAGAGGCTTTGGTTGTTCATGGAATTTCTGTGAGAATTGATGAGTATGTCAAGTTTGATGTGTATATAAATGTAGTCGATGAGAGCAAAATTGAACCAGGTTTCAGGGAATTTGCCGGAACCTTTGTTCACATACCTCATGGAAAGATGGATGATGACAGAAAGACCAATCTGAAGTTTGGTATCTCAGAAGTGCTTGAGGATTTGGTGGCAGACAGAGATAAGAGCATTTGGGTCACATTTCTACCCAGGACTAAATCATGTACTTACACAACAATTGATGGTACATGACATGATTGATGCAAAATATGACATTAGTTTTGGACTTGCACAAGTTATTCTATTGATTCTGCATTGTGTGATATAAACAAACAAATTTATTGGGTACTTGTTCTTTTATTCTTATTTTCTTACACATGCTTAATTTGTTAATTTCGTGTGTGTTTAAGGATATGAGACTCGAGAGAGATTGAGGAGAGAATTGTGTATATTCATTGATAATAGGAGCCCTATATATAGGGATTACAAAGTACATAATTTTGGAGTACAAGGATTCCTATTACAACTATAGAAATAATCCTAGTTTGACAAGACACACTAAATGTCAACATTCTTCAACACTCCTCCTTGTTCCGCTTCAAACTTGGTGATGTCGCTTTGATCGTTGCCTCGTGAAAAACCTTACTTGAGTAATAAAACCCCTGTGGGACAAAAACAAACTCGAGGAGGAGAAAATAAAACAGTACAACACATCCTTCACTATTCGAGATCAAACATATAGACATCATACCTCCCCCTGATGTCGACATCTCCCCCTGATTACTACAATCATGAGAGTTCGGATAACTTTCTCAATCTGATGCACTTCACATGTTTCTCAAAGATGGATTTAAGTAACAACTTAGTAAATAAGTCCGCTACATTACCTCTGATAGGATTTGATTCACTTCAATCTTTAGAAGTGATTGTTGTTGCTGATTATAAAAGAACTCAGGCGATATATGCTTGGTGTTGTCGCCCTTGATGAAACCTAACTTCATTTGTTCAATACAAGCTGCATTATCCTCATAAATGCATGTAGGTTCATCCATGGTAGACTTCAAACCACAAGTTCCTCGAATATGTCTAATTACAGACCTTAGCCATATGCATTCACACACAGCTTCATGTAGAGTAATAATCTTAGCATGATTCGAGGAAGTAGCAACAAGGGTCTATTTTGTAGACCTCCAAGATATTGCAGTGCTTCCCATGGTAAAGATATAACCCGTTTGGGAGCGACCTTTGTGAGGGTCAGAGAGGTACCCTGCTGATTATACGCATTTATATGTGTGTAATTATATCTAAAACACTATAAATAAGTTAATCTCCGTGTCAATTAATATGTAATTAATCCATTTTTATTTATTGTGTAGGAAATAAGCGGAATTGCGGAAACGTGAGGAAATGATGTAAAATTGGAGCTAGTTGGAGTTTTCGAGAAAGAGACGAAATAGTCAATGGGGGTCAACCGTAGTCAACGCTATCAAAGGAGCGGAATCCAATTACCTCCGATAATATATGCGGAAATGCATTGAGAAGAGAGAAGAAGAAGGAGAAAAGAAAAAAATAATAAAATAAAAGAAGCAAAGAAGTGTTAATTAAACAAAATGTTTAATTAACAATGGTGGGCACGTAAGGAAGCAAAGAGAATCAACAGCATGATGATTAATTAAACCATAAATTAATCAATGGTTTGATTAATCATGATTGAGCCTTATCCATTCTACCTCACAGACCACCACGTGCCATTTAATTCCTCTCCTTCTTTTTGAACAGCCACGATTCTGTTTCTTCTCCCTCTGGCAATCATCCATCCATCCATTTACTCACACTACTCTCTGTCCTTTACGAAGACCCAGACAGCCACCACATATATATATATATATATATATATATATATCCTCATATCTCATCTTTGGGGGAAGCAAGGAACAGCAGCCGCACCACACCACCTCTCCATCCTCCCCTCTTCTCCAAAACACCACACCACCATACCCACTTTATATTTTCTTTTAATCTTCATTACTCCACATCAATTCCTCATCAATTTCTCAAGAGATTTCAAGGAGCATCAATATTTGAGATTGGGTAAAAGTGAAAAATCATAAATCAAGGCTTGTCATAATTGCTCCATAGCAATTTGTGACTTGTTCTTGTGACTTCTCACTCCTCTTCACTTTTATCTCTTTATTTGATGTATTTTGTTGTTGATTTGTGGATGGGTTGTGAGTAGTCTATTTAGGAAGCTAGGGTTTGAGCCCTAGCATGGATTTAATGTAATAAATATGTTTTGATTTAATGGTTTTCAATTTCGTGTTTGGCATATGTTCTATTCTATAATATTTGGCTTAGATGCATGCTTAGGAGCGTGATTAACTCTTGAATATGTAGATGAGCATGTCTAGAAAAATTAGGGGACCTAATCACTTCTCTAATTTATGGCTAGGACACTTGTTTAGAACATGGTTAGTTACAATACCAATTTCGATTGCCGTATTGGCTAGCTTGGGAACCTTGATTCTAGGACTCTTCGCCTTTTGGTGCAACTAGAGGCCCTAACAAGGCTCTAGATTGTCCCAATTGAGTTTCTACGACCCTTGATCCGGAGTAGGAGTACCCTTTAAGGAATCTATTGACCCATGAGCCTTGAAAAGCCTTGGGTACGGTTCTTGATGCCATTATGAATTAAATGACCATATCGGAGCATATTTATGCATTGAATTTGGCTAAGAGGATACCCTAGTGACCTAATTTTCATTTCTTGATAAGTTTCTATTATCTTTATCTTTAGTTCCAATATTAATTTTCAATTGTCAATTTTATTTTTCACAATCAAAATCAAATTTCATAAACCACTTGGTTGTGGGTTTCCGCATTTATTTGTGGTTCTCTTGACCAATTTTAGGCTTGGTTGTTCCGAGCCGGGCATGTAAATAGTTTGGTGCTATTTTTCTAGGTTCTTTGTTAATTGTTAGTGACTTAGTAATCGGCATAACCAAGGATTGAAGTTAGCTTTTCAATCTCCGTGGTACGATAATTTCGGGTCTAAATATTTCCCACTTCTTTGATGACCGTGCCCTTATTGCGCGTAAGTTGCATTCAAGCACACAAATCAAATGGCGCCGTTGCCGGGGATTAAAGTGTAATAGCTTTAATCCCTTGGTTTTCGGTTGTTAGGTCACTTGCATTTTTTTTCTTAGTTTAGTTAATTTTTCTTTGTGTGTTTAGCTTTAAAAAAAAAAAAAAAATTGTAATTATTTGTTTTACTTTATTTTGATTAATTCCTAGTTGTGTGTTTGTTTGTTGAGACTTGTGGTTATTTCTATCGAAGTGACGGGCCTTGTATTACTTTGTAGTACATGTAAGACATGAGCATCGATAGCGATCGTCACTTGGCTTGACTTGTTTGCTAGCTTTTCATTAAGTTTCCTAATTAGTCGTTAGTTTCTTGAGTTGTTAGTTTTTCACTTATTCTTAGTTTTGCTTATTTTAGTTTCTTATTTAATTGTTGTCTCACCTTCTCTCATTACCCCTCTTATTTATTGTGAAGCGTGAAATTAAATTCAAAGTGCTTATTTTGTGAATTCTTGATACTTACCACGTGGTCATATTTTTGCAAGATGCATGAGTAGTACTTTACTACCTATCAATTTGAGAAGTGGTCGTACTTTGCAAAGACTTTCTAGACAAAGGCCAAGGAATCGTTCACGAACACCTCCAAGGCCAAGAGTACCTCCAAGAGATCACTCACCGAGTCCGATTAGATCACCGGTTAGAGAGATGGCGGAGAGACCTATTCGAGAGTTTTCTAGACCTTCCATGGTCAACACGGCATCATGCTTGGTACTTCCGGTTAGAGAGGTGGACTTCGAGATCAAGCCACAACAATTGAGCATCTTGCCTATTTTCCGTGGGACATCATCCGAGAAGGCCATCAACCATATGCAAGACTTTGAGGCGATTGTGAGCACTATGTCAAAGGGTGGACTTCCCGAGGGTGAGTTTAAGATGCGGTTGTTTCCTTTCTCACTTAGAGATGATGCAAAGGGATGGTTTTTGAAGCTACAACCGAGGAGTATACGATCATGGGAGGAGTTGATGGACATTTTCTTGGATGCTTACTACCCACCACACAAGACCACTAGCATGAGACATGAGCTCTTACTCTTCACTCAACGTGATCATGAGACCTTTTGGGAGGCATGGGATAGGTACAAGGATATTTGCAATGCATGTCCCCATCATGGCTTGACTAAGTCTATGATGATTGAAGGTTTCTATGGTGGTTTGTTACCACATGAGAGGAGGAGGGTTGATGTTGCCGCACAAGGCTCACTTCATAGTCATGGTCAAACCGAGGCATGGGATATACTTGAGCACTTGGGTCGACAATCGAGGCAATGGGATGATCATGATTCTAGGAGGGAAAGAGTGAGGAAAGATCCATATTATGATACCAAGAGCACTCATGAGACAAGGGTTGCCCAAGAGAGCTCTAGTGCCGATTATAGGAAGCTTGAGAGAAAGCTTGATTTACTTCTTCAAGCTCAAGAGCGTGGTTCATCTACACATCATGTCAAGGCCGCTTCTATGTCTTCATCTCTATGTCTTCTATGTGATTCACCTATACATGCTACTAGTGAATGTCATCTTGCTCCAAATTATCCGGATTTTGTTCAAGAGCAAGTAAAGGCCGTGAATTCTTATGGTGGGCACCCTCGAAATGATCCTTACTCACCTACATACAATCCGGGTTGGAGGAATCACCCTAATTTTTCTTGGAGAGACCAAGGAGGTTCATCTAGTGGGTTTCAAGGTGGAAAGCAAAGCTTTAGAGGTGGCCAAGGTCAAGATTCATCAAATTTCGCTCATTATGGCAATGCACACCAAGGCAACACTCAATTTTCACAATTTGGTCAACATGGACAGCAAGCATACGGGCCAAGTTCTCAATGCCAATCCACCTCAAGTCAAGGATTTCATGCTCAAAATGCTCCTCCCGGGTTTACTCAAGGTGGTGGCTATGGTCCTAACAAGTTTCAAGGTGTTCCCATTGCCTCACAACCGGAGGAGAAGAAGAGTGCAAGTGATGATGCTCTTTCTTCTATGTCTCAATGCATTACTATACTATCCCAAGGTCAAGCCACCATGCAAAAACAAATGGGACTATTAGAAGTGCAATTGAATCAAATGGCAAAGGAGCTTAGCACACGTCAACAAGGAGCCTTACCTTCACAACCGGAGCCAAACCCAAGAGGAAAACTCCATGAATGCAATGCGGTCACCACTCTACGTTCGGGAAAGGTATATGATAATCATGTTTACATGCCTACATCTTCTAGTCTCCATACAGATCCTTCATTTGATGATGATGTCGGTTTGCATTCATATGGGGCCAAGAGGGAAGAAAATGTACCTCTTGGCCATGTTGTTGATGACCAATTGCTTACACATCATGATTCTTTTTATCATAAGGAGGATGGGACCGGAAGGGAAGAAAATGTACCTTCCGGTAAATATGGAGTTGAATGCCAAAAGAAGAAATAAGGGGGTGGATAAGGTAGCCGGAGGGGAAGAAAATGTACCTTCCGGAGGAGCTAATCTTGGCAAAGGTTATGGTTTCTTGTCCTTTGAGAACAATGCAAGCAAATATGGTTTGATTGATAGCGGCAAGGAAAGAGCTTTATTGAGAAAGAACACTTCTAGGGATGAGGATGTCTCGGACCCTAAATTAGATGGTGAGGCCATGGAGGCTAGGGACCCATCTAAGGCCAATGACACCTCTAGGAAGGTTCCTGATGACATTAGACCCACCACACATGAGTTTGAGCCATCTACTTCTAGAGAAAAAGAGGGGAGAAATAAGGAGGAAGACCGACATGTGCACGGTAGCTCTAGGGATAGGAGTAGTCCGGTCTACTCATCACTAGGCGAGGCCTTGAGGGCTAAGAACCCTAGTGGGACCGTGACTACCCTTAGGGGCACCACCGGGAGTCTCACCTTTGATCCACCTCTTGACTTGAGCATACAGGAACCTCAACTTCCCTACCCTAATGTGCCAAGAAAGGAAAATGTGAAGAATAGTGGGAAGAAGAAGAAAGTTGGCTTGATGTCCGAAGTGCATGATATTTTAAAGAAGGTCAATGTCAATATACCTTTGATTGAGCTCCTTCGACAAATGCCGGTTTATGCAAAATTTCTAAAGGACTTGTGCACCCATAAGAGGAAGATAAAGAATGATGAGCGGTTCGAGATTTGTGAGGAGGTTAGTGCTATCTTGCAAAGACGGATTCCCCCAAAACTCAAGGATCCGGGGAGCTTTAATATCTCTTGCACTATTGGTGAGAAAGTCTTTGATAGAGCTTTGATGGACCTTGGTTCAAGTGTTAACATTATTTCTTTTGAGACTTTCCGGAAACTTGACCTTGGACCTATTAAAGCTACTCCTATATTCTTGCAACTTGCGGATCGGAGTATTAAGAGAGCCATGGGTGTTGTTGAAGATGTGTTAATCAAGGTTGATAAGTTCTACTTGCCGGCGGATTTGGTGGTATTAGATATGGATGATGGACCTCATAGTGACAAAGACATACCTATCATTCTTGGTAGACCCTTTATGGCAACCGCGGGAATAAAAATTAATGTTCAAAAGGGCACCATTAAAATGAAGGTATTGGGAGAAAAGGTATTACTTAAGAGTCTTGAACCCATATATCCTCCGGAAATAGTGAAGAGTGTGCTCTCTATCAATTTAGTGAAGGGTAATGCAGCCAAGAGTGAGCGGATCTTTGGACCTTTGAATTCCTCCAAGCCTACACTCCGTGCACAAAATCATTTCTCACCTATTTGGGGTTATGACAATGAGCCACCATTGAAGCATGATGATGTAGTTCCTACTTCTACTTTGGAGCCTACTATCGAGCTTGAAAAGCTAACAACCCCTATTCTTGAGACTTATGAGCAACACGAGAAGAAGAGTCCACCATTGAGTGAGGCACAAAAGGAGTCCAACAAGAAGTTAAGGGAGGTTTGTGGAGTTGTCAAGAAGGAAGGATCTAAGAGGTATGATTGGCCTCCACCTTCAAGTTACAAACTTGCTTCTTCAATTGCTAGATGTTTTGGAAATGATAGTGATGCTAGCACAATTGTTGTGGGTGGTAAGAAGACATCCTTTGAGCCACCTTGAGGACGAAGAGTGAAGAAGACCGGCTTGGGGTCTTTAAAAACAAGCGCTTCTAGGGAGGCAACCCTAGGTAGTTTTAAAATTTACTTGTTCATTTTGCATCAATAAGGCTATTTAGCCATCTTTTTGGGAGGATGGGAGGTGTCCGGAGTTGGAAATGTGAAGAAGAATTAATTTGGTAGTGAGCAGTTTCTGTTCTGAAAATTCAGTTGAATTTAGGTGACTATATCTTCCATTATACATGCTATTTTTAGCTGAAATTTTCTAGAGCTATTATTCTATATGTCAACTGTTTTATGCCAAAATTTCAGCATCTTTGAATCACTGAAACTCAAGTTATTTAGTGATCAATGCAAGGAGGTCAGAACAGAGACAGCTACTGTAGAGTGATTTTGAGAAGCTACACCCTCTACATATTAAGTTATTTGGAGCTCAAATTTTTCAACAATGTATCTTCACATGTCCTCTATATGTTGGTACAGCAGTTTTCCATTTGAACCTTCCTAGCTTCAGATATTGTGTTCCAAGTGACAGAGGTCAGAAACAGGGCACAGCAGAAACTGCAGAACAGATCAGTGAGTTTGGAGGCCAACGATGTTTGACTCAGATATGATACTTCAGTGAAATTTTACCTTCCGATATATTCATGAGTCTAATTTCGTATCCAGTTGGTCTCACCCTCTTTGCACCTCTGGAGCTTCAGATATTACAGTTTTGGTGACTGAGGGTCCGCAGAAAACTTCATGACAGATTGGCAAGTTTGACCAGCTTTAATTTTCATTTCAATTGGATATAGGTGGCTAACTTTATATGGATAGAAAGCTCTCTGAGTCTACTTTCCATTTCAAGTGGCCTCACCTGATTATCACTTTCTGAGTATGAGATATGGGCATTTGAAGACAGAAAGGTCATTGCTGGAAGTTTTCTGCACTCACTAGTTTGTGTTCACTCGGGGTGGTTGGACTTCTTGCACTTCAATTCTTCAATGGTGGTCATTATAGGGATGTTGTGAGGTGTATTGGAGGTGACCAAGCCTATAATTTTAATGGAGGATCTTTGTCCTTATTCTTTGATGGGCTATTTGTGACGCATTGCTCTTTGGACATTATATCTGTCTCAATGGAGTCGATCTTTCATGAGCACCTAGAGCTAGCTTGGAGCATACGTTAAGGAAGTCAAGGCCTTGTGCCTTGAGGTTGGTGTCTCATATTTTCTTCTCCGAAGGTTGTGAGCAATGGAGGTGTCTACAAAGGGGGTTTTCCGTAACTTTACTCCGCATTTAGATTTTTATTTTATTTTATTATTATTATTTTTTTTTTTCATGTTAATTTTTGTGCTTTCGCCCGGACTTCACTCTCATGCCTAAATCCGACACGGATTTTAGCTTTCGAGCTCACTTTACAACATTGAGGACAATGTTGGTTTTAAGTGTGGGGGTGAGGGTTCGGGCGCCTATGAAAAAAAAAAAATTTTTTTTTTTAGCTTTTTGTAATTAGAATTTAGTGGTTAATGCCTTTTCCAACCCCAATGACGAGACATGGACTTATCTTGTTGTGATTGTGGATAGATTAAGCATGATTTAGGACTTTGAATTTGTTTTGTGATTGAGTGTATATGTGATCTATGCTTGACTATATGTGTGCACATAGCCCATGTTAGGTTCGTACATCATAATTAGAGAAGCATATAGATTATTCGATTAACTTGCATGCCTTATTTGTGAGCTTTTGTGCCTATATCTATAGTGTATGCATCGTTCATTCACTTATTCTTTCATGTGTGTACAATTTCATGACATTGCGTATCTAGAACTTGCTTGAGACCTCTCAAGGCTACTTTTAGCTTGCGACATGATAGAAAGGATGGAGGCATTAGGACTATATACCACCATGGCCAAAGAAGCATGTGCCCAAAGATATTTACCACTAGATTGCCACTTTGAGCCTATGTATATATTTTAGCCTTTTTGTTCATTACCACCACAAATCCCTACCTAGCCTAAACACTTTTATCCTACCCTTCCGTGGTAGTTGGTGAAGCGATTCGAGAGAATGACTTTATGTTTGAGTGCTTCAAAAGAAAAGAAAAGTCAAAAGTGTGAGGTTACAAAAGAATAAGTATGGGGGTGAGTGATTTGTATAGAAAAGAAAGTTCTCAAAAAAAAAAAAAAATTGTGAAAATAGAAAGAAAGTTCAAGAAAAAAAAAAAAAAAGTTGTGTGAAGAAAGAAAAAAAAAAAAAAAAAAAAAAAAAAGAGAGAGAAAGAAAGAAAGGAAAAAAAAAAAAAAAAAGTATTACGTAGTATAGTGTGGGTTGTACATTGGGATTAGAGTGAGTAACTTAGCATTCGAAAGCAAAAGTCTTAAATCTCTACAAGAGAGAGTTACTTCACCGATTTTCATGGACTTTGTCTTTCCCTATCCTTTATTTCTTATTGCCACTTGCCCTTAGCCCCATTACAACCAAATAAAAGACCTCTTAATCTTGAATGTTGTGGGTTACCTAGCGGAGATGAGATCGAAGAGCAAGCATATGGCGACGCGTGTTGTGAAATTGCTTTTGAGTGAAATACACATAGCCCCTAAACACTTGAGTGGTAATATTTAGTGAACCTATGTGAGTTTAGTGGGTTATATCGGGTCTTCTATGTGTCTATTTGATTATGGTGGATTGATGTGACACATGGTTTACACATGCATATACTTGAGCATTTCTTACATGTGCATCTTAATTGCCTTACAAATTTATAATTTCTATGTCATGCTTTGTCGAACTCATGGTCATCTACATAATTAGTTCTCCGAGGGTTATGGTTGGAAAGGCTAATATCGCACTTTCTTTATGTTTGAGCTAATAGATTTTTAGCTATTAATTTACATTTAGTTTGCTTGGGGACAAGCAAAGTTCAAGTGTGGGGGTGTGATTATACGCATTTATATGTGTGTAATTATATCTAAAACACTATAAATAAGTTAATCTCCGTGTCAATTAATATGTAATTAATCCATTTTTATTTATTGTGTAGGAAATAAGCGGAATTGCGGAAACGTGAGGAAATGATGTAAAATTGGAGCTAGTTGGAGTTTTCGAGAAAGAGACGAAATAGTCAATGGGGGTCAACCGTAGTCAACGCTATCAAAGGAGCGGAATCCAATTACCTCCGATAATATATGCGGAAATGCATTGAGAAGAGAGAAGAAGAAGGAGAAAAGAAAAAAATAATAAAATAAAAGAAGCAAAGAAGTGTTAATTAAACAAAATGTTTAATTAACAATGGTGGGCACGTAAGGAAGCAAAGAGAATCAACAGCATGATGATTAATTAAACCATAAATTAATCAATGGTTTGATTAATCATGATTGAGCCTTATCCATTCTACCTCACAGACCACCACGTGCCATTTAATTCCTCTCCTTCTTTTTGAACAGCCACGATTCTGTTTCTTCTCCCTCTGGCAATCATCCATCCATCCATTTACTCACACTACTCTCTGTCCTTTACGAAGACCCAGACAGCCACCACATATATATATATATATATATATATCCTCATATCTCATCTTTGGGGGAAGCAAGGAACAGCAGCCGCACCACACCACCTCTCCATCCTCCCCTCTTCTCCAAAACACCACACCACCATACCCACTTTATATTTTCTTTTAATCTTCATTACTCCACATCAATTCCTCATCAATTTCTCAAGAGATTTCAAGGAGCATCAATATTTGAGATTGGGTAAAAGTGAAAAATCATAAATCAAGGCTTGTCATAATTGCTCCATAGCAATTTGTGACTTGTTCTTGTGACTTCTCACTCCTCTTCACTTTTATCTCTTTATTTGATGTATTTTGTTGTTGATTTGTGGATGGGTTGTGAGTAGTCTATTTAGGAAGCTAGGGTTTGAGCCCTAGCATGGATTTAATGTAATAAATATGTTTTGATTTAATGGTTTTCAATTTCGTGTTTGGCATATGTTCTATTCTATAATATTTGGCTTAGATGCATGCTTAGGAGCGTGATTAACTCTTGAATATGTAGATGAGCATGTCTAGAAAAATTAGGGGACCTAATCACTTCTCTAATTTATGGCTAGGACACTTGTTTAGAACATGGTTAGTTACAATACCAATTTCGATTGCCGTATTGGCTAGCTTGGGAACCTTGATTCTAGGACTCTTCGCCTTTTGGTGCAACTAGAGGCCCTAACAAGGCTCTAGATTGTCCCAATTGAGTTTCTACGACCCTTGATCCGGAGTAGGAATACCCTTTAAGGAATCTATTGACCCATGAGCCTTGAAAAGCCTTGGGTACGGTTCTTGATGCCATTATGAATTAAATGACCATATCGGAGCATATTTATGCATTGATCGAATTTGGCTAAGAGGATACCCTAGTGACCTAATTTTCATTTCTTGATAAGTTTCTATTATCTTTATCTTTAGTTCCAATATTAATTTTCAATTGTCAATTTTATTTTTCACAATCAAAATCAAATTTCATAAACCACTTGGTTGTGGGTTTCCGCATTTATTTGTGGTTCTCTTGACCAATTTTAGGCTTGGTTGTTCCGAGCCGGGCATGTAAATAGTTTGGTGCTATTTTTCTAGGTTCTTTGTTAATTGTTAGTGACTTAGTAATCGGCATAACCAAGGATTGAAGTTAGCTTTTCAATCCCCGTGGTACGATAATTTCGGGTCTAAATATTTCCCACTTCTTTGATGACCGTGCCCTTATTGCGCGTAAGTTGCATTCAAGCACACAAATCAAATTACACGTTATAACTGATACACTTGGTTAATTAATCAAATCATTGATTAATTAATCAAGTTCATGATTAATTAATTAAGTCATGGAGTGATCAATTAATTGTTTCTTTTCATCGTTCATTTTCTTCCTCCGATCTTTAAGCACAAAATGTATCATCTTGAAATATTCCGATTCGGCTCTCTCAATCATGTTGACTATGCTTGACCGAACTCAACTATTTCGTCCTCTTGTCGGAAACTCCAATTTGCTCCAATTTCGCATAATTTTCTCTCGTTTCCGCAATTCCGCTTATTTTCTACAAAGTAAATAAAAATGGATTAATTACATATTAATTGACATGGAGATTTGCTTATTTATAGTGTTTTAGATATAATTATACGCATATAAATGTGTATAATCACCTGCATCAGCAAAACCCATTAAAACATCACTTTCATTTTGATGGACGGGAGGAGGAGAACGCCAGCCACCATAGACGGCGGCGGCGACAACACGGCAGGCGGCCATACTTTGGACGATGGCGTTTTGCCTTATGGGGTCTGATCCCAAACTTCCTTCATTCTTCTTCTCTCTATAGGGATAAAATAAGTCCATATCAATCGTACCTTTTAACTAACGAAAAAGTATCTTTACACCAATCCAATGGCAGTGTGTTGGCACAGAACTATGTCAAGTTAATAAGTTCACTGCGAATGAGATGTCTGGCCTTGTGCATTGAGCTAAGTACAATAATGCGCCTATTGCACTTAGATAGGGCACTTGAGCCTCTAGTAATTTTTCGTCCTCATCCTTTGGACGGAATGGTTCTTTTTCAGTCTCAAGACTACGGCCAATCATGGGAGTACTCATAGGCTTTACTTTATCTTCATTTAAGCGCCTTAGAATTTTTTGAGTATATGCAAACTGATGGATCAAAATCCCATCATCACGGTGCTCGAGTACTAATCCGAGGTAGAATCGTGTTTTCCCAAGATCTTTCATCTCAAATTCGGATTTCAAGTACTTAACAGTTTCCTTTAACTCATCTAGAGTTCCAATAGGGTCATGTCATCAACATAAACTGCTACAATTGCAAATCCAAAACTTGTCTTTTTAATGAACACGCATGGGCATATATTTCATTGTTAATATATCTCTTCCCAATCAAGTAGTCACTTAGACGGTTATACCACATCCGTCCGGATTGTTTTAATCCATATAGTGAACATTTTAACCTTATTGAAAACGCGATCCATGGTTTAGAGCCACTTGATTTGGGTAATTGAAGTCCATCTGGAACCTTCATATATATCTCTAAATCTAGATCCCCATAGAGATATGATGTAACCATACCCATAAGTTGCATGTCAAGTTTTTTAGAAACTACCAAACTGACAAGGTAGCGGAACATTATGATGTCCATTACTGGAGAATATGTCTCCTTGTAGTCGATTTTAGGGCATTGTGAGAAACCTTGAGCCATAAGGAGGGTTTTGTATCTAACAACCTCATTTTTCTCATTACACTTTCTACCAATGACCCATTTTATGGCCAAATGGCTTTACACTTTGGGGTGTCTGCGTTATAGGCCCAAATACCTATCTCTTTGTTAGTGAATCTAATTTATCCTGGATCGCATCTTTCCACTTAGGCCAATCCGCTCTTCATTGACATTCTTCAAATGAGCGAGGTTCAATATCATCATACTTTATAATTCCTTTTGCAACAGAATATGCAAAGGCATCATAAATAGAAATAGAGTTTATATTCATCGTCTCATGTACACTAGTGTAATTCATGGAGATCTCTCTATTCTCTGAATTTTGTTATGACATTGGAGCGTCCCCCAATGATGTCTCTTGGACATAACCATAATCCGGAATATTCTCATGAGACAGATTATTTATATCGATGATTAATGGATTATTTTGTGCCAAACTCTCTTTCTTTCTTGGGCGAGAATCCATCAAACATTTGGGCCTCCTTCGCTTCCTTGCAGGGAGCCTAGCCTGAGCCACTGTGTCACCCATATAGGGGACAGCGGCGGTGTGCTCTATTCCTTTGGGTACGGCATCATGTCCTCTAATTTTAGGGACTTCAATCCTTGCAAGCACGTTTATAGCAGGTATGTGTGATCTCGTCACTTTAACGATATCAGAAAAAGCATCAGGCATCGAATCTACTACATTCTGAAGATCAAGAATTCTCCACACTTCAATTTCGGGCAGTGCGGTTTGGGGATCAAGATGAGACAAAATGGGGACAAACCACGACAATTCCTGCCATTCTTGTTGAACATTTATGTTCTTATCTCCCCCTAACGATGGGAAGATTGTCTCATCAAAGTGACAATCCGCAAATCTAGCGGTAAAGAGATCGCCTGTTAAGGGTTCTAAGTAGCGGATAATAGTTGGAGAGTCATATCCAACATAAATATCTAATCATCGTTGAGGACCCATTTTGGTGTGTTGTGGCGGTGCAATTGGCACATAAACTGCACACTCGAATATGCGTAAGTGTAAGACATCAGGCTCATACCCAGTAACCATCTGGGACACAGAAAAGGGTTATTGGCAGTGGGCCTCAGACGAATAAGCACACATGCATGCAATATTGCATAGCTCCAAGCAGAAATAGGGAGAATGGTGCTCATTACCAATGCTCTAGCAACCATTTAAAGTCTCTTAATGGCAACTTCTGCGAGACCATTTTGGGTGTGAACATAAGGAACTAGATGTTCAACTTCAATCCCAATGGACATGCAATAATCATCAAAAGTTTTAGATATACACTCCCCAGCATTGTGAAGTCTTATGGACTTAATAGGATGATCAGGGTGGTGAGCTCTTAACTTAATAATTTGAGCTAGGAGTTTATCAAATGCAGCATTTCTTGTGGACAAAAGCATAACATGTGACTAGCGTGTCGATGCATCAACCAGCACCATAAATGGTCCGCAAAGTGGTTGAATAGGTCCACAAATATCACCTTGGATTCTTTGTAAGAATGAAATATTTTCTTTAGTGTCCTTTGCATAGGATGTCTCGATCCTAATTTTGCTAAATAGCAAGCTTTGCAGAATGAAAGATGGGCTTTAGAAGCAATCAATGAGGATTTTGGTTGAGCCATGAAGTCATAATTGACTTGAGAAGTAGAAATAGGAGTCAAAGAGGCACTTGTGGCGTCAAAGCCACTTTTGGGCCATGGGGGGTAGGCGGCGCAGGCCTTAGATGGCCGGCCATGTAGAGGGATGGCACCGTGAGGCGTAGGTGCTACTCCTTGGTCCAAAATTCGAGTTTTACTTCTTTTCGTTATGAAGAATGGATGTCTGTGTGAAGTCTTTAGTATACAAATCATCATATCACGACCTGGGTGTCTCAAACGGTCATGCCAAAGCCTATATGTGTCATAATCCCATAAGCCATCTCTCATGACATGGTTGGACTCAATGATTCATATAGTGGTTGCATACAACCCACTAGAGCAACACATAAGTTTCTCTAAGACTCGTTTCTGTTCATAGTCATTAGAGGTGATGCAAAGGAACTCTTGTATATTCTCAATGTGTTTCCACATGAAAACCATTAGCTCTTATATCTTTGAAACTCAATAGAGTTCTTCCAGCCCTAGAAGCATAAACAGCTTTGGTGATATTAATATTTGTGCCATTTGGTAACATAAATTGGGCTAGTCCTCTACCATGAATCAATTTGGATGAGCCAGCCATTATAGTAACGGAAGATCGAGTAGGCGACATCCATAGGAAAAAATTGCCTATTTCGAAGTAAATCAAAATAAATCGAGACTTTATTAATAATAGCCGATGATTACATCAAGTTTCTTGACCAAAATCTAATCCAAAATAAAAATCAAACTTAGACAAATTGTAGTCACTCAATCCATTTGGTAACTCCAATTTGGTTGAGACCAGGTAAGGTAATGCAAGATTTTGGTGGAGCTATGCTCACATGTAAAACCGTTCTCTCAGTTCAAATATTTCCTAGACATCACAATTAATTTTGGATGAGCCTAGTGAGAAAGTGTTAATACAAAATGTCGTTTATTGATTAAGGCATAATTGCCATTACATAATTCTTGGAAAATAAAAATGAATATACTAATCAAAATCTGCAGCATCCTTGTGCACTACTTTGCCATATTTGAAGTCCACTATGGTAAGATTGACATCATTGCCATCACCATCATCTCCTTCTTCAGCTAAATAGGCTTCTTGCTATCTCAAGTCCCTATATGCCTTGTATTGTTTAGCTAACTTGTTGCTTGTATTGCATTGCTTCAACCAATGTTCAATAGATCCACATCTATGACATGCATCATTGTGATTGCCTCCCTTTAATTGAGGTGCACCTTGTGCACAAGGGCGATTTTGTCGTCCACGTTGGACAGTGGCGCCATGCCTATGGCCGGCGGCGCCGTGCCCTCCTCTCCTACATGTGGTGTTTTTCCCACGTGTTATCGCTCCAATTTGGCAGTTACCTTCCTTTGTAGAGCGGTCATATGTACCCACACGTCCGTTTTGTCCCTTAACTTTAAGGTTCCGCTCCTTGCGCCCTCCTTTGGGTGCGTTATTATAATTCGCCTCGTGAACGCTCTTAGTTTCAACAAGCCTTGAATTATAATTCTTCACGAGGATGTTTTCCTGTTTCTCAGCTACAGACATGACATTAATTAGTCGATTAAACCTCGTGATTTGTCCAGCATTGTACTCACCTCTGTATTGCTTTGAGACGGGGAAGGTGGAGAGAGTTTCCTCAATTAGCTCTTGCTTTGTGACAGGTGTCCACATAACCCCAACATGGTTTGAGGCATAGACCTTCTAAATGATATTCAGAGACAGATTTGAAGTCGGCGAATCATTGATTGCTCCATTGAACCTTCAAGTCAAGGAGGAGGGAATCCTGGACATTACCAAAATGTTCTTGTAGCGCTACCCATAGTTCTCTAGCATCCTTGATCGCCATGTACTCCAATCGGAGTGATTTGTCCATGTGGCGTCGCATCAAGATGAGGGCAGTGGCATTGTTTGTATCCGTACGCTCGAATATCAGCTCAGGGTTTGGTGCCTGAATTATGGGTAGGATCCCTTTCGACGTGAGAAGGTTCTCAACATCTGTGACCCAAGTGTGGTATTCTGAGGTTAAATCGAGCATAGGATTCGAGCTTCGGTTTCGACATCCTGAAAATAAGAAGGAGAAATATATTAGTTTCAGAGTCAAAGCTTCCACAACAACTAACATTAATAAGATTTCTGAGCCTTAATGCTACCAAGAAATCGATTTTCAAGAATATTTGGATTAGACAGAAACAATGATGTTTATATGGTCATAAATCGATGTTTACGGATGCTCTTAGTCTGAAGTCTTACGAGTTCTTCGTTCGTATATAGCGTGAATCCCCACAATTCCGCTTTTCAAAGAATTGAACCCAAGTTACTGAAAGGTGGGATGTAGAAGAAGGGAGATCGCAAGTCCCCGAGAAAAAGAAAGAAAGTAGAAGACAAGAAAGAGGGAAATTTAACTTAAATACTTACTTGGTTAAAATTGGAGCTTCAAATCTTGGATGACTGGAAGCTTGGTGCATGCTAGACTTGTTTCGGGGCTGCCAGGTAGCTTGACCGGAGGACACTGAAATATGGCCGAGATGTGGCCGGTACAGTCTGGAGGTTGGCCAAGCTGGCTAGATATGCTGGCTGCAGGTCTAGCCGAGAGGGCTGCAGGGGCAGGCGAGCTAGCGTGGGCTAGGTGCTTGGCAAGGCTAATGTTGGAGAATATTCTGGTTTTGAGTTTTTGATTTCAGGGTTAGGGCTCGTGCTGATAACGTGTTTAAGGATATGAGATTCGAGAGAGATTGAGGAGAGAATTGTGTATATTCATTAATAATAGAAGCCCTATATATCGGGATTACAAAGTATATAATCTTGGAGTATAAGGATTCCTATTCTAACTCGGAGTAGAAAATCTCTCCTATTACAACTATAGAACTAATCCTAGTTAGACAAAGCACACTAAATGTCAACATTCTTCAACAGTGTGATTCCGCAACCATTGATTTATTTAGAAATATTCTTCCGTTGGAGTTGTTGGAAAATTTACACAGTCCTTCCCATGGTAGCAAATTAACTTTAATTTTTACAATGATAGATTCACAATGGCAGATACATCTCTACTTTATCATAGTTTTCAAGTTCACTAATTCCATGTTTCAACTCATTAGCACTGGCAGGTAGCGATGAATATGACTGGAGTGGTAAGAAGTGTTCACATATATATCACCATCATCAAGTTAATAACACTGATTGTATGCCTAATTTGGAGATCAAATAATGGAGTTGTATTATGAATCAATTTTGGTAAATCAACATGTAATCTGGAATGTTGAATATTTTGAGAATCTTATAGCTATTTACTTATGGTAAGTAGTACATGGTATGTCATAAGCAAATCTATAGAGTATATTGCTAATATATTCTTTATGGGAGATATCTTCTACAGACTCTCTATATAAGGGCTCTGGTCCCTGCTCCCACTATCCACCGAGTATTCAGAACCTTGACCCATTGTGAGGAACTCTATGTTAGTGAAAAGCAGAAGATCTCATCCCCAACTTCATCAACAACATAAACTTTCAAGGTTAGTCTTCTTCTGATATGTTTGACATTCAAGATGACATATATTTGCATCTAAATGTTAGCTCGATCAAATAGTTGTTCTATTGGTTCGGTATTAAGCACGTACAGGCACACAGTCCACACCTTTTTGTTGTGGATTTTAAGTTATCAATTTGGCCACGAACACTGTGTTCAATCTAGTGGTAGTATTACAATTGTATTCCATGTATGACTGTTTTTGGAAAGGACTAATTAAAGACTGGCTGTCTTTTCTCCAAGTGTGGATCCCGCTTCAAATTCAATGACTTTAATAACACTTCTGCACTAGATTTTCAAAGGATTCCTGTCGAAACTTAATTTTCAAAGCATGGAGTCATTCCTACATGTAAAATGAGCCATGGAAAAATAAAATAACTGGCTACAAACATGTCAATTTGGTATATAAAATTTCAATTTGGAAACACTCCTAAAAAGGGAACATGGGTATAGTTGTTACCCAACGGCCTTTGGTCTGTAACAAAATCTCTTATTGTTGAGTACAAAGCTCTTCTGATTGTCATTATCAACTTCACCATTTGTATATTGCATCTAAGTACGTATAATAAAAAGATATAAGTAATGTATATTTATATTAAATTTTAACGTGCAAATAAAACTTACACTTTTCGTTTAAGAGATTGAAGTGAAATGCACAAATTTAGGCTTTTTCATACAAAAGTCAATTAGTCATACATAACAAAATCTCCTCCTGAAATTTTAATTAACAAATCCATACCAAAAAAAAAAAAAAATTGTATTTAACAATTAGTTTGCATCTTGGTCCCCAACCTGAACATTTTTAATAACTCCTCTCCTTGGCCACATGTAATACTTGTAATTTCGGTTTATTTAAAGAAGACTTTGGGTATCAGGACAGAAAGCAATTCAAAGACGTTGTCCAGGCAGAGCTCTGTAGCCAGCTAGTAGTTAATTACTAGTCGATCGATCTCCAGCAGATTCATTTTCTCCATATATGGTTCAGCTAGCTAGATAGCTCTAGCTAGTACATATACATACACTTCGATTCTTCAGTTCTTCAATTCTCGTGTGTGTGTGTGTGTGTGTTATTGAAACATTCACCATATGCATATGAACAGCTTGAGATATACAGTGAGTTAATGGAAACTCTTATTTAAAGACATCGAATGCATTGATTTATATACGTGAATAACTTTACTCACCATGTTAATTTTGGGTACAGGTGGTGAGGAGCTATATAGATCTTAACAATTTGCTAGCAGCTGCTGCAAAGTTGGGAAGCTATGGATGCAGCAAAGAAATGGGGTTTCGCTGTAACCTTGATATTCATCATGTTTGCAGTATTGCGTCTGACTCTTCTGGTCCTCAGAGATCCTAATGAATCTTGGTATGCATGAATTACAGGTTAATTACCTTTGCAGCTTTGGTTTAATTGATCATGGTTCCAATCTCATGGTTAGCGGTAAATTAACCAGTGACTTGTAGGATGTTTAAACTTGGAGAAGATATAGTAGGAGGTCATTTAGTTCTCAATATATGCATCTATATATTAAACATGCATGCATGGTTCTGTGTGCAAAAGTAAAAAAATAAAATAATGATAAAAAATGAAACTAAAAACTAATATCTGCATGGAGTTACTGAAGACATGTTTTGAAAAGTCTTGGGGTTGATCCAAGTAGCGAGGAAGGGTAAACAAAACTTGAGTTGCGATTTGATTAGATCAGGATTTCTATCTGGTTAATTAGCTGAAAGCATAATTGGCTACATTATTTGGTAAAAGAACATTAGTCTTCTCAAATGATTTGGTACATACTTCATTTGGTATATAAGGTTTACAATCTAAGAACTTTGGGTGACGTGGAGCCTGTGTGGCCGCAAAGCATGCGCACACGTGGGTTAATCCGCTCTGATACCATGATAAAGTAATATGGAGTTCACATCCAAAACTAATTAGCAATAGATGGAACGGCCCAAACCTTATAAACTCATAGGCAATATCCTATTTGTCCTATTTTTTCCATGTGGGATGTATATATTCTCAACAATTTAGAGGTCCACTTTTACCCAACCTTTGTTTTTTTTATTAGCGAATAGGGATTGTGGGATAAAGAATATGCCTAGTTTGCTATTTATGAAGACTCGTCCAGAAGAATTAATATTGCGAGGTCGACGACTCGCCCAGAAGAATTAATATTGCGAGGTCGACCTGATATATGCCCATCAAGCCAGCCTAGCTGTAGATGTATTAGTACTCCAGCAGGTCCTCTTAACCTAGGAGTGGTGATAGATGTCCTTTCATTTCTGTTTTTGGTTAAGCCTAATGGAAGTAGATTTCATCCTGATCGTTTGAGTGAAGTTCCTTGCCCTACCACGTACAGTTATGTGTTAGGCAGCCAATTAAGTTGTTATTGTTTCAATCTCTAAGAGCAAGTTCACCCTTTAGGTTACTGAGTTATGATCATTTAGGTATTGAGTTAGTCACTATTCACCCACTTTTTTATGGTTAGCTCCATGTGAAGCCACGCATCATATGAGGGCCGGTGATGCACCCAAATATGTGAACTTTAAGAAAGAAGGTATAATCTTCAAGATTCTTGCACCTAGCCCAATATCATTTGGTCTAATGATATTAATTATTATTTTGTAAGTGAAAGGTCATGAATTCGACGTATGCCTATGGACTAGTTGTTATTCATTCTTAGTTGTAACATTATCAGTTATTTATTGACATTTTCACTAAAAATAAATAAATAATATTCTCACACTGGAATCATGGTCAAATCACAAATTTATAAATGACTTAAATAACTTATTGTACACGTGACTTAAATCATTGATAAATAAAGAAGCTTTTTGAAGAAAAAACAAAATCAAAATTATTAAAAAGTTTGGGTAAGAGATGTTTTTTCTTTTAAAAAAAAAAATAATAATTAGTTTTCGAGTGACTTGGTGGGTCAAGTTAGTTGAGGTGTCTTGGGGATAATTAGGTCCAATTTGGCCCTGCGGTTATTATGATTTTAGCAACTTATTTCTTAATATAAGCAGGTTGAGCTATTTGGTAAAATAGAATCAATCAGCTTATCAAGTTACCACTTCCCTATGAAGATATACAAGCTAGAAATTTGCTAATTCTATAATCTGTAGATCGATTTCAAAAGCATTTACATCTGTCCCAACTGGGGCCTTAGAGGTGGCAATGGGACTAGAGATGATACTTGCAACTCAAAACTGTTCTGAAGTCACTTCTACTCTTTGTTTTCAGGAAACTTATGGACACAGTCCTAGGCGTATTAGGAATAGTTGACTCAGATGAGTCTTCAGGAGGCTACAAGATTGATAAAGAGGACCTTTCAGTAAGTCTCAACTTAACAAGTTGTCACTCATCATATGGAAGGCCAGATCTTCTTGTCTATTGTTGTCCTCCAAGAAGTATAGCAGAAGAACCCGTCATTGATTTTCAATTTCCAGGTCCTTCAACCCCTCTAAGAATTCGGAGGCCAGCACACCGTGTTGGTCGTGGCTTCATTGCCAAGTACAAAAAGGCTCTCTTGATCATGAAGTCACTTCCCTACAGTGACCCTCGGAGTTTTCGTCATCAAGCTGATATGCATTGCATCTTCTGCACTGGTGCTTATGACCAGCCACATTCCCACCGCCCTCTCGACATCCATCGGAAATGGTTCTTTTTCCCATGGCACCGGATGCTGCTTCACTTCCACGAACGCATCATCGGAAGCCTAATTGGTGATGACACATTTGCTCTGCCATTTTGGAATTGGGACTCCCCTGATGGAATGGCAATGCCCGAATGGTACATGCATTCACCTTTTTTCGACAATCAGCGGGACGTTTCTCACTTCCCACCAAAAGTTAGTGATTTAAACTATGACTACGAGAAGACCGATGAGAATATGGAAAACAAAGAGCGGATGCACTTGAACATGGTGTTCATGTATAGCCAGATGGTGTCTGGAGCAAAGAAGCCAGAGCTGTTCATGGGGTGCCCTTATAAGAATAGTGAGGAGGGTGTTTGTGATGGCCCTGGTACAATAGAGAGTGCTCCTCACAACACAATCCATACATGGGTTGGTAGCAATTTCAATGTCATGAGGGAAGACATGGGAGCATTTTATTCTGCAGCTAGGGACCCTAGTTTCTATGCACACCACTCGAACTTGGACCGACTTTGGGAGGTTTGGAAGCAAATTCACAAGGTCGACTTGCAAACATTTGATCCTGATTGGCTCAACTCTAGTTTCTATTTCCATGATGAGAATTCACAGCTTGTGAGAATCAAAGTTCGTGATGTTTTGGATACTAAAAAGCTGAGGTATGTTTATGAGGAGGTTGATCTTCCATGGCTGAATACGCGTCCAAAGCCTTACTCTATTCCATCCAAAATTGCCAACCATGCACTGAAAATAAGAGAAAACAGAACCATTTTGTCTGCAGAATTAGGACCAGGTGGTCGGAATCTTGAGAGCTCCATAACAGTGAAGGTGGGCAGGTCTAAATTTAACAGAAGAAAGCAAGAGAAAGATGAGGAGGAAGAGATTTTAGTTGTTCATGGAATTGCTGTGAGAATTGATGAGTATGTTAAGTTTGACGTGTATATAAATGTAGTCGATGAGAGCAAAATCAAGCCGGGTTTCAGGGAATTTGCCGGAACCTTTGTTCACATACCTCATGGAAAGATGGATGATGACAGAAGGACCAATCTGAAGTTTGGTATTTCAGAAGTTCTTGAGGATCTGGAGGCAGATAGAGATGAGAGCATTTGGGTGACATTGCTACCCATGACGAAGTCATGCACTAACACAACAATTGATGGGATTCGGATTGAATACATGAGATGATTGATGCAAAATATGACAGAAGTTTTGGCCTTGCACCAGTTACTATATTCATTTTGCATTGTGTGATATAGAGAAACAAATTTATTGGGTACTTGATCTATTATTCTTACAATTTATACAGGTTGGCGTGCATGTATTACAATAATATGCATATGATTGTTTGATAATATTAGAAAAATAAACCTCAGTCTGCTATTGCTAATAAATCTGGGGCTGAATGCATAGCAGCAATTTTTAGCTGTTTTAGTTAAACAGATGCAGAGGAAATATATGAAAGAAATAAGGATGTTACATGAGGATATGAAAAAGAAAAAAGAAGAGTGCAACAAAATTCATAAGAAATACACAAAACCTGGGCAATATGTAATGCTTTTTTTTTTTTTTTTTTTTTTTTTTTTAAAGGGTTTGGAACCCAGCCGAGCTGGGAGGCTCAGCCCCACGCCCGGATCTAAATATTAAATAAGAAAAGCAACGGGGGGACATAACAACCTGTACCCTGAGCTGTTTACACAGGAGAGCAAGCAGCTGAAAATGAGAGAACAAGTTGGAACTCCAGAAAGGAGCCCATGAAAACACTGATTAAAGAACCAATTAATCTCGCAAGAAGAGAAAAACTGAAAACAAACTGTCATGAATAAGAGGAACCAAACTAGCGAACTGAACCAATTACCGAAACCGGTAGTCCATTTGGGCTGAATAGTCATGACCAAAAGAGCTAAGCAGGAAAGGCGGAATTGAATCCCACCAAGTTGGATTGTCATTTGTGGCGCCAAAATTAGCCAGCTTGTCAGCCACGCGGTTCCCCTCTCTATAGATATGGGAGATGTGCACTTGCAATTGACTAATCGAAGCAACACAGTTTTTCCATCTGGTACGAAGACGCCAAGGCACCCTAGATGGGTTATTAAGGTAGTGCATAACCAACATTGAATCGGTCTCTAACCTTAGAGGAAACCAGTTACGATCACTTGCCACTTTAACAACCGCCATTACTGCCAATAACTCAGTGTCAATGGCCCATGGCACAATTGCTTTACAAGAGAAGGCACCTAAGAAAGCTGCCTCACTATTTCTAAAAATGCCTCCGAAGCCAGCATGATTGGGATCACGAAAAGAGCCATCTGAGTTTGCTTTGAACCAATTATCTGGCGGGGGAGTCCATGTGACTGGAATATAACGAGGTGCCATGGGGCGAAGGGGGGAGATGCCCAATAGGCCAAAAATGGGAGCTGCAGTGGATGCCAGGGAGGATGAGGCAAATATCAACCCTGCAGATTCCCTTAGTGATAGGGTGAAGAACTGCTTAAATCTTGCTAGACAAAAGGCGCCCCATCAAACTTTATTTTGTTCCTTTCTT
Source organism: Rosa chinensis (assembly GCF_002994745.2). Taxonomy (NCBI): domain Eukaryota; kingdom Viridiplantae; phylum Streptophyta; class Magnoliopsida; order Rosales; family Rosaceae; genus Rosa; species Rosa chinensis. Next base: position 20,162,361 of record NC_037093.1, on the reverse strand, counting down.
GCCAGATGCACCAAAGGAGGTTGCAGACAGCTATGTACCACAATAACCTGGAGGAGTAATCGAGGAAGGATAGCAAATTATCAAGGAAAAAATCGCGGAGCGACGCACCCGGGGGAAACCGCAATCTGAAGAGATGGTGAAGCCAATGCCATAATGAACTGGCGATCTCACAAGTCTGGAAAAGATGCATACGTGATTCAGAATTTGTCCCACAGAGGAGGCATCTAGAACAAAGGCATGTACCTCGTATCTGAAGAAAATCATCTGTTTGAATTTTTCCATGCAAGACTTTCCAGGTAGTGACACTCTTTCTAGGCTGTATTGCAGCATGCCAAATGTGCTTGCACCATGAAGGGCCAGGCGTGGGATGATCCAAGGCGTTGTAAGCATCACTGGATGTCAGTGACCCTGACGCCGTTTCGGACCAAATAACCTGATCAGGGGAGGGCTCATCTGGAAGCTCAATTGAGCGGATGGACTGGGCAAGAGTAGGCAACGTGCGACAGAAGCTTGAAGGTAAGTTCCACCGCCCATTCGCAATGAAGCAAGATACTTTATCATTCAATAGCTTTTGGACCTCTTGAACATAATTGAGGGAAGAAGCAATGGTTTCCCCCAACCAATTGTCACGCCAAAATCTGATGGAATTGCCATTGCCAACTAGCCACTGAACCCCTTCCGACAACCTTGGCCAGAGCTTCTTGAGACCTAACCAAACCGAAGATTTTTTATAATAAGAGTATGGTTGCAGACCAATTTTTACAAACCGATCGTGCAGAAAATTGGTAGAGGTGGACGCACGAGAGGCAACGTCCCAACATCTTTTGAGAAGCAAGGCCCTGTTCAAAGTGAAAATATTTTTTAGTCCTAATCCCCCCTGCTCTTTTGGGGTACAGACTGTGTTCCAGGCGATGAGGGCGGAGCCATCCTTGAGAGGGTCCCCGTTCCAAAAGAAGTTCCTGATCCATCGTTGAACTTTCTTTAGCAGGGCCTTGGGCCATTCATAAACATGAAAACTGTATATCAAAATGCCATGAATCACTGAGGAAATGAGCTGTACTCTTCCTGCTTCTGATAATTGCCTACCTTTCCAAGAGTTTAGCTTACATCGCACTTTGTCCGCAATTGAAGCAAGGTGCTCAGGTTTCGGGTGTCCAATAAAAATTGGGACTCCAAGATATGTGAAGGGAAGTTTGTCCACCTGAATCCCCAATATCCGGCTAATTCTATGTTGTGTCAACAAAGCATGCTTGCCGAGGAACAGATGTGACTTCGTTTTGTTTATAACCTGGCCAGAATTCAAAGCATACTCATCCATAAAAGAAAGAAGGTTCCGCAGATGAGAAGGTTTACCTTGCACGAACACCATAATATCATCTGCAAAGAGCACACGAGAAGGCGGGGAGATGCCTGACGGCGCTGCAATACTTTTGATCTTATTTGTGGAGATAAGAGAGGAAAACCCTCGGCTTAGGACCTCCTCAGCAAGGCAGAAAAGTAAAGGCGATAAAGGGTCACCTTGTCTGACTCCTCTGGAGCATGTGAAATAGCCATAGGCCTGCCCATTGACATTAACAGATAGATAAGCTGATTTCAGAATGGCATGGGTATAAGTCACGAAGTTCGCATTGAATCCGAAGGCTTTTAAGACACATAACAAAAAGTTCCAATCCAGGGTGTCAAAAGCTTTGCGAACATCAAACTTAATAGCCACATTTCCATATTTGCATTTATGATCCAGCAAATTAATGCATTCAGAGGTAAGAACAATGGGGTCAGTGATGGAGCGCCCTTTGATAAATGCGCTCTGGTTGGGGGAGATGATCCGCGAAGCTATGGGACCAAGTCTATCTGCAACAATCCTTGTGATGATTTTAAAAACAAAATTAGCAAGTGCAATAGGGCGGAAGTCAGAGATGCTCTCTGAGTCATGTACCTTTGGGATGAAGATAAGGGTGTTCGAGTTAAAGTGAGGCAGAATGAACCCATTGTGAAAGAAACTTTGAGTTGCCCTAACCACATCATTTGCGACTACAGGCCAACAAAAAGTGAAGAAGTCTCCACCGAAGCCATCTGGGCCGGGAGCACTCTTCCCATCCATGCTCTTGACCGCTGCAAAGACTTCCTCAGGAGATGGCATAGCAAGGAGGGAAGCGTTTTCCTCATCTGTGACTAAGGAAGGGATGGTTCTCTCAACCAAGCCCGTATTCGTAATGCGTGGATCACAGGAGAAAGCCTCTTGGAAATGTTGTTCTATATGGGCAGCAATGGCAGGTTGATCTGTGAGCACTACGTCATTGACTAAGAGGGAGGATATAGAATTATGGAGGCGACGAATCTTTATCATATTATGAAGAAAAGTAGTGTTCCTGTCACCATCTTTTAACCAACGGATTCTAGATTTGTCCCTAAGCAACGTTGCTTGTAGAGACAAGTCCAAAAGATATTTGGCATGGGCTGCCGTTTCTACTGCAGTCCGCTCCGCATTTTGACCATGAGTTGAAATTTCGGACTGAATTGCATCCAAAGCGGCGCGGGAGTTATTCACCTGAACATGCACGTCCCCCACATTATCCTTGCTCCATGATTTTAACATGGATTTCAGAGAGCGCAACTTGGAAGCCAGAATAAACTGTGGACAACCAAAGAATTGTAGAGAGGCCCAGAAAGTCCGAATAAGCTCTAAAAAATTTGGCTTTTGCAGCCACATAGTCTGGAACTTGAAGGAAGGGCGCGGAACAAAACCCAACTTTGAACAAGATACCAAGATGGGACAGTGGTCAGAAGTGGCTTTTGTGAGAGTACAACAGTCCATCAGGTTCCAAGCATTCATCCACTGGAGGTTGGCAATTGCGCGATCTAACCTTACTTCCGTAAATTTATTAGACCAGGTGTAGCTAAGGCCCTGTGTGGGAATATCAATAAGGCCACATGAAGTGCATGTTTGACTAAACTCAAGGCAGGAAGTTGCGTTTGGAGGACGACCCCCACGTTTTTCATGTGCACCCAAGACACAGTTAAAATCACCAAGGACAACCCATGGGCACTGGCCATGCAAAGAGTGAATGTAGTTTAGCTCCTGCCATAACTGACGTCGACCCCCAACTGAAGTTTTGGCATAAACTGACGTAAAGATACAAGGAACTCCCTCATAGGAACAGGAGACAGTAATCTGTTGGTCTGAGCTCAAAATGACCTGTGTGCTCAAAGCTTCCTGACACAAGAACCACATGTTGGGGGCTTGGCATCCCCGGTTATTAGTAGTTACAAGTTTAAGGCCCAAGGACCTCCAAAAAGAGAAAGGAATAGATGCAAAGTTAACAAAGGGCTCTGAAATACAAACAATGAGGGCTTTCTGTGATCGTACCATACTAGCAAGGGCACGCTGAGAGTCGTCGTTGCTGATGCCGCGTGCATTCCAATAAAGGATTTTCATCAGAAACGCTTGAGACTAGCTCCCTTACGAAGGAGAGCACGTCCCGCAGGTTTATGAGAGATTATTTTCATTTTTGCTTTCTCATTTTGCTTCAGCAATTTCTTCGACTTCTTGTGTAGGACGGGAATGAATTCACCTTCCTCCAAAGGGTCAGTTCTAGCTCCCATCTGATAGTCACTTTGATTACAGTCTGCCATAATAATTGGTGGAACAACTGAAGAAACCACGGGAGTCGACGTAGAGCTAGCAGGTTGGAGATCAAATTCTGTTTCCATCCAAGTAAATCCAGGCGGGACGCTGTCACTTGAATCAGATTGTTGCACGGGCACAGCAGTCATCACCGGCTCATCCAAAACTGGAGTAGCAGTGAGAGCTGGAATTGCAGTGATAGATGGAGCTGCTGGGAAAATCTCGACATTATTCAAAACAGGTGAAGCCATCGTATCTTCAACGTCGTGCCTTAAGGTTGCTGTTGTGGTTGCCGGCCGTGGCGAAACATCAGGTTGTCTGGCTCTGACTGGTCTCCTAATTGCACCTCCAAGCTTTGAATTGTGCTGTGACTTGCGTGGTCGATGATTCCTCCTTCTCTTCAGGTCAGAACGCTCTGTTGACCTTCCCCGCTCGTTTGGGATAGCAGCCACAGTGTCGACCGATGCCACAGAACGGCAAGAACCAGCGACATGACTTGTTGTAACCTACAGCTATATACCAAAGCTTAGAAGCAAGGTTCTAGTATTGGTTACCCTATATAGAGGAATTTGAATATAGAAAATGATGTATGGTCCACACTCTCAGTGCAAAAAGGTTATTTTTCAGGAATATCAACATATTTGCACAAAACGGGAAAAAGGAGAAAAAAAGAAGAAGATGGGTACATGATCTTATTAACAAATCCTTGGCAAAATAACAGAAGCTCAGAAACAGTAAAAGATGATATATGAATAGAACAAGTACCCTTGAATACAAACCCCTTCCTGAAAGATAAAGCAGACGCTTGGGACTGGCTTTATTTAGCTTCAAGTGGCTCTCTCATGCTTGGACCTGTGATTACACAAATAACCTATTGGTTTCTTCAGCTACTATTTCCCTAATCAAGCTCGCTTAACACCCATTTTTTAAGTCCCCATCTCAGTAATGAGTATTTAATTTGCTTACAAGTTTTCTTATGCAACCGCTACAATTTCTACCTACTGTTGATTACACCACCTCCATCTATGCTTTTACTTGATTCATTGTCAGGACAGATTCGAATTGTGTGTTTCACCAAGTCTCCACCAACTCCGGTACATATTGTCTTCTGTTGATACATATATACATTAATCAACATTTGAATGCGATCGTCTTTCTCATGTCAATCTGTCTTTCTGATGACACATGCAGTCACCTTTGAATAAATATTAGAGTACAAGGAGAAAATTGACATGTTTTGATTGATGTTCGTTAGGAAACCACTTCAAGATCGTTTCTCTGTCCAAATCCTTAAACATTCCAATCCCGAGTTCCTGAAATCTCTCTAGCTCTAAAGGAAAAGGAAGAAAAAGGTAAAAAGTCCCCACTGGATGTAGTATGTACAAGGGGTAATGATTCTCAGAGGGCTGTTCAGAGGCTCCACAAGCGATGGGGGACCGGAGGGGGTTATTATGTTGAAGCATATGCAATCTTTTTTCATATAAGGAAAGCCATTTTACCATTCGATCAGGATGTATTGCACTGCTCTCATTGAATCGGGTTATTTTGTCCCACAATCACTTCATGGATAGTACAAAATGAAACTTCAAAGAGTTAACTAAAAATAAGTCAAACTTACTTTGAGCTCAACAAACTTTCTAGTCGAAACTTATCCCGAATGACCACGGAAAAAGAGTCAAAACTTCTCAACTGAAAAAATGCTTCCCTCCATGCCTACGGTTTTGTAACCAAAACTTCCAAAATAACTGAGGAAAATAGATGCCTCCCTCACCACCCTACAAGTAGAAGTTTCAATAGGGCCATCCTAATATATAGGCCGTTCTTTGCCTGTCTGAAATAGGCAGCTCTCAGATCCCCATCAACATCAACAGTAATCTGATGACATTCAGAGATGCAATGATTACCTATTAGCTAAATCAATCAACATAAGGCCTGCTAAAGAGGGCAAAATCATTTAGAAAACCCTTACCTCATCAAGTCTAGGCAGAGGGTGCATGACCACAGCATGCTTCTGCATCACCTCTAACACATGACGGTCCACAATGTACTTCCCTCGAGCTTCTTCATAGAGATCGATTCTTTCTCCAAACCGCTCACGCTGAATGCGAGTTTGATAGAGAATGTCACACTTAGATGCAACTTCCATCAAATCAGCACTTTCTTCCCACTCAACTTTCCTTGATGTTAAATAATCTTTTATGTCATTCTGGAAGTTATAGAAAAAGTGAGAATCCAAATCTCCTACATTTCGCATACTTTCCAGACTTGCCTTAAATATGATGAAAACAAAAACATAAGCAAAATAAAGTGACACCCTGTTCGGAAATTTACCTTCATTTTCACTGCATCAGGAGAGACGAAGTAGATCTTGACATCATTATACCTGGCAAGCAAGTATGCAAGTGAACGCACTGTCCTTCCATTGGCAAGATCTCCAACAAGTGCAACTTTTATGCCATCCAGCTTTCCTATCTCTCGTTCAATAGTATAGACATCCAAAAGGGCCTGTGGAGATGAGCAAAGCATCTAACTCAATAGGTTACAGGATTACAACAACCAAATAAAAGATACTAAAACTAACAGGACCTAATGCCAGCAGTATGCCTTAGTATGAGACGAGACCATCATTATGCTTGTACCCGCATCTGTAATGGACTCAGTGCAAACTAGCATCTATTTTATTATAAAACAGTTTCCTTTCGTATCCACACTTCTTTTTCTCTCCCAAAACTATCTCTATTATAAACTAAATTAAAGAATGCTTTACCCTTCATCATTGTACAAAGGGAATTTTATCTACCAATAAATATAGCATTGACAGTTCCTCAGTCAATTGCAACGGCTGATTACGGGATTTCTACGTGCCATGACCCATATCACTTTGCCTCAGTTAATTGCAATAAGGACAATTTTCTGTGTACCTGAGTTGGGTGTTGTCCAGGACCATCTCCTGCATTAATTACAGGAATGCCAGCAGTTGCTGCTGCTCTTTTGGCTGCACCACTCTCAAAGTGGCGCATCACAATTATATCCGAGTAACCCTCAACGGTTCTTATACTATCTGAAAATCAATCACCCATGTCACTGTTTAATCATAGTAAAATCATCTCTAGAAATCTAGTGAGTGGAAGAAGAACATACCTTCAAGTGTTTCTCCTTTAGCTGCTGAAGAAAACTCCCTTGCATTTTCAGTTGTCAAAACTTCTCCACCTAACCGTTTCATGGCAGACTCAAAGGACAGCCTAGTTCTAGTAGAGGGTTCATAAAAGAGAGTAGCCATGAGATATCCCTTAAGAATTTGGCTTCCCGGTGATCTTTTTTCAATCTTCTCCATATCACGTGCAACTTCAAATATAGCACCCAGAATATCTCTATCAAACTGTTGAGCTTCAATCACATCATCAAGTTGAAACTTCTTCCCCACCAAAAAGGAAGGTGAATTTTCAACTTTCAGTGCACGACACAAAGTCTCACTTTGTGAGAATTTCTCATTGGGTAACAACCTTGGATGTTTTAGGTGCATTGAGTTGGAGTGACTGAATTGCTTACAGACAAGGTCTGAATAATTGCACTGGAACTGTTTATAGTCTGTCTTTGTTTTCTGAAACGGCATTACCCCTTGGATCGAACATGAAAACAGGGATGATGAAGCAGCCATTATGTAGAATCCAATCAATCGAAGCCTCTGCATATACCATAAAACTGAAAATGAATCTCATGGTAGAAATCAAAACTATACGAGGCTGAATAGTTTGATATGAAGAACAAAAATCCTATCATTAGTCTGCATAGAACATTCACCAGGAAATCGCACACTAGTAATCCTTGCATATTTTACATACACTTGGGTACAAAATAGAGAAAAGTAAAATAAACGAGCCCAAGTTTTAATCAAGGAACTCCCATCAAATTCATAAAGCCCATTTCAGACATCATTGTTCTACTGAACAACAGTAGTCTCAGGCAAAAAAACCAATGAACAAGGAAAATGCACTTGACATTGAGCAAAACAAAAAGAACATTAGATAGTTAAACAGGAGAGTCTCAAGCATCATAAACCTTTCTGAACAACTTAAACAGAAATCAACAGCGCAGATTTAGTATATCATTAGAGCCCAACAAAAGAACCAAGCCAAAATCACCAACAGAAGCTACCTTCTTCCCTTTAGAATGCAAAATCAAACCCCCAGCAAAACCAACAACTAGTTTGATGGGTTTATAAGCAAAATCATCATTATTCCCACGCTTGGTTGATGGGTTTAGAGCCCAAAAAAGAACCCACTTCCCCAAAGTTGAAAACTTTATCAGCTTTATAGTCTCATATACAGTTTTCTAAGTTAAAACGGATCATCTCACCTATTTGGATGGTAAGAAAAATGAAGAGACCAAAAAGATGAACACCGGTGCGCCGCAACACAGACAAATCAAAGGAGGATGAAAAAGAACCAGAGAGCGAGAGAGAGAGTTGTCAGTTTGCCTAGAAAGGAAGGAAGGAAGTCTGGATTTTGTAATTGGCGTGAAAAACGGCGCAGTACCAGACTCTCAGCTCTCAGTGCATATTTTGTCGACTAAAATGCTAATTGCTCCACTCACAGATAATTTTCATTTTGTTTTTCCTGCATTAGGCACTAAAGAGATATTATGGTGCTGTTAGCTCCCATCCAATGTTTTAAATTTCTCCGAAACTGCCGAAATTTCCATAATTTTGAAGTACCGAAATGAAATTCATATGCTATATCATTTCCGTCAGAAGTTTTCTGAAATTTTCCTAAATTTTCCGTACATTTCCACGAAATTCTTAATTTCCAAAATATCTACACACACAATATATATTTAAAAATTCACACCGAAATTTTGTCCGAAATTTCTCTAAAATTTCTGTTAAATTTTTATGTCACCTACAATGAATTTTTACTTCATACTTTTATAGAGAAAATATGAAATTTTGATTTTTTTTTATTTTTTTTTGCAATTAAGTTGAATACAACAAAAAACCTTTTTGTTTTTATCTGCTATAAAGTTGAATGCTCCAACCACAACATGATTTCCTTTTTGCTTTGTCTCAAATATTGTATGCTTCATACACTGTAATATCATATTAGGTAATTCCACAATATCCAATATATGGATTGCATGTGGAAATGGAACAACACGTACACATACAATAACCATGTGATGAAGTACAAAAATCATTTCCAAAATTCATGTACTTGGGAGCAGTATTGTATGATACTAAATGAAAACAGTTCAACCAGCTACATCGAACCACATCATAGTAGCTTTTATATTCCTTTTGTTGTACTTGTTCATTTTCATTCACCGGGGTTTTGGTTTTACGTGCTCTCCCCCACCCCTTGTAATTTTCTAATTATTAAAAAAAGTAAATCATATTTACATTATCAATATACAACACATAGATAAAAACTCTAGTTTAGCAACCTACTACAGTACTAATTAATTACTCGTCTATATAAAATATCATAATTCTATTATAAATGTATAATTTTAGAGATGTTACATTGTAAATAGGTTTATTATAAGTTAGTTTAGTCTATGTAAAAGTTTCATTCAAAAATATCATTTTATAAATGCAATTAATTAGATTTCTTTATTTTTAACCGAAATTTCCACCGAAATCGAAACTTTCTCTGAAATTTCCTTAAATTTGAAGTATCGAAATCGAAACAGAAACCGAAACCGAAATTTGAAACCTTGCTCCCATCACAATATGATAATGTCACGTGATAATTATTTATTTATTGTCGCTTCTATATATAAATATATAGATAAAATATCTTTTTGAGTCAATTAGTTTTAAGTTTAAAAATCATGACTTATTTTGAATGTAATCCGGACGAAATTTTTTATTAATAGCAGTCCAATGACTAGGCATCCACATCAGCTTACTTTCTTATGTTAGTATGATGAGTCAACTTCTACTTTTTCACATACCGAATTTACCCATAACAATATTGCTGAAAACAATCAATAATTTATGAGTCAATTAATAGAGAGTTAATGTTGTTTTTCAATTAATTTAGTATTTATAAAAGCCATACCAATTATGTCATTAGCATAACAAAACACTTAATTGATGCATCATCATTAAAAAAAATTATAACTTGAATAAAATGATCATACCCCACCATCATTTTACTTCATGATCGAACTACGAGTACAAATTATTTGCACAGAGATATCATGATCCTCACACATTTTTGGTGAACTATCCTTTTATATTATATTATTAACAATTAACTATTTTTGTTTTGATATGCTTTGCACAAATTGATTTTCAAAACTTATCATTGTTGTCCAGTACCATTTGGTCTAGTGGCATAAGTCTCTCTTTTGTAAGTGAGAGGTTGTGAGTTCGACTCACAAAAAAAGACTAGTTGTTGATGGGATCAAAAAAAAAAAAACTCATCATTGTTCCCACGTCTCATTCAAGATTCTAAAAACTAATTATAAGTTTCCTTGACTTTCTAACGAAAAAATTGTTGAAATATTTTGAAAGTGTCATTTTCATTCAAATTAGTCTGATATAACACATAAGTTTGTGATATTACAAACAGCAATTTGCATTCTAACCCTCTCTCTAGAACGCCTCGATGAACCCCTCTCTGTAGAACGTCGTTGGTTGCGTAGAAGCCTGTCAGGCTGTGCTCCGGCATCGGCGACTGCCTTTGGCCTTGCCTGCGCATGTTGGAGGTGGTCGAATTGGTAGCTTAGTTAGGAGGCGTGCTTCCGACTCGGAGGTTGAGATCGGTGGGTGTTTCTACCGCCTCTCTCCCGGTTGCAGGTGGTGGTTGCATCATGGCATTGGGACAGGATCGAAGTGGGCATAAGTCCTTGCAGGGGCGGAGGTGACGTCTGGTGGTAGTCAGCGGTCGGCCGGTTGGGTTTGATTGTTTTGATTGGTTGGCTGACGACGATGATCGAACGTTGGTTTCGACTCAGGCAAAGGCGTTTTGGCCTGGATCGGGATCGCGGTCATTCTCCGTTGGTCGGGCGGCGATGGGTCGTGTTGCAGGTCTGATGTCACTGATTGGGAGGTGGAGGTGGAGGTGGAGGCGTGGTGAGGCAGGTCTGCAGCTTGGGCCGGGGGGGGTAGGTATGGCCCACTTTTGGTCTGACCTTCTGGGTTTGGGCATTGGTTGTGGGCCTTTTTGGGCTGAAGCTTGGGTTAGGGTTCTCTTTGGGCCCTGCCTTGTGTTGTTTTTTCAATTTACTTTACTTTGTCTTCTTTTGTTATGGGTACCCTAGGTTTGTTTTACTCTCTAATTTTGTTAGGGAACTACGCACTTTCGTGCCTCTAGCAAATCCTTTAGAGTAATAACAACAGAGGATTCTCAAGATAAGGGCAAAAGGAAGCTTTTGGTTCCAAGGTCTCCTTGCCTAGTACTTGAAATTGAGTCTTTTACTATTTGCTTCTTAGTTCTATCTAGTTGTACACCAATTGAGGTCTCTAGGCGGCTAGGTTTACTTTTCAAAAAGAGGCTTGTAATGAGGTTTTGATCTCTTGTATGTAGGCTCAATAAGTGAGCGCATGTGTTAGCAGTGAGGGTCACCTGTCCTTTGTTTGGTAGCTTATACCACTTATGATTTTGGTGTAAGACAACATTTGATGTACGTGCCTTCTGGCCATAGATAAATGAATGAAGTTATCTATTTCCTCAAAAAAAAAAAACACATAAGTTTGTGATATATACTTCTTAAAAATCAATTTTTAGTGTAGTCTACACGTTTCATCTAAACCCAAAAATCAAATATAAAATTATTCTTTCGCTATACAACTTGTGCTTTTCGGTGTTAGTGTCACGTCCGGGACCTGGTATAGGTGATTTTAAGCACCTAATGCCGAATGTGTGAGTGTTTTAAAGTAGAATGTAAATAAACTATTTCTTCTAGGCTATTCATTCTAGGCTCGTCTTACTTAGTCCTTCTCTAAACTTGTGTCATACCTGAACAAAAGTCTATAGGGGTAAGCTTACGCTAACTAGTGCCAAACATTTTCAAGTCATTATTATCTGGTGCTAATCGAACAGCTCTATTAGCCCATCTGAAATTTGGTTCCACGGGTTAAGCTCAACTACACAAAAGAATTTATTTCCCTTAATTCACTTGGATTTCAAGATTTCAATCCTTCCAAACTCCTTGTACAATCTATATGGACATTTCTCAATGTGGATGTACCATGAATGACAACATAATCATTACAACACATGCTTTTATAGAAAGCGATAACACTCAAGATTGAATGAAATCATGAATTGATAAGAAGTATGGATCAAATCCATATACATTCATGAATCGTTTCGTGAAGAGCAATACTCTCTACGTGGTTCAAAGAAGTAGTGACAAGGGTCTGTTTTGTAGACCTCCAAGATATCATGATCTTACCATGGTAAACATATAACCAGTTTGTGAATGACCTTTATGTGGGTCAGAGAGGTACCCAGTATCAGCAAAACCTTCCAAAACACTAATGTCGTTTTGGGATGGGGATGGAGGACGTAGGCCAGTGTTGGCTGCGTTCCTGGTGTGTGAATCCATTATCTCTTTGTATAGAACAAGTTCATACCAATCGTACTTCTCAAGTATCGAAAGATATCTTTTACACTAATCTAATGGCATTGCGTTGGTGCAAAACTATGTCTAGCTAACAAGTTCACAGCAAATGAGATGTTTGGTCATGTGCATTGAGCTAAGTGCAATAATGCACCTATTGTACTTGAGTAGGGCACTTCTGCCTCTGGCACATCTTCATCATCATCCTTCGAACGAAGAGGATTCCTTTTAGGATCAAGACTACAAACGATCATGGGTGTGCTTGAAGGCTTGACATAGTCAAAATGTCTACGAATCCATCAACACAGTGATCAAGTTCCAAACAGAAACAAAACTGTGTTCTCCCAAGATCCTTCATCTCAAATTTGGATTTCAAGTGATAAGTGGTTTTCCTTAACTCTTTAAGGGCTTTCAATGAAGATCATGTCACCAACATGAACAGCGATAGAATATGAAACTTGTCATGGAAACGAGTGGGCATATCCCTTCCCAATCAAGTAGTCACTTTAGTGAGCATATCAACCTCATTTTAAATGCGCTCCATAGTCTAGAGCCACTTAACTTGGGTGAATGAAGTTCATCAGGAACCTTCATGTATATTCTATATCTAGATCCTCATAAAGATACTTAGTGATCACATTCATAAGTTGCATGTTCAGTTATTCGGAAACTACCAAACTGACAGGGCAGTGATCACATTCATAAGCTGCATGTTCAGTTATTCGGAAACTATCAAACTGACAGGGTAGTGGAGTGCAATGACATCCATTACGGGAAAATATGTCTCATTGTAGTCGATTCCAGGGCATTTGTGAGAAATCTAGCGCCATAAGGCGAAATTACCATATCTTTTTCTCATCATGCTTTTTAATGAAGACCTATTAGACAACAGGTTTTATGTTAGAAGGTGTCGGCATCACTGGCTCGAAAAACCTTATCCTTCATTAGAGAATCCAACTCAGCCTGGATCGCATCTTTCCATTTAAGCTAATTCTCTCTATGTTGGCATTCATTCATCAATGGAGCGTGATTCGATATCATTGGACTCAACAAACTCATGCGCTACGACATGCACGAATACATCATTAATCATGATGGAGTTTCTATCCCACGTCTCATGTACACTAGTGTAATTTTCAGAGAGCTCTTTATTCTCAAGAATAGGTTTTGTTGTTGAGGCATCCCCCAACGTTAACCATAATCCAGAACATTCTCATGAGATAGATTTTGAGTATCGATTATCAAAGGATTAAGTTGTGCCAAAGTATCCTTTGAATCCACGGGCCTCCCACGCATCCTAGCTGGAGCCATGTCCTATAACGCCAGAGTGCCACTCTTTATAGCATTAGTGTCATGCCTACCTCCGTGTAGGGTGACGCTACATCCTCTCGTAGGGACGTTCATCCTTGCAAGCATGTTTGCAGCAGATATGTGTGATCTCGTCACTTTAGAGGGGATCGAGATGAGACATAATAGGACAGACCACGACAATTCATGTTGTTCCTGTTGAACATTCATGTTCTTATCTACACTTAACGACGAGAAGATTGTTTCATCAAGTGGCAATCCACAAATCTAGTGATAAAGAGATCACCTAGCAAGGGTATTAAGTGGTGGACGACTGTTGGAGTCTCAAATCCAATGTATTTGCCTATTCGTCTGTGAGGACCCATCATGGTGTGCTGTGGTGGCTCAATTGGCACATAAATGGCGCACTTAAATATGTGTACGTACGAGATACTTTTACTCAGTCACTAGATGTAACGCAAAGATAGATTGTGTGGCGATGAGTCGTAGTCGAATTAGCATAGCTGCATGCGATATTACATCACCCCAAGCAAATATAGGGAGATTGGTAAGCATTACCAATGTCCGGGCTACCATCGTAGTCGTTTCCACTAGACCATTTGGGTGTATACATAGGAATATGATGTCCAACATCAATTCCAATTATATGCAATAATCATCTAAAATCTTCGATGTAAACTCTCTAGCATGGTCAAGTCGAATTGACTGAGTGGAATGATCCGAAGAGTGGCCTCGTTGTCATATGATATGTGCTAAGAGTGCAGTATAAGCAGCATTACAAGGGGACAATGGCACAACAAGTGACCAGCATGTTTGCGCGTCAACCAACATCATGAAATATTTAAACGTCTGCAAGTTGGTTGAATCAGTTCACAGAATCCCCTCAGATTCTATGTAAGAAATGAATGAGTATTTTTGTATCCTTTGCATAGGACGGTCTCGATCCTAATTTCCATAAGGAACAGGCTTTGTAGAACGAACGAGAAGCCTTAGAAGCAACCAATAAGGATTTTGGTTAGGCCTTAGCGTCTGAAACGCTATTAGAAGCAAAGTTGGTGATTGCAGCATCACCTATGGCGCCATCACCATGATGGACACCATCCATGGCATCATGGATATGGACTGCACCAACCCTAGGCGGGTGATGGACGGCGGCAGCGCCAGAGGCAGCTGCGGCGGTCACACTTAGTCAAGGAATCAACATTTGATTCTTGCTTCATTTGCTCGGAAAAAAAAATGGATGTCTGTGTGAAGTCTTTAGTAGATGGATCATAATATCATGACTAGAATGACCTATCCTATCATGACAAGCCAATATATGTCTAAATCCAAGAGATCTTCTCTCATAACTTGATTGGACTCAATAGCCCGAATAGTGGTGACATAAAGTCCACTAGAGAGACACATAAGTTTCTCTAAGATGTGTCTTTGTTCGCAATCATTAGAGGTAATGCAAAGGAACTCTTTTCAGTTCTCTATATGCATTTCCGCATGGAATCCGTTGGCTGGAATAGCTCTATAGGGTTCGATTTGCCCTAGGAGCTTAAATGGTTTATGTGATAGTAATCAAGGTGCCATTTGGTAAGAGGAATTTTGGTCATTCCATGTCCTTGAACTAATCTTAATGGCCCAGCCATCGTAATCACAAAGTAATATTCTCAGAATCTCAAATGGAGTCATAATGAAAAGAACTAAAAATTTTATTCATAAGCCAACGGTGTACATTATTGTTTCTTTGACCAAAAGAAAATCTAATCCAAAACTTGCTAATGCAAAACAAAGGTAGTCGTTTAACTTCTTTCGGTAACTCCAAAATAAATATGACCAGGTAAGTAGAGAAATGTCAGCGGAGTAAAGCTCATCTTAAAACCTTTCTAGACATCATACTCACTTTGGATGAGCCTAGTTGAAGAAAAACTAAACCAATGACATTTAGTACAAAATATATGGCAATTGCCTATTACATCTCTTGGAAAATAAAGACTTTATTCAAAATCGCCAGTCTCTTGATCCCGGCCTGATTTGAAGTCTTTAACCCTTAGTTCGAGATCACCTTTTTGATCCTCTTGTTCCATGTTTGCTTTCCTTGCTTCACGATATATACATCTTGTACGTATGCATTTGCAACATTCTAGGATGCATTACATGCCTTTGCCTAATGTCCGGACACTCCACATCAAAGACAAAAATCTTTGTGCTCAGCCCCCTTGATTGAGGTGCTTTGAAAGCATTGTAAGGATGGAGCGCTCTTAGTGTTGGTGGAGTCACCAACATGACCAGAGGCATTGCCTCCCTCTCTCTTTCCACGTTGACCTCTTCAGTTCCATGTATGCTTATTTTGGCGGTTACCTTCCCAAGTAAAGAAATTATATGGACCAAAACGTCCTGAAGTATCCTGAGGATTAGGGTTTCTCTCCTAGCACCCTTCCTTAGGGGCGCGACTATAATTGGACTACGGAATATACTTAGTTCTCACGGGTCTCGAATTATAGTTTTTCACAAAGATGTTGTCATGCTTTTTAGCGACATTCATGTCTCCAATGAGGTCATGAAACCTTGTGATCCATTCTACAGTAACATCGATTTGATAGTTCTTAGCAACGATCAAAGCAGAGACGGAAAAGGTAGAGAGAGTCCTCTCAATCAACATCACATTTGTGATCTCTTTACCACAGAATTTCATTAAGGATTTAATGTGAAATGCTTCTGAGTTGTAGGTAAGAACAGTCTTGAAATCACAGAAGCGGAGATTATGTCATCTCACTTCTAGTCAGGACGCAAGGAGTCACAGACGTTGCCAAAGTGTTCTTCGAGTGAGACCCACAGCCTTCTAGGGTCTTTTTTATTCAGATACTCGTACTGGAGCGAATCATTAGGGTTTAAGATGAGGGCTTTCACCTTATTTCCCTCTAAGCTACTCTATTTTCTTCCTAAGCTTAAGCTTGCTCAATAGTTAGCACGTCTTGGCTAGGCTCAAGAATCATTCCCAGGATTCCTTGAGCCTTGAGATGCTGGTGGATATCGTGAACCTACTTGTGATATCCAGAGCCAGTTTTCCCCAATATAGCAAAGTCCAATTTGCTCAGTTTACTCATCTTGAAAAGGAACAAGAAAATGGGTTAGTTTTGGAGCGAAAAAGCTACCACGATGCGTAATCGCTCCCAAGAAATTCAGTTCCAAGAGATCTTGGATTAGATCGAAACAATGATGTGTGTGATCAATCGTATATTCTCTACAAACCTTAAGTTTGGAGATCTCAACAAGCTCCAAGCTTGGAGATAACATGAACCCTCACAATTCGGCTTAATTCTTCCCACAAAAGAAGAAGTGGGAGGTAGAAGAAGGGATATTGGAAGTCCTCGAGAAAAGAAAAGAAAGTAAATTACTTGAAAGCGGGAACTTTTATAAAAATTTACCTTGAAAAAGAGTCATCGGAAAAATGGCCAGAAATTGTTGGAAAGTGGCCGGAAGGATCGCTGGTGGCTGGCGATGGCCGGAGGCTTGCGAGCGCTAAGCAGTGACTGTGTGGAGGCTGTACAGGGCCTATGCGCTGAGGCAGGCACAGGGGTGCTCAAGCAAGGCCAACCAGACCAGTTCAGGTTTTCCAATGGCCGGTTCGGGGCTTTTCTGGCAGAACTGGTAGTTTCGCCACTGGTTCTGGACCCTTAGGATCGAGGGCTTCAAGGTGTGCGGCGGTGGAAACTAGGGTTTGAAGGTTACAAAATTAGGGTTTCAGGGTTAGGACTTCGTGTTGATAGTGTGTTTTAGGAAATCAGAAATTTGGAGAGAATGAGTTGTACTTTCATTGATAAGGACAAAATACTGTTTACTCCCTATACTTATAGGGAGTCGACGTTTCAGTCCCTCACATTTCAATTTCACCTAAAAACTCCCTAAACTTTCTAATTTCACCCAATTGGTCCTTGCCGTCAATTCTCCGTCAAAATCTCTGTTAAATTGCTGACGTGGCATCCCTTACACACTGAAATGTCTATTATACCCTCACTTTTTTCTTTTCTTTTATATTTATTTTTTCTCTCTCTTATTTTTCCTTTTTTCTTTTTACCTATTCTTCTTCCAGCTCTCTCCTCCTCTGTTTATCTCTATCTTCTTCTTTCAAAAACGAACCCAGCTCTCTCTCCATCTCCAGACCTTCAATGAAGAAGAGAAAGATTCAAAACTCAAAAAAAAAACAAAAAGGGTAGAGAGAGCAAAGGAGAGGAGAGGTCGGATTATCTTTCTTCAACATGATTAGCCTCCATTAACTTCTCATATATTTCCACATCTGCCTCTCCAGATCCTCCATTGTTTTTACAGCCTAACTTTTCATAGCTGCTAATCCACAACCCAGAGAATCATGAGAATCAAAACCACTATAAGCTAGAACATATAATCCACAACCCAGAAAATCATGAAAATCAAAACCACTGTAAGCCAGAACATATAATGCACAACCCAGAAAATCATGAGAATCAAATTCAATTTCTACACTCGAATTCAAAGCTTACAGTGTGGACACAAAAGTCGAAAAGGGTATTCACCCAACTGAGAAATAACATCAAATCTGCAAAAGGGGTGATACCTTTCTTCTCAAATGATCACGACCCGAACTTCGGAGCCCCGAAAGCCTAGGACTTTCATAACATCTTCGGCGGCTCGGCCATGTTTTCCAGCAATTCTGCCGGCTCCGAACCTTTCAACTTGGATTCCATGTATGGTGAGCCCACTGATTCAGCCTCCAAGGTCGCCGATTCCGACCCCGTTTTTAACAAGCCAGTTTTTTATGATGCCGGACGGCGACACCATGCCAGCAAATCCCGCCGCCGAAGCTCTGACCAGACACGACCCCGTAGGCCTTGATCCTGGTGATGGCTGCCACGGAGATCGTCGTCAGGTTCCCCACCACCTCCTCAGAAACCTCCATTTGGTTTGAGAAAGCAAAACAGAATATAGAACACAGATCGATGATTTGTTACCTGGGTTTGGATTCCTTTACTAGTGTGGAGGTTTTGGCCAGTACTAGTGTGGAGGTTGAATTGATGGAGAGAGAGCTGTGTTCGTTTTTGGAAGGATGGAGATAAACGGAGGACGAGAGAGCTGGAAGGAGAATAGGGAAAAAGAAAAAAAAAAGAAAAAAGAAAAAAAAAGAGAGAAAAAATAAATATAAAAGAAAAGAAAAAAGTGAGGGTATAATAGACATTTCGACATGTAAGGGATGCCACGTCAGCAAGTTAACAGAGAATTTGATGGAAAATTGACGGTAAGGACTAATTGGGTGAAAGTAGAACGTTTAGGGAGTTTTTAGGTGAAATTGAAATGTGAGGGATTGAAACGTCGACTCCCTATAAGTATAGGGAGTAAACAGTATTTTGTCCCATTGATAATATGGGTCTCTTTATATAGTGGATTACAAGCAAAGAATCTGCGTCTTACAAGGTCACTAAATCATACAATGATTCAAATATCTCCATAGATATCGGTAAGACTAACCCAGCATATTACAACTCAGACAAGTAATCAGAGTTTGAGTCAGACACACAAACTAGCTGTCCTTAAACAATTTAATTTTTTTCTCAGTTTTGAAATAAAGAGTACATACCAATTGTATGCCCCTGTTTCATAGATAAGAATAGTACAAGAACGACTATGTTTCAACAATTATAGCGCTAAGTAGTCTATGCTAATAAAAAATACCTCGCTTTGTAGGCAATCTAAACTACCTAACTTTACAGGCCGAGCATGCAATTGTGGTACTGTAAAGTCAAGCACTTCTATGAAGGCTTATAGAGACACCCTTAAGTAGCATATACATTATTCTAAATTAATCAAACTAGGCAATTAGGGAAAAACCCAACAAATATTGCAAAAAATGAGAATTAAGTCGTAGGCCCAAAAGCCCACAGCCCAACCCTTCCCTTTCCTATTCAAACTGGGCCAGACAAATGCTTCCGCAATTCGACGGTCGGATGGGCTGCTAGGACATGACTAGCACCACCGCACTCCAGCCAAGACGGCGCACCGTAATTTCGTTGCTATCAAAGTTGCTATCTGCCGCTACCTTCACTACGACCTAGAACATGACCTGGATCCTCACCTGCAACTCAAAGTTGTCGCTACTACTTGTCGACATCAACTTCGCAGCCACCGTCACCTCACTTCAAAACCCAAAAGAAGACCCCGAGATCTTCCCTTCCTCCTCAGTCTCTCTGATATCTCGTCCAAAGATTGCCGCTGACGAACTTACAAAGAAAACAGTCACCATCGTTCTTTAGACTCGAAGACAAAGGCCGCTACGCAATTGGAGACAAGCCCAAGTCGCCGCCGCTTGCCTGAAAAAGCCAACCCTAAGAGAGCCGCCTAGGGTTAAAGCTCTTCCGATGTGGATGAAGAGTTATTCGGTAACAAGAGCACAAGAGTTTTTTTTTTCCCCCGTATTGTAGGAGCTGAAAGTGACTTAATCATATAACACTCGAGGAATTGCCATCAAAATTCACACTTGGAAAGAACAGGTTCAGTTAGACATTTTCACAAATAGTTAGACATTTTCACAAACGGTCAACACATAAATTGGCAGAACACCATGCTAAAATTTTGCATTACAGAAGATCATACAATTATTGAAAGTGGAATACAAATATATGCACTCAACAACAATTTAAACCCTATTATTGTTCAATCTTAAGCATGTGTCGTTGTTCAACAACAATCACCAATAGTAAAGAACAGAGGACGCACTAGTGTAAAAAAGTAAGAATTTTTGCAACATTGAAAGATTATTTACACGCTTGACTTCTAGTAAAAGAAAAGGAGAAGGAACTTACCTCAAGATTCGAATGCAAGTTTTTTTTTTTTTTGAATAGAAACAACAATGTTTTTCCCACCTTAGCGGATCCCGAAATCTTGGTGATCTTCTCTATTACCCATCTAATGAGAGATTCTAATCTGTGACTTGAATAATTTAATTATTTTAAATAACCAATATGTCACAGCTTTCCGGTTGATTCGTTCACATTTAAAAGAAAGTTTTGAATTTCTATTCGGGAAAATCGTCCAAACAGTGTCTGAACTTTTCCAGACTATTAATTTTCATGCCTATACTTTGAAAAATGTCAAAATGGTACCTGAAGATTCTACCCCGACCCAATTTCCGTACCTAGGAACAGTAAAATCGTCAACTCCGTTAAATTTTGAGGGGTAAATCTGGCACTTCATGTGGTTTGGATAAGATGTGGAGCTCTATAGAGAACCCTTTACCTGGTCCTAGCTCTCAAACGTTAACCTCGTCAGTGAAGTTGTAGCCCCAGAGGAAGAACTACATCAAGCTCTGGCTCTTTTCTCTCTTTCATCTCCCAAATCATCAATGGCTTCTCCTCAGCAAAACGCACAAGCAAATTTCCAAGACTTGCTGCCCACTATGGCCGACAAGGTCGGCGGGATGGTTTGATCGGCAAGCTCTATAATGGGTTCAATCTTTTGATAGATCCTGTCAAGGGGGTCATCACGTTCGAGAACCTCAAGAGGAACTCGACTCTTCTGGGCTTACAGGACTTGAGCGACGACGATCTACTGTCCAAGTTGCAGGAGGGCGATTTCGACAGCCACTGGATTCGGGTTTTGGGCTTTGCGAGCTGGGATTGGTGCTCCGGCCACCGGATTTGGGGCTTTACGAGCTTTACGACGCCGATCTCGTCGTACTTCTTGGTTTTGTGCGGGATTCTGGTGCTTCTAGGTCCAATGAAGAGTTTTGGATTTTTGTTGAAGAATCCAATTGTCAAGGATTTGTTATTGTTGTTGATTTATGGTGTTGGAAAGAACTGGTTTTGGATCGAAGAGTTGAAATGGATGTATATGTGTTGATTGATCCTTATACTTGAGTTTGAGAGTTTCTTCCTAATCTGGATCAAGAACAACCATGTTGAAGACTAGATTAGTAAACAAAATCCTTACTGTGAGTTTAAATCCATTAATCTTGTGGCTTTAGTTCCATGCGATCAATATTCCAGCACTTAGATTGTTGAACAACCATGAAGTTTGATTGAGAAAGAAAAATCCAGCATCAAGATTAATTTTGTGCTTCTGGGTCCAATTTGGATTTTGTAATTGTCGTCCTTAATTTTGTGCAGGTGTTTCAGCTCCTTCTTTAACTCAACCTCTTGCTTGTGAATTTTGATTCCATGGATCAATGAAAAGTTCAGAAAGCTGATTTTGAAAGGAAAATACTTGGCTGCCATGGGCAGTGCTTCCTAATCAAGTGCTGTGTGGCCCACTCTGGGTCCAACACATGTTTTCCCCCCTCCCCTTTCTGTTCTTCTTCTTCAGTTCTTACTCCTCTGTTCTCCCTTTCTCCCTCTTCCACTCCCATGGCTGCCCATCTCCTGCAGTTCACCATTTCCACAATAACACAAATCAAATCCATTTTCCATAGCAAAAACTACAAAGAAACAGAACTTCAAGCCAATTATCAATGAAGAGTTCAATCTTAATAGCATATGCAGAGGGACCTTGGGCTCTTTGACGATAGCGGAGATGAGATCGAAGCATAGGAGTGGCTCCGGTGGCTTCTGGGTAGCGGAGGAGACTATGGACTCCATTGCGCTACCAAGACACCGAACTGAGAGAGCGGTAGGGGGTTATCTTTGACGTGCTTCTTCGCCATTAAAGTGTGATTTTGAAGCACAAGGCGCCACTGACGGGCACCGTGATGGAGCGCGTGAGAGGGAGGCATTTAAGAGGACACGTGTCATCCCATCAGTCCATTTTGAAATCCAACGGCCCTCTTCTCCACTCTTTGATTCACTGTACTGGAATACATGAAGTGCCAGATTTACCCCTCGAAATTTAACGGAGTTGACGATTTTACTGTTCCTAGGTACGGAAATTGGGTCGGGGTAGAATCTTCAGATACCATTTTGACATTTTTCAAAGTATAGGTATGAAAATTAATAATCTGGAAAAGTTCAGACATTGTTTGGACGATTTTCCCTTTCTATTCACGGTTTCTTTGCAGTGCACAGCCCTCTTTAATTGGTCTTGGTATAAATGAAGCCCATGGGTGCATTTAATGGGCTAGGTCCAATGGGTGGGCCGTGGGCGTCAGTCCTTATCGTTTGGCTATAAATACTAGTAAGCAACTGAAACCCTAAATCCCTAATACGCTCATTCTCCTCCGCCAACAACCCAGTTCCAGCTCTAGAGTGATCTCTCTGTTTTCATGTATCTTTCTTTTCAGTTCTACGCTTGTAGTGTCTGTTTGTTTTCTTCTATCTATCTCTTAGTTCTATGTTTCTAGTGTAAGGGTGCGATGATGATGAGAATTATAATCTCGTTAATCTGATTTTATTATGAGGACAAACCTTCTCATCCATTCATACTCATTCTGAGCACCCTCTTTTATACATACATGTTTCATATTCTCTCTTTTGGTGTGATCGATTTTCTGTGGGTATTAAGTTCTTGGTTTTCTTTTTCCTTTCTTCTCTGGACAATTGTAGCAGGAATCTGAGATTTCAAATCTGCTTGAATATAATGTTAATAGATATTCTGATTTTGTGTTAATGGATTGGATTTGAACCCTCGAAGAAAGTGTCGAATTTGAGAATTGGGTTCCAATACATTGATGGAACAGGTTTTCAGTCCCCTTTAGTAGAATAGGTATAAATATAGAGCAGAATCTGTTCTTAAATGTTGAACTTGGGTTTTTCAAACTACTTTTATCAAAATCAACATCATCCAAAGGCAAAATCAATAGTTACATGACAATTTTATCTAATTTGATGAGTTTTGGGACCAAATGTCTAATGAGCAAGTAATTGTTTCTCCATTTTCTGAGTAACAGGTTGCTTAGCCCAAAGGATTCTCTACTCCAAATTCTTTCCATTGATCCATTCCAGTATGATGCTGATCCAGAGAGGCGTTGGGAACATTTCACGAGTCCATGACCTTGCAGGCTTGCACAAAAATGGCCTACTTTACAAGTCCGCTTAACAATGTCTAATTCAGAGACAGATCAAGGAACTACTTCTACGCGCGTCTATGTCTAAAATACTAAAAACAGAGTTATAAATTCTCCCATACATTATGAGGAAATAAATAGGCATACCAGCTGAGTTATTCAAGACCTACGTAGGAAACAATGTGCTTCGGCAATCTCCATCTCTTAATAAGTGAATACACGTGATGAATTCTAGTTCAAATCCGTGATGAGTAGTCATTGTTGCTGGTGTAGTATGATAAGAACAGCATACCCGCATACTTATTTTTAACTCAACATCAACAAGACATCATATAATTTCATCGAGTAAGGTCAAGGGAGGTAAGACCCTTATCTTATCGTCTGCGACAAAGGACTATACCAACTTCGATTGGTTGTAGCATTATGATAGGTCTACCAATGAAGCACCTATTAAATGGGGCGTTGATTAGGCATTTTCACTCGGTCTCAGAGATATGTACTGCCAGTTCAAGAGAAAACTTTCAAGAAATATGCAGATCAAACATAATCGTAGCCACCCACTGCAACTAAAAAGTTCCTAGACCACAAAGGAAACCACCCCTTAGAGGAGTCCGTGGAGTGTGTAAGGTAATCCCTTCATTGAAACGGATTTCCTTTTATTATTAGAAGACGCTACACCAAGACCCCGAGTTGGCGAGTTAGGAGTAGAAACCGACTAGAAGACGCTATCCAAACATAGATCCATCTCTTGTTGTTCGAGGAACTTGCCTGCAAGAAGGACGACAGCAACAAATAAAGTCCGACAATCCAACTATAAAAACAACTCAATTATCAATTTGAAAGCACCCACAACCCATCTGCGATCGAATGAGCATAATGCTGAAAATAAAAGAAACTAAAATTCGTATTAGGAACAAAAGCCATCAATAAAAAAAAGACGAGTACTGTGACAAAATATATTCTTTTTGAAATTTGTGTGTATGTCTATATGTGTGTGTGTGTTTGTAATTTAGGAAATATATATAGAAACTAACCAAGTAGGAGAAACTTCTGTATATTTCTATACATGTCAGTAGATCTTAATCTCTATTAATAAAGCGAAGAGGGTGTTACTGTTCATCTTTGGGGAAACTTTCGAACTTCCCATTTTGCCCTTGATATTGCCCATGATTTACAGAGAAAATAGAGACTTAGAAAGAGATGGATGGTTCTGGGGTTTGCCGACACAGAGGGGACGTGGCTATCGATGAGGAAACAAGAAGAAATTCAGAGGAAGAAAGAAAATGGGAGAAAGGAAGAAACAGAAGAAAAGAAATGAAGAAGAAGAAGAGGGAGACGGGAAAAGGCAGAGAAGAGAAAGGTACAATTTTTACAATAAAAAATTCATATAATCCCCTGTCATTGATTCATGATCTATGGAATTGATGCTTAATGCTAATTATACGAATTATATTGTCTGAGACCAAGTCGAGGATCGATCCTTCATCTGAGGATGTTTCTTGCTCTCTTTGTTGTTGTTCTTACGGTTTTCTTTAATGGGTATATCTCTGTTTTGCTAATGGTGGCTATTGACTGGCTCTTTTTACTTTGCTCGATAGAGCTTCCTGTTGTTTTGCCTTAAGTCTGAAACTTCCCCCCTTTGGGAGATATCTTTGAATCTGAATGGTATCAATGTATGGTTGGAGTGATATAAGAAGATAAGAAACCAAAAAGCATACGAGTTCTGCTTCTGGGTGTGTGGTTATTTGTGGTTGCATTGAGAAGTATATATATTTTTAAATTAATTGTCTGTGGATTGGTTTGGAATTTACCATTTAGAATCTGTTAAACAATGGATGTGGTTTTGAAAATTCAATGTGAGCACTTCTAAATTAAAACTGGGTGATTTGTGTTGAAGATTTTGGATTTGTTGTTCTTTGGCTTATTTGGGGATTTGTAATTCAAAGGGTATGTGTTTTGGCTGCCTATAAAGGTTAATCATTTATGTGCTGGTACAAAGTGCATCGTAAGTTGAAAAGGAAAAACTTTGTGTCTGTTCTGAAGTGAGTTTCAGTTTGGAACTCTTTTTTGTATGTTCTGAACTAAAAGTGGCATTGTATTTCGATAGTGATGTGATGCAATCTTCTTATTGGTAATGTTTGGCTTTTATTTACACCAGGAGACATTTGAAACAGGTATTGTAATTTTTTGGAAATGGTGGGGTGGTAACTGGTAAGATTTTGAAAGAGTTGGAAATATTTGCATTTTTGTTCTCAAAATGTTGTTATATAGAATTTTAATGTGTGATGGAGAACTTGATCAGACCTGGAAATTGTTGATGCTGAGTTGGGTATATCTCTTTTTTGTATGTTGTGAACTAAAAGTGGCATTGTCTTTCAGTAGTGATGTAATCTTATTGGTAATGGTTGGCTTTTGTTTACACCAGGAGATATTTGAAATAGGTATTGTAATCTTTTTAAAATGATGGGGTAGTAACTGCTAAGATTTTGAAAGAGTTGGAAATAGTATTTGCATTTTTGTTCCTCAAAATGTTGTTATATAGAATTTTAATGTGTGATGAAGAACTTGATCAGACCTGGAAACTATTGAAGCTGAGATGCTCTTTCTTTGTGATCTTAATAAAATTGTGTTCTTTCGTGGCAGTGAACGAGAGAAGGAGAAATCGTAACGTCAAATGATGTCAAAATGGCATGGTTAAGTTTCTGATAGGTTACATATTTTAAGTAGGCATTCAGGTCATATTTCCTTCTCATTCTCCTGGGGATATTATGAAGTACTTTTGACTTATATTTCTTTCAAAATTATTATGCTCTCTACAAGGTTTTCAAGAGAGATAATGATTTCATCTTTTCCTAATGCAAAGTTCTAACTTTGTGTTTCTTCTTGCAGATCAATGTTAATAGGTCTTTATCGGATACATTTCCAATCTAATTCTTCAGTTATTTATGAAAATGGTAGCTTTTTGTGATTGAGGTTGAAGATGCCTGATTATTAACCACTGACATAAATGAACAATTGACAAGTCCTTCCGCACGCGCGAAGCGCGTGTAGGAAGGCTAGTTAGTCATAAAAAGAATAGTTACACCTAATAGTCATATGTATGTGATTAGCAAAGGGTCAATGTAAAGACATCCGATTAAGCACTTTATACATTTTCATAGACTTGATTTTAGGGTCCTTGACTCAAAGCACTAAAATGAGTCAAAATTATCTCACTTATCCCAGCAACAGAATTTTATTCCTATATAATTTAAAATAAAATGTCAATTTTACCCTAAACCTAATTAATAAACTGCATTTTATGTCATTCTCTCTCTCTCTCTCTCTCCACACACACACACACACACACACACACACACACACATATATATATATATATATATATATATATTTGTACGTACATATCGTGGGCCGGAGAAATTTTCACGGCGACATGGCCAGCTACTTCTCCAGTTGCATCGAGTACGACCTCAACTCAGCCACAAGCTCCCTCCACTAGTGGATTTGGGATGCAGAATCGGTTCGGTACACCGCAGCAATAGCAGTAGCAGACGCCATCGTTTCAGAATCTCTTTTTGGTCTTTCTGGTAGCTCCACTCCTTTACTCTCTCGTTGATCGCCTTCCTCTACTGGCCTCCATCCTCATCCGTAGTGCGGGACGGGGATGTTGTAAGGGGGGAAAAAGTCCCTAAAATTAGGGTAAATGGTCAAAATCCCCTTGATTTTATTAACTTTTACTGATATTAATCTCATATCAGTTGTAGAAGCTATGAAATCTGTGAATAGTGCAAAGTGGAGGTTGGCAATGGAGGATGAGCTTCAAAGCATGACACAAAATGGTGTGTGGACTTTGGTTGATAAATCATTCAATGCCAAGCCTATAGGATGTAAATGAGTGTTTAAAACAAAAAGGGATGCATTTGGCTAGATCGAAAGATGCAAAGCTGGATCGGTGGCTAAAGGCTACAATCAGAAGGAAGGAATTGACTATAATGAGACTTTCTCTCCAGTCTCAACCAAGGATGTATTCAGAGTTATCATGGCCCTAGTGGCACACTTTGATCTTGAATTGCACCAGATGGATGTCATGACTGCATTTTTGAATGGTGACTTACATGAAGAAATTTATATGTTGTAGCCAGATGAATTTGTAGAACATGAAAGCAAGGTTTGTAAGCCCCAGAAATCAATATATGGTCTAAGCAAGCTTCCAGGCAATGGTACCTCAAGTTTGATAAGGTAATCACTTAATCTGATTTTGTGGAAAATAAATTAGATGAGTGTATTTATCTTAAGACCAGTGGGAGCAATTTTATTTTGCTCATTCTGTATGTTGATGATATTTTTACTTACAAGAAGTAACATTTGCTTGTTGAAAGAAACAAAAGCTTTTCTGTTAAGGCAGTTTGACATGAAAGACATGGGAGAAGCACAGTATGTGTTAGGGATTGAGATAACCAGAAATAGAAAGCAATATGCTTTAGGTTTATCTCAGAAAAATTATGTGGAAAAGATATTGCAGAGATTTGGTATGCAAGGTTGCAAATCAGGTGATGCACTAATATCTAAAGGAGATGGGCTGCACAAGGGTCAGTGTCCTAAGAGTATGTTGGAAACAGAAAGCATAAAAAATGTGTCTTATGCAAGATTAGCGGGGAGCTTGATGTATGCTCAGATTTGTACAAGGCTTGCATTTCATTTGCAGTAAACATACTTTCAAGATTTCAATCAAATGCAGGTCATGAACATTGGATAGCAGGTGTAGATACCTCTACTAGCAAGGCTAGTTTGCTACCTCACCAAGCATAAACAACACCCTCATGAGATCCAACCGCTACTTGCATCTTGTAGCCCTATGTTCAAGCTACGCTACGGTATCCGGAAGTGGTAAATACGTCACCGGGAAGCCACCTTTCCGTTCTTGCCAAGTTGCCCTCACAACATAGCTTTTCTATACTAGAATAGTGATATTTGAGTCCCACATCGGAAACCATGTAAAGGAAGAGCATTCCTTCACCTATAAAAGGAATGCCTCCTCCCACAACTCAACACACTCCATTACATCTCATGTAATCATCCTGGGCTGCGAGGCCCAACACACATAGTTAAGCTTTTCAAGTGGACATAGTCTCCCGCTAAGGCAGGAGACGAACCACTATACTTCTTGTGTGTGTGTGTGTGTGTGTGTCTCTCTCTCTCTCTAAAGCTAACTAGAGACCCCTCGGATCTCTAATGTTAACATTGGCGCTAGAAGCACTCGGCCTTCCATACCTTGTATTCTCAATCAAGCCTTACATCCACCGCTATCCATCCTTGGCGGTAACAAAAAAAATTCAAACATAAATTTGTTCCCAGTGCTTGCAAAATTGTAGGGTTTCAAGTCAAAACGAAGTCAACGCAACACCCGCTCAAAACTTGAGCTCAGTCAACACCAATCAAGGGCCGGTCAACGTCATTTAGGGCTGGTCAACTCCGGTCAACGCCCATCAGGATCGGTCAACTCCGGTCAACACCATTAAGGTTGGTCAACGCTGATGAAGGTTGGTAAAATAAAATAAA
This sequence comes from Rosa chinensis, assembly GCF_002994745.2. Taxonomy (NCBI): domain Eukaryota; kingdom Viridiplantae; phylum Streptophyta; class Magnoliopsida; order Rosales; family Rosaceae; genus Rosa; species Rosa chinensis. The sequence continues at coordinate 20,133,346 of NC_037093.1, read as the reverse complement.
TTTTTTTGCCAATTTGCTCTGGACACCCAGAGATTCACTTTGGCGTTCTTTAGTCATCATCAGCGCCCCCATTGAACTATACACCGCTGGCTAGGAGCTCCGTTCCGCTACCATTGCCGCTGGAAGTTCACCGCCGAACTTCACGGTCGAGCTCCCTACAAGTTCACCGCTAAACTTCACCGCCGAGATGCACCGCTAAAAGCCACCTCCGAGCATTACCGTTGGCCAAGCACCGCTGAACTCCATCTCCCTCTAAGCAAGACACTACCGCTAGGAGCCTCCACTGAGAACCACCGCTAGCCAAGGCTCCGCTCCGCCGAACTCCTCCGCTGAGCTTCACCCCTAGTTTCGCCACTGACTAGAGATCCGCTGGCCACAGCACCGCCAAACTTTCGACCTCCGCTAAACCGCTAGGGGTCATCCGCCAGCAGAGCACCTCGGCTAGCTAAAGCTCCGCTCGGCACCACACTGACCACAGACCACACAGCCCCACCACGACTGCCAAATGCAAATCCACCATGGGCACCCATGGCAACTCCATCATCGGCGGTGAACAATGATCATCAGCTCATCACCACACCTGCATCTTCACTTGACCTGAGTTAGTCCGCTCACTTCACCAGGATGCTCAATAGATCTCAACTGCAGCAGGCACCAAGCATTCAAGCAACAACGCTATCTGGGCTATGTTCTTAGCACCCAGCCATTGATCAATTTGCTCTGTACACCGGAAAGCTAAGTTTCCCTTCAATTTATAATCTCTTCCTTCCTATTCAAGTACCACGTGCTTCTGCTTTGTGCATAATTTGGGAGCTTTTGCTTTTTTCTTGCATAATTTGCCCAAACACCACGTGCTTCTGCGTTTGGAGACACCTGCCTGCATACACTCCACACACACATATATATCTCTTTATGCATGGGCCACTTGTGCCATTTCCATCAATTATGAACACATGCACCTTTATTGTGGAGCTAATTATCAAATGAATAAACATGTCAGAACTTCTTGCCCTAATTATGCATGTGGTAGAAGCACATAAATTATGCATATATATATATATATTTATATAGTTGTGGTCCAACTTGACTAAACAGAACATGCCCACAAACGAACTAGCTAGGGACGTCAACCAAGCATATGTGGCTGGGTCCAAAATTTCACACTGATATGCATGCAAAGCATATCCACGTTCAATTAAATTGCCAATTTTATCAAACTTTATCCTAACGCCCACATATGTGCACTATGCTACCACCCAATCTAGTACAATGCTTCTTTGACATTTCACTATCACTTTCAAATCCACACTAAATGCACACAATCAAACATGCCATTTGTTGCCGACTACATTTTTTTCATATACACTTTGCTTAAAATTTTATCAAAGTACATATGCAAAATATACATGCAAAATACTAGTGTTGATTTTACAAATCCACATATTAATCACCTATTTTGTTCTAAGGAAATTCAATTATTTCTATGGAGCATTCAACCACAACTACGAGTTGACATACATCATCGGAATACTTTATCCGCCACAAGCAATGGACAGTCATGCTCGGCCAACTCTGCTAGCCTCCAAATCGGCATAAGATAAGTCACTATATCTTATCTCTTACGCTCTTACAATTAGAGCCTTTGCCATGGCTATACATGTCTCCATGACCCTTAAGCATGCCTACAAAATGTTATTAGCAACTTTACTACAAATACATGCTACACACATACATGCTTAAATTCACTTTCATGTGACGTTCATCTAGAAACTTGTGATACTTATGACTTAATTAAACATGCTCGGATAAACGATTTGCTCGGGTTACGACTCGCTTGGGTATCGAGTATGGCCACGACTTGCGCTTGGGTATCGAGTATGGCCACGACTTGCGCTTGGGCCACGCCCCCGCATGCTCGCACAGCGCCTACACACCCAACTTGCTCAACTACACGCTAATTGCTCGATCATATCCAACATGCTTTACTTAAGCCCCAAGTTCACAAACTCTTCATACTATGTCACCGGGACTACTCCCACAATTTTCTTGGGACACCCATTACACTTGCCACCATCTATTGTGCATGTTATATGGCCATAAGATCCACATATACAACTACCAATATTTTACATGTTCATACACATTAATGGAATATTGAATTCTTCTACCATTTGTCGCCTGCAACAAATCAAATTCTTTTCGCATTCCATTAATACGAACGATAACCAATACAACAAGTATTCTACATATGCGCGTTTTTGTCTCATTGTGTAGGTTAAAAGAGCCTCTTCTTGCTTACGGAGTTCGGGGACTTGTAGGGGCTAGGCGCCTCTCGGACTTTGTTTATGCTTGATAACTTCATGATTATAACTCCCCAACCAAGAACCTCCTCTTACTCGGGGACTTCGGGGACTTGTAGATACCTCTACTAGCAAGGCTAGTATGCTACCTCACCAAGCATAAACAACACCCTCATGGGATCCAATCGCTACTTGCATCTTGTAGCCCTATGTTCAAGCTACGATACGGTATCCGTCCTTGCCAAGTTGCCCTCACAACATAGCTTTTCTATACTAGAATAGTGATATTTGAGTCCTACATCGGAAACCATGTAAAGGAAGAGCATTCCTTCACCTATAAAAGGAATGCCTCCTCCCACAACTCAACACACTCCATTACATCTCATGTAATCATCCTGGGCCGCGAGGCCCAACACACATAGTTAAGCTTTTCAAGTGGACGTAGTCTCCTGCTAAGGCGAGAGACGAACCACTATACTTCTTGTATCTCGCTCTCTCTCTTTCTCTCTAAAGCTAACTAGAGACCCCTCGGATCTCTAACGTAAACAGCAGGAAAGAAAGTATTGAGGTATCTAAAGAAAACCAAAGATCATATGTTAGTTTACAGGAAAATTGATAAGCAAGAGCTTGAAGTGGAGGCCTACACTGATGCATCTTACAAATTTGATATAAATGATTTAAAATCTACATCTGGTTATATGTTTCTTCTAGCAGGTGGAGCCATTTCATGGAAAACTGCAAAGCAAACCTTGCCAACAACATCAACTTTTCAAGCTGAGTATATTGTTATTTTTGAAGCAACAGGACATGCATTGTGTTTGAGAAATTTTAGTTCTCATTTGAAGTTAATAGATTCTGTAGAGAGGCCTAAGGTGATTTACTGTGACAATGCATCAGCAGTCTTTTTTCTCAAAGAATAACAAGAGGTCTTCAGGTTCTAGAAACATAAATGTCAAGTATTTTGCAGTGAGGAGAAGTGTTAGAGATGAAGAGATTGAAGTTGTGAAGATTGGCACAAAAGAACAGTTAGCAGATCCATTGACAAAAGCTTTACTAGTAGCTAATATTGTCAAGCATGCTGCCAATATGGGAATTGCAGACACTCTTTGATGTTGGAATACATGTCAGCAACATCACAAGTTAGTATGTATTATAGCCTTATAATTCAAGTGTGATATGATCAATGAAGTACAATTATATTATTAAGTTTTACTTATGTCATCTATCTGCTTAATCAAGTTTGTACAACTACAGTTTGCAACTTTTGAATAGCAATGTGAATCTGCAGATTATGACTAACAATTAAATATAATTTGCTTTATTTCTATTTATTTAGAAATTTTGGTAGGACTTTAAACATATAAGTGTGTAGTTTAATGCATTCATAACACAGGTGTGTTTACATTGCTACTGTAGTTGAGATTCATGTGATTTTAGTCTACTACAATGTGATCTTGGAACACTAGTGTTTATTTTTATTCACTATAAGGTTCTTAGGTTCCTTGTAGTTAGACATTATTGACAAAATCTAGATTACCAGATTGAAATAACCTAAGTGTTTAAACTTGCAGTGCACACTATAGCAGATTAGTTCATATGTGAATGTGTATATATGCATTCAGTTACAATTTCAAATCAATGTCAAGTTCACTAGGAGATTGTAAGCAAATTAACATTGCCTATGGAACAAGACATTGCTTAGAACTTGTGTTCTGCATATACACTTCTTTTATGTAATTAATCTAAGTTTAGACTATAATCGAAGCTTATGATATAATTCATTTTAAGACAAGCTTATCTGTTATTTAAATTTAAATCAAGATGCAATTGAAAGAGCAGTTAGAATTTGATAAGCAGTCAAGATTGCTATACATATGTCAGACTGGTCCCTTCTGATGCATGTGTGGTTCTTGTTTTAGTCCCATATACTAAGAGAATATAAGGGTGAAATCAGGAGTATCATGGACAATGGAAGTGCATCGAGTAAGTTTTTGTATTTATGTTCTTGTGTTATGCAGACTTAGAATTTATACAGCATCTACAATCCCAATTACAAATATATGTTCTATTGAAATGCAATAATTCTATTAACGTACATGATTTGATCCAGTATAGGTTTCAATTTGTGTGTTTTGATTGAGTACACATTTTGTTCTAACATTTTCCTTATTCAAACTTGTTTAGGTCGATCACAAACTAAACATAGACATTCTTAACTTTCCAACAAAACTCACAACACCATTTTTTGAATTCATTTGAGATACTTATGCTTTTGTGAAATCAGCTATTCGTATCAGTTTTTCTTCACAATAATCTGCAAGACATTTTGGTTAGTTATTTAGCACTTCAATGAAATCCAACTGACCTGAGATTTTAGGTACTATTTTCTTAAGACATCAGCTCTATAGTGAAGTATGTTCTTTAGTTAGAATGATAGCTTTGTGTTTAAAATAAATTATGTGCTTACACATATGAAATGTGAATTGTACTTGGATATTTACTTATTATGCAGGACATGTATCTATGCAATAGCTTGAAATTCAGGGAGGGGGATGTGGGGAACCTCTACTCATTTTTATTGTATGCATATATGTTGTTTGATATGCTTGTTTTGGGATGCTTGAATATTGGATGCAATTACATTTCCGAAGTATATATTGTCAATTGATATATCAATTAGTTTAGACATATGAAGTATAAGTGTGGTGATGGTATTATGTGTAATACTATTAGAGTAAGAAAGTTGGTCATTTATCTTTTGCGCAGTTGAGTCCAAAACCTCAATAGACACCAGATCTCAAGTATGCCCATTGTTAATGCACAATTAGTATAGGATTAAAAAGATAAATCGGGACTGGCAAAAGGGGCATGGACAAGATGACTAGCAAAGGAGGGCTAGGTTCATATAGTTGAGTATTCTGAGTCACCTTCGTGTTAAAATATATGGTATGGAACATGTAGGCTCAGTTTATTCTGTTGTGTGAATTATCAGGAATAGAACATGCATTCATGCACACCGTATGATGATTGTTTGGTTATCGTTTGTTTGAAGAGGAATAGCTCCCTACTGAGCCACAGATTGAGCTCACCCCTTAAAAGTCTTGTAGGTTATTAAACACAAGAACTATGAAGATTAGTGATCGAAAGCGGTTAGAGTTAATTGAAGTTTTGAAAATATAAGATCATCATTCAGTGAGTACTCTTATTGATCTTGAGTTATACACATCCTTATATTAAAATGAGAAGCTAATTCCGTTATGAAAGTGTCAGATTTTGTTTTCTATTTGCTTATCTTATTTTTTTACTCACAACTTGTATGTTGGAAAAATATTAAAAACAAATTTGACCGGGGTCCGGGGCGTAACAAGTAACAACCAAAATAGCCATCACAAAGCAGAAGAAAAGTACTACTGGAGTTCGTGTCTGAGGTGCCGAGGTGGTGAAAGTTGTTGAGATAGCTAGGCCCAAGATTTTCCTTCAATAGCACAACAAAGACAGAAGTTGGTTTTCTATCCCTAAGGGGTGATGCGACAGAAGTTTTTGAGAATTCAAAAGAAGGTCACAGCCAATATCATCATTATCATCAAGAATTTACCAATGTCTTGCAAAACGAGCAAGAAAAGCTGCATTGAATTTTTTTTTTGGGTAATATTAAAAAGGACTAAATTTTACTTACTACCCTGTACTTTCAAGGGTTCATCAGTTTAGTCCCTGCACTTATAATTTAATCAGAAAATTCCTTGCACTCTCCAATCTCATCAAATCGATCCAATCCGTCACCACTTCGTCAATTTTCTGAGAAAATTTCCAAACTACCCATCTGCATTCACAACGCTAACGCATCGACGGACTGCCTAGCGATGGGTAGTTTGGGAATTTTCTCTGTGAGAAGGTCCCACGTCAGCATTTTAACAGCTAAAATTGACGGAATAGTGACAGATTGGATTAATTTGATGAAATTGGAGAGTGCAAGGACTTTTCTGATTAAATTAGAAATGCAGGGACTGAATTGATGAACCCTTAAAAGTACAAGGTAGTAAGTATAAATTAATCCTATTAAAAATGTCAGTTACAATAAGTAACAATAGTGTAAATATCCGTAATTTGTATCATTGTCAGGCCTTGCAGAACGAACAAGAAAAGCTGCATTGTATTTTTTTAAGGTAATATTAATAATATCATTTACAATGAACAATAGTGTAAAAATTTGCATTAACTATATACTTTGGAGTCTACATTGTAACTTTGGAACAAATAAAAAAGTCTTAGGAAAAGAAACCCTAGCCACGTCTGGTTGCAGCAAGTCAAACCCTAGATTTCCCAAACCCACGTGGTTTCACTTACTCCTCTGATGTCATCCATCGATGAAATGGTTCTGCAACTTGTATCGTCCCATGGGAAGGGCCTAATTGACCTACAATCTTCTAAGGACTTCAGTCTCCGGTGTTCCCAAGCTTTGTTAGTAGGAAAACTGCTCACTACTTCTGCCTATAAGGCTATGATAAGGGCTCATTCAAAGGCATTTTCATATGCGCGTGGCGTTTTTCTAGTCGATACCAAATCCAGGAACATGGGGATCGTTACACGTTCACAGAGACTTCTGATCAGTTCCGGGTTTTAAGGGCGGTGCATGGGATTTAGAGCACGCTTTGGTGGTGATGGCCCCGTAGGACGGTGTTGCATGGATCGATTTATTGCTTTTGAATAATTTACAGTTCGATCTAGATTAGGGTTAACGGCATCACTTCTACTCTTCTGAAGGGGACAAATGCGTCAGATTTTGTAGAAGCTCTTTGGGTATGTTCATTGCAAGGATCAAGGAGAGTTGTTTGTTGGTAGGGTTCAAATTCAGGTCAAGGTTGTTCTGACATAACCGATCATGTTCAAGTGCAATTTTATGGTGGAGGATGGGATTATGTTACATATAGATTTTTTTTCTTTGAAAACCTAGTTGGAAATGTCAGACTTATGGGTTTCGGACGCATGTGGGACTACCCTTTACTGGGCCACCACTGTCGATGGAGATGTACAATCATTCAGAGGCAATACACTATAATCTAAACTATTCTTTGACGCAGGTTGAATCTCTGACCTCAACGGCGCTTGCTGCTACTGCTTTATGTTGGTCTTCAAAGCTAAACTGCTGCCTGTGGTGCCTTTCTCAGTGGCGGTGAAAACGTTTGGTGGTTTCACACTCTCAGCCTCCAAGCAAAAGAAGCGTGTGATAATCAGGGAGATTGAAGCTAGTGAGTCGACTGAAACCAGTCTAAGTGTGCAACGCCGTCCAAGAAAAGTGCAAGTGGAGTCGTCACTGAAGAAGCCCCGGCTGAGCCTTGTGGTGGGCAGATCCAACTTGGATGCTACTAGTATGGGGCCTGCTCTAGGTTCCAATACTGAAGTCGGAGTTGAAGAAGAGGGAACGTAATAGAGGAAGGAAGAGCAAAGTTTCTAACAAGAATTCTACTATAAGTAATTCATCAAGTACGATAAAGACTAAAACTTCACCTAAGAAACTTAAAGGCTCAAGTCAGAAGAAGAAGAAGAAGAATGCTAGTGTAAGGGAGGATGTCTTGCCCCTATTTTAATTTTCCAAAGGTTCTAATAACTCTAACCATAAGGGGAAAGAGGTTGCAACTGCTTAGTTTTTGCAGGTTTGTTAGCATGTATAGGCAGGTGGTGCTTCTATGAGTCTTCTTAGAACTTATAGGTGTTCAAGTACCACAATTGCGTGCTTGGTGTGGGTAACTAGCAGAATATATTTTTCCTTTTGAAGGCAAGGCATTTTGTTTTTGTAACAGGCACTAGAGCGTTTAATTCTTATAAAATTGTCGTGTACCAGAGTAGGCCTAGGTTTGCTTATTTTGGTGTATGTTTTATTCTGGTTTTGTTTGGTTCATTTTTTTTTTTTTTTTTGAATAAGGACTAGCGTAGCTGCCCTCAAGTCTTAATTAATGAAACTGCAGAATACATAGGGGGGACATGGTGCCTAAACCCCAAATTACAATAAGCAACAAGGACCTTGTTTGGTTCTTTTTTATTTTATTTTATTATTTTTTTAAAAGGACCTTGTTTAGTCCATTAATACAATAAAAGTTTCACTCTTAAAAAATAAAAATAAAATAATCTTAGGACTTGTTTGGAATTGCTTTTGAAATATCTAAAAAGTACTTTTCAACGAGTAAACACTGGTCGCTTTGTCAGGTATTTTTCAAAACCACATTTAAATATTTTTAAAACTCAACATAGACACACGCACACACACACACACACACATATATATATATATATATATTTTACAATTCTATATATTTATAACTTTTTTTTTGTTGTATTAATTCAAAATTTTAGAAGCAAACACGCCCTAATAAAGTTCAAATTTGGGACGGGTCAAGAAGTTGGACCAAGAACAACAAGAAAAGATGGACACACTTTCTCTGGCGGTTGGCATCAAAACTCCTTCGAGTTTTTCGTTTTCATACTTACCATATTTTTGAATTTTGAGTCTTTGTTTCTTTGTTTTGATTTTGCTTAGGGACTAGCAAAAGCTAAATGTGGGGGAATTTGATAGGAGCATTTTAATGCGACGTTTTAATAGTTAATTCCTCATATTTTGCTTAGTTATTTCCTTAGCTAAATAGGTTGGTTTCTATTTTTAGGTCGATTGGAACAAATGAAGCATAAATGAGCTTAAAATAGCATGAGAAGCAAAGGAAACGTTGGAAATGATAAAGGCAAGACACAAGGGATGCAGAAATGAGCTGAAATGAAGAAATTGAGTATTCCTGGTCCAACAAGGAATTCTTGGTTCAACTAGGAATCTCAATCAAAGTAGGAATACTGAGTCAACTAGGAAATATATTTGGAGAAATGAAGAAAAATGACTAAAAATGCAGAGTCCTAGTTGGACTAGGAAACCTACTCCTGCCAGTAAAAGGAATCTTAATGACACAAGGAGTCTCAGTTGAACTAGGAAAGCAAAAGGAGAATCTGTAAGGTACAAGAACATTTCATATGAAGACTCCTTGTTTGACTTGGAGTCCTGAAGACATTAGGGGGGTGTTTGTTTCATGGGATTGGATGGGATTGGACTGTCTTATTTATTAGAGTAAGAGTTATCCCATGTTTGGCTTAAACAAGGACTCACTTAAATGAGACTATGCAATCCCCGAGTCTACCTCCGCACCTTCTTACATAGTCTCCCCAAATTTCACCGGACTGTGGAAGCAGGTCTTATGCAACGCTAAAGTCTCGTTCTTCGCTTCAGCCTCATCGTTCTCACTCACTCGTTTCCTTCGCTTCAGTCTTCTCCGGCTGCTCTTTTTCAGGTTCAATTCTCTCATTTCTCATGCTCTCTGTCTTGTGTTGATTATTGTTCACTCTCCCCTTCAACCCTCTCTACCTTCTTCTTTCTCCGTCTACTATAATTTGTTTTATTAAAGATTATGGAATGATTATCTGTAATTTGTTTATGGGTAGTGATTATTTTACGGATTGATTGAGGATTTGGTGTCTGAGTAGCTTGATTTGTTGAGAATTTGATCAATTTCATGACTGGGTCTCTCTCTCTCTCCCCCCTTCAACCCTCTCTACCTTCTTCTTTCTCTGTCTACTGTAATTTGTTTTATTAAAGATTATGGACTGATTATCTACTGTAATTTGTTTATGGGTAGTGATTATTTTACAGATTGATTGAGGATTTGGTGTCTGAGCAGCTTGATTTGTTGAGAATTTGATCAATTTCATGACTGGATCAATTTCAATTTGATCAATTGTTGTTTAGGAAGGAAACTACTCGGTATTGGAGAAGTTCTATGTACATCGGCAAGGATACAAGAACAGATTTTCAAAATCCAGGACCAGGTATATATTTCGTTTCTTACTATTATCTGTATGGATGTGTGAAGTAAAACCTTCGCATACTGTTAAGTTGAGGTCAAACTCATTAGCCAGAAACTGACCATTACTTGGAGCTATCTTTATTAATAGCTAAGCACCAGATCCATCTGTTTCTTGTAATTGAGGATCCCATTTTTTTAGAAGTCCTCTAATGCTGGTTGTTTATGTAATTGATTCAGTCCACGACAAGCTGCTTCCCTGCATTGTTCTTTCAGGCATTTCTCTGCCCTTTGGATTCCTAACAAGTACAAAATGCTCCTAGCCACTTTTTGATAATATAAATTCAGTCTTATCTTTTGTTTCATTTTGTAATTTATGTTTTTGATATGTGGAGTTAATGAAATTGGTTCTGTTTTCGGATGTATGTGGAGGCTTTGAAATGTGCATTGTGGCTTGCTGCTTTGGCACACTTCTGGAATAATGAAGGTATTACTGATCATATCAGGTTTGTCTCTTAACTTGTATACTGGCATACTGCTATTAATTATAGTGATGTTATAAGACTAATCATTGTAAGCAGTATAGCACTTTCAAAATTTCTACATGATAGACAAGTTAAGGGGATTAAACCGAAATTTTGCCGGTTTGTTGTTCATTGTTTGGTTACTGAGAAAACGTAGACATTTTTTAAGTGAAGTGTTTTTTGTTGTCTTATAGTCATCAAAGGTACATGTTAAAATTGTGCATATTTGTGTGTTTACAGATGAGGGAGATGACTGTCCCATGACCAAGCTGCCAGAAATCAACTTTGAGGCTCTGTTTTGGTGCAAAACTCCTAGAGAAATGAAGCTTATTTTTAGGCTCATGTTGTTATTAAGTTAGGAAACTTTCATTATGGAAGGGAGCTTGTCCTTATCACCAAGGGTGGCACTCCTTTCTAATCAAGCAAAATTTACTTTGCTCACAAAGTATGTATTAGCTGATCTTTTATGATGTGGCTCTCTATCTTGCAGAGGCCATTTTGACCCTTTAGGATGTCCTGTATGTCCGCAGTTTATTAATGAAATTATTTCTTATATGATTCAAAAAAAAGTGTAAAACTACATTATAAATATTATCTCTTATTAATAGATAATATTTTGCTTTAAAAAAAAATATTGTGATATGCAAAATTAAATTAGTCCTAAACACCAACAAACATGGGATATGACTATTTTGACTATTCTGCTCTTGAGTCCTAAGCAGTACCAAACATGGGTCATGTATTAATATAGCTTAAGCCAGGTTAGAGGAGTCCTGGACTGTTACAGAAATTAAGGCGGGGCATAATAGTCCTGTGAAACAAACACAACCTTGGAGTCTAAATTTGGCGTTGGGCAAATATCTAAATCTGGCGTTGGGTAAATATTAGTTGAAAACGCAATTGATGTTGAGGCAGGAAACGAAAAAGAGTTGGAAGAGGCAGGAAACGAAGAAGAAATTGGAGAATTGGGCGCTGGACCCGTAGGTGTGGGACCCTCGGATGGAGATGGTGGCTTGACCGCGGGGTCATCAAGTAAAGAAGGTGGTCTGATGGAAGGTAGAAAAGTCGGTGGACCAGTGGGGCCCTCGGATGGGCAGTTTTTTGGCTCTCCAAGCTCTCCAAGCCGACGGCTTGGCTCCAGCCGGTCAGTTGGATTCAGCCAACCACGTGACAAGCTAATTAATGCTGAAGCTCCAAGTCAACTTCATGATTTGTCAGATGCAACACGGCAACATGTCACTATACTGCTCCAAAGTGGTCTTGATTTGTCAAACAGAGAAGCTATGCGCCAGGAGATTGACACGCAATTTGAGGGTAACAATGATGCATTAATGCATTCTGAATAGAATATTCAGACTCGTTTACCAGAATTCTTCCCCCTCTCTACATCGTCAACTGAAGAATCCGCTGCAAGTGTTCCTTCTCAGGTACCTTTTGATAGGAGCAAAAAGTGTGACGATATTATTGATTATGTGCCTCATTTTAGCCTTATTTCTCCCTTAGTTTAGTGTTTTGAGTCATTAAGTCATTTTGAGAGTCTTGTTGAGTGTTTGGAGTGAAATAGGTGGAAAAAGTAAAATTCATAAAAAATCCTAGCTGGATTAGGATTCCTCACTGTCGACTGTTTTTGCGGTCTTTACATTTTAATTCCCTTTATTTTCTCTAGGAAACATTGCCTGGTGGAACTCTTGGAAACAGCAATGATGGAGTCATAAAATAAAGCATTAAGATATTTGACCAAGCAATGAAGAAGGAAAATAAAGGAGAAAGACGTTTTCAGTTGGGGAATAAAAGAGAAAGATGTTTCAACAAGAAAATAAATAAGAGAAAAATGTTTCAGCTTGGAAATTAAAGGAATTGCCCCATTATGAGAGGAGTTAAGGCCTTAAAGGAGATGTTTCAGTTGGAAAATTAAAGGAATTATGATGCAATTTCATCCGTCCAATGATGAAGGGTATGATCGACAAAAGCCAACCAATGCTCCCCTATAAATAGGCAACGTCCAGAATAGAATTAACATCACTTCCCAGCCAAGATCACTTCCTGGCCAAAAACCATTCCAAGATTGTCCAATTCACTCCTCAAACCTCCATTTTCTACAAGACTGTGACCACCATCCATCCATCAATCTACGAAGCTCTTAGGCGCTGAGTCAAGGACGCTCCACCACTATAGCAGAGACGAGTTCATCACCGTGTTGCTAAGTCGCTGAGGAAAGCTTCAAAGTGTAACTATGACTCTACTTACAATTTTTATTTCGGTTTTGTGTGTTTCAATTTGTGAGTTGTGTAATTGGAGACATGAATTTTTCAGAATATTTTTATTAATATTTTTGAGATTTTCAGTTTATTATTGAGTTAATTTCGAGAATTCTTTTATAATACATGTTACAATTTTGTGCCCTTTTACGTGTTTAGGTAATTTTCAGAGTTAGGTTCATAAGTTTGCATGCTAGAATAACGGTGAGAGTTCTTGTGTGTTTTCTTAATATGCCAAGAGTAATTGTTATTTGTTAAGGCGCTGAGTTAAACAAGTAGCAATTAGTTCTAAAAAGTGGTAAAAACTATGTTCAATGGTTAAACGATTCTGGAAATTACGTGTTAAATTCTATGTGTAATGGTTAATTTGCACGTGTGAGTTGATTCGAGGGTTAGATAATACTACTAGTTAAGAGAATTATGCTGAGTGTTTTCAAAAATTAATAGTATTAGGCTTGGTAAGGACTTTTCCGATCCAAGCCTACATTAGAGCGAATCAGATAAATGGATTGATCCGCTGAGGCTTTTCATTTCGGCTCTTATCTAGGCATTTAAGATGGGCATGTTTTTGTAGCATGTTGAATTGAATTTTCTGTTTTTACACGTAGTAATTTCCGAGTGGTATTGGTCTAGGTTAGGAAGTCGATCATTGTATATAGTTTTATTTGTTTTGTTTTTATTTTAAGTAGATTAGGAACCAAATTTGAAAACCCCCATTTTATTCTTTTATTTGTTAATTGACCTTTTTGTGTAGGTGTACCCTACAATCCCCGGACTGAACGATCCCTGCTTATCCTATACTGACAACTACATTTTGCAGGGTTAAATTGTGAGGCTGTTTCAGTTGCATCACCTTTAATTTCAAACGAATCATCTGGGATAGGTAATATTGAGTCTAGGAGATCACAGAGGACTACTAAGGGTATTCCTAAGAAACAATATGAACCAGACATCAAAACCAAAGCTAAGTATCATATGTCTAATTATATGTCTAATCATAGGTTGTTTGGGTCACATGCACTTGTTGTTGATCAATTATCCACTGTATCTATTCCTAGTAGTGTACAGGATGCTTTGGCAGATCCTAAGTGGATTCAAGAGATGAATGAAGAACTAGAGGCTTTGCAGAAAAACTTGACTTGGGATATTGTGACGATGCCTGCTGGAAAAAAGACTGTTGGATGCCGATGGGTGTTTACAGTAAAACTCAAACCTAATGGGAGTATTGACAGGTATAAGGCCAGATTAGTCGCCAAAGGTTACACTCAGCGCTATGGAATTGATTATGAGGAGACATTTGCCCCTGTAGCAAAGATCAATACTGTTCGAATCTTGATTTCCCTTGCAGCAACTAAAGATTGGCCTCTACATCAGTTTGATGTGAAGAATGCATTCCTCAATGGTAACTTGGAGGAAGAAGTGTATATGGACATGCCGCCAGGAGTTAAAAATTTGCCTTATGGTACTGGCAAGGTTTGTAAGTTGAAAAAGTCTCTTTATGGTTTGAAGCAGTCTCCGAGAGCTTGGTTTGGAAAATTCTCTAAATCTATGAGGACGTTTGGATATAAACAAAGCAACTCGAATCACACTTTGTTCATCAAACGTCGTTAGGGTAAGATTACCGCTCTGATTGTATATGTTGATGATATGATTGTCACATGGGACGACTTCAAAGAGATGGAGGCTCTACAAAAGTATCTTTCTAAGGAGTTAGAGATGAAGGATCTTGGGAAATTAAAGTATTTTCTTGGAATCGAGGTTGCAAGGTCTAAGAAAGGGATTTCGTTGTCCCAACGTAAGTATGTGCTTGACTTATTAGCTAAAACCGGGATGCTTGATTGTAATTCTATTGAGACACCGATCGAGATTAATCACAACCTTGCTATCTTTCCGGATCAAGTTTCAACTGATAAAGGGAGGTACCAACGTCTAGTAGGGAGACTTATTTATCTTTCTCATACTAAGTCTGATATTGCTTATGCTGTGAGTGTGGTTAGTCAGTTTATGCATTGTCTTAGTAAAGAGCATATGGATGCAGTATATCGTATTTTGAGATACCTTAAGATGGCACCTGGAAGAGGTTTGTTGTTTGAAAAAAAGGGTGAGTTGGATGTTGTAGGGTACACGGATGCAGACTGGGCTGGTGATAAGACAGACAGACGGTCCACATCTGGATATTTTACGTTTGTTGGAGGAAACCTGATGACTTGGCGCAGCAAGAAACAAAAGGTTGTTGCTAGGTCAAGTGCTAAAGATGAGTTTCGAGGTATGGCACATGGTGTTTGTGAGATGTTGTGGGTTCGTAATGTGCTGAAAGATTTGGGTATTAAACTCAAGAAACCTATGGACCTGCATTGTGATAGTACGTCTGCTATTGAGATTGCTCACAACCCAGTTCAGCATGATCAGACTAAGCATGTGGAAGTAGATCGACATTTCATTAAGGAAAATCTGGACAGAAAGATTATTCATTTTCCTTTTGTGTATGCAGAAGATCAAGTAGCTGATGTTCTTACGAAAGAAGTGTCAAGGAAAGTGTTTGACAACTCAATTGGCAAGTTGGGCATGATCGACATCTATGCACCAACTTGAGGGGGAGTGTAGAATATTCTGTAAATATTTACTTTCCTTGTACATATAGATTTCGTCTCTCTGTATAATTGTAGGAGATCGTTTCCTTTTAGGATTACTCTTGTATCACTTTATAAACCCTATTTTTTTAGGGTAAATATTATTGGATTATTCCAAACACATTGAATTCTTATTTTCAAGTAAAACTTCAGATTTCTTATAGTCCTACACTCCTACGTACTCATTTGCTTTTAGTCTTCTGATAATTAAAGCAAACTATAACTAGCTTTATGAAGAAACCCAACAGTAGCTAAATTGCACGCATTTTATTTGCAATCCAACTCTTTTCTCCTAGAAGCCACGTGCTTCTTATATATCTTCTCTTTTTGTATTGGGATAATGCTCATACACCCCGATTCTACCAAAATACTTCCCCAAAACCCCAGCTACTTATTTCCTTTCCCTTTCACACAAGTATCTGTCTCTTTCTTTCTCACTTGCACAAACTCTCACTTTTTCTTCCAGCTGTACCCTTGTGATGTTTATATATATTTAATATTTCTGTTACGATTATGAAACGTGATGGGCCCATTCTCAAAATTATTTAAACAGAAGTCTGTTAGTTTTCATCTTCCATTCAAAGATAAACAGTACGATTTACTATTCATAATTTCGATCGTTGACAGACTCGAATTAGTAGCTATCTGCAAACATACTGAAAAAGAACTGCAAACAGAAAAAGAAAAATTGAGAAAATTGAAGGCCTATAGAGATAATCTTAATAGAGAATCCCCCAACTATTGGGATATCATTTATAGACTTCAAAATAGAATTTATAAAATAGAAGAAGAGATAGAAAATCTCTTATATGTTCTGAAAGAGGAACAAAAACCTCTTGATTACTTGAGCATTGGTTAGATCCGCACCCAACTGGTATCAGAGCTTAGTTAGAGCTCAAAGGAGAACCCCTCCTTAATGGGGACAATGTCCGAATTGTTATTAGAGAAAATAAATAAATTCTCTACTAAAAGCTTCTGATGAGAAATATCAGAAGATGTTACTAGAAATATCTAGATGTCAGTCGACACTAGAAACAATACCTGCTATAATCCACCAATTAGAAAGATTGGAAAACAAACTGGATTATATCAAAGATCTTCCAAAAACGGAAGAAGAAAGACTGACAAGTGTCAGTAGAAAAATCAAAGAACAGCAAAAAACGCTGGAATCTATACTGAAGGACAAGAAATTGCCTACAGTAAAAAAGAAGACTAATGGGTTCAAACCATTAGAGAAACCAGACTCAAATCGTATTCCTAACATGATTTTTCTGGAATCATCTACTAGTCAGTCTAGTATTCGGTATGAAAACCCGGGAAATACAGAAAAAAGAGATATGAAGATGTTAAACATCTTTGGAAAAAAGAAAGGAGTTCAACTCCTAAATTCTGAAGAATTTGAATACAATGAAATCGAGCATGAGGTAAAAAACTCCTCAATTCCAAAGCTAGATTTCAAACAGATCTACCGACGGGGAACATTTGACCTGATGGACAGCCATCATTTCAAAATACTTGAATTCACAACCCCCTCAACAACAGGAGAAACAGATCTCTTGATGATCACCCCTGCTGAAGTTGCCAGAGCACAAGCAAAGCAATACCAATTTATGCACATTGGAGCAGTCCAAGTCGGCATAAAGCTATTGGCAAGAGAAGGCATCAACTGTTCAGTCCTATGTGTCCTACAAGACAACAGATTGACAGACTTCCAAGCTAGTCTGTTTGGGACTCTAGAAGCATCACTATGCAACCAGGTAGCATATTTCAACTGCTTCCCCAACTTTTCAACCAGCTTGAAGGATGCAGCCCACTGCCTCAGACTGAGAGTCAAGACAGATGGGATCTCAATGAAAGAAGAAATGCAAGAATTGGCAATAGTATACAGAGTGTACTATAAACTGATGAGCACCACAGTGGAACCAAAGACAAGGATCTCCAACATCCCTGGTCTCACTACTGGATTCCTCACCAACCAGAAGAACCATTCACAACAGATTCACAAGGTTGCTTGGAATGAAGTAACTTTTCCTCTTGAATGGAAACTGTCCGGTCCAAAAAAGCTGCCGGAAAGAGCAAAAGCAAAGATCTACGAGAGTAGACGCACTGGAGAAATCAGCCTCAACTTCGAAGATCACAGGAAAAGTGATGTCTGTCCTGAAAATATCAGGATAAACAGCAATCTTCTGAGAAGAAGCTACAGCACCAGAGAAGCCGGTGTCAGTGGTACAAAACCCACTATTGAAGAACCAATATCAGAAGAAGATCTGGAAGCTGATCTATGCAGACCAGTCCATATGCTTAGAGCTGAGAAGCTCTATGATCTTTACAAAGAAGCTGAGAATTGTGAAAGTCCTGAACGATTAGAAAAACTAATCGAGGAAATGAAAGAATTCAAATGCAGAAAGACAAGAAAAGTCTTTCCTTACCAAGATGTTGAAATGGAAGAAGGAGGAAGCTCCAGAACTTTCATAAAAAAAGAAACAAGGGAAATAAAACTCCCAGTTCAGAAAGCCCCCACGGGTAAAAAAGGAGAAAGAAATTCTCAAAGATTCGTCCCGAGGACAATCTGCCAAGAGTTCCGATCACGAACTATGGCATCTGGCTGAATCTAGACAAGAGTCTAGACAAAAGAAAAACCATTGACCAATGGGTAGATAGCCTGATGATGGCTTCTGCACTAACCCTTGGAAAATTTGAAGCACCAGATTTGCAGGTGTACTATGAAACTACTCTCACCGGAGTAGCAAAAAAGTACTACCTATCTTTCAAGGAAACTACCAGAGGAAGAGACTGGCTTGAAGAGATAAAAAATTCAAAGTCTCCGTATGATTTTGCAGTACCCCTGTACGATCAATTCTGTGGAGATCTCTCAAATCTGAGCGAGAAAGCCAAAGAAACGGCAAAGTCGAATATCTATGCTCTCAAGATCTGTGACATGAGATATTTCGAAGAATACCTGAATGAATTTCAGGAATATTACTGTACAATTGGTGAACTAGAGAATACTGATCTAGTTAATCTGTTGCACAGAAAGCTCCCTGAACCATGGAGAACAGCTGTGAGAGAAAGCATAGCTGAAAAACCAATTGAACGATTTTCAGTTGGAGGAATTGCCGACAGAATCCGGCAACTACTGAAGGAGCAATGCAAAGCCAATCTTAGAGCTAAGATGGCCAAGAAACAACTCAAAGGAGTTGAAAATTTCTGTTACGGAATACTGGATATGCCCACAAACTGGGGATGTCATGAATCCAAATTCCACAGAAAGAAGAAAAAAGAAAAATATTACTCTAAAAAATTCAAAAAGAGTAATCAGAGAAAGAATTGGAGATTCAAGAAGAGCTCCAATTACAAGAAGCAACAGGATGAAGATCCAAAAAAGAAATTCTTCAAGAAAAGAAGAATACTCAGCAGCATAAACAACCTAGCAAGAAAGCTTGCAGATGTTGGTTGTGTAAAGCTGAAGGGCACTATGCCAATGAATGCCCGGAAAAGGGTAACAGATCTACTAAAGCTCTCTTTGAAGAATATGAGCAAATAGTAGAGGTAGCAAACATGAAAGGCTACGAAATAGCCTATTCTGATGATGAAGATGACGACAGGTCAGTCTATTCTGCCTGGTCTGAAGAAGAAGAAGAGTCTGAGATAGATTCTGAAGTAGAGTACTTCGAATCCAGACAAATGAACGTTTTGAAAGTCAAAAACTGGGAAGAAAGCAAGACAGAATCCTTCATGTCTTCTTATCAGGTCAACCCTGGTTCGTTCGTCTGTGACTACTGTTTATGTCACGAGAAGAATGGTCTCCCTATGTTCTGCGAAGAGTCTAAGAAGACTTATCACAAAGAATGCTTCATAGCTGAAGCAAGAAGAAAAACCAAGAATGGTCTTGTCAGCCAATGGGTTGAGCAAGAATATGAAGAATATTTCGCTGAGAAAAAAGCGAAAGAAGTTGAAACTCTGTTCCAGGAAACCATGGAACAAACAAAAAATGTTGCAACAACTGTAGTCCAAGAAACGACTATGGAACAACCATCTTCCTCAGAAATAAAGGAAGAAATCATCGGTGAAGAAACAATCGATGAAGATATTGAACTGGTTGAAATACCAGAAAATGTTCATCTCTTAGAAAGACAAGAGATAGCTGCGGATACTAGTACATGGGATCTACTTGGCCAACCTTCCGGCAAGTTTGATTACAAAGTCAGATATGATCCTCCCCCCTGGTTCGGTAATCCAGACAGCAAAGAGATAACTCCTACAGATTGGGATGATGATGACAAATCACCCACTCAGGAAAATGTTCCAGAAGAATGTAAACCATTCATTCCAACGGAACAAGCTCAAGAAAATGAGCCTCACCAATCGAAAGCCGTCTCGACAAGTAGATACAGCAACTACATAGAGATCGGACTCAAGTTCCCTGATCACAGGAAATATCATCTACATGCTTTTGTAGATAATGGATCAGGCTTTACTGTTGCAAAGAGATTTGCAATTCCAGAAGAACTCTGGAACGAAGACAAGAAAAAGTCAGCTACTGGTGTTACATTCGATGGAAGCCATCTCACCATGAAGAAAGTAGCAAAAAATGTTCATATCACCATTGGTGGAGGAACATTTATCATCCAGAATGTTTGGCAATCTGAAGGCCAAGGATCTGATTTCTTGTTGGGCAATGATTTTATTCTCCAACAACGATTCATTCAGGATGAAGAAGCGATAGGCTTCAGAAAAGGAGAACGGGTGTTCTGGGCTGACCGCCTCACACATGCATTCAGTGTAGTCGGTCCCGGTTTTACTACTCAGTATCAGAGATCGCAACAGAATAGTGGTGATCTTACCCCCTACAAACCCAAATTCCAACCCATACTCCAAATCAAACAACAAGAAGAACTGCTTGTTGAAGAATCTTCAGAAGAAGAAGAAGAAACTAGTGAAGATGAAGAAGCTAGTTTCATCCATGAGCACAACCTCAAGCACTTTCAGAACAAGCTTGAGTCTCAACAAACTCCCACTCTTGACAAAATCAAGAAACTACTCGAGCAGAATGTGGATACAAATCCTCAGAAGTTTTGGGAAAAAGACCCAGTGGTCTGTGAATTAAGATTGCATGACATGAACGCTATCTGCCATGTCAAAGCTATTCCTCAGTACAAAGAGAAAGATCAAAAAGAATTCAGAAGTGATATTGAAGATCTCTTGAAAAAGAGATTAATTCAACCTTCCACTAGCCCTCATCATGCTCCAGCATTCTACGTGAGAAATCATGCAGAAAATCTAAGAGGAAAAGCTAGAATGGTTATTGACTATAGAGATGTCAATAAGAAGACTGTCAAAGACGGATATCAGATCGCTCAAGTCAGAGTCCTGATCAACCAGCTCAGAGGAGCTAAAGTCTTTTCGAAATTCGATGCAAAGTCGGGTTTCTGGCAAGTCAAGATGCATCCTGAGAGTGTACCTCTCACTGCATTTGGAACACCACAAGGTCATTACGAGTGGCTAGTAATGCCTTTTGGTCTCAAGCAAGCTCCCTCAATCTTTCAAAGAAAGATGGACAACATCTTCAAGCATGTAGCGGAGTTCTGCGTCGTCTACATAGATGACATCCTGGTCTTCTCCAAAAACAGAGAAGAACACATGAAGCACCTCCACGAGGTAACAAAGCTGATAGTCCAGCATGGAATTATCCTAGGTGAGAAGAAAATCTTCTTTATCCTCGATGAAGTTGATTTCCTAGGAATAAACATCAAGAATGGGGTCATAAAGCTCCAACCTCATATCCTTGAAAAGATCTGGAAGTTCCCAGACAAAATCCCTGATGCTAAGAGTCTAGAGAGATTCCTTGGTGTCATAAATTATGGGAGAGATTTCATCCCTAGAATCTCAGGGTTAACAGCAATGTTATCTCCCAAGACAAGTTCCAAAAGAAAATGGAACTTCACAGAAGATGATGAAAAGATCGTGAAGCAGATAAAAGACCTCTGCAAGAACCTCCCTCCTCTTCAACAACCAGAAGAGAATGATGAAATTATCCTCCAGACAGATGCGAGTGATAATTACTGGTCCGGTGTTGTTCTGGCGAGAGCGCCTGGAACTAACATTGAAAAGATCTGCAAATTTTGTAGTGGCAAGTTCAGCCCTGCAGAACTGAATTATCCCACAGGGGAAAAAGAGATTTTAGCTGTCAAGAAAACAATTTTAAATTCTCCAGCTTATCTGGGAAAAACCTTTACTGTCCGCACCGATTGTGCTAGAGTAAAGAATTTTAAAAATTTTAAACTTGACAAAGCTGCTGATAGAGGAAGATTAGCCAACTGGCAATTGTTTCTTAACCAATATGATTATACTGTTGAATTAATTGCAGGAAACAAGAACTATCTTCCAGACGCATTGACCAGAGAACTGGCAATGTTCAGCCAAAGAGAGGACGACGAAGGTCGTAATCCCAGAAGCAGAAGGACTGGGAAAGAACAGGAATCTGAAGAAGATCCAAAAGAAACCAAGGAGAAAATCCTTAAAAGGTTTCTGCTAAACTCAAAAGGCTTGGCCTCAACTGATCAATCCCAGGGTAAAGGATTGGCTAGCCCGTCTCAAACGGCAGACGGTAAAGGCACATCAAGACCGTTGACGGCTGCTGCTTTGCCAAAAAGCAGACCAACTCCTAGTGGAGTTATAAATGTTTTTAATTACGAATTAAGAACTTTTGATACTCCTGTGTTCAGAACTGGCAGGAGACTAGCGTATCACCAGAAGGCAATCCTGGACAATCTCTTATTTGCCTTTCAAGAAAGAAGCAGTGGATTAATGTTCCCAGCTCTGTTTGCATTAGCTGAAGAACTCTACGAGAATGGTAGACCACAAGGTGAAGAGCTTCATACACAGCAGAGTGCTGTAAGGAAAGAAAAACTATCCTTCCTTGAAAGTCCAGAAAGTGCTAGGGTCCCTATCATAGCACTCAATGAATCAGACTGGTATGAATTCCATAATCTGATAGGAAGGCACAATCCTGAAAACCTAGTTCCTCCAACCCTCTTTATTGTCTCAGGACCATATGTTGGAAGATACCTGGTAAATGTTCAGAGTGAACATCCTCAAGAACACAAGCTATGGCTTGTTGAAAATGGTTTTGTCCATAATTTATGGACTAAAACTAATGATGATCTAAGAGGCTTGCCGCCTATTATTGTCAACACGGTCAAGAACATCAGAAAAGACAACTGTATGCTTCGTCTGAAGTTCAGATCCACACCTCCTGAATGGATCCAGAAGACAGATGGTGAAGTTGAATATATTCCTCCATATCATTATGTGAGAATTATTCAAAGAAGATATCTTCAACCAGCCTGTGTAGCATACAACGGCCAACCAAATTCTAGCATTCCCTGGATGAAGGCCATGGCTCTTGACTACATCAAAAAGATCATCTCTGAAGACATCAACAACACTTTCCTGGCAGCAGGAGAAAAGACAATTATCACTGCTTACGATCATCCTGACGTAGTCAGCAGCGATATATTCCTATCTCTAACCAGAAAAGAGATAGACTCGACAATGGCATGCATGCGTTGGGTGGAAAAGCTTGAAAATGACAACCACTACAAGATGTATGTTGATACAGACGTCGAGGATAATGCAACAACAGCTCGCATGGCCCAGACAGACAACAACTCCTTTGTCTTTGGCCACCATTCTGAAACGGACGAGAACATGTGAAGCTACAGGTGAAGAATCAGCACCAAAATAGCAACTGTAGAACTTTAGACTTTTCTAAAGCTACTTTTGCTTTTTCCTTTTCAAAAAGAAAAGGTTAAGTGAAAAACATTTCACTTTTTCCTTTTGCTTTTCCCTGACCGACCTCCACCAGCAGGAGCACTACGAAAAGCAGAAGTCACGGAGTTGTCCTGTACATTTTGTAATTTGAATTCTAGTTTGAGTTCCGCTCCCTATATATGGAGCTTCAGCTTCTCTTAGAAGGGATTCGAAAATTTCCATATCAATTCTAGATTCGAAAATTAGATCAGAAAATTGAGTAGAAGAGTCTTCTCTCAAGAAGTAAGAAAGCCATAGTAAGCAGTGTGCTTTTCTTACCTATTCAGTGTGCAGTAGTGTGCTTTCATTACAAGTAAGTACCTGTTTTTCATTCCTATGGATAACTAAACAGCCTTGTGCTGTTTATCCTAGAATGAAGCTCTGAATTTCTAGCATGTATTTCTGTTGAATAATAAAAGGGAATACCCACCCATGTTTGTCAAATGTAGCAGAACTATCTATCACTATACTATCTAGTTTGCATTATATCTGTTATTATCTCTTAACCGTGTTTTTTCGTCCATCACCATCTACTTCCTATGTGCATCTAAAGTTTGAAAGGTCTTTTTCACCAGAAAAACTCAGTTTTAAAACCAAGATTAAGACAAGCAGCAGTGATTCCACCTGTTAAAGTATCCGTTAGGCAGGAGGCCGTTAGGAGAAAAACTTGGGTATGTTGAAGGCTAGTCTTGTTTTCAAACTTGCTTTAAAATAAAAGTTTCAAAGTTGAACAAAATCTCTAAAACTCAGGATAACACATAGGAACAACCCCTTTTGGTCTTTTTCCAAGCAAATAGTAAAATACGAAAAGGTTGGTGCATTTGGGAACAATACATAGGATTTTTGGGCAAAAGGGAATTACCCCTTTTGTATTCACCCACATGCATACTTCTTGAGGTAAATTTAATTTTGAAAAAAAAAAAAATATATATATATATATATATATATATATATATTTTTTTTCTCTCAACAATCGCACATTTGTTAATCCGGCAGATACGGATTTAGACTGAGTTATCAACGATCTGCGGGATAATGGAGCAACTACACATATATTCTCAGCAACTAAAGTAAATAAGAATTTGTATCTGGCATTAATGTCGTCGCTGTTCCGGCATCGAATTCAGAAGTCTGGATGCAGTATCAAGCTATGTTCATGTATCGTCGTCGTCGGTAATGTAATTAAAGTGAAAAAGGCCCGTGAAGCTTAGGATTCTAATCATCTCGACGATCGAGATGATTTGCAGAAATCTCAATCTGATTTGCTGGAGAAAGGGTTTGGATTTTTGTGGGATGAGAATGAAACGCAAGGGCTGGCATTGATGGCGGGAGGAGGTATACCGCAACAAGACGAAAATGACATAATTGCATGAATTTGATATATTTGGAACAACAGGGCCTTGGGAATCGATTTAGGGAGCTGAATTGTGCAAACAATGATTTGTTCAATTGAAGAAGAATCATCCATTCTTGTCAATCTGAACCTTTTCTTATATCCACTCAAATTGCTTGATTTGATTATTTAGATATACAATTGCAACTGCAAATATGAATTTCTATCAAAAAAAAAAAATGTTAAGTATGAATTAGGATATGTGATCAAGGTTTAATTGCGCAAATTTTGATTATATGCGTGATGTGATTGATGTTTTCATCTTCCTTAGAAACTGAACTTGTGGTCTTGTAAGTAAGTGCAAATGTAGCAATTTAGCAATTGGTTATTAGGACAAGGCCATTGAGAATAGTATGATTGGATCATTTTAAGGTTTGCTGCAACTATTTGGACTATTCCAATATAGCAAATATAAATAAATAAATAAATAAACAAAAAAGTTTGATAAATTGAAAAGCTATATATATTTAGTATGATTGAATTATTTTCAGGTTTGCTGCAACTATTTGGACCGTTCCAATATAGCAAATATAAAACTAAAAAAAAGGGAAAAAGAAAAAGAACTTTGATAAATATGTGTTGCAGCTTGGTGAACTCGCTTCAAGTACCAAGGACTCTAGACCCTCGGAGGATGTGATCGCGAGAGATGAACGGGAAGGAAGGCCAATGTTACATAAAACCACCTGGCTTATCCACATTTCTTTTAATTCGGAAGTATCCACCTTTTCTACCGCAGGTCGTGCCCCAAGAATTCTTCACTAACCAGAAGTCTATGTCATCTTCCTCAGTCCCGTCTGTGTCATCTTCATATGGCTTATCCACATAAAGCATCTGCCCTGTCGTGCATATATGTGATAAAAAAAAATCAAAAGAAATACACGTCAGTAGCTGCTTGGAGTAAATTCACAGCTATTTGTCTATTTGATCATTTTTGTTTTTCAGAAAATAAATTTATTGGAAGAACAAAAGAAACGGAACAAATTTTTGTAGATGGGAACTATTTGTCTATCTGATAATTTATTCTTTAGCACTGTAGTTGCGACGTAATTATAATTCTTACCGCCATGTTGCCGTCTAATTCTTACAGCTCCTTCATATACCGAAATTTTGTATTCAGGAACAAAATAATGAAACAAAGAACAGTAAGGAATCTTCGGTATTTTCATGCCACCTTTGGGGAGTTCATCCTCGGTTTTATCACCAAATATGTTCAGCTCAGGTTCAGTATTATTATACTTGGCTCGCATTCGCTCGTAGTTTTTCTTGAATATTTCGTAACGCTTCTCCTTTTCTGAATTATTGGAGTAGACACGATTATGCTCGACCATCCACTCTTCAAACTTTTGCGTAATATTGATCGTGGATTTCTTGTATTTTTCAGATGGTAGTACTTGGTCTGATGTAATTGCCAAAGTCCCGAGCATGATGGTGATGACCAACATTACTATTTTATTTTGAACAATAGCCATTCTTGGATTTCAAAGAGATCGAAAAGGGAGAAGAAATAGAAGAATAAGAGAGAAGAATGTGACTTTCTTGTCTTTATATAGTCTTGTCTTACAAATCCTCCTCTCAACCAATTTGATGGAGAAAACACAATCCATATTGACTTTGAATTCTCGAGCTCTTCTTGTCCATTATGGCTTCCCAATCCAAGTTGATTAAGAAGTCCGATCCAAATTACCTTCGTACATGTGCTCCACAAAATTCTCTAAAAAAAAAAAAAAAAAAAGGAAAAAAAGAGGCCTTATGAGGTAAATAGTTTGTGGCCTCATGCGCAATTAGCCCTAAACCCTAAACTCTAAACCCACACGGCCATCGTGAAATCACTTCACAGCTTCACTTCACTTCACTGTTCTCCTTCAACAAACTCAAAACAAGAATGAAATCTCACTTCCATTCCTCACCCCTCCCTTCACTCCGTCGCTTCTACCTCTTAAACGAGAGGCCTCTCCTCACAACCACTACCACCGCCGTCGAAAATCCATTCTCCGGCCAACCCAATTCCACAAGCCTCCGATTCAACCCAAACCTAACTCCTAAACACTCTTCTGGGCCCACAAGACCGATCCCAGTTCCGCTTTAGACCTCTTCAAACGCGCTGAAACGAACCCAGGTTTTGTCAACGGCGTCGACACCGTTGCTGTATTGCTTCACATCTTAATGGGCTTTCCAGAGACTCGTGGGCGTGCCAAGACATTGCTTAACCGCTACGTTTCCGGCGACTCCGGCCCTCCTCCGGCAGTCTTTCTTGATCGTCTGCTGGACTGCGCAAAGAGGTTTGGTTTTGATCTGGATTCCATGGTTTTCAGTTACTTGTTGAATAGCTATGTTAGAGCGAATCGAATAGGGGATGCTGTTGATTGCTTTAACAGAATGGTGGAGGTTGAGATATATGCTAGTGTTGAATATGTGAACATTGTGATGACGGCATTGGTTAGGAGGAACATGTTTGAGGAAGCACGTGAGTTGTATGGTACAATGCTTGGGAGAGGAGTTGGTGATTGTGCCACTCTAAATGTCATGATGCGTGCTTGTTTGAAGGAGGGGAAGCCGGAGGCGGCCGAGGAGTACTTTCGGAAGGCAAGGGGGAGAGGGATAGCAGCTGATGCGGCATTGGGGCTGTTTGTAAGAGTCCTGATTCGCGTTTGGCTTTGGTATTGTTGGGTGAAATGAGAGAAATGGGGTGGGTTCCTTCCAGGCGTACGTCTACTCCAACTGTTATCACTTACACCAGCCTTATTAATGGGTTATGCAAAAGCAATAAGATAGATCTTGCTTTAGAAATGTGGCATGAGATGAAAAGTAAGGGAATCAAAATGGATGTTACTGCATAATCTGCTATCATTGATGGGTTTTGCAAAAGGCGAGACATGAAAAGTTGCTGCGAACTTTTCTCGGAACTTCTGGAAGTTGGTTTATCTCCAAATACAGGTGTTTATACTAGCATGATTTGTGACTTCCGGAATGTAAATAACATGGAAGCAGCTATTGAGTTACATCAGAAAATGATAACTGAAGGCATTCCATGTGATGTGAAAACATACATTGCATTAATCAATGGACTGCTAAGAAAGGGTGATTTACAATCTGCATCAGATCTTTACTCAAAGATGCTTTCGAAGGGGATTACACCTGATATCAACACATATACAGTTCTAATAAATGGCCTTTGTTGCAAACGACAATTGGAGAAGGCACGCAAAACCTTGGAATACATGAATAGAAGGAGAATGACTGCTAGGGTTCATATTTATACTGCTTTGATTGTTGGGCACTTCAAGTAGGGAAATTTGCAAGAATTGTTTAGGTTGCACGATGAAATGCTAGACAAAGGCCTCGTACCTGATGACATTACTTGTGATATTCTTATAAATGGAAAGTTCAAAGGCATAACTGCTCTTCTGAGTACTTCATGAGTCTAGGTACTTGTAGGTTATTGTTTGATCATGCTTCCAACTTTTGTTTGCTCATCGGGTGAGAAATTACTATGGCCTGGAATGTTCATAGAGTCTCTTTCACGTCTCTTTGGGAAATATTATTCCGGGCTTGACTTTTATGGTTGTGACATTACAAGTAGAATCAGTCATCTTCATTAATAGGAATCTCAAATAGATTCTGAAATCTGAACCTGCTACCATCCTCTTCATCTATTGGACTGCTTCTGGAAATTGGATGGAAATGCAGCTCAAAGGTACAAATAGCTTGGATTTTATCCCTTCTGTCTTTTTATTGCAGTTCATCATGTTACGGTTGTCTTGTTGCACAGATTAAGTTAGGTTATTTAACACCCATAATGCTTTGTATTTTGCAATGGAGATTTGTTGAATTGTACCTAATATGTGATACTTACAGTTTAAATGTTGAGGGGTTTTTGAATATAAACTGACTTTACATCCAAGGGCGTATCTAGGGGTGGTGATTGAGGAGGGTCAATTGACCCTTTGACAGTCTGAATTTAGCTTTTAAATTTCAATTTTGTGTTTCTCGTTTGACATATTTTGTAAAGCCTTTGTTGACCCCTCCACCTCTTTCCAAATTCTATGACTTTTGATTATTTTTTTGTTTACTTTTTAGTAAAACATCCAAGTTTCAATCGATTTAAGCCATGAACATAAGAAAAAGTCATAAAATTATCATTTATTGTGCACTACGAAAAGTCGGTTCTTTTGTACATAAAGATAGTAAGCTATTTTGATCATATTCTTGATCCTCCTTGATAGGATTTCTAGCTACGCCACTATATATCTCTGTTTATCAACAATAGGCAGCCAGAAAAGATGTTGCTTTCTTGGTTTGGTTAAGTGAACAATGAATCAAGTTATTGGAATCAATTACTGTGCTTAGCATGTAATGATTGGTAATATCATTCTCTAGGCCGCATTTTCTGACAGTTTTTTTCTTCATGTTGTGTGATGGTTTGAAACTTTGAATAATGGAAGTCAAATGTGAAAAGAAAAATAAATTGTGTGATGGTCGAACATGTTGGAGATCAGTGAGGCGTCGATTCGGAATGTCTTTAGCATATTTTGAATTCTTATTTGCGTTTTGTTAATTGATTTAGTCAAAGAGTCTTCGTAAGAATGCAGAGAGAGTTTGTGTATCTAGACAGAGTTGGAAATTGAATATTTGTATTGAAAACTCTACTCATAGCATTACCATGAATGCTGTGCAGGTGGAGAATGAGGGAAGCGACTTAGTCACCGAGGTTTTGTTGGCATTTCCGGATGTTCAGGCAGAGCATTTGGCACATGTGGCGGCAACCTCCAGTGTAGGGAAAGGAGGGAAAGGAAAAGTGAAAGGTTCTAG
Source organism: Rosa chinensis (assembly GCF_002994745.2). Classification (NCBI taxonomy): domain Eukaryota; kingdom Viridiplantae; phylum Streptophyta; class Magnoliopsida; order Rosales; family Rosaceae; genus Rosa; species Rosa chinensis. The sequence goes on along the minus strand of NC_037093.1, from coordinate 20,103,785 downwards.
TACTAGCTACGCTGTTCAACCTGTTGACCCTAAAGGCGTGCCTGCTTCCTTGACCAAAGGGACTGGGCGAGGGCGAGAGCGTAACCTTTGATGTGTTGGCTGTTCTCACCCATACGTTGAAGCCATTTCCGGAGAAAATTATGCAGGCTGACATTGAGCTCCTAGTGTTTCAGGATACCGCACACTACCTCTCTCATGCAGTCAAGGCACAAACAATCAGTGTTAAATTGCCTGATGCAAGGATTGAATCTTATACGAGAGTAGACAATACAAAGACTGTTGGTTCAGAGATCAAATATGGTCCTTATGAGAATCTCCCTCCCTTTTCATACTCACCTATTGTTGTTCATTTTGAGAGCAATCAACCCTTTGCTGTTGCTGAAGAGTTGGTGCGAGAGATAGAGATTTCCCATTGGGGTAATGTTCAAGTGACAGAGCATTACAAATTTGTCCATGGAGGTGCCCAAAGCAAAGGAGAATTTTCGAGGTCCTTGTTTATTTGCATTTTCTTGTCAATACTATGCTAGCCGGGACTTTGGAGTTTGATTTGTATTATTGGCCATTTTTTCTGCAGGCTTGATTATCAAGCCGGACCTCACGTGAGAGGTCAGTATGCCATTAGGCGTCTTGTTGCAAAGTTGCCACCAAGAGCTCATTCTGTCTATTATAGAGACGAAATTGGTAATATTTCAACATCTAACTTATGGAGTGATTCTAAGAAGGTAATAAATTTAAGTTAAGTGACCTATGTTTATAGTTTTTTATTTCTTTATTCCTGATTTTGCTTAACTCTTCTATGTGATTGCAGACAGAACTAGAAATTGAGCCTCGGTATCCTGTGATTGGTGGTTGGAAAACTGCATTTACCATTGGATATGGTTTGCCACTTCATGACTTTTTATTTCAGTCTGATGGAAAACGCCTCATTGGCTTAACTTTTGGTTGCCCTATGAATGAGGTGGTCATCAACACTCTCATTGTGAAGGTTGGTAATGCGATGATTTATTTAAACTAGTTTTTCTAATCCTTTATTCTTCCACTTGTGCTGGCTACTTTATGTGTTAGAACTTGGATGGCGATACTCAATTGCTTTTGTATAAACTACTTTTTAGTGTGTGGCGTGTATCTATTTGTATTAGAGAAGCATTAAAAGAAGAATTGTAGTAAGATTATGTAAAGAAAGACATTTTCTTTATGCTTAATTTTGGGATTGCAAACTACAGGTTTTTCTGCCTGAGGGTTCTAGAGATATATCTGTATCTGCTCCATTTCCGCTGAAAGAATCATAAGAGGTATTGTGGACTAAGTTCTGATGTCATCCTATTCACTCTTGTACATGTTGATGAAAAGTTTTATCCCACCTATATCAAAATGGTTTTTTATTTTTATTTTAATTTTTTTATGGGCTATTCTTTTTCTAATTCAATACTATTACGACTCTTACAGACAAAGTTTTCCCACTTGGATATTGCTGGTAGGCCAGTGGTTGTACTGGAAAAGACTAATGCTGTGCCAGAGCATAATCAGAAATTCCAGGTATTACTATTGCAGTATTGCCTATTTCTAAAATAACATTGCATGAAAAAATGGGTGGTTACAAAATAGAGAAATTACACACACGCGCACACACCCACCCACACACACACACACATTATAAATGGTCCCTGTGGTTTGGGGTGATGCTTCTTGCCTATGTGGTTTCAAAATTTTTAATTTTGGTCATGTAGTTTAATAAATTTATCCATCTTTTGTCCAAATATTAAACATTCGTCCAATTCCATTAGTATGCACTCACATGCTCATCACATGAGGGGCTAAAACTGTCTTTTCATTTTAAAACATACTCATCCATTCTTCTTTACCCGTGTTTCAACTGCATCTCTCTTCCCCCAAGTAACCGTTTCTGAGAACACTAGAAGAAATTGAAGAACCTTGTTGAATTGATACCAGATTAAAGCTTCGATTGCTATAGGGTTTGGAATCACATCATATTGGGCCAAGAGAATTAGGGCAATTTGCTACAACCTCTTCTTCCTCACTACTCTCAGTACCTCAGTACTCTCCTCTTCTTGCTTCATGACTCTGCCACGACCACAAGGGCTAGATGAGGTTGAAGTTGCAATGCCAAAAAGGGACAGGGTCTCCTCTGTTTTTTTTTTGGATGAAGTCACAACTGGTTCTTCTTCTTCCGTTTCCCAACCCAAAACTTAAGATCCAAAACCCAATACTATTTCTCGGTGAGATTGAGAATCAGCTCAAGTAGAGATTAAATTGACCTTGAAGAACCGGCCAGGTTGAACCTCTCATAAAAAAACTTGAAAATTTGTTGGAGAGGAAAAGCACCCATCAAACATGAACTATAAGACCTTCTTTGTGTTTATTACCAAGGTATGAGAGAGAAGCCCTCATCGTTTAGTGGCATAAATCTCTCCTTTGTACGTGGGAGATCCTGAGTTTGACTCAAGGATGACCAAACACACTTTTGTGGAGTGCTGATTACGGCTTCCTAATTTATAGTAGCATTTTTATTTATGTATATGTTTGCTAAGAAAAAGACGTTAGTGGAAGGTCTATTGGAGAAGAGCGGCTCTGTTTCCTGCTATATATTGCAGTTATCTCACCCTTACCCGACGACTCTGTCATGTTGTTGTTGCCTTTTTGTCCCCTTGTTCGTTTTCTCTGTTCTTTTCTTTTTTTGTTCTTCTTCCAAGACATTGTTATTTCAATATCATGGACTGTAGACATCCCAGTTCATAGACTTTAGAACTTCATATTTATGGAGACGGGTTCTTTTAGTGTATGTTTTTGTGCAATTAGTAATAGTTATTTTAGTCATAGGCATTGTTTTTCTCTCGCATAAAATTTCAGGGGTGGTGAAGAAGGCATAAATTCTATAGGGGTGCTTGGTGCTTGCTGTTGTTTGGGTCATTTGGCTGGAAATAAATCAAATTTGAGGACAGGGTTGGGGACGACCAAGAGTATTTATAAGGGACAGATTAAGTTTTGACCTTCCCTTTGGGCTCGGGTTCACTAGTTTTTCTGTAAAATATATTTTAATTAATTAATTTACTTCTAACATTTTATTGGTCTAGGCGGTTTGCTTGCTTTATTAGCTTTGTTGGGTGAAGTTTTGGCTTCCCCAAGGGTTCTTGTGTGTCTTTCTTGTCCATGCCGTATACTTTTTATTTATTCTAAGCAATGAATCTGGTTTCTTTTCGATAAACAATGAATCATCTCCTTCTGATCATTTTGATAAACAAACAACATTCTAGGAGTTTCCAAAACATTTACCGAAGTGAGCTTCTCACTTAATTAATTGCTTATGTTGACATGTGGACCTGTTTTGGTATTCCGTTATAATTGTCCACCATTTTATGTTGCTGCTTTTTTTATGCTTAATTTGCAGGTCTATTACAAGTTCAACAGCCTTGCGATGCTTATGGAGCCTTTGATGTTGATTCCTGGATTTTTCTTCCTGTTTGTTGCCGGCATTGTCTGCATGCATGTAGACTTGTCCATCTCCAAATCTTCTGCTTCTTATCTGGCAAAACTACAGTGGGATGAAGTAAGTCATTTCTTAATCAGTTTCTGTTTATAATTTAGAAAACATTTATTTATTTACTGCTGCGTTGTTCTAGGTGCAAGCAACAATTCAGCAGATTCAACATATTATCAACCGAGGCCTCGTGATACATGATAAACTGGAAGCATCATTATGTGATCTTTCTCGGACAGGGGACATCCAAGCCTGTAAAGCAGCACGAAAAGCAGCTGATGGTTCGTTGAAATAGCTTTCCAAAGAGATTAAGCCCTTGTTGGCATTCTTGCAATCATCTCAGCAGGCTGCTCACATACTTCCCAAGGTTGGTTTGCATTTCAATTGTTGCAGTTATACATTTGTAGAGATTTGGGTAAATAAATGAAATCTCACTGAACATGATGTTTGGAGTGAATCTCAAATGTTGGTCTAGTTTTATTGATGTTGGACGTCGGAAATGTAATTTTTGTCTATGTACTATCGAAACATTCAATTTAATTGGAAATTATCTCTCTGCTTGGTATTTCATGTCATGCAGAATTTTATCACGCTGCACATCTTTTAATTATTGTATTTAATATTGCTTGTTTATATAGGTGGAGGAGCTGGTGACCAAGGAGAGAGATTTGGAAGAACGGTTATTGATGAGATATAAGAAATGGGCGCATTTTTTCTGCGCTTGTTATAAATTTTCTTCTGGAACTAGTTAATGATTTCAATAGAAGACTAGGTAATTTTAGTTTTATTTTTAAGTACATTGTACTAAAAAGTTGAGGATTCAGTTAAACTCAGGCGTCAAATTAAACAGATGCATTGATATTTCTGTGGAGAAAGGGTTTGGATTTTCTTGGGATGAGAATGAAACACAAGGGCTGGTATGGATGGCGGGAGGAGGTATACCGCAACAAGACGAAAATGACATAATCGCATGAATTTGATATATTTGGAACAACAGGGCCTTGGGAATCGATTTAGGGAGCTGAATTGTGCAAACAATGATTTGTTCAATTGAAGAAGAATCATCCATTCTTGTCAATCTGAACCTTTTTCTTATATCCACACAAATTGCTTGATTTGATAATTTAGATATACAATTGCACCTGTAAATATGAATTTCTAAAAAAAATGTTAAAGTATGAATTAGGATATGTGATCAAGGTTTAATTGCCCAAATTTTGACTATATGCGTGATGTGATTGTCTGTTGAAGTCATCTATGTTTATAGTGAAGTGGAGCTCTTTTCGTTTTCGAATTGCAAAGAAGCTGATATTGCAAAGAAACCTCAAGGCTCAAAAACCACCGTCGTCACTGCTGGGCTTCAAGAGTAAAAGGACTGCTGTCAGAGTTTTAACTACCACATGCTAATCGGAAGCGCTCCTCCGGCATGGTTCATCGAAGGCGCTGCTCCGGCATGGTTCGTAGGGCCGCTGCTCCGGCAGATCATCGGAGACGCTGCTCCGGCATATTGTCTTTGACATCATTGAAACCCGAAGGTGTCGTTGTGAGGAGGGTTTTTTAAAAGGTGGTGGAGATCGATGGAATGAGGTCTGAACCTTTTGTCTTCCAGGCTGCTTTGCTGCTTTCTCCTTCTGCTTTTCCACGCTGTTGTGCTCCGTTGTGTCCTCCTCCTTTTCTTTGGCTATGAGGGCCTTTTTATATTCAGCATGCTTGGGTTGTCGAGATTGAATGGATCTCACCCATTTTAGTTTGAGTGGGAATCTTCTTCTCTATAAAGACCATGCCAGCTTGTATTTATCTTCTATTTGATTTCTCTATTATGTGGAGTCTAGGAGTGTGTTTAAAGATAAGCTTGATGGAATCATATGTTCCTTCAATTATATATTTTGTTTTCTGAAAAAAAAAAAATTATATATTTCGTTTGGACTTTGAAGACAGTCCTACGCTCCTACGTACTCATTTGCTTTTAGTCTTCTGATAATCAAAGCAAACTATAACTGTCTTTATGAAGAAACCCAACAGTAGCTAAATTGCACACATTTTATTTGCAATCCAACTCTTTTCTCCTATAAGCCACGTGCTTCTTATATATCTTCTCTTTTTGTATTCACTCACATACTTGTTGGGTAAATTTAATTTTGAAAAATATATATATATGTTTTAGAGAAACTGAATTTGGGAGGAATTTGCTGTGTATTCTCATTGATAATATGGGCTTCTTTATATAGAGGATTACAATGCATATAATCTCAATCATACAAGGAAAGTAATTCTACATTGATTAGGATTCTAGATCCTTCTAATTAAATCCTATTACCACTAGGTCAAGTAACCTAGAGTTTGGGCTAAACACAAAATAGGTTTTCCTTGAACACTCCCCCTTGTGTTGCCCAAACGCGGTGCTTCTCTCGTTGCCTCGTTAAAAACCTTGCCGAGTAACAAAAACCCAGTGGGACAAAAATAACCTCGGTCGAAGGGGAAAAAGAGCACAACACACCCGTCACGTTTCGAGGTGAACATGTAGACATCTCCCCTGATGTCTGTGCCTCACTATCCTCAGATTGAATCTAGTTCACTTTGATCTCGAGGAGAGTCTGTTGTTGCTGATTATGCTTGGTGTTGTCGCTTTTGATGTAGCCTTGCCTCATTTGTTCAAAACAAGCAGCATTATCCTAAATGCTCGTAGGCTCATCTGTGGTAGACTTCAAACCACAATTGTTCAAACATGCGTAATTATGGATCTAATCCATATTCATTCACGATCCACATCATGAAGAGCAATGATCTCTGTATTGTTCGAAGATATAGCGACTAGGGTCTATTATGTAGACCTCCAAGATGTCACGGTCTTTTCCCATGGTGAACACTCAACCGGATTGGGAATGACCATTGTGTGGGTCAGAGAGGTACCCAACATCAGCAAAACCTTCCAAAACAAATGTTGTTTTGGGATGGGGATAGAGGCCAGCGTTGGCGGCGTTTCTGGTGTGTGATGGGTCCGAATCCATCATCTCCCTATAGGGATAGAACGAGCCCATATCATTCATACATCTCAAGTATCGAAAGATATCTTTTACACCAATCCAATGGCGTCGCGTTGGCGCAGAGCTATATCTAGCTAACAAGTTCATGGTAAATGAGATGTCTGGTCTTGTGCATTGAGCTAGGTACAATAATGCGCCTATTGTACTTAACTAGGGCATTTCTGCCCCTAGCGCATATTCGTCATCATCCTTCGAACGAAGAGGATCCTTTTCAGGATCAAGACTACGGACGATCATGGGGGTGCTTGAAGGCTTGACCTTGTCAAAATGCCTAAGCATCTATCGACACGATGCTCAAGTTCCAAACCGAGACATAATCGTGTTCTCCCAAAATCCTTCATCTCAAACTCGTATTTCAAGTGTTCAGCGGTTTCCCTTAACTCTTTAAGGGCTTCTAATGAAGATCATGTCCAACATGAACCGCGATAGAATCCGAAACTTGTCATAGAAACGCGTAGGCATATCCCTTTCCAATCAAGTAGTCATTTTAGTGAGCGTTTCAACCTCTTTGTAAACGCGCTCCATGGTCTAGAGCCACTTGACTTGGGTAAATAAAGTTCACCATGAACCTTCATGTATATTCCGTATCTAGATCCCTATAGAGATACGTAGTGACCACATTTGTAAGCTGCATGTTCAGTTATTCGGAAACTACCAAACTGACAGGGTAGTGGAGTGCAATGACATCCATTACGAGAAAATATGTCTCATCGTAGTCGATTCCAGGGCGTTTTGTGAGAAGCCTTGCGCCATAAGGGGAGATTACCATCTCTTTTTCTCATCACATTCTAACGAAGACACGTTAGTCAACATGTTTTATGTTAGGAGATGTTGGCATCTCTAGCTCGAAAACCTTCCTCTTCGTTAGAGAATCCATCTTAACCTGGATCACATCTTTCCATTTAGGCCAAAAACTCTCTACGTTGGCATTCATTCATCAACGGAGCGTGGTTCGATATCATTTAACTCAAAAACTCATGTGCAACAAAATACGCAACTACATCATCAATTCTGATGGAGTTTCTATCCAACGTCTCATGTACACTAGTGTAATTTTCATAAAGCTCTATATTCTCAGGAATAGGTTTTGACGTTGAGGCGTCCCTCAACGATAACCATAACCCGGAAGATTCTCATGAGACGGATTTTGAGTCTTGATGATCAAAGGATTGGAATGTGCCAAAGTATCCTTCGAACCCACGGGCCTCTCCACGTATCCTAGCTGGGGCCATGGCCTGTAACGCCAAAGTGCCACTTTCTTTGGCATTGGCGCTATGCCTACCTCCGTGTAGGGTGGCGCTACGTCCTCTCGTAGGGACGTCCTTCCTTGCAGGCATGTTTGCAGCATATTTGTGTGATCTCGTCACTTTAATATGGATCAAGATGAGACATAGTGGGGACAGACTACGACAATTCCTGTCGTTCCTGTTGAACATTCGTGTTCTAATTTCCCCCTAACGACGGGAAAACTGTCTCATCAAAGTGACAACCTGCAAATCTAGCGGTAAAGAGATCGCCTTGCAAGGGCATTAAGTGGCAGACGATTGTTGGAGTCCCAAATCCAACATAGTTGCCCATTCGTCAGTAAGGACCCATCATAGAGCGCTGTGGCGGCGCAATTGGCACATAAATGGCTCACTCAAATGTGCGTAAGTACAAAATACGTGTACCCAGTCACTAGCTGTAACGCAGAGGTACATTGAGTGGCGGTAGGTCGTAGACGAATTAGCATAGCTGCATGCGATATTGCATCACCCCAAGTGGATGTAAGAAGATTGGTGCGCATTACCAATGTTCGGACTACCATCGTAGTCATGTCCGCGAGACCAATTGGGTGTGTACATGGGAATGTGATGTCCAACATCAAACCCTTTGCAATATCCATCGAAAGTCTTCGATGTAAACTCACTAGCATAGTCAAATCCAATTGACTGAATAGGATGATTTGGGGAGTGAGCCCATTATCATATGATATGTGCTGGGAGTGTAGCGTAAGCAGCATTCTGGGGTGCGGTACATGTTTTGGCCCAATGTTCAGTTGATCCACATCGAAAACAAACATCATTATGGTCAGGCTCCCTTGATCGAGGCGCCATTGGGGCGCGATTTGGACAACCTATCCTCTTGGTGGCGTTACCACCATGGTCGGAGGCTCCGCCTCTCTCTCTCTTCACACGTTGACCTCCACGGTTCCGTGCACGCCTCTCTTGGTGATTTCCTTCCTCTTTAGGGCGAACATATGGACCAGAATGTCCAGAATTGTCCCCATCCTTAGGGTTTCGCTCCTTGCGTCCTCCATTGGGGGCGCGACTATAGTTAGACTCCAGAATAGGCTTAGTTCCCACGGGTCTAGCATTATAGTTCTTCACAAGGATATTATCGTGCTTTTCAGCTACGTTCATGGCGCCAATGAGCTCATGAAACCTTGTGATATGTCCTGCATTTACATCAATCCGATAATTCTTTGAAATCATCAGTGCAGAGACGGGGAAGGTAGAGAGAGTCTTCTCGATCAACATCGTATCAGTTATGGCTTGGCCACAAAACTCCATCAGAGACTTGATACGAAGAGCTTCCGGGTTATAATCAAGCACAGACTTGAAATCACAAAAGCGGAGGCTATGCCATCGCACTTCTAAATCAGGAAGCAGGGAGTCGTGAACGTTGCCAAATCGCTGCTCAAGTTCTACCCATAGCTTTCTTGGGTCTTCCTCATTGAGGTATTCATTTTGGAGCGCATCATTCATGTGCCTTGTCATGAGAATGATGGCTTTAGCTTGATTTGCTTCAAAAGCAGTAGTTTGCTCAATGGAGAGCACGTTCTGACTAGGCTCTTGGATGGTTTCCAGAAGTCCATCAGCCTTAAGATGTTGGCGCACATCTCGGACCCACCTATGGTATCCAGCGCCAGTTGTCTCGAGTGGAACAAAGTTCAACTTGTTTAGGTAACTCATCCTTAAAAGATGGCCGAAAAAGTGGTCGACGGAAGTTACTGTAGCTGACAGGAAAAGTCGCCGGAAGTTGGCCGGAAAGTTGCAGGAAAAGTCGCCGGAAAGTGGCCGGAAAGTGTTGACAGGTCGTTGACCGGAGTGCTGACGTGGCAGATCGTGCTTGCGGCTTGGCGGCTTGGTAGCTCGGCGGCTCGGCAGCTTGGCGGCTTGGCTTGCACGTGGGCTTCGCTGGGCCTGCTGCACGTGGGCTCGACTGTGGGCTGCAGGCGGGCTTGGGTTGCACGGGTTCTTCCCCCTTTTTTTTTTCTTTTTCTGCCGGTTCAGATCTGGTGGGCTCAGGTGGCCGGTTCAGTCGAATTTAGGCCGGTTCCGGTGATGAATTTTTGTCTCCAGTGATCTGGGGTCCGGCTACAGCTGCTGGTGAAGTTTGGTAGCAGTTGGCTGGGAGGAAGACATCGAACCGGGCAGAGGGACTTTCGATACTTCCGGTGGCCGGTTCGGTGGTTTTCTGGCCGGTTCTTTGGGTGGGGCCGCCGGTTCTGGACTCCTGAAGATGGGATCTTCAAGGTGGGCGGCGGTGGTTTCTGGGATTTGTAGGCTACGAATTTAGGATTTCAGGGTTAGGGCTTTATGCTAATAACGTGTTTTAGAGAAACTGAATTTGGGAGGAATTTGCTGTGTATTCTCATTGATAATAGGGGCCTTTTTATATAGAGGATTACAATGCATAAAATCTCAATCATACAAGGAAAGTAATTCTACATTGATTAGGATTCTAAATCCTTCTAATTAAATCCTATTACCACTAGGTCAAGTAACCTAGAGTTTGGGCTAAACACAAAATAGATTTTCCTTGAACAATATACACATTCTTTTGTGTCTCAACAATCGCGCATTTGTTAATCCGGTGGATACGAATTTAGATTGAACTATCAACGATTCGTGGGGTAATAGAGTAAGTACACACATATTCTGAGCAACTAATGTTAACAAGAATTTGTATCTGCCGTTAACGTTGTCGCTGTTCCGGCATAGAATTAAGAAGTCTGAATGCGGTGTCATGCTATGATCATGTATCGTCGTCGTCAGTAACGTAATTAAAGCGAAAAAGGCCCGCGAAGCTTTGGGTTCTAATCGCCTCGACGAGATCGAGATGATTCGCAGAAAGCTCAATCTGATTTGCGGGAGAAAGGGTTTGGATTTTTGTGGGATGAGAATGAAACACAAGGGCTGGTGTTGATGGCGGGAGGAGGTATACCGCAACAAGACGAAAATGACATAATTGCATGAATTTGATCTATTTGGAACAACACGGCCTTGGTGGGAATCGACTTACGGAGCTGAATTGTGCAAACCATGATTTGTTCAATTGAAGAATCGAAGAATCATCCATTTTTGTCAATCTGAACCTTTTCTTATATCCACTTAAATTGGTTGATTTGATGATTTAGATATACAATTGCAACTGTAAATATGAATTTCTATCCAAAAATAAATAAAAAATGTTGGGTATGAATCAGGATATGTGATCAAGGTTTAATTGCCCAAATTTTGATTATATGCGTGATGTGATTGATGTTGAGGTTGAAGTTTTCATCTTCCTTAAGTGCAAATGTTTTATAGCAATTGAAAAGCTGTATATAGCAAATGTAGCAATACATTCGGATTATTTTAAGGTTTGCTGCAACTATTTGGACTATTCCAATATAGAAAATATAAAAAAATAAAAAAAAAATAGAAAAAGAAAAAAAAAAAAATAGAAGAAAGAGAGCTTCGGTAAATTTGTGATGCAGCCTGGTGGACTTGCTCCAAGTACCAAGGACTCTGGACCCTCAGAGGTGATCGCGAGAGATAAACGGGTAGGAAGGCCATGTTGCAATGTTACATAAACCACCTGGCTTATTCACGTTTCTTTGAATTCGGAAATATCCACCTTCTCTACCCCAGTCCGTGCCCCAAGAATTCTTCACTAACCAGTAGTCTGTGTCATCTTCATCTGTCCCGTACCCAACAATTGTAACAGCGTGAAGGCTACGGTTTACCATTGGTAATCTTCCACATTCTCTAAGCGGATCTTTGTATACACCACCTTTGTAATGAATGAATTCATCGGTGACCTCCATTCCGGCTGCGATCGGTTGTCTTGCCACAAATTTCTTCATAAGACTTTCATCATTCGCAGGTAGGCCTGAGTAACCTGCTATAAGCGCATAAGGATTTTTTTCCAATTTGGCGTTGCATGGTTGGTCCCTACCGATGAATGGGTAAGTGATCTCCCTGTTGATTCCGTAGTCCGATACATATTCAAACGCGCCTTCTGGGTGACCACCGCCATATGTGCCATTGAGTCCCCATAGCTCTCTATACTTCCGTCGAGGTCTAGTACAGTCTACAATTTGTTGAGGAGACAATGTAACTAATTCACCTTTTTCAATTTTTACAATTCCTTCGATTGCTGCTGCTGCTGTAAAAGCCCAACAAGTATCTGCATGTGCATATACAACAACAGAAATATATGTCAGTAGCTGTTAGGGGTAAATTTAAAATTATTTGTCTATTTGATCCATTTCTTTTTTCTGGAAAATAAATTTGTTAGAAGAATAAAAGAAACAAAACAAATTTTTGTAGGTGGGAACTATTTGTCTATCTGATAATTTATATTTAAGTAGTGTAGTTGTGACATAATTATAATTCTTACCGCCCCGTTGCTCTCTAATTCCAGTGACAGCTCCTTCATATACCCAATTTTTGTAGTCAGGAACAAACCAATCAAATGAAGTAGGACTGTAAGAAATCTCCAATTCTTCTGGTAATCTCATGCAAACTTTGGGGAGTTCATCCTCGGTTTGATCACCAAATATATTCAGCTCAGGTTCAATATTGTTATACTTGGCTCGCATTTGCTCATAGTTTTTCTTGAAAATTTTGTAACGCCTCACCTTTTCTGAATTATTGGGGTAGACACGGTTATGCTCGACCATCCACTCTTCAAACTTTTGCGTGATATTGATAGTAGATTTCTTGTATTTTTCAGATGGTAGTACTCGGGATGATGCAATTGTCAAAGTCCCGAGCATGATGGTGATGACCAACATTACTATTTTCTTTCGAACAATAGCCATTCTTGGATTTCAAAGAGATTGAAAAGGAAGAAGAAGAACAACTAGAGAGAAGAGAAGGTGAAGGGTGTGTGTTTTACAATGTGATTTTCTTATCTTTATATAGTGTTTGTCCCACAAATCCTTCTCTCAATGAATTAAGTCTCCAATCCATTTCGGTGAAGAAAACATAATCCATATTGGCTTTGAATTGTTGAGCTCTTCTTGTGCATTATGGTGTTACAATCCAAGTTGATTAAGAAGTCGGATCCCAAATTACCTTCGTACATGTGCTCCACAAAATTCTCTAAAAACAAAAAGAGGCCTTAGGGGGGAAATAGTTGGTGGCGTCATATGCAAATTAGCCCAAAACCCAGATGGCCATCCTAATTTCACTTCAGTACTTCATTCTTCTCCTTCTACAAACTCAAAACAAGAATGAAATCTCACTTCCACTCCTCACCCCTCCCTTCACTTCGTCGCTTCTACCTCTTAAACCCCAAGCCCCCCTCCCCAAAACCACAGCAGCCGCCCGCCGCAAATCCATTCTCCGGTGAACCCAATTCCACAACCCTCCGACTCTAGAGAAAGTCTAGCATTTTATATTGAACTCCAACTCCAGAGGTTCAAAGCAGTAAGTTATAGAAATTAGTAGTTTCATTATTTAATATAACGCCACTGTGTCCAAACAAACTACTGTCACTGATTAAAAAGCCAACGAACAAAAAAAATACTTAGACGATACCAAAAGTTATGTTGAAGAACCAAAAAACTACAATGGAAAAATCAAAAAGCTACTGTCACTTCACAAAAAAGCATTGTCATTCGTTAGATAAGTCAGGACCATTTTTCAAAAAGCTATACTATCGACTAATTGAAAAGTTATTTCCCTTTATTTTCCATGAAATCTACTGTCACTCACAATAATCTTTTGAAAAGTTATTGTCGACAAAAAAAGTAATATCAAGGAACCGAAAAGCTACTATTGGAGAACCAAAATTTTACAGACCCGTTCTCAGGCCAAACCCGACCCAGCTAGATATCCGCTATCCGCTCATCTTTTCGACGGCGGACCATCAAAGATGTGCTACTCTCTCTCTCTGAGATATATATATATATATATATATATAGAGAGAGAGAGAGAGAGAGAGAGAGAGAGAGAGAGAGAGAGAGAGAGAGAGAGAGAGAGAGAGAGAGAGAGAGAGAGAGAGAGAGAGAGAGAAGTTTTAAATACACACCCCTAATTACTTAATACACATTCCATACTTAATACACAACCCATTTAATTTCTCATTCTAATATTTTACTAAATACACAACCCAAAGTACCTAAAATATCCTTAATCTTAAAAATCATGAAATATCCTACTTTTTTACTATATTAGGATTACTATTTAATACGATTAGTATATTCTATTATATTGACGTTTTGTAAATGACAATATTGATTACTAATGTTTGTTATTGAGAAATCTATAAAGATTTATTATTGTTCCCTTTAAATAGATGCATATAAATAGGTTTTGTGTTATTTGAGTTCACATCCACCAAACACCATGTTAATCAAGTATAAAATTATGAGTTGAACATTCAACCAAAACTATATCAGTAATTTCTCACTTTCTCCACAGTAGTGGAACTAAAAAGTTGTCATTAGAGGGATCAAACAAATTAATAGTTACAAATTTTTTTCACATGTGATGTTTTATATTAGAAAATAAATTGATTAATCATAACTCTTAGAACAAAAAAGAAAATTAACTAAAAATGGGAGTAAAGTGATATGTTTTAAAAATATTTAATGTGATTGATTTTGAAATTCTAAATATTATGGTTTCTAACCTCATTTAATTACAATTTATTTAAGGAAATGATAAAAAAGGTCATTTTGAAGTGTCATATTATAATTTAAACACCACAAATGTTCCGATGATAATTTAGATCACCTGTTCACGATCTACCACTGCATTTCAAATTAATTACAAAACTGCCACCGTCAGTTTTCTTTGGCAGTTTCTGGCCGGTAAAGTAAAACTTGTTCATCTTCTCCATATCGTTTCGGGATTTCAAACATCAACAAATCACTCAACCCTACTCCGAAATAGAGAATTCTTAATCCTCTTCATCTCCGGCTCCCACATTCTGAGACACATACATTCTCCGACGACTGTTTTGCTCAACGGTGAAGCAGCGCCGACTGTGCAAAAGTACTTCACAGAAAAAGCCCCAAATTTTAGGGATTTGAAGAATTGCAGAACTCGAAATCGTCTACCTCGACCGGGTAATCTTTCAGACTCGATTCTCAGAAACTTCTCTTACTTAATTTAGAGTCATTGAGATAGTGTTTAGTTTTGAAATTATAAGTCGAATACGATTTATAATTATTTCTGCATTTGATTCTGAAACAAAACAATTCGATTCCAAGTTTTGGTTTGTTTTGAGTGAAGATTTAAAGCTTTTTTGAGTGGAGATGATCAGTGACTGTCTTAAAAATTTAGTTTGATGCTGTGACATAGGCTACTGAGTGGGTATCATTTCATTTTGGAGTGGCTCTGTTTCCATATTAGTGTGATTTGATACATAGTCATTACCATTTATGTGGAGATAATGACTGTGTGTGATGCTGTTTAGGCTTTAGGCTTTACTTTAATGGAAATTCTGCAACTGCAAATACCTATTTTATAGGCTCAGATAATGAAACTGGTCAGTGATCATGTAACTGCCCATGTAACTGGCCATGTAACTGTCCATGTAACTTACATGCATGTAACTGATCATGTAACTGGCTATGTAACTTACATGCATGTAACTGGCCAAGTAACTGATTATGTAACTGGCTAAGTAACTGATTAAGTAACTTACAACATATGTAACTGGCCAAGTAACTGTTTATGTAACTGACGTTGAAATTGACATGAGCTGTAAGTCTGTAGCTGACCATGTAACTAACCATGTAACTGATCATGTAACTTACAATATATGTATCTCGCCAAGTAACTAATTATGTAACTGCAAACTCAATGCTAACCTTCTTATTTTTTCAACAGAATTTAAACATCAGAAATGGCAAGAACAAAAAGAAAAGAAAGGGAACCAAGTGATGATAACGAAGACTACCAAGAGGTGGAATTAGAAGATGAAGAAGACAATCAAACGATACACACAAAGAAGAATTCGAAGAAGAGCTTGAAGAAATCAAAAAAAAGGAGACAGGAAGAAACAGAAGATGAAGAAGAAGAAGAAGAAAAAGAAGAACCATCACCGAAGAGTTTGAAATCAAAAAAAAAAAGACAAGAAGAAACAGAAGAAGAAGAAGTAGAACAATCACCAAAGAAGGGTTCTTCAAAAGTTATTAGCAAAAAACAGAAAGTAAAGAAGGTAAAAGATTCTGAAGTGCAAGAAGAAGTAGAAGAAAAACCTGAAGCAGCACCAAAGAGGAAAAAAAATGTGAGACCAGGACATGTGCAGTACAGGTGCACTTTAATAAGTTTCTTGAACACAATTAAAGATAACAAGCAGAATCTCAGTGCAAGAACATTAGATTTGCTCAGGCAGTCACCATTTGGAAATATTGTCGATGCATTCCATGGTGGCTACATAGAGGAGAAGTCAGCCAAGAAATCTGATGATTTCATTACACTCCTCCTACAGGCCTACGACCATGAAAATGACCTCTTCTTCTTTGCAAAGAAGAAATTCAGGATCTCGACAAGAGATATTTCAAAGATCCTAGGAATGCCAGAAAAAGGTGAGTTGGTCCCAAAGACTTCTGAGGGGGCATATCAGTCCGACTTTATCCAGCAGTTTTTTTCAAACACAGCGAGAATTAACAAGAGAGCCGTGGAGAAAGCTCTGCAAGATGCGCTCAAAGAGAATGCAACAACAGAAGAAGGGATTGAGAAGAAGGACAAAAATGTGGCAAGATTAATCTTGCTAGACTTGTTCATCAAGTTTCTGTTCCCAAATGCAGGAGGAACAATTTCATGGGACTACGTAAGAGCCTGCGAAAATTTGGATAAGATCAGATCTTATGACTGGGCAAGGGAAGTTGGAAGCTTCTTAAAAAAGTCTATAAAGACTTTGAAAAAGAAAAAGGAGTCAAGCAGCCCATATAGTAGTAATGCAGGGGGCTGTGTTCTGATAATACTGGTAAGTTACTGTCAGACTGAAATGTAACTGAGCAAGTCACTGATCAAGTCAAACTGCAAGTCACTATGACTAATTTTTTTTTTTTTTTTTTGTGCAAGCAGTATTGGTTCTGCCAAAAGACTGGAAAAATCAACCCAATATCTGGAAGGGAGAACGAAGATCATGGGATGAGAAAATGGGACATCCAGAAACTGATAAAGAATTGGCCAAGTTTTAACAGCTTGAAAAAAATAGAGGTATTTTCTTCTTTGTCAAAGTAGTTGTCACTGGACAAGTGACTGGCCAAGTAACTATCTTGGTTAAAAGTCACTGATTAAGTCACTGTCACACTGCATGTCAATGGCCAAGTCACACTTCTGTCACTGGACTTCATAACTGTTGTAAACATATCATTGCTCGTGTAACTGACAAAATAACTGGCCAAGTCACTGTCCATGTAACTGACAAAGTGACTGGCCAAGTCACTGTCCATGTGAAGACACTGGCCAAGTCACTGTCTATGTAACTGACAAAGTAACATGCCAGATAGCATGTCACTGACATATTGAATATGTTTCTTTCAGAAAATCTTTGAAAGCCTGAAGGAGGATAGAGAGGAATCAGAATCAGAGGAAGAGGAGAATAGATCAGATGAAGCAAAGATAGTTCCGGAAGGAGAGGAAAAAGGAGCTGATGACCAGAATTGTGAAAACGAAGAAGATAACCTAGAAGTTGAGGTGGCTGAACAGGAAACAGCTTCAGGAAAAAACAAATGGGAGAAAGAGCTTCAGAAAAAGGAGGAGGAGATAAGATATATGACTGCAGAGAAAGATAATTTGAAGAAAAAGCTGAACGAAAAGGAACAGGAACTAAGGAAAATCACAGAGGACATGGTGAATCTGGAGGAAAGAAATGCTACACTTGTGACCGAGAATTTCTGCCTTGCATCGTCGGTGAAGGAGTTAGAGATAAAATTGAAGGAATGGGAGCAAATGTTGAGCCCAAAGACTCACACCTCAACAGCAGCTCAGCAGCACAGTTCCCCACCTCCTAACTCAACAGAAGGAAAAAATGAATTAAATGAAGCTGCATCTAAGGCTGCTGAAAAAACAAAAGAGAAATGCACAGTGGAAGAATCTGCAGAAGCAGCAGCATCTCAATCTCCACCTCACTGCACAGTGGCAGAAGAAACTAAATCGACACCTCCATCACATAAGGAGTCACAGTTCCAGAGCCCAATAGTCCACATGCTCACAGTGACAGAAATGGAACAACAAGCTGACAAGTGTCAGATAGTGAAAAGTCCTATAGTTGAAGAAGCATTACAACTTCATAAGTTGAGCATAGAGAAAGAGAAGAAGACACCAGAGCAGAGCCAAAAGGGAGGGTTAACAATGCACCTCACAGAGCAACATTAAGGTGAAACGGTATCATCAATGGGTCTCTACTCTTACGTTGTGAGATTAAAGAATAGGAGAAGAACACAGAAAAAGGACAACATTTACTGGTGGGGAGATGTGAAAGAAAAAAGACAGAAGAAAGCAAAGGAGATTGAAGAGAGATTGAAAGATGCTGAAAAGAGAGAAAAAGAAAAGGAGATGAAGGCCTCACTGCCAGATGCTGAACGTAAAAACCTAGAACAGATGGTAGCACAATAGAAATTGGACGATTTACCAGAGGATGTTCTGCAAGCAATAAGAGAGATGGACGCTGCAGAAAATGCACAAATCAATAAAGAGCCAGAAGAGAAACAGATACCTGCTGAGGTCGTAAACTGGGAGGGGAGCAAAGTATACAATTTTATGGACCAGGACACCAAGAGGAGAGTCCAGAAATACTGGCAAAATGCACCATCAGGGTAATAATTTAATTAAGTTAAATTTCTATTTTAAACTTCTTGTCACTTGCCAAGTCACTGTCCATGTAACTGACAAAGTAACTGGCCAAGTCACTGTCCATGTGAACTCACTGGCCAAGCCACTGTCTATGTAACTAACAAAGTAACTGTCTAAGTCACTGTCCATGGCCAAGTAACTGTCAATGTATATGGCGAAGTCACTGTCCATGTGAAGACACTGGCTAAGTCACTGTCTATGTAACTGACAAAGTAACTGGCCAAGTCACTGTCCATGGCCAAGTCACTGTCCATGTAAATGCGGAAGTCACTGTCAATGTATATGGCGAAGTCACTGTGCATGTATATGGCGAAGTCACTGGCCATGTGAAGTCACTGACCAAGTCACTGTCAATGTAACTGACAAAGTAACTGGCCAAGTCACAGTCCATGTATATGGCGAAGTCACAGTCCATGTATATGGCGAAGTCACTGTCCATGTAAATCCGGAAGTCACTGGCCATGTGAAGACACTGGCCAAGTCACTGTCCATGTAACTGACAAAGTAACTGGCCAAGTAAAGTCGCTGGCCAAGTCACTGTCTATGTAAATGAAGAAGTCACTGGCCAATGAGTTGGGCAAGTGAAGTCACTGGCCAAGTCATTGGCAATGTGATTGTTAAATAACAAACATCACAAACTATGTTACTTACACTTCATTCTTTGCAGAGTATACTTCTGGGATGGAAGACGGTATGGAGCACAGGTTCCAAGACAGGATTTAAAAGACATAATCATGGATGAACCGATAGCAAGCAATTGCATCGAATGTTATGGAATTCTCTTGACTGATCAGTTGTTAGAGAAAGAATCACAAGGCTTGGATGTCCCAACTTTTATGAATCCGTTATGCTGGGTAAGTAGTGGAACGATTATCAATCTAAAATCAAAGCAAATAATTCTTAATTGATAATAACTAGTCTTCTTTTTTTCTTACAAACAACATTCTGCAGAAAATTTGACGGTGTATTACGTACATCTTTACCTCTGCGAACCACTGTTCGAAAATCTGGCAAGATCCAACTATATATTCTTCCCAATCTCACATGAATCAGGATTTCATCATACACTGCTCATTTTTGACAAGGAATTAAAGAAATGGTTCCACTCTGATTCAAAAAGACCAAAAAAATCATCAACTGGAAAATGCTTTCAAAATGTCCAAAAAATGGTATAAAACACTTTCGTCATACTAATTTCATATATTTAATTTATTTAAGCAGAAAGCATATTATTGATTATGTCCCGATGTTGGAAATGCAGGTTGAAATGGTAGAGCTATGGATGACTGCAGTAAAAGAACAAGCAGATGACATGCTAGGACAAGGTTGCAGGATGAAATTTGATGAAAAGCACAGTTCAGAAGAACAACTGAAAATGATAGAAGTTCCATTGACTGAAACAGAGAGAGAAAGCATAAAGTGGATCAAGGATAACTACAAACGAAAAATGACAGTGACAGAACTCAAAGACAACCCTCAGCAAGGAGAAGATTCGTAAGTACGCAGCTCTTTAAAAATGTCAATATAATCATTATAAAGTTCAAAATCATTTACTTCAATTTTTATATGGTGAACAGATTGGATTGCGGACTTTTTGTAATGTACACAATGGAGAAAATTTCGAAAAAAGGGACAGTTCCAAAGAAGCTCACAAAGGATGATATTTTGAAATTTAGAGCTGATGTGGTAAAATCATTTGCAGAAAGTAGGCACAGCTGGAACTCACAACATAATGAAGTGTAGAAATTTGTTTAGGGAATAGGATAGGTTATATAGGTTATATAGGAAATGACCATATAGGTTATTTAGTCATTTCCAAATATTAAAAAATTTCCTTTTTTTAATATTTTCTTGCAGATATTGCTTCAGTATATAAAATTTTGTCTGATATGAAACCTTTTAAAGTAAGTAAATGGCTAAGTTACAGAGAAACTGAATGTCACTGGAAATGGCGACCTGAATGTCACTGCCCAAGTCACTGTCTGTCTCAAGTAATTGGCAAAGTCACTGACAACGTAACTGCCAAAGTAACTAGTCAAGACACTGAACAAGTCACCAGCCATGATTTGGCAAAATAATTGTAAAAGGTAATGTCATGAGCAAATACATAAAAGCAAGTAACTGTAAAAAAAATTCATGTCCTTATGTACCCTATAAAGTAACTGGCCAAGTCACTGGCAAAGTAACTGACAAAGTCACTCACTAGCAAAAGACAAGACATTACCAAACTGATCTTTTATTTTTCATTGCAGCGTGCCGCTGCACCGCGACTGCAGCGTTCCGCTGCACAAAACAAACTGTAAAAAAATTTATATCCTTACATGCATTATAAAGTAACTGCCTAAGTCACTGGCCAAGTAACTTAAAAAATAATGTCATGAGCCAATAAATAGAACAAGAAACTGTAAAAATTGAAGTCACTGCTTATGTCACTGTCTATGTTTCAAATTACCTACCCAACCCTTCAACTTCCAGAAAACTGCCACTGGCAGTTATCCTCCCGAGGGCGACTATATCTCTTGGTTCATTTTACAATATCTTTTCACAATTTCAAAATTCAGAGAAACTGCTCAAATATTTTCTCTCTGGCTAAAACAGCGGACAACGACTAATTTCCGCCACCGTCAACTGTGGGTAAGCAAGAGTGATTCACCGACTAAGCCCCAAATTCTACGGTTCTACAAATTTACCGAAAATATTTGAAAATCTGTGCTCGTCAGACAACGGCCGGTAACTTCCTCCTACTTCTTTCATATAATTTCGATTTGAATAGCATGCGTTTTGTTTGAATTAGAAAAGATATTTCAATTAAATGTGGAGTCTCATGAGAAAATGAAATTGAATGCGAGATTTGTTTGACTTACATGTGGAATCTCAAAATGGTGAGATTTGTTTGACTTACATGTGGAATCTGATGAGAAAATTTTGAAATTTGTTTGACTTACATGTGGAATCTGATGAGAAAATGATGATTTCTGTTTCAATTACATGTGGGATTTGATGAGAAAATGAATTTCCACGTTAGTTTTGTTTGAATTACATGTGGGATGATGCCATAAAATTTCAGCATTTTGTCAAAGTTCAATGTCTTTGTCACTGCCCATGTCGCTGCACTGGTCACTGGCTATGATAATGTAACTGGTCATGTCACTGATCATGTCACTGTTTATGTCACTACTTTAAACATGTGCATAAATATGTCACTGGTTATGTAACTATCAAAATAACTATTGAATCATTATCATAAACATGTGCATAAATATGTCACTGGTTATGTAGCTATCAAAATAACTATTGAATTCTAATTTTCTTAACTGTTTACAGGATTTTTTAAAAAAGTTCGAGGAATGGCTGAACTAAAAAGAAAACAAAGTGAGGAATCCAGAGAAGAACAATCTGAAGAACAAAGGTCAGAAGAAACAATTGCGGAAAAGTTAAAACAGATAAAATGGAATAAAGTAAATGAGAGAAAAAGGCGAAAGCAGAAAACTGAAGATGAAGAAGAATCAAGTGAAGATGAGGAAGAAACAACTAAAGTTGAAGAAGAATCTAATGAAGAACAAGTCCGGGGTAAGAAGACGAAGAAGGATAACAAGAAGAAAAGAAGAAACAGGGAAGAAACTGAAGATGAAGGAGAAGAATCTGATGGAGAAGAAGTTCCTGCCAAGAAGAAGAAGAAAATGGATAAAAGGAAGGCAAAAAAAGAGAGTACAAAGAAGAAGGAAGAAACTGACGAGGAAGCAGATACAAAGGATGATGTAGAGGAAAAAGTCCCAGGGAAAAGGAAAAGATATGTAAAAGAGGGTTATGTGCACTATCGCTGCACAATGATTGCTTTTCTGAAAACAATTACAGAAAACAAAGATAAGCTGACTGAAGGGACTTTAGAGCTGCTGCAGAAAACTCCCTTTGCAACGCTGATAGATGCATTCCATGGAGGTTCAATTAAAGAAAAGGATGCAAAGAAATCAGATGATTTAATCACACTTCTGCTACAAGCATACGACAGCGACACAGACCTTTTTGTGTTTGGAAACAGGAAATTCAGAATGTCAACAAGTGATATATCTATGATTTTAGGAGTGCCGGGATCCGGGTTATCAGTACCAAAGACCAAAGAAGGGGCATACAAATCTGACTTTGTGACTAAATACTTTGACAACAAGAAGAGGATCAACAAGGCGGCTGCAGAGGAAGCTTTGAAGAATGCATTGGCAGAAACTCCAGAAACAGGGGAAGAAAAAACGAAACGGGACAGAAATGTTGCCGTTTTAATACTTTTGAACCTTTTCATCAAACTCCTGTTCCCAAACTCTGGAGGAACAATATCTTGGGACTATATAAGAGTCTGTGAAGAGGTGGAAAGTTTGGGAAAATATAGCTGGGCAAAGGAAGTTGGCGACTTCCTTAAAAAATCAATTAAACGAAAAGGAAAAGAATCCCAAAACATGGCAGGTTGCGTGATATTGGTGATGGTAAATTCCCGTACCTTGTTAAAAATTTGTTTATGCATCATTTTGCTGCCCCATAATTAACTACGTATGCTGTTGTAAGTACAAAAACTAGATCAGTGTCATGTCATTGGTCAAGTCACTGGACAGGTAACTTGCCAGGTCACTGTTGATGTTACTGTCAAGTTTATGTCACTGACAATGTCACTGTTTGTGTATTTGCATATGTCATTGCTTATGTTTGTGATATTCATATTGCTAAGCAGCTGTTTGAAAAATAACTAACTAGTTTTCTATTTTTATTTTTTATTTTCCAAACAGTACTGGTTTTGCCACAAGACGGGAGTAGTGCCGCCAATCTCTGGAAGAGAAACTGAAAAACATGGAATAAGAAAGTGGCAATTAAAGACCCTGATAGAAAAAAAAGGGGATTTCAACACCATGGGGAAGTTGAAGGTATGTTAATTTGATGTAGATAAACTAGGTCACTGGTCTTGTTAATGTTGTAGGGTTCCAACTGCTCAAGTCACTGAGCAAGTCATTGACTATGTCACTGCTCATGTTATAGTTATATTTTCATGTCACAGTGCATGTAACTTACTTGGCCAGTTACATAATCAGTTACTTATATCCAATGTTGTAGGGTTCCAACTGCTCAGGTCACTGAGCAAGTCATTGACTATGTCACTGCTCATGTTATTGTTATATTTTCATGTCACAGTGCTTGTAACTTTACATGTCTATGATTGTGTTGTTGTTTTATTTCTGCCACTGCTTAAGTCACTAACAACTTTTGTAATTTTGTTTCAGAAAATCTTTGATAAAGTTAAAGAAGATGCAGAGGAAGAAGATTCTGAGTCTAATACAGACACAGAAAGTAAAGAAAAAAAGAATGATGGGCAAGAAGAAAATGTTGAAACTAGAACCAGTGGAAATATGGTGACGGAGACTGCATCGAATGATAAACAGAAGAAAGAATTAGAGACAAATCTTCAGAAAAAGGAAGAAGAGCTGAGAGAGGTGGAAATAGAGAAAAAAGTCTTGGAAGAAAAAATAAGGAAATTGGAGAAAGAACAGGAAACAAGAGAAAAGAAAGGTGACAACATTAACAATGAGAAGATGGAGATAGAGATAGAAAAGACCGATGAAGAGAAGAATGAATTACAGACAAAGCTCGAGGGAAAGGAAGAAGAGCTAAGTGCTTTGCAAAAAGAATTTGAGGAGAAAGAAAAGGAAATTGCCAAAATAAATGAAGTGTTGAAAATTGAAAATACATTATTGGAAAATGAGGTGTTGAAAATTGAGAAAGCCTCACTGATTAAAAGAGTGAAGCAATTGGAGGGCATAGTAATGGCACTAACTGAGAAGTATGAGTCGCCAATAGCACGTCCAGGTGATGACAACGACTCAACTCCTCCTCCCCCACCACCTAGTTTCCCTCCACCAAAATCAAAGGCCCCTCAGGACAAGCCAACTGACAGAAAGCACTCCAAAAACACAAAATCTCAAAGTGGAATTCAGGGAACTCAATCTCAACCTACCGACTCCACAGCAAGCGGATCTGGGGAACCTCACTCTACTGACCGAGGACATCAGTCACCACTTGAATGCCTTGCCCAAGTAGCTTCACAAGTTCATTCACCAACCTCTCTTGATGTTAAATTGAGAATGACACAAGATGCTTGCACACCGAATACAGCTTGGGTTAATGCATTGTTTGTGTTTCCACCTCCGGGCGCCTTACAAACTCCACCTACAAGAAAAGTCCATTTGGAAGATATGGAAGCAGAGCCACACAAGTATCAGATCATTGTATCACCAGAAGTTCAGCCTGTTTTTGACGTTGAACCGATCAGTTGCTATCCTCATACGGAACAGATGACAAGAGCTGAGTTCACCAAGCCAATATTAGATGACATATCAGGGCAGGACTCAGAATCTATTGGCCTCTATTGCTACGTGGTTAGGACGAAGAGAAACGAGACAGTACAAAAAAAACATCATATTTTCTGGTGGGACGAAGTGAAAGAGCAAAGGCAGAGGGCGAAAATGACCAGAATCAAATCACTGAAAAAGAAAAAAGGACAGACAGCTGAACAGCAGCCAGAGCAGGAAGTGATACATGATTTGACGAATCAAGTGGATGACGATGAAGAAACAGAAAAAAGCAAAATTGAAGTCATAGATTGGCAAAAGCTACCACTGTACAACCTACTTGACATGCCAAATAAAAGCAAATTAGAGAAGTACTGGAACAAGGCAGAACAAAGGTAAAATTTCATGTTACAGCCCACCACCTAGTGATTTCAATTGCAATGTAGCTGGCATAGTCACTAGCCAAGTCACTGTCCAAATCATTTTCAATTGCCATGTAGCCTAGTAACTGGACAAGTCACTGTCCAGATCATTTTCAATTGCCATGTAGCTGGCCTAGTCACTGGCCAAGTCACTGTCCAGATCATGGCAATTGAGATGTAGCTGGCCTAGTCATTGGTCAAGTCACTGTCCAGATCATTTTCAATTTCAATGTAGCTGGCCAAGTCACTGTCCAGATCATTTTCAATTTCCATGTAGCTGGCCAAGTCACTGTCCAGATTATTGGCAAGTGTAAAGTAACTGCCTAAGTCACTGGACTAACACTGTTCTATGTTATGCAGCGTATTATTCTGGGAGGGAAAAGAGCCTGGAAGCGAAATCACAAGGGCAGATGTCAAAATGTTCATAAACAATCTATCAATAGCGAACAACTGATTGATTGCTATGGGGAAATATTGAAGGATGAAATGCAAAATGAAAGTTCACAAAATTTGGGAAGATCTGCTTTTATGCATAGCATGTGTTGGGTAAGTATGGCGAGCAATTTCTATAAAAATTAAATCCTTATCTCTCATTCTTTGTTTATTTATAACTCGTTCTATGTATTTCTTTCTTTCTTTTTTTAAATAGTATTCGACAATACATTTAACTGTGAGAAACCTCCATCAATACTTGTGTGAGCCGCTGTTCCAAAACATGGGAAAATGCAGCATGCTTTTCTTCCCAATTACCCATAATGAAGAATTTCACCACACGCTATTGGTCTTTGACAAGGACATACCGCAATGGCTGCATTTTGATTCACTGAAACCAAGAAGAGCAGGAACAGGACAGTGCTTTAAAAGCATAAAAAAATTGGTAAGAAACTTCTTACTGACCATGTATCTGACCATGTAACTATCACTCACTAATCTGTTAAAAAATACAGGTTGAAATGGTCGAGCTGTGGATGAGAGCAGTAAAAGATCAAGCAGACGATATGCTGCAGCAAGGCTGCCGAATGAGCTTTGACTCTTGTCAAAGCACCCACACAAAATTAAAGATGGTTGAAAGTATTTTGAGCGATGATGAGATAAGAACAATAAGGTGGATAAAGGAAAATTATGACGGTGGAAGGATCCCTTTGAACCATGCCAGAATCTGCCCCCAACAAGACGAAGGATCGTAAGTCTATATTCAAAAATTTAAAATGATGACTTTACTGTTACTAAGTTGGTCAAAATCATTAACATGAAAACTTTTTAATTGACAACAGATTAGATTGCGGAGCTTTTGTAATGTATTACATGGACAAAATGGCAAAAGAGGAGAAGATGCCAAACAAAGTCACCAAAGCTCAGATCATGAAATTCAAAGCTCAAATATTCAAAAAATTTGCTGAACATAAGCAGAGCTGGAACTCAGCAAATTAAGAATTTTAGATATTTGTTTGTTTACTTCAGAAATTCAGAAATTTGTTGTTTACTTCAGACTATGACTTGTATGGATCTTTTTATTCAAGATTAATGCATCTTCTGAATTCATAGGACAAGTCACTAACTCGCCCAGTGTCAAAGTAACTGGCCAAGTCACTGTCCATGTAACTGATAAAGTAACTGGCCAAGTCACTGTCCATGGCTAAATCACTATCCATGAAAATGCGGAAGTCACTGTCCATGTATATGGCGAAGTCATTGCCCAAGTCACTGTCCATGCATATGGCGAAGTCACTGGCCATGTGAAGTCGCTGGCCAAGTCACTGTCCATGTATATGGCGAAGTCACTGGCCAAGTCACTGTCCATGGCCAAGTCACTGTCCATGTAACTGAAAAAGTAACTGGCCAAGTCACTGTCCATGGCCAAGTCACTGTCCATGTATCTGAAAAAGTAACTGGCCAAGTCACTGTCCATATAACTAACAAAATAACTGGCCAAGTAAAGTCGCTGGCCAAGTCACTGTCCATGTAAATAAGGAAGTCACTGGCCAATGAGTTGGGCAAGTGAAGTCACTGGCCAAGTCATAGGAAATGTATGTAACTGAACATGTACCTAAGCATGTAGATGAATATGTGCCGCTGCAACGCAATGGCAGCGTTCCGCTACCAATTAACAAACCAAAGTTGGTGTTGATGCTTCATTTTTTAATTATCATTAATATTTGCAGCGTGCCGCTGCACCGCAAAAACCAAAAAAAAATTTTACAGCTAATTTTTTTTATTTTGCAGCGTTCCGCTACCAATAACCAAATCTATAATCAGTGATCCAACTACAAGTAATTGAACAAGAAACTGCCAAGATAACTAAAAACTAATGTCAATGGACAAGTCAATGTAAATCTAAAGAAAATGGTTGTCACTGTACATGTAACTATTAAAAACCTGTAGGACAAGAATACTGAAGAATTTATAAAAGAAGAAAGCAGATACACTGTCTCATAGTCAAAAAAATTCCAATGAGTAAGCACTTCTTATCATTTATTGAAAAAAATGAAAAATCAAAACAAAACTTCAAACTGTATTGGAGTCACTTGCTATGTTACTTGCCATGTCACTGTTAAAGGCATGTAAGCAGAATAGAACCTATATCGGAGCTGTACAACTCTTTCTGTTGTGACCATCACATTTTCCGCACCTACCACACTTGATCACCCTGGTTTGCTCGCTCCTTTTTTTGAACCTCTTCTTTCTAGGCCTTCCCGGTGGTCTTCTAGTCAAAGGAGGCTGCAACATCACCGCATCTCTACCAAAATCATGCACTTGCTTCGAAATAGAGGGAAGAGGATTAATTGGGAAAGAATAAGTTTCTCGATATTTCTCCACCTTGTACAGCTCATTGACATACAAATACGGGGAAGAACCATGTTGTTGGATCACTACAAGGGCATGGGAACATGGGAAGCCATACAGCTGTCATTCTCCACAAGAACAAAAGTGAGTTTCCAAATTTACCATGCTATTGTACTTCTGGCAGTGAACTTCATACACATAGGTATCAGATCTGCTCACTCTCCAATGCCTTCCGACATCCAAATTCTCCTTCAGCTTCTTTTCAATCACCGGGCACAACTCAGAGAACCATTCTTGAGCATCCTGCTTCCGAGCAGCAATTGAAGCCATGGACTTCACTCTAATCCCATCATTAATATCAAGAATAGGAAGACTCTTCAAAGGCAACACCCAATTATTGAAAGACTTAGCCAAGTTATTTGTCATTTCACCAAATCTTTCGCCGTTAAAGTACGCCATACACCAGTTCTCCTTCAGAAGATCCTCCAGAAATTGAGCAACTATGTCGCCACCTTCACTCCTCAAGATTTCCATGTTGAACTCATACATCTCCGGTGTGCGAGAATAAGCACAACACATAAACAAGTAAGGAATCCGATCCTTAAGGTAAGAACCAGCTGGAAATTTGTCAGAAAGGTTAGCCATCAGATGTCTAAAACAAAACACATGTGGATTATTGGGAAACACACTAGGGAAAGCACTAAGAAGCCCAACATGACGATCAGAAATGAACGTCACCCTCCTCATAGGGTGTTTTGCAAACTCTTCAGCCAAAACCTCAAGAAAAAATCTCCAATTACTCTCATTTTCAGAATCGACAATAGCATAAGCAACTGGATACAAGCCTGAACAGAAAAACAAAAATGATGTCACTGTCATGTAACTGTTAATGTCACTGACCATGTCGCTGACATAACTGCATATTACTTGACAGTGACATGGCCAGAGACATGTCATTCAAATCACAGAACATTTAAGTCATTGGACATGTAACTGTCAATGAACATGTAACTGACAATGTCAGTAGAAAGAAAAATAAAAAACTAGAAATAATGAAGGAGATTCAACCTTGATTGGCATCCTTTGCCGATGCAGCAATAATCTGCCCCTTGTACTTGTTGGTAATGAATGTAGCATCAATGAAAAGAATAGGTCTACAAAATTGGAAACCCTTCATCCATGCACCATAGGTCACAAACATACGCTGAAACCTGTGTGTTTCTTGATGAAACTCAACCGCTATCCTAGAGTCGGGGTTTGACTTCATAACAGACTCACTGAACCAAAGTAGCTGAGAATAAGACTCAGCTTCATCACCATGCAGGGCTGTTTTTGCCAACTCCGTACCATACCAAACAGTACGATAAGGAACATCCAAACCATAATCACTCTTGATCTCATCAGCTATATCAATTGGCTTTTTGTTTGGATTCGCACGAATCTTATCAAGCACAATAGACTTGACAACCTTGGATCCCATCATCTTACTCTTCTGCAAACGAATCACACCATGACAAGTGTGAACATTAACCAACCTTTTAATCATAAAGAAACCATTAACCCTGCATAAATAAGCCTTCACAAGCCAATTGCAGCCCTGAGAATGTTTCTTAGAACACTGAGCAATAACACGAACCGTGTCATTTCTAACAAACTCATATGAAAAACCAATTTCTATGGCATACTTACGCAGCTTATCTCTAAACTCAACAACCCCACCCTCAAACTTTTGGCCTTCAGAATGAATATAACTCTCCCAACCTTTCGTCATATAACTCTTCGGTGCCTCTGCCCTATAACACCCCAAATAATCATTCTCCTCAAGCATGGTACTAGAATCCTCACACATTGTATTACTCACCACGCTTTCACTAATAGAAGGCAAATCAGTCACAAACACTTCAACGAAATCAGAATTGTAACGAACCAAATTCCTAAAAATCATTCTCATATCAACTTCACTCTCTAGAAAACATGAACTAGAATCCGGAGGAATAATGTACCTCAACATGAAATTTCCTTGAATCAAATCCGGAAAACGAGAGCGTATTGAATTGCATAGGTCAACAAACGACCAATTATGCAACAATGGAACTGTCGCTGCTTCACCAGAATAAATAAACTTGACAACATAGCTAGAATCCATAACAACTGCACAAGAATAAAACAAAATCACTATCCATGTCACTACTACGAAAATCAACAGAATCAACACAAACAAGTCACTGCCAAAGTAACTGTTACAGCCTGAACAAAACAGCAGTATTAAAAATGTAACTGGCCATGTCACTGATAAAAAAAAACACAGTATAGAACATATATAGTACGGCAATAGCACAAAACATCATCAACAATTCAACATATAATTGACTCGACGAAGGAGAAGAACACAGTAATCCAAAACGAACAATTCAACAATTTAACACAAACAACAAAAAAACACTGCAAAAAAAAAAAAAAACGAACAAATTCACAGATAGAAGGCTTACAGATCAAATCAGAGAAAACCAGAGAGAGGAAGAAATACAGAAACTGTAACCAAGCACTGAGTCGACGAAGAAGAAGAACACAATAACGTGATCAAGACGAACACAGACGAAGCCAAAGATCCAGAAAACGAGAAGAGCCGCGGAAGCTCCAAAACCACTCAAAACTGAGATTTCAGATCGTTGGAGAGGCACAAAACTAAATCAGAAGCTTCCGACGGAGAGGGCGGAGAAGAAAGAATCTCGGAAAGAGATCTCTGAACAAATCGAATAGGAAGGTTTCTGGAGAGAGAAATTTGAGCTCGCAGATTTTGAAATAGAAGGTTATAAAGGTTTATTACCGTAGGGGCAGAATCGGAATGATATAAATTAAAAACTGACCTTTTGTAACATGACCTCATTATTCATAAGGACTAAATTAATATTAATAACAATTCACAGTGGACCTTTCTATCAAGTGGAAAACAATATGACCTTATTATCATTTCACTCTCTAAAATGACATTTTCAATCATTTCCCTTATAAAATAATAGGAATGTGTATTGAGTGATTAGGGGTGTGTATTTAAAATTTCTCATATATATATATATATATATATATATATTAATATGTGGTTATACGAGGGATTTAAACATATGATGACTTGATTGATAATATAAGTCCTAAAATGCACTTATGAGCAATTCGTATTGATTTTTGTGGTTTCTGATGACAGTCTTAAAGGAATATTAGAACATAAAATATGATCATATACAATAATAATTGTAGTAGAATGAATTATATATCAAACAGCTGATCATAAGATGTTTTATCGTTGGTATTACTTAATTACCTTTCTAGTACAGCTTCCGCCATCGCTACCAAGTACCACCAGCTAAAATTCTGCCCTCCTGCTCACACCATAAATGCCTGCGATGACCTCCTCCTCCACCACCTTTGTCACCACCACCGTGATTATCAGGGCCATTTCTGTAAGGACAAGGCAACATTGTATCTGCAAAGCCTTCAGAAATGCAAATTTCAGCGATGTGCTTTTGAAAAAATGTCAGTAGCAAAGAAACGAATCCCAAAACCATAAGCTCTGCAATCCAACAACAACAACAGCAACAAAAAAATGCAATCAGAAGCAAAAACAGAAATGCAATACAAAAGAATAAATAAAAAAATCATCTAAAAAGAAATTACTCACCTGCTTTAACTATCTCTAGAGCTTCAAGCAAACCGGCTTTTTTTTCTACGTTCAAACCACTGAAACCAGCAAATTAAAAGGAAGGTAATTAAACCATGCGTACAATTCAAATGAAACGACATAATCAACAAGCAGAAACATTTTGTTTATTACGTACATGTCCAACCAGGTGAAGAACCTTTTCCAAAACTATAGAAATGAGAATGATGCTGAAACAGACACCGGCGACAGCCCACGTTGGCGTCTGATCGAGCTCTCTGCTTCCTGCGCCACCACCACCGGCCATTTTTGAACCCGACCAGCCACGCCTCAATCAATCTCAACAAATTGGCCCTTATTAAATTAACCAACAATGACAAAGAAAAGAGATCATTAATTTAATTAAGAATCATCGTGATCATCATCATCAATCAGGATGATTATGATACAGAAGAAAAAAAGAGTACTAGAAATTCGGGTTATGCTTAATTATGGTGAGTTTTTCTTTATTTGGTTTTTGTAAGGGAAGATCAAACAGCTGGCGGCTCCCGGTTGTCCTTTGCTAATGGATTCCACGACAACGATGTTTGGGGTGTTTAATTTCCTGTTTGCCAGTACCATAAAAAGAAAACTTGAAACTGAAACGTAGGAGGAGTTTATGGTTAGCCTGAATGCCTGATTATCAAAGTGATCGACATACAAAATTGATACAATTTTGAATTTCGGACAATCAATTCCTTCAGAGAAATTTTAAATTTTCAGGTTGAGAATATTAAATGAGATAATTAATGTTTATATATTATGAATTCCCACATTTTCATTTAAATCTCATAGTTTGTTTCTTTATCCAATTTTTTTTTTTAAACTGTTTTTTTTTTTAAGAGAATCAAAGGATTTCACTCCTACCCCCATGGTAACTCGAATCCATGACTTCGTACATAGGTAGTGGGTGCTCTAACCACTGAGCTAACACCACATCGTCCAAATACATTGTCAAAGAATTCCATCGAACGTCCAAAGAGTACGTTCAAAAACTCAAACTATAAATAAAGTGATCAAATTGATTCTAACGAATGGAAAGTATCTAAGACTTTGAATCTCACTAGAGAAGAACGCACATTAAGATTTAGAAACCATTTTACTAAAAAACAAACCAAATCAAACAATTAGATGCAAGAAGTTTAGAAAATCACTGTTCATAAACTCAAGCTAGAAACAAAGTGATCAAATTGTTTGAAATAATGGAAAACATCTAGGATTTTGAATCTTACTAGAACAACGCATTGAAAAATTTAGAAGGCTGGCTATATGGTCATTCGATGAACGTTCGAGATTGTTTAAACCATGGCACGTATACTCCAGACTATGGGAAAAAAGAACAGAAGAAGTCAAGAAGGGACAAAAATTAACAACTTTATGAAAACTTTTTTTTGTTTTTTTAGGGTGACATCCTTGCCAAAGCTGGTCTGGATGCAGAGATTAGAGCTCAATTCATGAAGCAACCCCCTCCACAAGTTATTTGACTTGTTTCTAGCTTGCTTGATGACTTGTGTGAAAGTCCTAGAATTAGGATTATATACGCTGAGATGTGATTTGTCTTTACTTTGTTAGGCCTTTCCATCCCATACCACCACAAAAAAAAATAAACAACTTTACATGAATTGGTTTTAACTATAAATCCCGTCCAAAGTTCCATATAAGTTATGATTACAAAAATATCTGAAATCACCTTCATACCTACGAATGTAAGAGAGAAAAAGGTTCTATTTTTGAAACGCAACAAACATCCTTTGGATGTATCCTGTTATCTGTACAAGTGAACCCTCAACTCTTCCGGGATTGTTAACATCCCCACTTGGGGAATTCTTCTGCTCATCTTGAATAATGAATCTAAGAAAATCAGAAGGCAAAATAATTCTGGAAGGAAAAAAAAAAAAACAATGACTCATATAATCTAAATCCGAGAGCGGAAAGTCTTTATACCAGTCAAACCTATTTTGCCATTCTAAGAATTGCCTCTTCAATATATTATATTCCCGCAATTCCTTCGACTCAAGCTTCATGGGACAAGCATCAAATGTCAATTCCACAGCGCAAAGGTCATCAAAGAGTTCTGGTCCAACGCTCTCGCTAATGTCATTGGATGTTTGCTTCTTCTCTGACACTACAGAAATCAAGGTGTCAAACTTGTCATTCTTATAAAGAGATTTTCCCTGTCTACGACAGGTTGAAGAGCCTTTAGCTGCAACCGGCTGATATAAAAAGAAAGGTTCAGACCTTTGAAAGTCGCACCATTTCTCTTCTCCATCATTAGCAAGGGAAGTCACTTGATCATCAAGAACCTCTTGATCGGAATTGGAAAAAGCCATTTCGCTGGCAACCCGCATGACCTCATCAAAGCTGTGTAAGCTCTGCCTCTACTGAAAATCTGCCTGATTGTTCCTCGGAATTTGGACACCCATTATATTCATGAAGTGTAAGCAACACAGGAAGAGGAAGTACCGGACCCACAAGGGCTTCACCAGGTTGCACTTTCTTTGACCACTCATTGCTGCGGCATGACGGCTTCGTAGGCATCCTTAAAATGAAAGGAGGCAACTGAGTTACTGAGATAGGTCTGGTACGGCAGAGAATTCCAAAGCCACCCTCTTTTTGTTCACAAGCACTTCAAGAATTTCAGGATGGTTAGAAAAAGCCAATTGCAGAAGCTCCATAGGTAACTCTGACCACAATCTCCTCAAAACAACTTCGTGTAAGCTTGCTGGCAAGCTGATGTCATTTAAAACAATTGTAATAGCAGGAGATGATCTTAACTGACCGAAACCGCATTCATGTAACTTCTTGCATAATACTTCATGAAATTCCGGGCTAAAGAGTTCATTCCCTTGAGGAACCTTAGAGGGCTTTTTTATTTTTGCATCCAAGACTTCATCAAGATTGCCATTTAGATAACTACAGAGGTAGTCAAGTTCAAGGTACTTAAATCTTCAAGGAAATTTGTATTCCTCATGTTCAGGAGAGTAGAGCAAATGATCCTTAAAATGCAGCAACTCTCCATGTGATTCTTCTACTTCTTTTATAGAATCCCATGACGCACAACATCTCTGTAAGTCTAGCTTCCCTGAGGACATTAGCCTTATCAGTGTAAAACCACCAAATTCATCTGGTTCAGAAAGCAGAGAAGACAAGTCTTTGTTTACAATACCGAAGCCCAGCACTAACTCTTTTTTGTGCTGCCAATCAATCCACTCAGGAAGAGAATCTTTTAAAAACTCTTCTCTTACAAGCCAAATGGTTCAAATTTATCTCCCTTTGTTCTCTAACTGTAGCTTTCTAACTGGAAATGTTTGAGTGCAGGGGTGGGTCACAAATTATATGGATTGCACCAAGTCGTGGAAGGGATCGGCCAGATCCTGTAACAGAAGAATGGTTCCCAGTAAGCTCTTTCCACAATGGCATTCTTGGCTAGACAGTAAAAGATCTGAAGGAAGCTCCCTGGCATAAAAGGATTTTCTAAGCTCCATTATTTTTGAAGCTACTGATCCTACTGGCATTGGGAGGGAAGGTCTATAGGAACAGATATTGAACTCACAATTCCAAAATGAACCCAAGATAATGCAAAAACCAGAATCAGAAGGCCATTTATATGTGTCATCCTATGAGTAGTCTAAAAACATCAATATAGCTTGTTTTGTCGATGCTATGAGCCCATTGCAACACCGGCGTGAATGGCTTGCGCACATCACAAAGAAGTAACAAACTGTCAGAAGCCAAAACAAAGTGAAAGCTATCAGAACTAATCGTTGAAAGCACACGGAACTGCTCCTTTTCAATTGGGGCATACATATGCAACATCTCAATCTTCATCAAATAAGTCACACTACATTCATTGAACCTCAAATCAACTAAGAAAATTGCATCTGAACGTGCAACAGTCAAAACTCTAGGATGCCAACTGAACTCACAACTTAACCACTTATAATTTCCAGAACTACCATAACCATTATTGTCCCACAGGACTTTCAATCTGGTCCCTTTAAAATATGAATTTGAAATATCGTTGTCTAGACGAGATTCCAAATCAAACAAGAATAAAGCACCATTCTCTAACAAAACCACACTTTCTTCCAGCACATGCGGACTCCAACAAGCATGTACAACACAGCAAGCCTTGAAGACCGTACCACCCACATACACTAACCTAACACTATTTGAATTCGAACCAAAATCTCCAACCTTTACTATAAACCAATGCACAGAGTACATAGTTAATCCTATAATCTAGAAACTAACATAACAAAAACTTTTCCAAACTTTCAGGGACAAGAGTTTGCACTGAAAACAGAGGAAAGATTCCGTTTTTAATCTCCTTCCCCTGTTTTGTTATTTAGTAAATGATCCTATTTATGGCTTTCAGTAGAAAATACTGGATTTATGATTGTTTTTTATTTTTATTTGAGACAGTCCACTCTCATATAAGAAGCTCATTTATAGGATAACTTAATTGAACTACTACACAATCTTCAGAAATTTAATTCGTCAAAGAAGTTCAAAATCTCTACTTATTTTAACTGGTAAATACATTAGGTGAGACCAATTTTTTCAATTTAAATCATTAACAACCTGATAAACTGTAATATATGACATCTATCATAATAGATTGATTCCTTGCCAATACCAAAACTGCTATATATTTTCTTTCCATTGCAGGGCATTTTAAGAGCACTGGTTGAAATTCCGGAACCTTACATTTGCATCAGAAGTTAACATTGATCAAAGATGCAAAAATTAGATTGGAAGAGACGAATGACTCCATCTATTGATGTAAGCTTCAACATGCTGGTCTTCTATGTTTGTTACATGGGACTGGACTGGATTGGAGTAACTTATGTAAGAAAATAAGACTCATCTCACGTTTGGCACACATGAGGACTCAATTAAATGAGATTAGAGAGTCCCCGCATCAGCTCCCGACCTTCTTACATAGAACCCCCAAATCTCATCGGACTGTGGAAGCACGGGCTTCAACAACACATTAGTCTCTCATTCCCTTTCGCGCGCTTCAACCTCGTCTCTCCACTCTCGATCGCGCATCATCCTCCTTGAACTTCTATGTTCAATTTCTTTTCTATGTCATGCTCCTTTTGCTTTGATTCTGATTCCCTCTTCCCTTCAACCCCGTCTAGCTTCTTCTTCTCATGTATCTACTGTGATTTGTTAAATTAAAGACTATGGATTGATTTTCTATTAACAATTGTTTATGGGTTGTAATAATTGGTGTCTGGGTAGCTTGATTTGCTAAGAATTGATCAATTTCAAGATTGGGTTTTTTTTTTCTTTTAACAATGTCTGTGTTTTTATCTTCTTCTTTGGTTGGTTGTTTTCATTGATTTTGAATGTTGATCAATTCTGGGTTTTTTCTTTCTTTTAACAACGTCTGTGTTTTTATCTTCTTATTTGGTTGTTTGTTTTCATTGATTTTGGATGTTGATCAATTCTGGGTCAAGTAACTGTAACTGGTCATGTAACTGGTCACGTAACTAACCATGTAACTGACCAAGTAACTGTAACTGGTCACGTAACTGACCATGTCACTGACCAAGTAACTGACTGGTCATGTAACTGACCATGTCACTGACCAAGTAACTGACCATGTCACTGACTGGTCATGTAACTAGTCAAGTAACTGACCGTGTCACTGGTCAAGTAACTGACCATGTCACTGACCAAATAACTGTAACTGGTCACGTAAGGGATACAATTTCTGGATTTGTCTTTAGCTTTCTCATTCCAATTTTCTTTTCTTCTCACAAACTCATAAAATCATTCATGTCTCTACAAATTACCAACTTTTAGTCCAATACACAAACAAACATGGGA
Organism: Rosa chinensis; assembly: GCF_002994745.2. Classification (NCBI taxonomy): domain Eukaryota; kingdom Viridiplantae; phylum Streptophyta; class Magnoliopsida; order Rosales; family Rosaceae; genus Rosa; species Rosa chinensis. The sequence continues at coordinate 20,066,107 of NC_037093.1, read as the reverse complement.
TATGACTATTTTGACTATTTTGCTCTTTAGTCCTAAGCAGTACCAAACATGGGTCAGGTATTAACATAGCATATCCCAGGTTAGAAGAGTCCTAGACTATTATAGGAAATAAGGTGGGGGATAATAGTCCCACGTAACAAACACCACCTAGGAGTCCTGAAGACATGAGGAGTCCTGCGGGGTTAGGAAACTTGAGTGCTCTAGGCAGTGGCGGAGCCAGAATTTCATATCAAGTGGGGCACTCAGAAGTTAAAAAAAAATAAAAAAATTTGAAATTTAAAATATATACCAATATTTTAATAAAATATATAAAATAAAATAAAATTGCCATAAGATTAATATTTTTCTTAACATTACATATTTTATTAGTAAAATTTATAGCTTTAGATATTAGACAATTTTCCATATGGAGACATAATTTGTTTTTAATTTTTAAAACTATAAAGGAAAACTGTGTTAATATTCTTAAAAAGAACAAAAAAAATTAAAAAACCCATCCTCCCCTCATGCATGATTCGAACCTGGGACCAGTTGTATACTACTTGCATGCCTTGCCACTAAGCCAAATTGGCTGACAACGAAATTTACGAAGTCTAGCAAACTTATTCTCGTTTTTATGTACGGTTAGTAAAAAAAAATATAAAAGTGAGTGGGGCACAGGACCCACTGAGTCCCCACGTGGCTCCGCCCCTGGCTTTAGGAGACCATGTTGCTTCAAGATTACTTAAGAAAGCTAAAAAATATTCTAGAAACTTGGGATTTGCAGTAAATAAAGATACCTAAGTATACTTGGGTTTCTTGGACGCAAAAGGAGTGAATTTTAAGTTAAATAATTCTTTTTGCCGTGAGATATACAAGGGGGTCTAGAAAGTGACGTTTTTAGAGTTATCTTGGAGAGTTTCAAGGGATTACAACATACAGAAAGGATGAAATCAAGTCCAAATACACTTCTTGTTGCCCATACTCCTTCTTTGGCCGAAATAAAGAAATAAAATCAGAAAATATTCATGTAAATTCGACAAATAATATTTCCCTAGAATCAATGTGCAATTTTGAAGGCTTCTCATTGGCTGGATGACACAAGAATCATGACATGAAATTATTTAATTGGCTAAAGCTGTGTGGATCAATAAGATAATTCCTAGAAATTAAAAGAATGATCCAGAAGGCCTAGACATCCCCTATATATGGATGCACCCTTGAGATGTTTCATTCATTCATTCTTTTATTCTTTTCATATGCCAAAACTCTCTCCATTCTCTAGTTCTTAGTTCTGTGTCTTCAAGCCAAGGAGGAGGAGAAGAAGGAGCCGTGAGCATCATCTTGCCTAGCCATCATCCACCCTTGTGTCATAGCCTTGAGGAGACTTGCTTTCAAGATCTTCAACGTCCAACGTCTCAAGTGTTCATCATTCATCCTTCATGGTGTAATTTTATCTTTTTCCTTATGAACTTCTTTAAGTTTTGTTGGTTTGATTTCGTGAACTATATAATTAGTTAACACATAACGTTAAGGGAAAAGTTTAAAGCCAGTCTTTATGCTTGAATGAAATTTGCGATTTCTTTATAGTTAGTTTCTATGTTGCTTATGTGAGTTTGCTCAATTGGTTTTGCTTTATTGAAATCTTTTATGTGCTGATTTTAATTGGTTCAAAACTTTTGGGATTTGCATGTAATTGGTGCTAGATTTAGGTTAACAATTCACCTAATAGTTTTGTAACCCTAAATCATAAGTTGTAAAGGTGGACAAAAGTCAAAATCAATTAAGGAGGATTGTAAACAGATGAACTTTTTCATACTAGGTTGTGCATTTAAGTTGACATCTTTTCTTTGTTCTTCATGCATTAAATATGTTCTTGAGTAGCTAGCGTTGTAGGCTATGATTGCATGTTCAATAGGATTAATTTAGGTGCTTTCACTTAATTAGATTAATTACTCAAGGAAAGTAAAAAATAGAAAATCGTTTGCTTATTAACGTTTCATATGGTCAACTTCTTTCTCATGATATAGAAAATCAAGTATAGGATTTATAATTGGAATTCTTGCATATGGATGTGGTGTTGATCTTTGTTTCTTGTGTTCCATCCTTGTATATATATTTTTACGTTTTTTTTTTATTTTGTTTCTTTTAATTTTTGATTTTAATCTTAAATCCCCCAATTTCAATCTTTTTATTTTTGTTTATTTTTTGTGCATAATACTTCATACTTACATTAATTCTTTATTTATGCAATTACAGGTGTACCCTCAATTCCCGGTTTAAACGATCCCTATTTACTATATACTAACGATGATATTTTTCAGGGTTAAATTGATTGCTACTTTTAGCATATCATATTCAAGTACCACAATTGCGTGCTTGGTGTGGTTGACTAGCAAAATATATTTCTCCTTCTCAAGGCAAGGCATTTTGTTTTTGTAACAGGCACTAGAGCGTTTAATTCTTATAAAATTGTCGTGTACCAGAGTAGGCCTAGGTTTGCTTATTTTGGTGTATGTTCTATTCTGGTTTTGTTTAGTTTTTTTTTTTTTTGAATAAGGACTGGTGCAGCTGCCCTCAAGCCTTAATTAATGAAATTACACAATACATTTTGGGGGGTAGGGGGACATGGTGCTTAAAACCCTGAATTACAATAAGCAACAAGGACCTTGTTTTTTTTTTTTTTTTTTTTTTTTTCACTTTTGGGAAGTTCTATTTATACCTCCTAAAATGGTATTTGGACCTCCAACAATTTTTGGAAGTTTTTAAATCCAATTTTGCCCTTCTAACATTCTCAAAAAAAAAAATTGCCCTTCTGAAAAATGAACAAAATGAAATATTAAAAAAAATAAATAAAATCTGTACCTTCTCTTCTCCCCCCCCCCCCTTCCCCCTCCCTCTTTCTCTTATGGGATACATGAGGATTATTGGGCAATTTTGATTAAAGTAGAATGCTGAAGATTGCAAAATGAAATAAAGGACAAAAAATATAGAGAAGAACAATCGTGAAAATAATTATTGAAAAGTAATTTCTATTTCCTATTGTTTTTGGCTTAATTGCTTCACTTCATGGAGTTGATCGTTAATTGTTATCTTGGTCTTTTTTATGGTTTTTTTTTTTTTGCTAGAGTAGACTATGTTGTTAGCCTGATTTGGGTTTAGGGAAATTGATTTTGATAAAAATCATCCTGTGGTATTGTAAATTGCACGATTTATTAAGAAATAGAAAGAGGTTCATAAGAATATCCAAGCTTACAAGGCAAATTGTGTTAAGTCATGGCTATAAATTGAATTTTAAGAGATAAAAAAAAATATTACTAGGAAATTTGTATTGGAAAAAATTGTGTGGATACAAAAAAGGGCAAAATTGGAAGTTTTGTGTAAATTTTAGAATGAGAGGTCCAAATACCAATTTAGGAGGTATGAATAGAAGCTTCATTTTCTTTTTCTGAAAGGACCTTGTTTAGTCCATTAATACAATGAAAGTTTCACTCTTAAAAAATAAAAATAAAATAAATCTTAGGACTTGTTTGAAACCACTTTTTTTTTTTTTAATAAAGGGCTTGTGCGGCTGCCCTCAAGCCTCGAATACAGGGGGGGACATTAAGCCTAAACCCCTGATTACAATAAACATCTAGAGAACGTCCTGAAATACTATCATACGTCGCTACAAAATAACTATATTCAACTTGGCACCAACTAGCAAGGAGCGCACTACTGGGGACTCTATTTGCTTTGACATGGCGGTGACATAACGGAAAGATAACTCGATATGTAACCCGATTACAACGTAGCATAATTACCATACGCACAGCTTTCCTACTATGTTGCCGCCGGAGGATAAATCCGACGACACGTAGTCTCACCCTGCCACTAGAAGGCAGCGACCATTTGATGAAGTAAGGAACTCGCCGCCTACCTAGAGCAGACAAGGCACTTTGAGTGCACACACAGGCAACTAGCTCGACTAGCCCTACACGAATACGATAGGGACTTATTGCTCGCAAAAAGCGCAACCAAATTAAACATAAAACAATAACAACATTAAAATAAAATAACAGCTAGGTCAAAGCCTAATAGATGAGCCCAAACCCACACACCATCCCTGATTAAGCCCAAATCCCGAACTCAGGCCCAAATCCGAGCAACAGCCATTCTGCCAAGGAAGTGAGAAGACCACCGCCGACCACCAAAGCCCAACCCAAACCTAGCACGGCCACCCCCGAACTGCCATCGTCTCCGCCGCACGACTGCCTATGTTGGATCGCCTCTGCCATCACCTCATCATATCCCTCATGCGAGCAAGGAACACCACACCACCTCCACCCCAAATCAGATCCATACGACCCAAAAGAGATTGGAACCATCTGACCGGAATTAAGCAGCATAACAGCCAACCTCGCCCCCACAAGATGGTCACCCTCAAGCGATCCCAAATCCTGTGCCAGCAAGAACACCCGCCCACCAGACCAGTAGGGAATGACTCCAGATCTGCCAGCGACAACAACCTCCTCCTCCCTAAACTCACAAACAAACCCCACGATCTCCCCAACTAGCACTAGATTGCGCCGATTGAGGACCACACGGACTCTAACAGAGTCGATAGAGCCTGTTTGACGACGGCGCCGTACGGGCTCTCCTCCGGACAGGGAATGCGAGCTATTCTTTTTCCTTACAGCGCGTTCCTTTTTGAATCACCTTAATTTTGAAAGCTGTTTGAAACTGCTTTTAAAATATCTAAAAGTGTTAAATGAAAAACACATTATGTGCCTTCGTCAAAGTGACTGACGGAGAGGGAATTAAAGAATTAGCGATTACCATCAATCAGCAGGAATTACGGATCAATCAACATTTAATGTCATCATTGTAATTGATTTATCCGTTGTAATTCTCTCCCTATATAAAGGGACTATGAAATGAAATGAGTAGACCAATTTTAATTCTCAATTTACTTTTACACGTTATCAGCACGCTCAAAACCAATAACCAAGAGAAAAAACCCTAGCTTTGAAAAAAAAATCCAAACCCTAGAGAAAAATTTTCTGCCGCCACCAACCAAAAAAAAATAAAAAATTCCATCCAGACCGGCCTTACCTAGCCTCTAGCTTTGTCGCCTGCAACATAAGGGCCTCCCTGACAGAGAGGACCCAGACCACCGGTGCCGCCCTTGACACTCCAATTCGTCCTCTTTAGTCGTCGGCCTCCCAGCCACTTGAACGCCGATCTTGACCTCGACAATAACTCCTCGGACCGAACTCTTCTTTAGACTCCGATTCGTCCTCTTCAGTTGCAGCAGAGCCTCCGATCCGACCTTGCAGCAAGGCCTCCAATCCGATCTACCCAACCCATCTGCAAACTGGACAGAGGAGGAAGAAGAGAGGAAAAAAAAAAAAAACGTGACCTGTGCCAAAGTAAAGACCCGGCCCAAAAAATAATAAAAATAAAAATAAACAGGCCTCTGCTGCCCAAAAAAATAAATAAAGGCCCTACGGCCCAAATAAGAAAAAAAAAAAAGCAGGCCTCTGCGGCCCAGAACAAAAAAAAAAAAAAAAGAGAAAAGCAAAGAAAAAAAACAACAAGGTTTTGTGGCCCCTACAAGAGGAAGCAACCCAGTTCTTCTCAAGCCCAAAAACATCGCTACGCACGCCTGCATTAACACGCGCGTGCGCTAGGATTGTTTTGTTTTATTGAAATCAAGTATATTTTTATTTTATTTTATTTTATTTTTGGCTGCCTTATTTATATTTCACTTTTCATATATGTCTTATATATTCGTGGAATCTAAAGCATGTGAATTTTATTTATGTTTACTATTTTTAAGCATGCCTTATATCTTATTGTTTATGTTTTTATTATGAAATTTTGAGCATATTTTTATTTTATTTACGCTTATATAAATTATGCCTACACATGCTTTGTATTGTGCTATTGTTTACATTTTATTTTATGTATGATATATTATTGCTATCATTATGTGTAGTATATAATTTGTTGTATATTTGTGAAATTTGATCATGCCATATAATTTATTTATTTTTATATATGCTATAGTTTATCATGTATTACATGCTATAATTATTTCTTATTTAGAATACAATATATAAATTCCGTTTTGCCATGATAATGATAATTAATGTGCATTATACATACACACTTATCGAAAGAAAAAATGTGACTATTACGAATCTTGGTCTTGAAATCTAATTCATATTTCTGGAAAATAATTTACGTGGATGTCTTTATGATTGCGTAATTTATATCTTCTCTCTTATTTATGTAGATGACTGATCCAACTCGACCTGAATTGACATTTTGGACTAAAAAAGAATTGAGTACCATCGTTGGGTTTTAGATGTAGAAACTGCTTTTGTGGCAAAAGACTACACTGCCACCATCAAAACCGACCCCAAAGACGATGGACTGTCTGACAAGGTAAAAGAAAATGCTTTAATGTTTCTTAGGCGACATATTTATCCTGGCCTATGCTAGGAGTACCTTCAATTGAAGACACCCAAAGAACTGTGGGATGCCCTTAAGGGACGTTTTGGGAACATTCATGACACTTTACTCCCAGAACTGACAGTTCAGTGGAATGAAGTCTGCTTGCTTGACTAAAAAAGGGTCAATGACTTCAACAAAGACATGTTGCACCTCAAGGAACATCTCAATTTCTGTGGAAGGGAACTCACAAAAAAAAATAATAATAATAATAATAATAATAATAATAATAATAATAATAAAATGATATGGTCGAAAAGACTCTTTCCACCTTTCCTACTTTAGCACTTATACTAGTGAACCAGTATAGGTTGGAGTATGACAACAAAAGAATCACAACCTTCAATAAACTGATCAACCTACTGCAAGTGGTTGAGAGACATAATGAGGTTCTTTTGAACAACAATGCCAGGCCTGTTGGGACAAAGAAAATTTCCGAGGCTAATTATGACAAAGAAAAAGGTGGAAAGAACCCCAAAGCAAAGGCAATTGGACATGCTGATCCCTACCCACAGGCAACAATGCACCATGTGGCAAGGGACGTGGGGTTGTGGTATGGGTCATGGAGGCCCTCCCAATGTATGGCGCAGAGATGGTGGTGCTGGCCCTAATGGTCATGGAAACAAGGTGCTAGGGCACCTAAGAACCCTTCCGTCCTACAAGAAAGAGTTTATAAATTAGATTTCTGAACAAGACCTTGATTTGATTATCGTTGGCTTACTAATGAATTTCCAATTTTATTCTGAAGCATTGAATTTATTCGATTTTATTTACTACATGCATGGTTCGAAATAGCACTATAAATATGTAAAGAAATACATCTAGAAAAAGAAAAAAATTATTAGAATGAAAAGAATATCATTCTACGCAAATAGAAATACTCCAAAGAATATGAGATATATTTTCTAAATTAATTAATAATACCTCCCATTTATTTGTAGGAATGAATCGAGGAGAACTTGAGTGCTTAGTTGATAGTGAGACTATCCACACCATATTAAGGAATATGCAATTATTCATTGAATTAATAGCCTATAATTCCTCTGTGACTACGATGATTGGATCATCACAAGTAATAAAAGGGCGAGGAACTGCCAAATTTTTGCTGCCTAATGGCACAACATTTAAAGTCACAGACGCCCTATATGCACCAAGAGTTAAATCGAACCTTGTTAAGTTTCAAAAATATTCGTGCCAACGGTTATCATATAGAAACATACTGTGAGAATGGAACTGAATACTTTTATATTACCTCTAATGAATGTGGAAGGAAACGCATTTTTGAAAAACTTATGAGTCAATCTAGTGGATTGTACCTCACTATGATTCGGATCATTGAATCCTATGCTGTTACTAACAATGAAATGTGGGACACTGACTCATACAGGCTTTGGCATGACCACCCAGGGCACCTCGGTCGTGACATGATGATCCGTATTTTAAAGAACTCACACGGACATCCCTTCTTTCAAGTGAAAAATAAAATGGGAGAAAAATTCGCCACACTGCAATGTGTCGGTACTAGTACTGCTCAAATGCAACCATTGCCTTCTGAAGTACCAGTAGCACTACCTCCCTCCCATTATGCCTCATTGACTATTTCAAAGGCACATCACTCATTTTGCAAAGCCTACTCTATAGCAAAAATAGGATCAAGACCTTCCTATGCTAAAGATACAAAACAAAACATTCCATTCTTACAAAGGATACAAGGAGAGGTCTGTATCTGTGGACCTATCCATCCAGAATGCGGACCATTCAAGTACTTTATGGTTCTGGTGGATGCTTCGACACGCTGCTCAAATGTCGCTTTATTATCCACAAGAAATGCTGCATTTGCAAAACTCCTAGCACAGATTATACGTTTAAGGGCTCACCACCCTGATCACCCTGTCAAGTCTATAAGGCTGGATAACGCTGGAGAGTTTACATCAAAAGCATTTGATGATTATTTCATGTCTATTGGAATCGATGTAGAGCATCATGTACCCTATGAGCATACAAAAAATGGTCTCGCAGAAGCCACCATCAAAAGGCTACATATGGTGGCTAGGGTACCGGTTATGTGCACCAACCTGCCTATATCTGCCTGGGGTTATGCAATATTGCACACAGCTTTACTTATTCGTTTCAGACCCACTGCTAGCCAACCATTTTATGCGTACAAGTTGGTAACTGGATATGATCCTGACATTTCACACTTACGCATATTTGGTTGCCCAGTATATGTGTCTATTGCGCCTCCACAGAGCACCACAATGGGTCTTCAGAGACGATTAAGTATTTATGTTGGATATGAATCCCCAACAATTATCCGCTACTTGGAACCCTTGACAAGCGATCTCTTTACCTCTAGATTTGCAAATTGTCACTTTGATGAGACAGTCTTGCAGTCGTTAGGGGGAGATAGGAAAAATGATTTTCCAAGGAAACGACAAGAATTGTCGTGGTTTGTCCCCACTTTGTCTCATTTTGATCCCCGCACTTCACAATGTGAAAGTGAAGTGAAAAGAATAATCGATCTTCATAATGTAGCATACTCGATGCCTGATGAGTTTACTGATATCGTAAAACTGACGAGATCACATATACCAGCTGCAAATGTGCCTGCAAGGTTAGAAGTCCCCAACAAGGGCACAGTGCCGCAGATAGAGGCACTGGAACCACACTTAGTGGAGGTGTGATTGAGTCTGTAGCTCCCCAAAGGAAGAGGGGGAGGCCACTTGGTTCGATTGACACTCACCCAAGGAAGAAGAGGGCGAGTAAGGCACAAACCGATCCATTAATCATCATTGTAGAGAATCCCTCTCATGAGATTGTCTCTGATTATAGTTATGTCCATGAATCAATACTGGAGGACGCTTCGATGTTTGAAATGATTCCAGAGAACAAAGAAATCTCAATGGATTATGAGAGTGTGTATGAGTTGATAGAAAGATCTTCCATACACATTGATGATGTATTTGCATCCACTGTTGCTCAAGAAATCATAGAGCATGATGATATCAAACCACGCTCTGTTGCAGAATGTCAACAAAGAGCAGATTGGCCTAAATGGAAAGAAGCAATCTAGGCAGAACTAGATTCTCTGGTAAAGAGACAGATATTTGGTCTGGTAGTGCTAACCCCACCAAGTGTAAAGCCTGTAGGACATAAATGGGTCTTTGTCAGAAAGTATAATGAGAAGAATGAAGTCCTGAGATACAAGGCTCGCCTTGTGGCGCAAGGTTTCTCACAACTCCCTGGAATTGACTACGAGGAGACATACTTTCCCTTAATGGACGTTATAATGTTCCGCTACTTAGTTAGCTTGGTAGTTTTCGAAGAACTGGAAATGCAGCTCATGAATGTGGTTACTGCATATCTTTATAGGGATCTAGATTCATATATATATATATATATATATGAAAGTGTCTGATGGCCTTACATTACCCAAGTCAAGTGACTCTAAATCACGGAGTGCGTTTGTAATTAAATTGAAACGCTCACTTTACGGATTGAAATAATCCCGGCGGATGTTGTATACCCGTCTAAGTGACTACTTGATTGGGAAGGGATATAAGAACGATGAATTATGCCCCTGCATATTCATAAAGAAAACAAATTCCGGATTTGCAATTGTAACTGTGTATGTCGATGATATGAACATAATAGGTACTCTTGATAAAATAAGAGAAACCGCGAGCTACCTGAAATCCGAATTTGAGATGAAGGATCTTGGAAAAACTCAATTTTGTCTTGGCCTTGAGCTAGAACACTGAGTTTGTGGAATACTCATCCACCTGTCTGCATATATCCAAAAGATGCTCAGGCGATTTAACATGGATAAAGCGCATCCTGCTAGCACTCTCATGATCGATCGGTCGAAGTTTGGACGCAAAGAAATATCAATTTCGTCCAAAGGAAGATGACGAAGAGGTGTTGGGAGCTGAAATTCCCTATCTAAGTGCAATAGGCTCATTATTGTAATTAGCCCAATGTACTTGACCAGACATTGCATTCTCAGTGAACTTGTTAGCTAAATTTAGCTCAGCGCAAACGCAGCGTCATTGGAATGGTATCAAGAACATTTTCCGATACCTAAAAAGAACCATTGACTTGGGACTGTTCTTTCCCTATAGAGAGACAAGAGGGACCGCAGATGGAACTGCAATCCCTAAAGGAAATGTTGATGGCGAAAGCGTCACTCACTACACTGAAACGCCAAATGACGTTTTGGTTGGTTTTCCTGATGCTGGGTACCTCTCTGACCCACGTAAAGGTCGTTCCCAAACTGGTTATGTATTTACCATTGGGAACACGGCTATATCTTGAAGATCAACCAAGCAAACCCTTGTGGCTACCTCCTCGAACCACTGAGAGATTATTGCTCTTTATGAGGCGGTTCGTGAGTATATATGGTTAAGAGCTATCATTACACATATTCGAGGGACTAGTGGTTTGAGTTCTACCACTGAAGAGCCTACTTGCATTTATGAAGATAATGCAGCTTGCATCGAACAAGTGAAGCTAGAAAATATCAAGGGTGATAATACAAAACACATAGCGCCAAAATTTTTCTACAATCAGCAACAACAGGCCCTCCTCAAGATTCAAGTGAATCAAGTAATTAAGGTCTTAGGAGAATGTAGCAAATTTGTTCACCAAATCATTGCCTAAGGCCATATTTGAGAAACATGTGAAAAACATAGGAATGTAAAGACTTTCCAAGCTCCCTTGATTAATGTAAGTATCAGGGGGAGGTGTAGACGTCAGGGGGAGTCTAACACACACATGTCATCCTCAAATGTAAAATGTGTGTTGTGCTCTTTTCCTTCAACCAAAGTGTATTTTTTTTATCCCAAAGGGTTTTTATTGTTACTTGGTAAGGTTTTTAGTGAGGCAACAACTCATGCACCATTTCGTCTTTGACTTGGCACAATGGGGAGTGTTAAAGGAAAAACACATTATGTGTCTTCGTCAAAGTGACTGACGGAGAGGGAATTAAGGAATTAGCGATTACCATCAATTAGCAGGAATTATGGATTAATCAGCATTTAATGTCATCATTATAATTGATATTTCGGTTGTAATTCTATCCCTATATAAAGGGACTATGAAATGAAATTAGTAGACCAATTCTAATTCTCAATTTACTTTTACAAAAAATACTTTTTAAAGAGTAAACACGGTCACTTTGTTAGGTGTTTTTCAAATCCACATTCAAATATTTTTAAAACTCAACAGACCCATTCTTTTTCTTTTTACAATTCTATATATTTATAACTCTCTTTTTATTTTTTTGTATTAATTCAAAATTTTAGAAGCAAACACGCCCTAAAAAAGTTCAAATTTTTTTTATTTTTTTTTTGGCAAATAATAAAGTTCAAATTTGGGGCGGGTCAAGAAGTTGGACCAAGAACAAGAAGAAAAGATGGACACGCTTTCTGGCGGTTGGCATCAAAACCGCATCGCATTTCCAGACTCCTCAAAAACCACCGGAGCCAAATTCCACAACAACAATCCATCCCAGATTTCCATTTCTTTCTGAAACCCAGTTTGCAAATTGCAATGGCTTTGGAAACGGTGAAGGAGGACGAGCAAGTTTACAGCTGGAGAGAAGTGACGCTATCTCATTCAATCTCAGGCCTCGAGAGAGAGACCGGGGAGAGGAGGCGAGGCCGTGACATACTCATAGCCATCGATCATGGGCCCAACAGCAAGCACGCTTTCGATTGGGCCCTCATTCACTTTTGCAGGCTTGCTGACACCATCCATCTCATCCATGCAGTTTCCAGTTAATCATCACTTACTTCATTCTTGTTTGCATTTTAGTACATCTATATATGAGTCTTGTTCTTATCAATTTCATACTTTTATGTGTCGGGTTTTTTCTGGGCTTTGCGTCATCTTTTGGTATGTGCTCTTTTCAACCTTAGATGCATGTGGATTCTACGCTGGCCTAATGTTTGATTTAGTAGGCTAGTAGCTCAAGTCGTAAAACCTGCTGTGCTTTGTGTTCAGGTGTGCAAAACGAGATTGTTTATGAGGCGAGCCAGGGGCTAATGCAGAAGCTTGCTCTCGAGGCATTCGAAGTTGCTATGGTGAGTAAGGCGCATTTCCCAATTTATATTGTTAATGGTCGATGATCTCATTTGGGTTTCAAACCTGGACATTATAGTCGAACAACTTTTGGCCATTGGTTTGCCTATTGCAATTCTTAAGGTGAACTTGGCACTTGGTATCATTTTGATATTTGCATCTGTAAATCATTTGGTGAGCAAAATTATTGAACCACTCTGGTGACTCTAGCATTGTTACTATTGTTCATTTGTAGTTTTTGGATAAAACTAATATATGTAAACTGTGATGGGCCATTGAGAAGTAGACAAATAACATGCTTAAATTCTTTTTTCGGGTATTCTTTATGTTTAATTTTTGTATAATCTTTTTGGAAGTAGGTGAGGACTAATGCTCGAATTATGGAAGGGGATCCAGGTAAGGTAATTTGCAAGGAAGCAGAAAGAATAAAGCCTGTAGCTGTGGTCATGGGTAGTAGAGGCCGAAGCTTAATTCAAAGGTTTTCTCTCTGTTTCTCTGTGACTCACTCCTTTGTTATTTTTGTCTGTCAATCTGTCTCTCATTCAGTCACTGATTCAAATTAATTGCTGGGATTTCTTCAGTGTACTACAGGGGAGTGTCAGTGAGTATTGCTTCCACAACTTTAAATCAGCTCCTGTTATAATTGTTCCGGGAAAAGGTACTATTTCCCTTCTTATAATTGGAACCTTGAACTTCACTGGATTCAGAAAATATAAACTGAAACATATCTATCTTGAATTGGCAGAAGTTGGAGAAGAGTCATTGATCTAGCTTGTGGAACTCACGGTATGTTTAGAACTGTTGTTCAGCATTTAACTATTCTGTAAATTTCATTTAGTAAATGCTAGCTTGGATGTGTGTATTCGGAACTTGGAGGCCTTGTAAGAATCAACTAATACCAATTAATAGTTACATGAAATGTTCAGAATTGGTATTGTTTAAACTTTGTTATGTGTAGATACTATTATAGTAGATGCATTTATGGCTTTCTTAGTTTCATTATTTGGAGAACAATGTAAGCGGGCAGATTCTGCTATAAGCCTAGTGTAAGTCTGAATGGGTGATTCAATTATAGAAGATAGAGGAGACTGATTCTGACTCTACATTTCTATCATTCTGTATCCTCAATATTCACTTGAACTTCATGATAGCAGATGAAGTCGAGATTGACCTTGGATTTCTCCCAACCCATGCAGTTAATTGCATTACCATTACCTTGTAAGTTTGACTCTCTGAACTGAGTATGGGAAGCCAGTTTGCAGTGAGAACAGATAAAAGGAGAGAATGCAACTTGCACTCCCCTGACATGCCAATACACGGTATTCACCCACACTTCATTACATTAGATGAACCCAAATTTTGATTTGAAAGTTGATTTTCTTATAAGAAAATTAATAAGCAGACTACCTAGAGGATTGGCTATACAGATGAGTGTCAAGGCTACTGTTGCTCACTGGCTTTACGTTGTAGAAGCCTAATAAAGGATTAATAAAGGCATGATTCGTAGACTACACCGTTGAAAGTATTTTGTTGGGTTTGCTCCTAGAGGATTGGCTATACAGATGAGTGTCAAGGCTACTGTTGCTCACTGGCTTTACGTTGTAGAAGCCTAATAAAGGATTAATAAAGGCATGATTCGTAGACTACACCGTTGAAAGTATTTTGTTGGGTTTGCTCTCGTCAGAGAAAAATTCTTGTTACTGCCTCCAGCCTTGTGATTAGACGAAGAATGAGAATTAGAGTAATGGAATTCTGATGATCAAGTCAGTGAGACATTAAACTTAAGATAGGCTTCTTCTTGAGTTTAGTGAGTGGAATTCTTATGGCGTAGAGCAGTGTTAAAATCTGGTCTCTGGAGTGTAGGCATCCTTGAGTTGTAATGACTCTTGGAGGTTAAGTATCCAACTATTATGTGGCCAAGAGTAAAAGTAATTTTACTACGGGTTTGTTACTTGTTCTCCCAATTACTTATGGAATAGGGCATCCTAGAACCTTCCCAGTTGGCACCAACACACATGGGGGCAGCAAACCTTGATTGAGGGTGAGGCTTATGTACTTTTGTAGATCATATTGGGGCTTGATTGCATTTTAATGTACATGTTGGGTTTTATTGGGGTCTCCTTGTTAGGCCCAACGTCAGTCTTTGAGATGGTTGAAAACCGAATCTCACCTCGAGTCGTGCACTCGGGTCGTCATCACTCTGAGCATCGTCGTTATGCGTCTCACAAGCTTCCTGTCTTCAAAATGAACCATAAATTTTAGGGTAGTGTGGTAAGTGGTAACCTTTTGGATTCTCTTAGTAAGAAAAAGACACAAAGTAGGAGCTGACTAGCTCCAAACAAATTTGTAGAGCTGAACTAATTTGCGCTATGCAGAAAGAATCTTTTAGGTTTAGCGTTTTATTCCTTAATACAGCACCATGTAGAGTGAAAGGTGGGAAAGAGTCCGAGAGATTATAGAAAAAACTTCACAAAAAGTTGAAGGGGTCCCAAGAAAAGGAAAGGGCAAGATCATATCTCACTATCAATAGGAACAAAGAGAATCAAAGAGATCATTCCTTTGGATGAGGCCAGATCCACCTCCTTCTCACTATTATATATGGCTTGAATATGAAGAAAGATGATCCCTTTGATTTCTAACTACAAGAGGAAGAAGACGCAGTAAGTTATGTGAAATCAGAAATCTGCAGTGGTCCCAAACCAATTTGCTGCAACTTAATACTTGAAAGCTTCCCTTTCTATTTTGTTTATGTAGTAAAACTACAACAGTGTGACGTACCTTCATTGCTTGATAGAGAGAGACGAAAGAGAGGAAACTCAACAAGAGAAGATAATTTTTGGTGGTGACGTGTAAGCTTTAGGTGACAAAAATATCCGTGGTGAAGATGGTTTCTGCAATAAGGTTCATATTTCATTAACTATTAGCTGCCTGCGGAAAGTATACTTAGCGGGGAAGGGTTTGGCAAAATTGTGTATGGTCACTTTAGATTTTTATAGCAACAGATTATTCGTTCCCCTGTGATCGATGTTTACAAATTATACCTGTAGTGAAAATTTACATTCATTGCCTCAATACCACGAAAAGAAAAGTCTTGTTAAGGCAACGAAGATACACGGTTTTTGGTTGATTAACTGTTTTTTTTCTTTAGAGGAGTACTCTCGAGTTACATGTTTATAATAGGACATACATATCTGTATACATTTATTTGTATATATCAAATTTTTACTGCAAAGCACGAGTAGATATCTTTTGAAAAGTATAAGGTATGAGAGTATTTTTTGAAAATTATGTATATGCCTGAAAAATGGGAGGACCTAGAAAATCACCTCTCTTGAGTTTGTTCTTTCTCTTTCCAAGTATTCAGCTGAAAGATAAGCCTGGATAGCCTTAGAAACCGTCCTCTTCTCTGCTGCATACCCCTAAATTAATGGGCAGTTGATGAGGCTTCATATGTACATGACATGCTTTTTCTAGAATCATCCATGCTCACATATAGTATTAAGTGCATATGAACTTTCAAACCGGTCGTCTGCAGTGATGCATGTTTATGGCAAAGGCCGTTTCAACTTTAATGTTGCTGAATTCATCATTCACCTTCAGATTGAGTATCAAATAATTTATTTCTTGTACTTTGGGGTCCCCTATCTATATCTACATCATCATCATTCATTATAAATGTAGGTGTGAATTTGGTGTATATAAAGTGACTATCTACTGAGAGTTTTAAGTTTGAGCGCCGACTATATTTTTAGGAGTTTATTCTAATGTCATTCTATGATATGAACGGTTCGTTTTAGTTGAATTGAAAAATTGCTGATTGCTCATTGCTGTATAAACCTCCTATTGCTCATCAGCTGACCATGTGATATAAGAGATAAAGTGATAAACACATCGATGAATTGGGAATAAAAATCTCAACCCATGTTGATTATTACTTGTGAATGCTTTACTCAGCAGACACATGAAAACAAGTTTAACCAATTGAATGCGTAAGGTTTGGATAAGCAAATTCGTCATGTTTCTTGGCAATTTGCTTTGTTTGCTCTGCTTTAAATTGCTGTCACACCCTGTTCATCACTCTGTTTGCTTAAAATCTTAAATTATCAGGGTCTCTATCAACAAATATTATTATTCTTCTAAATGGGGGGCTGAGAAGGTCCACCAGTAGGCTCATACCCGCTGCCCCTCATGTAGTGCTTGTTTGAACTTGTCTCTCATATTCATCTATCATAGAGACAACTTGCATAGCTGCATTCCATCACCAAATTACAGCTATTTGCTTCACAATTGTGACTTGCTTACGATGCGCAGCTTTGTCTTTCACTTTTACAGTTTTACTTCATATGGATGGTAATTTAATCTTTTCAATGGGTTCAATGGTAACTTGTTTGAAACAAGGGGTTCCATTTTCTTTTCGCCATCAACCATTTATAAGTACTTGCAAATTCTGTTAGGTTGTTGCTATAGTAATATGGAGAATGGAAGGTGTTAATGGTTAATAGGAGGAATTTATTTTATTCATACTATGTTGTAGGTATACATACAAACATAAATATGTTATGTACTTAGGAGTAAAAAAAAAATCTGGATCAGAGGCATTAAGTAAACGCTTCCAAGAATCATCAAATGATTGATCAATGTTTGGTTCACATCTCCATCTTTAAATTGCTAGCTTCAATGGAACCTGCAAAATAATGAGGGCTGTTAGATAAGAAATGTGGGATAAGATACAACTACACATGGACTGGTTTCCACTTCAATTTAGTATCATCACTAGTTGATTGAGTGAATTATAGACTAAATATTCTGAATTGGGGGGACCGTTTTCATTTTACTCAAGACTTTTATATAATGGACACACAACATCACCATTACTGATGATAGCCATTATATGGTTTACGGAGTCAAAATGCATCAGACCCTTTAACTGCTACCACTTTCTATCCAAAATGTTTAGGCAATATCGTAATCATCAAAGGAGAAAATCTGTGGTTTATCGATTTTGGAAGAAAAGGAGATGGAGGTTCATCCACACAACTTTTATATACGTATTCCAATTAGAAAGGACATTTCTAAGCAAACTCTGCTTAGAGACTTGCGGCTCTATGCGGTCCTGTCTCTGTCAAGGTGGTTAAACCTAATTAATCTTTATCTTAGGGCAATGTTATATGGAATGCTAAAAAGGCACCAAAGACAGATTTTTTAGTTCTATCTACCTGTAAATGGTTGAGACGGAAATTGTGCTGTTCTTCCTTGATGAAATTCCACATTGAAAAGGTTTTGTATATCGGCATCCCAAGTTGTAGGAGGTTGGACTTGCTGCAAGAGCATACATAATCTACCATCAAAATATTGCTAAATTTATCGGGTTTATACTAGATATACAAGTGTAGAAGAAATTACCGTGAAGCAGGATGTGTCAACAAATGTTTCAGGGATTGATATAGGAGTACTGATGCTTCTTCGAAGCAGCGCTGAATCAGGGGAAGTTATCCCATTCTCCAATCCCGAACATTGAAGCAATTGTTGTATGTGATTAAACTGAAGATATGCAGAACTAGTCATTTCTGATGACATTCCAATTGTCGGAAAATTGGCCATGTTTGCAGGAAACATCTGTTAATTTTCAAGCAAAACTAGAGTTAGCAACATATATTTGGATCAACAGATTGATGATTACTTAAAGCTACTTCATTTGTTAAGCCATTTCAAGCAGTTTTGTTTCTTTTTTCAGTCTATTTTAGAGATTATATGTTGACCAACCTCATGTACTAGTTACCTTGTGGGATTTAAAGTCTCCTTACCTCTTTTGTAAACAAGTCGTCGATGTTGAAATCAAGCCTCGGATTAACAGCAGCTAGTTTCATAGACAGGAACTGTTAATTAAGAAGAGGATCAAAATTAAGAATACACAAGAATAAAAGATATCCAGGAAATTCCACAAGTGATGGCAAGATCAAATGTATGTCACCTCTACTTGTCGTTGAAGGGATTGAACATAATTGATGATTTCGTCTAGCATACCAGCCTTGCCAGTGATCTTGTTGCACCCTGGTACTAAATCTTGCAGATACTTCATTCTTTCACTAATTTTTTCCCTCCTCACCTTCACGATCACAAGCAAAATTGCATAAATAACACAAAATCGAACAGCAGGATCTATAGCATAACAACAAAAGAGTGCCAATATGTTCTAACAGTAATACTCACTCTCTCAGCCAAGCTGTGGCTATCAGTGGCCTGACCTCGGCGCGCCCGGACATGAATGTAATCCGGCTTTTGAACCTCGGAAGCTTTTGAATTCTCTTTTGAAGTATCAGCAGAAGATTCTCTGTCGTTGTTCTTGGTGCTATTTTGTTCTGTGATCTTGGAGTCACCCTCCTCTGCACACCCCTTCATTCTTTTGTCCGAGGAATCATCTTCTGCTACAGCCTAGTAAGCCCAGAAAGATTTACATAAGCCAATTTGCAAAAAGTTGACCAAAAGATTGACCCCTTTTCAGAGTCAACTTATAAAACCAAAATACATAAAAGCACTTGGCAAAGATGAAGCAATAAATAAGAATGTGGATGAAGTTTAAAGCAGTAAAACAGAGGAATCAAGAAAATGAAAGAGACAATTACAGACCTTATTGTTTTGTGCCTTATCGGCTTTCCTCTTCTTAAAGCTTTCCTTGCCGGCCGGCGAGCTAATCTTGGCAGGCGGGACGGCGTTGTTGCTCTCAGTCTCGGCGGCAACTTTGGGCGGGCAGCTGAAAGTCCTGGAAATATTATTCATCTCAAACCCACAAGACCCATAACCCAATTCGGTCCACCCATTTTCCGAACTCAGGTCGGGTTTCACCGCCTGCCCCATCCCCAAGTCGCCGCCGAGCCCGATCAACCCCTGGAAATTCTGAACCTGGCTCGCCTCAATTGGCACGTGATTGAACACCCCATTGAGCTCGTTCCCGCCAAAGTAGCCTTGGTGCTGCTGCGGCTGCTGCTGGAACTGGTCGTGCTGCCACCTCATCCGAGTCCTCTGTCTGTCCAGCACCGTCATGTCCGTACAGTTTCCGGCGACGAGGCCTCCCGGCGCGTTCATACAGTTCAACATCTCCGGCAGGGCTCTGTTCATAGATCACAAAACAAAGTTTTGGAATTTCTGTCCACAACTGAACTCGAGATCGGTCACGAATTCGAAAGGTGTTGGATTATATTACTCTATACCAAAAACAAGGTTACACTGTTAAAGAAATGGTACGTGCTACGGTTTGGTCGTAAAGGGTCCGCGTGAAAGTACATGTATTATTCAGTCAGTGATGATAATGGAGCTGGTGGGTGATTGTGTTAGAGCAGTTGGTGTGTTTGAGACTTGAGACTTGAGACTGAGACTGAGACTGACAGAGAGAGAGAGAGAGAGGGTGGGTGGGGAGGGTGTGTGAAAATTGAAATGTAAGAGTGCTAAAGGGGAGGGTGAGAGTTGGGTATATATAAAGGCAAAGAAAGGGGTTGGCCGGAATCTGACAAGAGAAGTAGCCGGAATTATTAGAGAGGGAGAAATGGAAAGATGATAGAGGAGAGAGAGAGAGCGAGAGAGGGGGATGGAGAAGCGACTGGGGCAGTGAGCCATCGAATGTATCCACATAACCAGAGGCCGTGGGTTGTGGGACCCGTTTGACATGACCGCCACGTGGGCTTGTCCTGCTTAAAACGGAGGTGGTTTTTTTTTTAATTTTTTTTTCAGGAAGAATGTTTGGTTCCCGACGGAACGGGGTTGTAGGGCGTTCAGCCTTCTTTCTAAATTTGCCTAATTCAGGTTTAATTAGCTGCATGGTTTTGGTTAACGACTTGCGATTGCATGTAATCACGCTTATAATTAAGGAATCTATTTGTAATATACTTTTGATAAACAAAAGTCTGACTAATATTCTCGTCTTCAATGATTATGACATCTTGTATTTGGGGGGTGGGGTCACAATTCTATTAACTCGAATAAAAACACTGATTATTATGATAATTTGAAAGTTACAATGCTTCAACAAAACGATACGATTTGAGAGAATTTCTTTAATATAATTAATAAAATTATAGAAACATGAACTTTTAAGCCTTTGTAATTGGGATTTTTGAAGAAGAAAAAAACGGTTGGAAATACTCTTAGCTACATAAGTGAAGGATCAGGACTTCAAAGGGGGAGAGAGCAACGTAATGTCTCCAATGGATTGGAAGGGAAGAGTCGAACCAGAATTGATCTAGGACGGTCCAATCATTGATTAGTTTAGCGGGCGTAACTCAAAGGCAACAACATAGCTGTCTTTAGTAGTCACCACGGCTCCACTCTTTTTGTCAAACCAAGAAATATCCTGGATCAATTACGAATTGCTTTTGAGTTACACCTGCTAAACTAATCAATGATTGGAATTCTATTAACTCGAATAAAAACACTGATCATAATGATAATTTGAAAGTTCCAATGACTTCAACTAAACGATACAATTTGAGAGAATTTCTTTAATATAATTAATAAAATTATAGAAACATTAACTTTTAAGCCTTTGTAATTGGGATTTTTGAAAGAAAAAAAACGGTTGGAAATACTCTTAGCTACATAAGTGAAGGATCATGACTTCAAAGGGGGAGAGAGCAACGTAATGTCTCCAATGGATTGGAAGGGAAGACTTGAACCATAATTGATCTAGGACGATCCAATCGTTGATTAGTTTAGCGGGCGTAACTCAAAGGCAACAACATAGCTGTCTTTAGTAGTCACCACGGCTCCACTCTTTTTGTCAAACCAAGGAATATCCCGGATCAATCACGAATTGCACGTAGTTACTATGATGGATCTCATTTAAGCCTAAAATCTAGGGAGTTAATATTCTTCGATGAAGTTATGTTTAATTTTAAATTAATTAAAACCAACTACAACAGGAGAATTATAGACTGCTTATCAGTCCTACGACCCAAATTTCATACTTTCAAGGGTTATTATCACAAATGGTACCTGAACTATACCTCAATCTTATCGATGGTACCTAAACTTCAATTTTGATCACAACCAGTACCCGAACTTTTCGATTTCATTTTAAATGGTACCTAGAGCTACCTCCGGTCACTATTCCAACTAAAAACGACATGGGAGGCGATCATAGTGATGATTTTTGATGATTTCGAGGGTTGCGATTATATATAGTGATGATTTTTGGTAATAGACTTGCCTTGAACTTGTTTTTTTTGTTTTTTGTTTTCTTATATTTGGCTTTTTTGGCCGGAATAGTGACCGAAGGTGGCCTTAGGTACCATTTAAAATGAAATTGAAAAGTTTAGGTACTGGTTGTGATCAAAATTGAAGTTCAGGTACCATCGATAAAATAAAGGATAAGTTCAGGTACCATTTGTGATAATAACCCTACTTTCAAATGTATCGTGAAGAGAACAACACACATTTAACAACCACAAAGGAAATAAGAAGAACACAAATACTAGAGGTTTGATAACGCAGTAAAACCGTCAAATTGAGGTAAACAACTACCGGCCTTAATTTTTGTAGGTCAAATGCAAACAAATGCAGTAAGTGAATACGAACAAACACATATGAATTTACAGCCAACGCGAATAGCTCTAACCTCAAATAATATGCTAATAGCACATATGAAAGGGAGGGATGTTAATCCATTGAGAGTAACACTCAAACACACACAGTTCGAAGATAGGTCTAACACTTATTATTTTGTATAGGTAATTCCAATACATAATATTCTTAACTTACATAATGAATCAACAAAGCTATAGACCTAACCCTTAAAAAAACCTCATGGAATTGTGCAACAGAGGAGACTCATTCCCTAACCTAGTAAGAATCAGAAAGGAATTAAACAACATACGAAGATTTTGTCCAATACCAAATGGACATAGGGATTGTGAGATCCCAAACCCAGGAAGCAAAAAGTGAATTGTCGCCTATGAGTTAGTTTGATTGTAATACTCAAGAGTAACACCTTGTCGAATCAAGCGACAGGCACTAATCACTACTGAGAGCCAAAACTAATATCGCTTAAGCCGTTATAGGCAACAATAACCAACATCGAGTTCTCAAAAAGATCCAAGGACCATCGATGGGTGTTGTCGAACCAATAACCAGTAGAGACAAAAAATAAATCTCTCACAAGAATGCTTCCAAATCAACTTAGCCCCCAAATAGATGAAATAGTTTCATGAAAGCGTTGGGATTAATTGAGTCTCTTTCATTTGAGCAAACGTACTCCAAAATGATCATTTGCTAGTAGTCTAATAGAGATACCCTTACACCTACACTAGATACATCTGCTTCCACACCAGATCACACTCACCAGCGAGACCTATTTTAGAAGATTTTTTGTTATAAATTCTAGAAGCTTTCAGAAAATTCGTTAACTGTATTCCCTAGATTTTGAAAAAGAAATTTATGAGCTGACATCAGTTGCTAAAACATCGTAGATTCTGTATATATAAAAAATTCAATTTACTAAAATCACACTTTCTTTGTGTAAAATTGTGTTATTTCATCAATGGCATTGCCCATAGCCCCAAATCAAAAAAAAAATCCTTAACAATGATTTTCTAGGAAGTAGCTAGAATAAAGAAATAGATGTTGAGTAGACAAAGACATCAAACTCTAGGGAAGAGAGTCAAGAGACTAGAAGGATCCAACTAAGGTTTTCTCTCGTTTTTCAATTTCTCAAAAAAATAAATGGTATTTGAATTAAGCTCATAACTAGCTTATCACTAAATTGATAAAGTATCATACTTTATATCTTGACTTCTTAGTTATTTTGGAGAACATATTTAATTAGCTTTCTATCAATTTTAGCAATTACAACAGACTCGTATAAGTGACTTCTCATTATAACTTTTAGCTATTTTGCTCTTAAATATAAAGAGTGAGATAAACCTCTCTATTATTATTTTAAATTCAAAAGAATTCTTTTTAAATTGTTATATGTAACTTATTAATTGAACTATTTTTTCTTCATTCAAAAAATAATATAAATTCAAAACTAGCTAAGATAGAGAGAACTGATACAGATGTAGTTTAAAAGTTGCTGCCAAAACAACTTTTGTAGCAACTTTGATTAAAAATTTCAGTTTACCCCCCTGAGATTTGGGGGTGTCATCATTTCACCCCCTGTACTTTCAATTTTGAATTTTTACCCCCTAAACTTTCCAATTTCAATCAACCATATCCAATTTCTACTATTCCGTCCAAATTGGACGTTAAGTTTGACTTTTGAGGGCTAAAATGGTCATTTCAACATAAAAAAATTTAAAAATTTAAAAAATAATTTTTTTTTTTTTTTCTATTTCTTCTTTTTTTTTTAATTTTTAATTTTTTTATTTATTTTGTCTTCAACTTATACACCACAAGTTATAATAGGTTTATAAAAATAAAAATGATTTTACACAGATATTTCTTCACTTTATTGGGGATATATCATAAAATTCTTCAATTTATTGGAGATATATCACAAATATCATAAACCAAAAATTATTTTACACAGATATTTCTTCACTTTATTGGGGATATATCATAAATTCTTCAATTTATCGGAGATATGTCACAAATATCGTAGACCAGCGAGCGGCTTTCAACTACCTAGAGTATTTTTTTGTTTTCATAAACCTATTATAACTTGTGGTGTATAAGTTGAAGACAAAATAAAATAAATAAATAAAACGAAGAAACAGAAAAAAAAAAAAAAAAAAAAAAAAAAACGAAGAAACAAAAAAAATAAAAAAGCGAAGAAACCAAAAAAAAAAAACTAAAAAACAGATTTTTTTTTTTGTAAAAATTTTTTTTATGTTGAAATGACCATTTTAGCCCTCAAAAGTCAAACTTAACGTCCAATTTGGACGGAATAGTAGAAATTGGACACGGCTGATTGAAATTGGAAAGTTTAGGGGGTAAAAATTCAAAATTGAAAGTACAGAGGGTGAAATGATGACACCCCCAAACCTCAGGGGGGTAAACTGAAATTAATCCTTAAAAAAATAGATAGCATTGCTAAAAATGCGCATATATTCTGAATGCATATCTTTTTAGTTATAGTCTCATGTTTTAAAATGTATTTTCTTTTGAGTAACTCCAATAACATTATTTAAAATTTTCTATTGTGTTATTAAATATACCTAAAATCTATTTTACCCAACTTTTTTTCAAAGCTTGCCCACTCCAACAACAATAATTAAAATTTAGTTAAATTTGAATATTTTATTATTTTTATTGGTTGATGAAAGAAATTATTAATTGTATTGAGTTTTTTTTTTTTTTTTTTTTTTAAATAAGGGGTGTCAATCTATTAAATAAGTAGAAAGAGACATACAATACGCAATATCCAACTCATATTGGACCCGTCAGAATCAAACTACTGCTTAGAGAACTAAAAAGCCTAGAACCCTAATTAAGTAAGGACGCCTTGGACAACAATGTAACCAAGTAACTTTAACACTATTAGGAAATGAACCGGACCAAGCCAAGTTCAAATCCCAATTTATTCATAAAGTTTCTAGGAACTTACTACGCAGAGAGTGCTTCCCCAGAAGCACCTAGCACATGACCTATAAGACTGACAGCCCAAAACACTAAGACTACAACCATCAACAACCCTAGCAAAAGTACCCAAAATTTAAGCCCAAAGCCCGTCAACCCTAGCAGTAGCACCCTGAAGTTGGACCCTAAGCCCAAACACTAGGGATGTGGCCCAAGCTCATCTTACCATACCTACAACTGTTGCCGATAAGACAATCACCAGCACCGCCATCGACCACCACCGCAACCGCATGCCAGAGACACACCCATGCCCGTGTACAATCCTGAAACTCCCCTTCCCCCATCCCTGTCGAGGTGGATCACCTTCCCAAGCATTGACTCTCCATGAAAGCCCCCTCCTTCATAATCTCCGACAGGAGGCCCATCACCCAGACAAGAAACGAAGCGAGTTGAGTCTGTGCAGAATCTATGGGTCTGCTGAAGATTGCCAAGGTAGATAACAACAAAGCCCCCAGAATTGAAACAGCCAGATGTTGAGCAGACAACAAGCAATCTACCACAATGCCCATCGGAGAAACACCGTGGGGAGTAATAGCCCAGGCTGCAATCAACCCTGGACACATACTAGATGCGCCACCAAAGGCAACACAAACAAAGAGAAGGAGGCCAAAACCACCCACTACTAAGAGAAGCCCACGCACAAAGCCGTAACCCTCGCCCTCTTGAGAACCTGAGTAGGAGTAAGCAAAAGATCCATCCTAGATTAAAAAAAAAAAAAAAAAACCACAACCCACCACGAGAAAATCTTAGGGGAGAACTGAGAGAGAGAGAGAGAGAGAGAGAGAGAGAGAGAGAGAGAGCATTTGTTTTAGCTTGTATAGTAGTTAATCACATTTATGACCAAAAAAAAAAGAAGTAACTAATTACCTGCCACAATTACATTGAATATTAAAATTACCTATATTCTCTCTTGAGCTCATTCGTTATAGGAATGGGAATCTTGTTCTGTTAGTCAATTAATTTGGTTTCACTTCCCTATTTTAGAATCCACACTCTTTGTTTCCTTTTTTTAGTAATTTAATTTTTTGTCTTAGTAACTAGTTTTGTCTTTTTATAAGAATTTCAATCAATAAGGGAGAAAAGGAGTGTGTATTTCACTCCCCTTAATTTGTATTTAGTTGTGCACAACTGCCGTTAGATTTAAACCAAATGATGGAGAATAATGACCATTCCAACTGCCTTATTATTTTTCACTCTTGAATCTAAATCCGATTGCAGTTGAATATGACTGAATACAAAATTAAGTGACCACATGAGTGGACTGTAGGAATGGTCATGAAACATGAATTTTAAGCATTCATTAAAATAGGAGAGGGGATATGAAATTTGTTGGAATTCACATTTAAACAAAACCCTTAGAACAACTCCAACAACTTCTCTATAATTTTTTTTTTATTATAGGGAAGCAAAAATCAAAGCTTGAAGCAATTTTTCTTCTGCAACTCCAATAGATTTATAAAATTTTCATAATTCTTCCTTAAAATTTTACAGCAATTTGTCATAATTTTTCCTTAAAATTTTAGAGATTGCTGTAAATTTAGGAAATTTTGTTTTCTCTTTCCTCATTATTTCTAAAATGGGGATAGATAGTTATAGGAAATCTGTTTGAGCAAAAGATGCTCATTTTTCCCTAAAATAGAGAAAAATTAATATATGAAAAAGTTATTGGAGTTGCTCTTATATATATATATATATATATTTTTTTTTTTTTTTTAAAAAAGTAGTGTTTAAGTAATGAGCTAAAATTATTTTACCACCCTGAACTTTACACCTAAAATCATTTCTGTCCCCAAACTTCTAATTTGATCACATATGCCCTTATACTTTCCAATATAATCAACCAAAGCCATTATAAACTGATTCATCAATTTCTTTATAAATTTGTGATGATGAGAGTCCACCTAGGGTCAGTTTTTAGCTATAGACATGTAAATGATGTGTTTCTTGCATTATTGAAAGCCAAAATCTAGTTTGAGTGAGCAACACTATATGAAGAAATTGATGGATTAGTTAAGGATTGACTATAAGAAATCACATTGAAGAATACAAAGGGCACAAGCGATCATATTAGAAGTTTAGGGGCACAAATGATTTTAGGTATAAAGTTCAAGGTGGTAAAATGATTTTAGCTCTTAAGTAATCTATTAACATAAACATTTCAGGAACGATTATTGAAAACACTCTAGAGCTGCATTTTTTATTTATTATTATTTACTTTCTTCTGCTGCTGCATGGCTTTGATCAGAACTAACAAAATAAGGAAGGCAGTGAACGACGTTTTTTTGGAAAAAAAAAGAGGCTGGTCTGATTCAGACTGTCTGAAGTAGATGACGCCTTACCTTTTAGTTTGTAATAAAATAAGTAAATATCAGAGATGATGAGGTCATAATCATATAAGTTCCCAAAATCGATCAGTCTATTTTAAGCAAGTTCAAGTTAGAATCCTTATCCCTGCATTTACTCGATATAACGAAATGAAATCAGTTACTCAAAATGTGGTAATAAACTAAAACTTGATCACATCATCTATATCATAACCAAGTAAAAGGTTTTATTGCCAAAAAAAAAATATAAAAGACTTGGTCTTTGTTAATTTTTCTTCATAGGATCGAGTCTACCTCTCATAAATTATCGTTTGAACTAATAAATGTAACTGGTCCTGAAGCATTGAGATGTTATAATGTAATTATTTGTCACCATAAATTTGATATAATAAGAAATAAAAAGGAAACAAAATTGGAGGTAAACTAAAAATTGAGTACAATAAAAAAAAATGTTCTCTCTTTCTCTCTCTCTCTCGAGAAACCCTAAGGCCGCAACTGGCCTGAATTGGGGGCGGCGGCACTGTAAACTCTCTGACTCTCGGCATTGAGGTTTCCTGGCTACGTCGTGGTTTGGTAACTTAGATTTGGAAGCATGGCAGAGCTTCTCCTTCTTCTCCCCTCCTTGGCGGCAACGGTGCCCCATGATGTTAGGATTGGATTGGATTCATCCCTTTGGTGGACTGACGTCTCTGATAACGGTCAGCTTGGTTGTGATAAATGGTGGCGGGGCATTGGAGGATAAGGTGTCGCTGTTTTTTTGGGTTAGGGATGACCGATGCTGTCTGTGGTTGTGGTGACGTCTTTTGCGGAGGAGGATCGAGGCACACCTGGTCGGGGTGCTCTCATCTCCATATGGTGCCAGTCTTCTTCGGTGGCGGTGGGAGTTGTTGACATCAGCGATCTGCAATCCTTTGGCTGCAGTGGGGTGCCCTTCGTAATTGCCAAGTGGGCTGGAGCTTTGCGGGCTGGTGCTTACTAGTGGGCTTGCTAGGCTTGCATAATTTTCGGGGGGATGGAAGGTGACTTGTCATCTTCCATTCCTAGTTTTTAGTTTTTTATCAGGTCACAAAAACCAGATGCCCTGAGGATCATTTTACTTTATTACTTCGTAGTTTCTTGATTTTTGTTTGGAATAATGGTGCGTGGACTTTCTAAAAAGTGGGTGTACTGGAGGCATCCTGGGTCTTTTTCTTGTATTCAGAATAGGTTTTAGGGTTCTCTAAGAAACGATTCTTTCTGTCAACCCCTTAGGGGTGTTTCATTTTTGTACTGCTTGCTGAAATCTATATAATGGGCTCACCTATTTTCATCAAAAAAAAAAAAATAGTACAAATGTGAAAGGTAAATAGGATGTAATTCATGTGTTACACCAGTATACATTTTACAATCTTGATGGTCCAATTTATGTGATACACCATATTAATTTCTTAGCCAATTAAAAAAAATGATTCAAGAGCATCCTTATGTCTAAAGTAAAACAACCAACATTACTAGCAAACTCAAGCCAATGAAGAAAGTAGACGTTATTTTCACCCTTGACAATCATAGCCATCTAGAAACAGAATCCGAAGCAAGATAGTAAAAAGAAAAACAAAAAAAGCCCCTTGTCTTTGGCCTCACCACCATCTATCTAGGGCACCACAACCAACTAGGTACGTGAATTCACGCATCTATGGAGAGTCAATCATAATTAAAAAGATAGTGTGAGGATCAAGCAAAACCTAGCTCTACTAGGGTAGAGAACAGCCCGTTGCGATCTGTTTCAAGATTTCCTCCATGAACATGAAGGCTTTGGGAGGCCAACAAGGTGGGGAGAATAGTGTGCTCCGAGTTGCTTTCTGGTGTCGGGGTCTCTCTGTAAGTGGAATGGTTTTTGCGACAGTGCAGCGTGGTCCAATTCGTGATGGAGTAGGCATGTTCAACCATTGGCAGCTCCGGTCCTTGGTCGTCATCGCGTGCGGCCAAGGTGGGCTCTAAGGAAAGCTTTAAGGCCGATTTGAAAAGGGGTGGTGGTGACACGAGCTGCTCGTGGGCTTGGCTTGGTTCTAGATCGCTGCTAGGAGCGACAATAGTGGACCGCGTCGATAGGTTGCCCAAAGGTGATAGTCTGGATAGGGGCTCAAGTTTGGCCAGTGTTGCCATGGGACGGAGTGGTGACGACGAATCCTGAGATATGGATTTGGGATCCGGTTTCTATCCAGGTCGGGCTCTGGTTCTCAGATTGGGCCTGGAGTCCAGGTCGGATCTGCAGTTGGGCTTGGGGTCTGTTTGAGGTTTTGTTTCTTTCATTTGGTTTTGCTTTT
Organism: Rosa chinensis; assembly: GCF_002994745.2. Classification (NCBI taxonomy): domain Eukaryota; kingdom Viridiplantae; phylum Streptophyta; class Magnoliopsida; order Rosales; family Rosaceae; genus Rosa; species Rosa chinensis. The sequence continues at coordinate 20,036,355 of NC_037093.1, read as the reverse complement.
TGTTACTTAGGCAAGGTCAGTGATGGAAGGTTACCCCCTACACGATGCATTTTAGTGTGTGGAGGTATGGGTGCACCATATCGTTGATACTTTTTTTAGTTTCGTAAACAAGATCAGTAACGGAAGGTTACCTGCTACTCAATGTATATCTCTGCGTGGAGGGATTTTGCACGATATTGTCGTACCTTTTTACATAGCCCGAGTTCTATCTGGTACTTCATCAAATGCTTAATTGCATCCCTTTTGTTGCTTTTCATATTATTTTTGGTATTTCTCAATTTGATGTAGCTTCTGCATCTATCGGTTGTAATATTTTTATTTAATAAAGATTTCTCAGTTTGCTTCAAAAAAAAAAAAGTTAGTGTGAGAAAACCCTTGAACGGTGTTCTTTTTGTCTAAAATAATTTATTTTAGATACTTAAATCAAACACTTTTTGTTTTTGTTTTTGTTTTTAAGAAACTGACAACTCTTTATTGATCAACGGAATCATACATAACTATTTATCCACGTAAGGCTGACAAAAAAACTATGAGCTAAACAATTCAACCTTTTTAAAATCAATGAAGCTCATCTAAAATAGTCTTTGTTAATCCATGGAATCAAAGGGGCACAGATGAAGAGACTTAATTGTGGGTCTTTTGTTTATTTCTATTGTAATATTTAGAATATGAAAGGCTTAATTATATGGATTGGGGTGAAAGGATAGATGGTGTCTATTTAAATGTTGGGAGGGACTAAATATCATAAAGGGCCTAAGAGCATCTTTAGCAGACTCTCTATTTTGGTTCCTTAGCTATTTTAGAGAGCATGTTTAGTTTTTTATATATTTTAGTAGCTGCACCAGACTCCTAAGTGGCTCTCCATTGTAACTTTTAGCTATCTTGCTCCTAAATATAGAGAGCGAGATGAGGCTTTCTATTATTTAAAACATTCATTTTGGGTTATTTTATGTAATTTATAAATACATTTAAACTATTTAATCTTCTTTTGAAAAATAATATAAACTCAAAATTAGCTAAAATAGAGAGCATTGATACATACCTATTTCTAACGTGGAGAGCATGTTTAGCTTTTTATATATTTTAGTAGCTGCACCAGACTCCTAAGTGGCTCTCCATTGTAACTTTTAGCTATCTCGCTCCTAAATATAGAGAGTAAGACGAGGCTTTCTATAATTCAAAACATTCATTTTGGGTTATTTTATGTAATTTATAAATACATTTAAACTATTTAATTTTCTTTTGAAAAATAATATAAACTCAAAATTAGCTAAAATAGAGAGCATTGATACATACCTATTTCTAACGTGGCTAGCCAAAATGACATTTTAGCTATTTTGGCTAAAGTTTGACTCAAAAATGCCTAGCATTGCTAAAGATGCTCTAATCTCATTTATAGACATAAGTCAAATCTTAGAGCATTAGAGCATCTTTAGCAAACTCTCTATTTTAGTTCTTTAGCTATTTTGGAGAGCATGTTTAGCTTTTTATCTATTTTAGCAGCTGCACAAGACTCATAAGTGGGTCTCTATTATAACTTTTAGCTATTTCACTCCTAAAGAACAATTCTTAGGTTCACCCCTAGGGTGAACGAGCATATTCACCCCCATTGTCAATTAAAATACTTTCACTTAATAAATTTATAATCCAACGATATATATCTTAAATAAGCCTTTAAAGATCCTCTCTATAAAAAATCAATCGAATCAGAAATCGTTTAATTATCTAATTGAATCAAACAAATGGATGGTTCTAACAACACTTACTACTATTATGATGAACCGTCCATGTATTTCATAGAAATGAATGACTAAAAGGTCTTCAATTTGATTGGTTTTTTACAGAGCTAATCTTTGTATTACGTTATACAACATGAATGGTCGGATTAGAAAATTATAAAGTTATTATGCCTTAATCGCAAGAGATGGTGAATATGCTCATCATGAACCTAAGAATTGTTCGCTCCTAAATATAGAGAGCGAAGTGTGGCTCTCTACAATTTAAAACATTTTTTTAAAGTAATTTTATGTAATTTATAAATACAATTAAATTATTTAATCTTCATTTAAAAATTAATATAAATTTTAAATTAGCTAAAATAGAGAGAACTGATGCAGACGTTTTTTAAAAGTGGCTAGCTAGCCAAAATAACTTTTTAGCTACTTTAACTAAAATATGGCTAACATTACTAAAGATGCTCTAAAAGTGACCGTGATTGACCTCTATATATATATATATATATATATATATATATATATATCTAAATATTCCAAAACGTTAATAATGACTAGCTCCTTAAACTTAAACTAGAGCGTAGCTAGGTAGTCTATATATAATGATGCGAGTAAGACTATAAGTTGAAATTATATATGCTTTACTTGCAAATTAGTATATGGAGCCATCTAAAGCTAGCTTGAAGCAACAAAAGAAGGGTATATCTAGGTACCAGACATAATTTTGATTTGTAGGAACTAGTTCCAGAGAGGATGAAGGCTACTTCCATTATCGATCAATTCAGGGACCCTAGCTCATCCCCCCCGCCCCCTCCTCACCACACCCCTCCCTACCTTTTTTACTCTCTCTCTCTCCAATTGCATACATTACAATCAGACTTTAGGATTAGCTGAGGCCATATGGGACCTGGCTTTCTCCATCTCATTTCCTCCATCACTTTCTCTCTGTGGTCATAATAAACAGAAAAACTAGCTACTCGATCTTGGCCCCTTTATCTTTTGTCTTCTCATTTTGCTCTCTCTCTCTCTCTCTCTCTCTCTCTCTCTCTCTCTCTCTCCAGTCTCAAGTGCTGCTTCCCCTCTTTACACTGAGTTTGACCAAAGACCCAAAGTATAGATCGATACAATATTATCGTATTTCTGAAGAACCATGTTAATCATATAATCGATCGACCAATCTAATTACGCAGATTTATTAGGTCACCATCTAGTGCCCTATACTAAAGATTAAGGAAGATCCCCTATAATTAGATTTGTTTCGATCGACCAATCCAATTACGCAGATTAATTTGGTCACCATCTAGGGCCCGATACTAAAGATTAAGGAAGATCCCCTATAATTAGATTTGTTGTAGATATTGTAAATAAACTAGGGTCCGATTATGGCAGATAATAATAATAATTTTATCAGTAACTCTCTCTTACAATCATTTCAAATAAAAATAAACTTTATATCTTTGATTTACTCAATAAAGCTTAAGTATCAAATACTAATTAACTGAAATGCTTACGTACCTTGTAAATTGTAATCTACAAATGACATTGTTTTGATAAACATATAAGCATGAGATCAACACTGAAAAATATGTAATTGTACTCGAGATATAACTGGAGATATGACGGTCTCCACCTCATATTATAAAAGAGATAATGGCCTTTACCAGTCATCTTTATTGTTACTGTAGTGCTGGTCCATGCACTGATATATAACACCAGGTTACAGCTGAATGCCAATGGGACCTGACTTTCTCTGTCTCTCATTTTCTTGCATATATCACTTCTCTTTATGTTAGTGTATGGTCTTAATGAATAGAAAAGACTGTTGGTCGATCCCTTATTATTATGTCTTTTCCTTTTGCTATGCACGCTGCGGCGCTTGATCTTCACATTTGATACGTCTCTAAAGCTATGCCCAAAGTACTACTTAAGTACAGTGAAGTAATCTTTAAAACATTCTTTTAGCTCCAGAGATCCATTGCAAGCATACCCAAGTTGGCATAATAAACCCAGTTGACGGTCTCCTCCGAGATAGCAATTGGCAAGTGAGGTTTTTTATTTGTGATTATCTAACATTTCTTCCTCTAAGAATTGTATTAGGTTTTATACTTCGTTACTTATTGTCTTTCGAGTGCTGAAATTGGGACAGTATATAAGATGAGCATATTTAGTTTCACTAGCTTCCATCCGAGAGGCGAGCTAGGCTTTCAACTGTAGTTATCTTGCCAGATTGTAATTGAGGCTTTGCTTGAGCATATTTAGTTTCACTAGCTTCCATCCGAGAGGCGTGCTAGGCTTCAACTTTAGTTATCTTGCCAGATTGTAATTGAGGCTTTGCTTTGTATTTGTATTTCTTCATCTACCGAAAAAAAAAAAACTAATAATAATTGAAAATATATTTTACCACTCTAAGTTTGTCTTCCCCCACTATTCTTCATATAAGCGTTTTGAAAGAATAAGGATATGTGCAAGATGACAAACTCAAATGGGAACTAGGCGCCAAAAACAGGTAAATGAGTCTTAAGTGCTAAGGTCTAGTTTATAAAGTGAATTTAAAATTAAATTTTGATTGTAAATGTGAGATATATATGGTATGTAAATTTATATGATCGAAAGACGAGTGAGAAAACATTACCAACATTTAAACTTCTTATCCTTTAAGTTGCCATACATATAGGTAATAGTTTGTTTAATATTTTCTCTAAAAAGATGACAGGCGAACTATACAATGAAATTGAGCCTAAAAGCAAATGGTTTACTAAAAAAAAAAAAAAAGGCAACGAACTATATATATTTGAAAACTTCTTCATATTGTCTGTCATAATGACATAATTCTTAGAAACCTTTCCCTATTAGTACTTGTCACTGAATTTCCACATTTACGTTGGAATAATTACTTAGAGACAAAGGATCTCAGATGTGTCCAATACCATTTGGTCTAGTGTCATAGTCTCCTTTTCGTAAATGAGAAGTTGTGAGTTCGACTCATTAAAAACTAGTTGTAGCATTTGAATTGTTTATTTGATAAAAAAAAAAAGAAAAAAAAGATCTCAGATGTGGTGGTTGAAAATACTAAAACCCAATTATAATTGTCGTTTAAAAAAAAAACTATAATTTCTCGTACAATGAGACAAAGTAACAGAGTAACTGCATTGTTGCTCACGAGTCGTGTACATCTATGTGGTCCAATTAATCAAATTGAATGGTGAATACATCTCATAGTTCAATTCACAATCTTCATATTAAAAAATATATTGATAATGTCTAGTAATGTATTTGATGAACCGAAGTATTTTTTAACGTATTAATATATAATTATTTTTTATTAATTTTTTATATATATTTTATTGGTCATTTAAAGTTTAGAGTTTAGTTTTAAAATTTAGACTATAAATAGACGCCTAGGCCGTAAATTTAAAATTCAAATTTAGGCTAAACTCTAATTTGAACAACAATCTTAACTTTAATCTTTTTAATATTAACCTCTCTGAAGCAACAATTCCATCAGATATCATACTATATACTAAAGTTGGTGGGATGGTTACTGTTACTAAGCCGGTAACAGTAGCGGCTCGAGCCGAGCCGATGATATAATCGTAATTCTGCCCTTATTTTATAAAAATTTACATCGTTGCCATTCGTCCTGGGTATTTGCATCTAGAAGCCTTTATCTCCACTTCTACAGCGACAGCGACATCGACTCTTCCAGATTATCAGGCTCATCAAGGTTTGGCTTTCTAGCTTTTGGTATTTTTGTTATCTGCCCTCTGCTGGGACTTGGATTCCCAGAGTTTTGAGCGATAGCCAGTTCATCTTTTCTATGGGTTTGGTTGATTCGGAGGCGAATTTGTGGGATGTTATTGGGTCTGGAGAGCTAAGGTTCGAAGAATTCAGGTACCCAATTAGTTTCGTATCACTGTTTCAAGCTTTTGTTTTGTGTTTGTTCTTTGATTTTTCTGTTATTTGGAGTTTTGTTGTGGGATGTAGTGTGATTATTTGGCTTGATCTGTTGTTGTTTTGATTGATTTGGTAGTTTGATTTGATATTATACGCTTGGATTTATAATTTGGGGTTTGGTTCAATAATAAGTCCTGCGTTCAAATTTGGTTGATTGGTTTTGAATTTCGGTGGATGCAATTATGGGTGCTGCATATGAAAGAAGGGTATTGGGTTTTTCAATCTGGGTTTGTTTTGGCATTAGAATTTGGTTCTATATAACATCAGACCTTTGTACCATTTATAATTCTCTGATCAATTACTGGAATACTCAAGTTCAGAGTGCCCCAATACTTTCCAGGACGGCCCTTCTTCCTTTTCATTGTTGGTTCTGCAAATAAGTGACAAACTTATCAAGGGGTTATTGGGTTTTGATTTGGGGAGAAAGTGGACAAATCTGTGTGGTGGGTTTTAGAACAAATGATATGTATATCAATCCATATAGACTATGCATCAACTAGCTGCAGGAACATATGTTCATGCTGGTCTGTTGCCTAACATCAACAATTTTTATAAATAGATTTTTCCTTCTTATATAATTAGAGCTTTGGACTGCTAGACCATAATATATAACAATTATAATATGTAGGTTCCTAATGGATTCTGAAGCAGAAGCTCTTGAGGAGAAGTTAATGTCGTTGCTTGGTCAGCTCTGAGATGAGTGTGCCATTCTCGAAAGAGTGGTCTACAAGAACAAGAACCAGCATAGACATTCCTCTTACTTCCAGTACCTAAAGAAGGTCTACAACTTCTACACCCTGTTTATGATTGTGAATTATTTAGTAGAATTTTGCATGGAAAATTGAGAAGTGAAGAGGACAAACAAGTCTGAAACAACTAGATACAATCTCTTCTAAAAGACTAGCAAAAGTTAAGAAAACAGTGAAAGACTAAAGAGTTAAAGGCATCCAGTGCCAAACAAGTCGAAATTAAAAGGTGAGAGAGCAGTTAGGGGAAGACCTTTTGCGAAATTGAGCATCTCCGAGCGAATGGCCATGATTTGCGAAACTGTATAAGAATGAGTTAGATTTCAAACTTAGCTATCTTTGTAGTTCGCATAACCATATGCAGATATATGATGAGGAGAATTTTAATTTTAATTTTGATGTTTTTTTTCACACCTTGCCTATTAATTCTAACTTCTAAGGTTATTACTCTATTGTTTGGTAGCTGAGAAATTTGATGGAACACAAAGAAGGAAATGTGATGCCCCGGAAATTCGTAATTATTTTCCGAGGATTTTCCGGAATTAATTTTATAACAGTTGGACGATTTCGTGGCTTGTGGACGGAGCGGAAGTGTTTCGGACGAATTTTTATTCGAAAAGTATGGTTTTAGGGGGTTTGAAAAGGTTGACTTTTTATACGTTGGGATTCAAACTAACTATCTAAAAACAAAGTGAAATGTTAAACCCTTCCCCCACACTTAAATCATGCATTATCCTCAATGTATAAACAAGTATAAAGCATGCAAAGCATAAATCAAGCATGGCATAAGAGTTAACGCAATGAAACCTAAAACAAAGACAAAGTTTTCGAAAATAAAAGAGAAGGAAGAGTTCAAGAAAGCAAATCTGCGTTGATGGCTCCTCCACAGCTACAGTTGAAATGGGTTGCCTCCCATGCAGCGCTTAATGTTTAAAGTCTTTCAGCCTAGACTTGCACCTCCATTTATTCCAATATATACACACCAAAACATCACAAGTATGAATATACCAACGAAATTTTATGTATATATTTACAAGTTTTACAATTTTTGAGTAGTTAACTCCAATAAGGAATCGTGAATCAAGGTTTAGACACACGGCCCAAAGATTCTAGTTTTAATACAAGTCTCCCTTCCCTTTATCTTTTGGTTACTCTTTTCACACAGAGCCAGGTAGTAGAGGAATGATTTTGGCGGAGCTCAGCTCACTTGATTAGCAGGGGACGAGACCCTTTGCTAGCACTTCTCGTATCCAATCAACCTAGACACCCTGTGCTAATAAAGTGTGCCTACTTGATAAAGAAAACTTTGACAAGTATTAACAAGAGAATATTTCACCTAGTCCATTATGACTCACAACTTCTTACCAAACCCAACTATTCTCGAAAATTGTCCAAGTATATGACTTCAACAAGACATCATGAACCATTGTTTTGGACGTGCGGCCCAAGTCCTTGTCTACACAAACTTCCTTTCAAATCTTTTGGGCAACCTTACTGAAATGGCCAGTGCGGGGGAGGACGAACACGAGAGGTAGAAACCATTTTGGCACAAGCTACTCCCACATAGTGGTTTAGGCTTGTTTGATTGCACTTCTGGATTCAAAACCCATCATGGACGTTGTCCCCTTCCTAGTCACCATTTCACATAGGCTATACTTACTTAGATAAGAAAAGGCCTAAGTATAAAACATTTTTCAAGTGTTAATAAAAGCCGCCCTCAACCTTAAAAGACCTGAATCAGGTACTAATAAGGGGTTAAGGCTAATATCAACAAACGAGACTTCACCTATTCCATAACAGTTCATAATCCCTTACCAAAATCATACCTTAGTGGCGTTTTCATCACATGAAGACTTTTCAATCCCCGGCAACGGTGCCAAAAATTGACACGTGCAAAAGCATTCGCCAATTTAAACCCTGAAAATGTCGAGCGTTAGTATAGGATAAGCAGGGATCGTTCAAGCCGGGGATTGAGGGTACTTACATGTGAAACGAAAATAAGGAAAAGAATTTACAAAACAAACGAAAATAACAAGTATATATAGACAACAATTCGAAATTTACTAAGAATCCAAGTTAGAGTTAAATTAGGAATCCTGCTCCTACTAGAATACATTTTACAAGTCATAGTTATATTAGAAATCCATATACAACAAGGAATACTAGTCATACACTAATTAGGAATACTTAATCTACAAGAAAACATATTAAAGACCAAGTCAAACAAAGTATACTAAGTCAAAACTAACTCTAACTACTTTTCCTAAAAATAAGGAACCAATCCCTATAAAATAGGAGCACATAAAAAACACATAACAAACTCCTAAAAACCACCAAATTAATTCCTAGAAAACACTAACACATATTTACTATTCACGGAGACACTATTCACAAATTTTTAAAAACATTTTTTTAATTTATTTTATTTTATTATCTAAGTTAACATGCTACCTAAAATTCTAAGTTAATTTTAATTATTTACACCAAGAAAACATAAAGATAGGGGGCTTTTTAAAGAATGAAATCGAAATTTTCAGAAAGTAAACAAAGATTAAAATTGTTTTTATTTACAAAGGTGGGAAAAGAAGAATTCATCAAGAACAATCAAGAACAACATATTCATGCATCCCTTCATCTTTATTAATTGCCAAGAACACCATCAATCAAGACACAAAGATCAAAGCAACCAATGTCCCTTTTAACTTCCTTTCTTATGTTAATCGAAATAGCAAAGCACTAGACCAATTTATTTCGAAAAGTAGACATCACACAATCAAAGCAACTGCATTGAAAATCCGTTTTCAAATCATTAAATTCAAGAAAGAATTGATGAACATGCAAATCCAAGCACTCAAAACAAGTCAATTCATCACATGCAAGTCATCCTAATTGGTCAATTCATCAAAGCAAGTCATCCTAACAAGTCAATTCATCAAAGCAAGCCTTTACTACTTAATTCGAATTAAGGTTCACAAAGCATCAACCCTAATTACTAGCAAGTCATCCTAATTGTTTGTCAGACTTAGAAAATCGTTAACATGTAATGAAGCATAAAACCATATTATTATTCTTTAATTTCGGCAACTAAGCAAGATCAAGAACACATAAACACATCAATCATCAAAAGAACCATCTAAATTGCATCCAAAAATCAGTTTGTCACATCATAGTTTCGGTTTAAACAACAGAAATTCCAAAGCAGAAATTCTAACTACAAGAAAGCCATAACCGTAAAAATACATCAAAAGATGATGGTGTGGACAACCCTTGATCACGTCCCAAGGTCCAAAGCAGCTCCAAGGTGGTGCACAAGTGTTGATCGCGGCTAGGAAGATGGATGGTCACGGCCTTGCTCCTTGAAGATTGCGAAAACCTGAAAACTAGAGAGAACGAGTGAGAATACGAAATTGTGGAGAAAATTCTGAACCTTGAAACGTCTAATACACAAGGTATTTATAGGAAGACGTCCCAAGGCACTCCCAATTCGTTTCTACTTGGTTTCTCTTAGTTTGTGTTGATTTAGGACTTCTTTCTCACGAAACAGATTTCCGGCAGGATTGACCTCAGTCCACTAAAACGGCCATAACTTTCTCTAGAAAATAGCTATTGATGAGCTGTAAAGAGCTCTGGAAACTAGACATCTGTATCTTTCCAACCATATAAAGATCATAATTTTCTGAGCTCTTATTGATTTATGACACTCCGTTGAAGTTGACTGATCTGCACAGGCAGATTTCCGAATCTGTATGGGTTTCGACTTTTTAGGCACAAGTTGAGTCCAATTCGGTTTTCCTTCACATCACATGCCTCTCACATGCCTTCCACGCCTATTCTGAAGTAGCCTAGAACCTTCAAGAATCTCACGGCAATTCAATCCTTACTCAACAAGAAGTCCAAATTCCATATTGCTTTGTAATTCGAATCTCTTGTTGCTTCCTCTTCCATGTGCACGGCATATGATCTTCTTGAGTCTTCTAGATGCTTCATGATCGTTCCATAGCTTTCCTAGCATGAGTAGAACTCCATATGCAAGTAGGTTTCCTAGTTGAATACAAACTTCTTTTCTGCGATTCTTCTACACTCTTCCGGAACCTTCTTGAGTAATCCTTATCCAACAGGGACTCCTTATCACACTAGGATTCCTTATCTATGTAGAATTGGGTTTCCCTGTCCAAGTAGAACTTCTAATTTCCGCGACTTAAGAGTTTGAATCCAAGTCAGCTTCTGATTCCTACTCCAACTAGGATTCCTTTTCCTAGTCAAACTGGGAGAACTTCCATTTCTTCATTTCTTTCCATTTTTGCGCCACTTGTGCTTCCTTAGCCATTTTTGGACTTTGAGACTCCATTTTCACCTGAAAAACACTAACTAAGTTAAATTGATCAAGATAAAGGAAATAACTTAGCAAAATATAGGGTTTAAACATTATTAACGTCTCATTTTATGCTCCTATCAGATTCTCCGAAAACTTCCTTCACGAAAGTTGTAGAGCGTGTCGATACGAGTTTGTGGATATGTAGAACGCTAGAATCGGAGTTCGTATGAGAAAGTTATGGCCATTGGAAGGAATTTCCATTTTAGTATAAATAGAAGTTTCCCAAGTTGGAAACTTACTATTTTCATTTCTTCCATTTTCGGAAGTTTACTTTCTCTCTCTTTTCTCTCTCGGCTGCACCTTCAGAATCGAAATAATCCGACTGACCCGACCCGGACCCGGTCGATCCGACCCGACTTTTCCGGCCAATTGCGGCGATCTCCGGCGACGAAACTTTCCAGATAGGATCGTCTCCTCCGTCTGGTCGTCCCTGTGGTGTCCTCTAGCACCGATTCTCGGTGGTAGCGTCGGTAGAAGGCGGTGCAGGTTGGTGTTTTCGGACCCGGCCGGAAAACACAACTTCGGCGACTTCATGGCTTCAACGATTCCTTGGTTGAGCTCAGAATAGCTTCGCCGATCGATCCTTGGTGGTTGTTTGGATCGATTCACGTGAAACTTCGATCAACTCGGATTGGATTATTGTTCACGTGAAACTTCGATCAACTCGGATTGGATTACTGTTCACGGCTTGTGAGGTAGTTTTCGATCCCTTAGGCTTGTTTTCTGACTTCGATCCAGTTATGAAAGTTCACAAGCATGCTTAGATGAAGCTTTTTGATGTTGGGAGTTTTGTGAAATATTGAGTTTTTGGCCGGCGGCGGTGCACCACCGTCTGTGGTGGCGTTCCGGCGGTGTTCCGGCCACTTAAGGAATTGGTTTTGGTATTATATATGTTCTACTCGTTGATACGAGCGTTTCGATATATAATATGCAAGTTTTGGAGTTCGTTTGGAATTGTTATGATTTTTGTAGTTTCATACCGACCAATTTATGCTATCCGTGAGGATTTGAGCGTCCGGTCGACTTGTGGTTTGGTCACATCGATCGTGGACGTATTCCGGGGACTTTGGGAGGCCTTGGATGTGGTTTCGCCTCATTTGGCGTCACCTTGGGAATTTTGGTTTGATTTAGGGTTTCGAACATCTTGTGATTCGTTGACTGAATGAGAGCTATAATTCCTTAGGTACGTGACGTAGTACCCCTTGGACGGCTATTTTGTGGATTGGCTGCCTTGTCCTGAATTGAAGACGCAGTGGGAGTTTCGAGGTGAGTAATCTCACAAGGTTCATTTGTGAACGAATTACCTTTATCGTTTGTTGGGGAAATCTCACGATAATTGTTATGAGTATGATCGATATGTGTTATGAGCAGGATCGATGTTGTTATGAGTAGAATCGATATTTGTTATGAACATGATTGATATTTGTTATGAGCAGGATCAATATTTGTTATGAATATGATCGATATTTGTTATGAGCATGACTACCCTATTGTCTTGGAGTTATTAGGTTAACTACGACTATAGTTGGTATTAGTGGCATTTCTAAGTGGATGACTATGTGTGTCTATATATATATTATGGGGTATATATATATATATACACATATATATTCATGTATTTGTGACTTCGTGGTGAATCTTTGTGATGATTGTCATGAAAAGTTTATGTGGGAATATTTGTGTAATGAATCGATGACATCAGTATGGTGGATCTTTGTGATGATTGTCATGTAAAGCTTGTATAGAAATATCTATGTGATGACCAGCGAAATCTATGTGATGATCGCTATCTATGTGATGACCAGCGAAATCTATGTGATGATCGCTATCTGTGCGATAAGTGGCGATATCTGCGTGAATCTATGTGATGATCGCTATCTATGTGATGACCAGCGAAATCTATGTGATGATCGCTATCTATGTGATGACCAGCGAAATCTATGTGATGATCCTTGAAATCTAGGTGATGATCAGTTGGACGATGAATATCTGGGTGATGATCGGTGGAAATCTAGGTGATGATCACTGTGATGATTGCTCGGTAGCGGAGCTGAATTGTTATTAAGTTAACAAAGATCGAGAGGACTGCTGTGATGGTTGGGGCTACCTACAGACGTCAGAGTGTGGGACTTCGATGACTACTTTGATTTGAATTGCTTGACTTAATGTGACCTCCTGAACTAAATTATATGCAGGGGTTACTATGATTTGTTTGGCTTGTTTGATATGTGATTGCCTTGCTTCTTCTTGATTGCATTGATTGATGGTTTGATTTATCTTAAGAGCATAGTGGTGACGAATTGTACTCTGTGTTGAGGATAGGAAGGTGACTCTTTGATTTTCACCTTTGATGTCATGTTGATGACAAAAGCTCCTAGGGGGGGGAAATGGGAAACGAGTGTGATTATGAAATTCGCCGTAGTGCGTTAGGATGGCGTCAAACATTACTTGAGGAAGTCTTGTTTGACCGGAATTTGTGTAATTGGATGCTAGGATTGAGGTTATGAGTAGGAGGCTTTTGTGAAATTTGTGTAATTGGTTTTGAGTTACTCATACGAGCTTCATAAGCTTACCGGGTTTGTTGTGTGGAACCCGGTGCACTATTCAATGGAATGGTGTAGGGGTTAATCCTGCAGGTCGAGGAGATCGTGGCTGAAGCTGAGGTGACGCCTGTGCAGCTTTATGGTAGGAAGCTATCTTTGTGACTTTACCGTTGATAAGGACTTCCGTTGTATAGTTACTCTGAGCTGCATTTACGTTTTATTTTGTTGTTGACAATTTAATTCGTAAGCATTGTAATATATAACTCTATGGAGCGAGTTTATATTAACTTTGAGGGTTCAGGGCATCAATATCTGTGTAAGTTAAAGGGAAAAAGATTCCAGGTATTTTGTATTGATGACTGGACGTTCACGCATATATAATTATGAGGTTATATATATCGATTTTCATGTGTGTAAAATCAGGGGCGTGACAGGAAAAGATTTCAATATACATTAAATAATCCAAATAGCAGCAATTGGATAATTTTAGGTTGCTAAGCTTAAGTTTTTTTTTAATTTTGTATATGTATGCATGTAAATCAGGTAAGAAGGGATTTGAGGCTTTTACAATCAACTATTCAGAATTGCATTGCTTGACCGGTTCTATTTCTATCCAAACAAAGAAATGTGTCACATGTATGGCAACTTTGTCAATAATATAACATCTCTAATGCATTTAAAATGAAAAACAATATAAAAAAAAACTCTGCTTCCATCTTTTTTATTTAATTTTCATGTTTTCTTAATCTGGCTTTCCAGACGTCCATCTTATGGGGGATCTTCAGATTGTGAGCACCTATAGAAGACGTAAGGGAAGAAATTTAAGCATATATACTTGGAAAGAGAGGCAACGGATTCTGGAAGGATATTGGGCTCCGTTTCAAGACCCCTCAGGGATGCCATTGAAGGTATTCCACTCTCAATTTGGTTATGTGTTGTGAATTGAAGTACTGTTGGTGTGAACATAGTATTTTGTTTGTGCCATTTGATCAATCTGTTTCAATGTGGGTGTCAATATTTGCATTGAAAGATCAGTTCTTGATCTAATTGTTGGTCATTTCATATTAATATGGCTATGCAATTATGTACACTGTTTGATATGTTTGTCTGCATGAAGTTTTGTTCTTTGTTATTGGGTGTGTTGAATTCTCCGGAGCATAGAGCTTGATTGTTGTTCTTGCTATTTTGCGATTCTTAGTGTATCTATATGCTCATCTATTTGTAGAAATGTTGGTTTCATGCAAAAGCTATTTATGACTTCTTATATAACTCCTGGAAGGGTCAAATTCTTTGGTTCAAAATTTCGTTCAATTTTTGGGGAAGTTTGCTCTATGGCTGTTGTTAACTGAATCATGTGTACTCATGCAGAGGTTCAAAAATTTGGGGAGTGGGAAAAAACGTATATTACGAGGTGATAATTCAGTTAAGGGTGTTGAGTTCTGAAAACATTGGACAAACTTTTTCGAATTCCTTGGAAGCACAGATATTGAGTTTGAAATAGCATGTGAGACTTATGGCAGGAAAGCTGGATGAGATTAGGGTAGGCTTGAGGTGAAGGAGTCCAGGGTTGCTGAAGTGGAAGTTATTGGTAATGTTAGCAACTCTTCTAAAGAAGAATCAGGCTAAAGGCTTTGTAAACTCAAAACAATTTTGGAGGCAGGAAACTTTGTCTCTTATATTTAGCATTATTGTTTGCTGCACTATTCCTATTAAATGTGTGATATATGGTGTTTTATCACTTTGATAAAAAAACAAGTCTTATTCAGTTTTATCATACATTATTGTAAATTGTTAGCAACAACAAATCCCGCAGCAAAGTGCGGGTACCATTGCTAGTATATTACTAAATCTTGTACTCTGTACATTCGATACAGTGGATATTTCTTTTCATCACCTACGGATAATAAATTTTATATATATATATATATATCTATTTATTAGGGTTGCCCAATGGACATTGCCAAGAGGCAACAAATAAGCTCCTTCCAGATGGCCTTTTCTTGTTGGTCCAGCTGCCAACTTATGTCATCTGGAAATATATACAAAGAACTCTGCAGGTTATACAGTTAGTGAAATTCAAATCAGATGATGTATATTGTAAAATTGATTGAAGCTGCATGCTAGCTCTTATCTTATCTGCTCTAATGGATAAACTGAAAATGAATAGAATAATGCAGGGAGTGAGCCAGGGGAGAGATGGGTGAGGAGGCAATGAAAGATAGCATCAGATCCTATGTATTGGGAATCCTAGTTCTTGCAGGCCCTCCTCAGTCCCACACAATTATTATATATACATACATCACTACTACTCTGTTAATTGTATGATTGTATTTGCAGCATGCAGCAGCTGAGCTCCATTCCTCTCACATACAATTATTAATATCTAATCATACATATATTCATGGATGATGATATAATATATGTAATACCATTTACTGATATATGCAGCAGATGGAGAATACTATGGGCTTCCTTCTCTCTCTTAATGCGTAGCTCTCACTCTAAGCTACGGCATACCCCAGATCTATGCATTGAGAGGAATTTAATTTGTCTTCTAATATTAGAATATTAGGGTTCTGGGTCATCATCTGGTATATATGAATAATATACCATGCTTGGTCACTACTGTACAGACTGCAAAACCAAGGGGAAGACTCTTCGCGAAATGCTGAGTTACTGCTTACGATGGATAGAAACGGAATGGGTGTGCTACTCCAGACTAGGTTGTGTATCCAAGTAGAGAAAAATGGTTTCTGTCATAAACATCAAGTTCAAGGCCGAAATATATTTAATACGATGAGAACTATTGGTTTGTACAGTTCTGTAACTTGAAGCCCGCATTCGTCGATGACTCGGAGAGGTCACGTGGTTAGAATTAAACAATCACATATAGGTTTATTGATAGCGGCCTAGCGGGCAGTGAATAATTTGAACTTACAACCTTCCCAAAAAAAAAAAAAAAAAATTAAACTTACAAACCTAGCTAGGGTAATGGGGTCGTCTTGGGTACCTTGATTTATGTCATATCCTTATTTTTTTTTATTTTTTTTACTTTTAGTAAATTAATATAGTAGAAACCTACTAAAATAGTCAACAGGTTACCCAATTAAATATCGACATGTGTCATTTTAAAAAATAAAATTTACCATGTTAACAACACACTCTTTCTTGATATGTAACATTGTTAAAAATTATGTAACAAGTATTGTCAAAATAATAAATTACACATAGTTGAACTATAATTACGACTTATGACAACAGTTGTTGTGGTTATTGTAATTGAGTGGTCAAAGATGTAAATATCATATTTGGACAACTTTTATCAAATTTAAAACCTTGATTATCAAGTGGAGAAACTCCTTACAATACTAAGTTGTTACATATCTTTTGGTCTAATTTTAATTTTATCATGTTCACAACACAAATGTTGTCAGAATTGTAAAATGGTTGGTAATCTTGTAAATGGTATAGTTTTTGAAGTAATTACTACAATCAGAACAAAATTAGTTACCGCTTTTACACCAATAGTTGCGAGTTATGGTAAAATATGTAGTTATTGAGTAATTATTCCATTAATGATAAAAATATAAAGATTTACCATTTTGACAACAAATTTGTTGTTGCACTTGTTAAATTGTACATAAATTAGTACATTAGTTTAGGTTGAGTAATTACTATAAATAGGATAAAAGTAACCGCTTTTACATCAATTGTTGTGATTGTGGTCAAATGTGTAGTCATTGTAGTAATCATTTCATTAATGATAAAAACATAAAGATTTACCACTCTGACAACAAATTTGTTGTCATACTTGTTAAATTGTCCATAAATTAGTACATTAGTTTAGATGGAGTAATTACTACAAATAGAACAAAAGTTACCGCTTTTATATCAGGTGTTGTGGGTTGTGGGTTGTGATAAAATATGTAGTCATTGTAGTAATAATTTCACTAAAAGTAAATAAGGTCTTCGTTAGAGTAAAGTAGTTTCTCATTTGAGTAATTAAGTCATAAAAGTGGTAATTGTAATAGGTTCTCATTAGAGTAAAGTAGATTCTCATTTGAGTAAATAAGTCCTAAAGTAGGTTCTCATTTGACTACATTTAAAACAAATATTATTTATTTTTACACTAATTGTTGTCGTTGTGGTAAAATGCATGTAAAAAGAATTATATTTGGTTAAGGAAACTACTAATGATATAATTAATTGGTAATAAAGACTACTTAACTAATACTATTTTTACGAACTTAGATTAGAAGGTTTTTGTTTTTAATAAGGAAAAAATGTAATTTTCAATTGTGTAATTGTCCATTAATAACAAGCATTAATCAAGCATTAATTCACTAAAAATAAAATTAATTAGTGACTATTTAACTAAAAGTAATTCGGTGAACCTAGGATAGAAGGTTCTTTTAAAGGTTCTGTATCAATTAATAGTCATATTAGGTTTGATAGTCAATTGATAGAATTGCCAAAATCGTCTATGATCAACTTGCTATCTAAACCCTAAACCCTAAATAATAGGCAGTAGAGAATGATGTTATATTTATATTTTGTATTCTCATAAAATGTAGTTGCGTCTAGAGAATCATAGTGTTTGTTATAAGACATACATCGCGCACTACGTGTGTATCAAGTTCATATTGTAGATAGAACACAAAATCATAGTGTTTTTTGTATGACATACATGCCGCACTACTTACATATCAAGTTTCTATTCTAGATAGATGCAAAATCATGGTTTTTTTTATGAGACATACATGCCACACTGCGTGTATGTCAAGTTTCTATTCTACATATACGCAAAATTATAGTTTTTGTTATAAGACATACATAACGCACTGCGTGTATATCAAATTTCTATTATAGATTATGTAAGTAGTGAGAGGTTGATATTAATGCACAACACATATGTATATATTGTTAGAATTTCATGGTATTTCAAAATACTTGCTGTTAGTATTCCATTCCAATTGAATGCATCCGTTTCTTTCATGCCGGAGTTCAAAGAATTCAAGTGATTATTGATTGCCATAGATTTTCAGTTACATGAGTTAATGGCAATAGTGGTCTGTTACATGATCATTTGAATTCAATCATGCATTCATGTTCAATTGGACCGTTCAAGTGGAATTCAAATCCATATTCAAAACTCAACAGGTCTGTTACTCTCCTTAATTGCATGAATTGGTCCTATATTGTGTCTGCATGCGTTGGGGTGGTTGAATAGTGTCAGTTACAAAGCTTAATTGTTCCATGATTAATTTCCTCTCATGCACTACTATTTATACCCTCCCTGACGAGCTCATCTACAGATGAAAAAAAAAACTCAACATAGCTATCTCAATATCATGTCTTTGTGAGTCTCTTTTCTCTGTTCTCTGTTTCACCAAAGAAAGTTTCAAAGCTGTGCTACCAATCCAAGTATTGTGAGTGTACACATATGAGGATCAAGGTTGTTGTATCCTAGAGGGTAGGGCGCCTTAACCTGATACACCAAGACTTAGTCTTCGAGGGGCGGATCTACTCTTAAGGGCAGTGACTACACGCCTCAACCTAATAAGTTCTCATTCATTCGAAACATCATCCATCTCCATTTTCCAACATATATATGTATATATGTGTGTGTGTGTGTGTGTGTGTATATATATATGTATAGTTTTCATGCAGAGAGTTCTTCACTCCAACTGAAAAAGCAAGCGAACTTCCATTTTGTGTGTCTAAGATGATTGTAAGCCGTTTCAAATACTTGGTACCTTAACTCCTCTTTGTGGAAGTTATAACTCATCTTGTGTTTGTGTTAGGCATTGCATCACTAAAATGTCTTAACAAAATATTGGTACTTATACAAACTATGCAACCAAAGATACTTGAGTTCATTGTATACTTAAGATACCTAAGTGCAATCCCTTAGTGGTAACATTAAGTAATCAGTCACATTAAGTAGCTACAAACTTAGTTTCTACAGAGTTTCCTCAAACTATAAATTGAAGTCTTTAGGTAATTAATTTTAAGTCCTTATAAATAATAAATTTAAGTTTGCAGATTCACAAGTCTAGATTTCCTCAACCGATTCTGCACATTAGGCAGTGAATTGCAAAAAAGTACCAAATTGACCCATAAACAAAACTCAATAAGGAAATCTATCGTTCAAGGGGGAAATCCCGCTAAGGAGCAAGTATCTCATCGAGGAGCAGAAATCTCGCTAAGGAGCAAATTTCTCTTCGAGGAGGAGAAATCTTCTTGTTCCAACTTAACCCTAAAGGAAAAAAAAGGAAAAAAAAAATTAGAAAGGCTAAGGGCTAAACAAGTTACCAATTTGTTAAATATTTTGAACCATTAGATATATTACTAATCCAATGGTCCAAAATATTTAATAAAATGAGGGTATGACAAACACCAAAGTATCCAAGAATTAGCTAGGGAGTGCATACGTAAGGAACAAAACCCTTAGACGAGAAGATATAAAGTGGTTAGGACTTGGGAGATGTAATCCTAACATGAATTTTACTATAGATTAAAGAAATATATTTTTTTTTGTTTTTAACCGTACATAATCTCTGTTTTCAATCAAGTTGAAGTTATCAAGTTCATCCAGCCTAAGTCTAAAATTGTGTTTGTGATTTTGTGTTAGTTATTGACGTAAACTACAAATAAGAATTTCTTTGTCCATTGAGACTAGCTCATACAAAAGTAAAATGATATTCAACTGCAGTATTTTGCCCACACTAGATTAGGGTAAATACTTATATACACAAAGATCCCAAATAATTTCAAGACTTTCAATTAGATTGCACAAAAGTAACTATAGGGAGATATGAAACTGCAAATATGGTGTAATAACACATCTCTCTCTCTCTCTCAAGATGAATTCAGATATAGAATAAGAGAGAGAAAAAAAGAGAGAAGAAAAGAAATAGATAAAAGAACAGAGATGGAAAGAAAAAGGTGAAGGAAAGGGGTGAGAGAGGATGAGGGTGGTGGTGTCCTGGATGAGACCTAGCAATAGCCTGTACAAAGTTGAAAGTCCAGGGTAAAGGTCTATTAGGTACTAGGTAGACGTTCTTTTTTATTGTAACACTTTAAAAAAAAAAAAAAAATTGAAGGCCATACAAAATATTCAGCTTAAGATTGTTTTTGTAAGGTGTACTGAGCAAATAATAAGGTGATGATAGAGCATAGCAAAACGCATATAGTGAAAATAAAATGATTTGTGCCTAAAAAAAAGTCTAAAGAGAATTTGCAACTTGGAAACCAAAACTGGCTAGGAAACATTAGACAACCCTAAATACTCGCCGCAGTGACAAGTTGAGTCGAGATCGAGATCGGGATCGAGAGAGAGAGAGAGGTGGTTTCTGATTCCAAATGACCTAGAACGTGAAATTGGGTCTGTCTAGAGACCAGTGGCAGAGCTATAATTTCTTTTATTTTTAATGTTTAGAATTTAACACCATTTCTAACCTAGTGGCCTTATGATAAAAAGAAATATTTGGTGGCCTTAAAGATAAAAAAACATTGAAATATTCACTTATCTGTAATTTTCTCAATACTTTATGGTGATGCGGCTCTCATTAATTCTCACATCTCTAATGCAATTTCTCATCATGATCCTATGAACATTGATATGTGGCTAATTTTGGCAACTACTAATTGGATTTTTGCAATGGTCAAGGGTCTGGTCTTGTTTCTTCATTAAATTCTTGGAGGAAATCGGCAACAGACCCATTCAAAGAATAAAAAAAACAACCTTGTTGATTTACATTTTGGGAAGTCAAATGATATCATTATCACAAAACAGAGTGCATATGAGGATTTTGTCTCACAAAAAAAAAAAAGTCGGCATATGAGGATAAGAAGATGAAGGAAACGGCTTTTTTTTGTTTTTTTTTTTGGATCGAATGAGAATTTTCATATAAGCAAATGGCTCCTTGCTTTTCCGAAAGGATAATATATTTGCATACAAGTATATGGATGATGAGTCAAAGCATAAAATGATGGTCAAAGACATGCATGCCATTGCCAGCTACTACCGTATCAAATTAAGACAGCAGTACAGACCAGATCCATGCATGTCAGGATGGATTGGCTTCGGCTTCGCCATAACCATTGGCCACGCCCAATACATAGCTAACATATCTACTACTCACCAATTTTATTTTATTTTTTTCTTCTGAAAAGTCAATATTACTATGTCTTTCTCAGTTTCAAATGTTTTGTATTGTATTTTGATCTTTTAGGTTTGGGTTACGTTGTTGTGGGAGTGATTCTTTGTAGCCTCTATCAAAAAAATCTCCACTTAAAAAATTTTGGAACCGAAACAACCAATTAAGTGCCCAATTAGTCCCATAGAAACTTTGGCGCACACCGTCCTCGACTGGAGCTTTCTATCAAACTGCAGTGTCATCACACAAAAAGAGTGACAACGAAACCTAGATAGAGCAAACTGCCGAGTCCAAGCCTTCACTCACCAGTGGAAGAAACAGTCGGTGAATTATGTTTTAACCTAGCTAAAAAAAACATCATAGGACTCACCACCTGCGACATGCACACATCCACACAGGAAGAAGAGGTCCATGGCGAATTGGCGACCCCAGCTCCAATCTCTCAGAAACCTGTGTCGCTGTTTCTTGCCACCAACTTTGAAGCAAACTCATGCTAGACCCCCAAAATAGTAGTCCTATGGAAAATACCAATTAGAGTCCGTAAAGAAAATCCATACCAGGTCTAAGCTAAGTTTGCTGTACACCAAGGTATGGTTTCTCTCTTTCCGGAACAGTTAGAAATGGGAAGAGCAATCACCATCCTCGCCGCTCCACCTACGCCATAATCCTTTATCGCCACCAGCGATTTGATTACTAAACCCTACTTGGGCACACCTAGGTCAGCAACCGCCGCAACAAGAGATGGGGTTTGGTGTTAAACATTGGGTAGAACATAGAAGCGACCACGACGTACTTCGAAGCTTGAGGACAAAATTCGGTTAACCTCTACCATGCTTTTCCTCCAAATCCTAAAAGAGATATTTAGGGGAAAAAAATCAAAAAACACTTTCCGAACTTTTACAAAAAGAAACAAAAAATTACTCACCGATTATTTGTAGATGGATTGTTATCTTCAATCATTTTCATTGATTGTCATTTTCTTTTCAAGCCTACTTTGGTGCATATTCACAGTGAGTTGCTGACAACAAATTAATTAACGAAAAAATGTTCCATGATTATTTGGTCTACTAGCACACATCTTTTATCTGATTAATTTTTTTTTTTGAAATAAAGGTTCATTGTATTAGATGACCAGCCAATAAGTTAGAGTCTAACATACACTTAAAGACAGAAAAATGGCGGTGAAACAACCACGCTCCTATCTAAGTAATATAAACTCATTACAAATCAATTTGAGCCCGCTTGTAAAGTGGACACATGAACTAAGAACAACTCTGTGTCTTCTAGGGCAAAATCATTTATTAGTCTCTCCATTAGCCAGGCGCGCAATTGCGGTACCAACAGAGAGCCACTTTTTAGCAAACAAATAGGAGCAATTCCTTATTCATAAGCCGCTTGAAAAAATGCCAATCTTATTCCAGATAATTACCAACTCTCACTGAAGTCATGATCCGCAAACGATTGGTCCTGGACCAGATATCAGCCCAACTGCCCAAGATAGTCCACCTCTTGGGCCAGGTCCACCCTCACCCTTAAGTGATAAATGAGGGTGGCAAGGCACCCTCCTTCAAGGCCCACAAAATAGAGCCCAGCAATTGAAGTTGGAGCCCAGGCCCAAAGGCTCAAGCCCAAACCCAAGCAAAGTCAGCAGAAGCCCTAAGCGCCCTCTGCCATGCCCTCGCCGCCACAAGCCAACTTTCCGGCGGGCGACCTTTCCAGCTGGCCATCAGATCCGGAGAATACGGCCCCTACAACGCTGCTCGATCAAAGCCGGAGTACCAAGTCGGTGCGAAACAACCTACCACGTTGGCCTCCCTCTGCCTTACTGGACCGCCACCGATTCCTTCGCCGAGAACTGCAATCTCAGACGCTAAGTTCTGCGTCTCATTGCTCACAACTGTGAATTGTCGGTGTTATCCTGCCGCCGCCACGCTCTGCCCAGAACCCACCACCTCCAAATCTGCTGAAACCAGCCACCCACCTGCTGGACCGACGAAGATCAGAGAAAAACGTCGCTGACGTCGCGAAAACCAGAACAAACACGGTCAGAGAGGCCTCCAATTCAGAAACCTCTTGCCGCAAAACCACGATTGACGCTGAGGACCCCCTCCGCGTTGCCGCCGTACTGCTCCACGGACATTGCCTTGCCTGAAGAACGCCACCGCCAGTCGAAACCTAAGTTTCGAATTCCAAATTCGCTTGGAGAAGCTCGGAGACACTTTCTTTCAAATATGTCAGAGAAGCATATCTTTATCTGATTATTTGCTAAATGCTAATGCTTTTAACTTTTTAATTTAATTTTTAATTTTTTATAATTATGTTTATTACACATCTTACTTATATGGACTTTTTTTATGTAGCTAAAATATGATTGGAGAGAGCAGAGCCTCCCAACTTGATTTATTAACGAACTGAATATCACAAACAGAAGAAGGGAGGACAACGCTCATGCCCCTAGCCAAAAACTTAAGAACTACAGAGGTACTAACTTCCAGTCTAACAGATTAAAAGCGACAAAAAAATAGAATTCAAATAATCCGAAAATTTGGAAGACCAAGTGAATCTCATTGACAAAGATCTAACTAAATCTAACTAAAGCTCAAGCTCGTTCTATAATCAAACCAAGCTGAGCCAAGTTCAGTTCGAGCTTGAAAAAACATGAATCAAGTCAAACCAACGTGAATAAAATAGTTTTAAATTTGAGCCGAGCTATGTTTCATACAAAGAGGCACTCTGATTTCCAACAATTAGCTTAAGTATTAACTTGAGCTGGCATTAATAGTTAGGTCAGATTCAGTGTAGAATATGTTCTTTGGGTCAAGCCTGTCCCAAATTAGGCTGGCATATGACTTGACATCTTACTCTAATCCAGTACTTCGATTTTTAAATTTGATAGACTAATTACAGGTTTGCTAGTGCTAAATTAATTTCTGCAAGTACATTTATATTGGTGAAGAATATGGATCCATAGGATTTGAAAGAAAACATATCTAAGTCCCGCCATCAATTCATGTTTAAAGAATTAATTCATCAATTGACCGTCCATTGGATGACATCTAAAGAGAATAAGATTTTGAAACATAGCAAGCTGCATGCAGCTAGCTTGGGATCTCTATGAGAATAGGAATAAGATGGCCATGATGGGTGTCAAAATATGTAACCCCTAGTACAATGGCAGATCAACCTTTATTCAAGAATACATTCATATCATATATCAACAAGCTAGCTAGTAAAAGATTCCATCTAGCTTGAGATCGAATAGATCTAATGCTATCTATCAAATCTACTAGCTAGCTCAAAGACAAGGGATTGATAGACAAACATATCTAGTTATACCCACTAGCTTAATTTCTATGCAAAACCACTTATAAGAATCAAGAAATCAAGGGTCTTTGGAGAGACAGTTTGAATAAATGCTAGAATTCCATACCTGCTTATTTGGTGCTTTGTGCTCTATAAATCAAGGGCACATAGATCAGAAAGGAAGCCCGTTGGTTGGAATTAGCTAGGGTTAGGTGACATATGCATGTCAGTTTAGTAAAACAGTGTAGAGGAGCCAGAGACATTACCACATGAGTGGTTTTGGGTAGGTATCAAGACCAAGGACAATGAAGGCCTAAATGACATCATAGGGTTGAAGTAAAAGATTTTTTGTATTGGATTTGAAGCACCGATGTTAATATATGTTAGGACTTAGGAGCATTCTAAGGTGAGGAGGTTAGGTGACTGGGGGGAGGGAGACCGAGTTGGGCAAAGTGTGTGCATCCGAGCCCTTCTTAAGTTCTTATGGCTATAAAACTACTCCAACTTGTAGATTACTTTACAATAAGGGCAATGATATAGGGCCTCAATGAGGGCTAAGATTTGTGGCCTCAATCCTAGGTGTCAAGTCATGTCATATATACACCTCACTAATTTATCAAATCATGTCATGTCATTCTTGAATAAAAAGACTATCTTCTCCTTTCAAAATCTAATGGTTCTAAATTATTTTAGCTTTCTTTTAGAAAAGATACATTATTTTATTTTTTTCTTTTTCTTTTTTTATTATATATATATAACTCGTCTAAAAAAATTTATATTTATATATTTTTGTGAATATATATATATATATATATATGTTGTTGAATATATAACGGCTCTAAATTATTTTGACTTTCTTCTAAAAAAAATATTGTTTCGTTTTTTCTCATTTCTTTCTTTTTCATTATTTTGGATTTTTTTTCATTATACATATTCAAAAAAACTTATGGGTGTATATATATAATTCGTTAAAAACAAAGTTATATATATATATATATATATAATTCGTCCAAAAAATTTATTTATTTTCGATGGAGAATGAATGTGGTGTGTGTGTATATATATATTAATGTCGTAATTATAATCCATGAAATCTGGTAAATTAAAGTAATATTTAAATCTTTTAATAAATAAAATTAATGGAAGATTAGTTACCTTACATTAACAAGTTAATTTGAAAAGTAAAAAATTAAATTGGATTCACAAAAATGGAAAGAAAATGTATTTAAATCGTAATTTTAACTCATAAAATCTGGTGATTGAAAACCTAGTTATCTAAATTGATTGGGGAGTTGATATCTGAAAAGAAATTGCTTAATATGGAATACAATATATTGCACATGAGGAAATTAATTTTTGAAAGTATACTTGTTTGTTGATCCCAAATTTTTCAATAGACAATAATGATTTTTAAATGTGAATGATAGCTTCTATTTTAGTGTAAATATGTCATTAGAAAAAAGTTCCCAGTGAACTCTACTTGTTCATTATTAGCTACTTAGTGCTTTTTTTTTTCGTATAAGACATGTTAGTACTTAGCTGACTTTCAATTTCAATGTGAATGATATATGGCTTCAATTTTAGTGTGAATATGTTATTAGGGAAAGATTCCCCGTTGAACTTTACTATTGACTACTTAGTACTTACTTGTTCGTGCAATACACACTAGCATATTTTAAGTTTCAATGGATGATGGCTTCTATTTTAGTGTGAATATGCCATTCGGGAAAGGTCTCTATTAAACTTTACTGGCTCATTATTAGCTACTTAGTACTTATTGTTCGTGTAAGACATGCTAGCTAACTTTAAATTTCAGTGTGGATGATGACTTCTATTTTAGTGTAATTATGTCATTAGGAAAAGGTTTACTAGCTCATTATTGGCTACTCAATACTTATTTGTTACTGTATGACAATGTGCATGATGACTTCTATTTTAGTGTAATTATGCTATTAGGAAAAGATCCTTAGTAAACTTTACACATCATTGGCTACTTAATACTTACTTGTTCGTGCAAGACATGTTAGCTCTTTCAATTTCAGTAGATGATAGCTTCTATTTAAGTGTGAACATGCCATTAGGTAAAGGTCTCCAGTGAACTCTACTAGCTCATCATTGGCTACTTAGTACTTATTTGTTACTGTAAGACATGTTAGCTGACTTTAAATTTCAGTGTGGATGATGATTTCTATTTCAGTGTAAATATGCCATTAGGGAAAAGTCCCCAGTAAACTTTACTGGCTCATTATTAGCTACTTATTACTTATTTGTTCGTGTAAGACATGTTAGCTGACTTTAATGTTAATGTGGACGATGACTTCTATTTTACACCTTCCTTAATTGCACTTTTTCTTTGATTATTGCTGTGTTATACACCTATTGTTCATTGAATTTCTACATAGTATTAATAACATTATAATTATTTTTTCATGTAAAAATAAATGAACAGTTGTATTAATGAAGTCTCACTTGACCTTTAAGGAACACTTCCTAATGTTGCGTTTGGATGAGACAATATTAAATTATCGAGAAATTTTGAAATGATAGAATCTAGAATTTTATCAATTCAATTTATTAATGATATTTTCTTACCTCTTCAATTACCAGATTTCATAGGTTTTAATTACGATTTCAATACATTTTCTTTCCATTTTTGTGGATCCAATTTAATTTTTGACTTTTCTAATTAACTTGTTAGTGTAAGGTAAACTAATCTTCCATTAATTTTATTAAATTCATTTATTAAAAGAGTTGAATATTACTTCAATTTACCAAATTTTATGGGTTATAATTAAACTATTAATAGCTAAACTCTCTCTCCTAGGGTTTCCGGTGCGAACCTAGGGTTAGGGTTTTGAACCTTCTACTTGCTATCTCCAATGGAGGTTATCTCGTGGAATTGCCGTGGCATCAACAATGATGCAGCGGTGCAAGCGTTGCGCCGGTTGGTGCAGCAGAAAAAGCCGGATTTTGTTTTCCTGTGTGAGACGAAGATCCGAGATTGGAACTATATGAATAAACTCCGTCTGGAGGTGGGGATGATGAACTGTGAGGCAGTATTCTCAGTCGGGCAGAGTGGTGGTTTGGCTCTGTTTTGGAGGGACGGACTGGATGTTCGGTTTCGTTCGAAATCTTCACATCATATCGACGTGGTGGTTCATGAAACTGATGGGTCTGGTATACGATGGAGGTTAACTGGTTTTTATGGCCATCCCACCACCGCTGAGCGCCACCGTACTTGGTCACTGTTGCGAGAATTGAGCGAGGAGGTGCAGTTACCGTGGGTGGTCATCGGTGATTTCAATGAGCTGTTGAATGCCCAAGAGAAGGAAGGAGGTGAAATACGGCGTGAAGGCCAAATGCAGCTTTTCAGGGATGCCCTTTCCTACTCAGAACTGATCGACTTGGGTTTCTTCGGGTCGCCTTTCACTTGGAAGGGGCCGGGGATGCGGAGCAGGTTGGACAGAGGAGTGGCTTCCGCTTCATGGCTTGATGTGTTCCCGGCGGCTAGGGTTCAACACCTACTGCCGATCCATGGAGATCATATTCCCATTTTGCTAGGGGTGTACCGAAGGCCTGTGCGTTCTAATTCTAGGCACAGTCGGCGGTTCAGGTTTGAGAGTCATTGGACACACACAGATAGCAGTTTTGAGGTTGTACGTGAGGGTTGGGAGCGTAGTTCTGATGGGTTTCCTATGTTCAAAACAGTGCAGCAACTTCGTAACACTAGGTTTGCTTTAGCAGATTGGCAGCGTATCACCTATGGCAACAGAGGTAGAGAAATTGAGGCCCTACGTGGTAGATTGCATGATCTCACTTATCTTCCTTTAACAGATGTTAATCAAAGTGAGAGCTTTGAGTTAGCTTTGAAACTGGATGGGTTATTGAATGATGAGTATGCCTATTGGAAGCAAAGGGCAAAGGTTTCTTGGCTTCGCGATGGTGATCGGAATACCAATTACTTTCACAGGAAGGCCTCTAACAGAAGAGTGAAGAATAGACTGCAGGGATTGTTTGATGATTCTGGAGTTTGGCAGGATACGGATGTTGGGATGGAAAGTGTAGTATTGTCATACTTTTCCAATATGTTTCAAGCTGCAGAGATTGATCATGCTCATATGTGTGATGTTGTCAATCTAATTACACCTAGGGTTACTCCAGAGATGAATGCAGCTTTGTGTGCTGATTATTCTGCTTTGGAAATCAGGGAAGCTTTATTTCAGATGTATCCTACAAAGTCTCCTGGACCTGATGGTATGCCTCCGCTTTTCTTTCAGCACTATTGGGATATCATTGGCTCTGATGTTGTTGCTGCGGTGCAAAATTTTTTGCACTCTGGTCAACTGCTTGGAGAAGTCAATTATACTCATATTTGTTTGATTCCGAAAGTCCAAAATCCAGTGAAGGTTTCTGATTTGAGACCGATTGCATTATGTAATGTTCTGTATAAGATTTGTTCTAAGGTTGTGGCTAATAGGTTGAAAAAGATTTTGGCACAGCTTATTTCTCCTTTCCAAAGTGCCTTTATTCCTGGTAGGCTAATCACGGATAATACCTTGATTGCTAATGAAGTCTCTCATTATATCCATACCTGTTTGTCTTCTGAAGGGGTGATGTCACTGAAACTTGACATGAGTAAAGCGTATGACAGGATGGAATGGAAATTTTTAGAAGCTGTGCTAGTCAGGTTCGGATTTGCTGATGCTTGGGTTCGAATTATTATGCAGTGTGTCAGTACAGTGAGATATTCTTTTCTGATCAATGGACAACCTAAGGGTTATCTTACTCCTACTAGGGGGTTACGGCAGGGGGACCCTCTCTCTCCATACTTGTTTCTCTTATGTGCAGAAGCTTTCTCTGCACTACTTGATAAGAAAGCTTCTCTTGGCCTACTTAAGGGCGTTCAGGTCTGTGAAAATGCACCTATTATCCATCATTTACTGTTTGCTGATGACAGTCTTCTCTTTGGGGTTGCTTCTGAGGAGGAATGTTTGCACATTAAATCTGTGCTTCATGATTATGAGAAGGCATCTGGGCAGTTGGTTAATTTCAGTAAAAGCAGTGTGGTGTTTAGTAAGAAGGTTGGTCATGGTTTACAACAGTCTTTGGCAGCTTCTTTGGGGGTGGAAATTGTGGGAAAACATGAAAGTTACTTGGGGCTTCCTACTTATGTGGGTCGTAGCAAGTCAGAGCCTTTTGCTTTTATCAAAGAGAGGTTGAGCAAGAAGCTTGAAGGTTGGCAAGGTAAGTTGCTTAGTAGTGCTGGGAAGGACTTGTTGATTAGGGTAGTCGCTCAAGCACTGCCTTCCTATTCCATGAGTTGCTTTCTTCTGCCTAAAGGATTTTGTGCTGCTTTACACCAGATGTGTGCCAAATTTTGGTGGGGCAGTAAGCAGGATAATAGAAAAATTCATTGGATGTCTTGGGAGCGTTTATGTCGACCCAAGGAGCAAGGGGGTATGGGTTTCAGAGACTTATATGCTCACAATTTGGCTTTACTAGCGAAACAGGGTTGGCGTTTGTTACGCTTCCCAAACTCCCTGCTAGCTAGGATCTATAAAGTTCGTTACTTTCCTTCTGGTGATTTTTGGTCAGCTAGGGTTTCCGGTTCTGTTTCTGCTTGTTGGCGAGGCATAATGGAAGCTAAAGCTGTGTTGATGAGGGGTGTCCGTTGGCAGGTGGGTGATGGTAACTCTATCCGGATTTGGTCCGACCCTTGGATACCTCGTCCTTCTTTTTTTCGCCCACTCCTTCGTCCGAATATTCTTGTGACTCGGGTCAGTGAATTAATTTCGGATTCTTGTTGGAATGCTACTCTTATTGAGAATATTTTTGATCCTGTTGATGTAAATTTGATACTAGCTATTCCCTTGAGTTCGAGGTTAGTCCCAGATAGGCTTATTTGGCATTTTGATGCTAAAGGGCTTTTTACTACTAAAACTGCTTATGTTCAAGCTTTTAATTTGCTGCACTCTCCTGCTTCTGCCTCTAGCACTGATTCTGGCACCTTGCTATGGAAACGGTTGTGGGCCACTAAAGTTCCGGGTAAGGTTAAAGTGCATACTTGGAGATTTTGTTCTTCTGTTCTACCTACTATTTCCCAGCTTCGTCAACGGCATGTTTATATTGAGGGTGGTTGCGCTTTATGTAACAATGCGGATGAGTCTGTTGAGCATGTTAGTCGAGATTGCCCCTTTGTTAAAAGTATTCTTTGCCGGTGCCCTGGGCTGGGAGGCATTTTTGCTAACCATTCGGAGGCTTCGTGCTTGGATTGGTTGCAGGTATGTTCAGAGTCTCTTTCTGAAGATCTTTTTTCTCTTCTATTATGGGGGATTTGGTCTATTTGGAAAGAAAGGAATAAGAGGGTTTGGCAAGATAAATGGTCTTCTCCTGAGCAAGTGAGGCATGGCATTTATTCCCAACAGGTACTTTTCAAATCAGTTGGACTGAGTCAGAGACGGGTTGGGAGCAGGGTGACTAAACCTTGGTCTCCTCCTCCAGTCGGTTGGTTGAAAGCTAATATGGATGGTGCTTTTGATAAGAATTCATGTTCTGGCGGCATCGGGGTGATAGTGCGGGACTCTGATGGGTTGATTGTGGGTGGTTGTTGCTGCAAAGTTGGTAGGGTTTTGTCTCCGGCTTTGGTGGAAGCTCTAGCTGCTAGAAGGGCATGTCAACTTGCTGTGAGTAATAGCCTTGCTCCTATTATCTTTGAGTCTGATTGTCAAAAATTGGTGAGGGATATTATGTCTGAGGAGGAGGATGCTTCAGGATATGGAGGTATTGTGGAGGATGTCATCTTTCTTCATGCTTCTTTACCTGGGTCATATTTTACTCATGTGTATAGAGAGTCTAATTTTGCTGCTCATATGTTGGCTAAATTGGCTCTTAGTTCTAGTTTTGATGTTTCTTGGAGTGGTCATATTCCCTCTAGTCTTAGCAACTATATTGCTACCCATTGTATGAATTAACCTCATCAATAAAAGCTTGACGTCCTTCTCTCAAAAAAAATAATTAAACTATTAATATGTTTTCTTTCCATTTTTGTGGAATCAATTTTAAATTTGACTTTTTTTTAATAAACTTTTTTTAAATTTTGTGGGTTAGAATTATGACATTAATATATATATATTAATATTTTATATAATTTTTTTTTGACGAATTATATATATAATTATATATATATAACGAAAAAAAGAAAAAGAAAAAAAAAACAAAAATAATTTAGAGCCATTAGATTTTGGAATGATAAAATAGTCTTTTTACTCAAGAATTACATGACATGATTTGGCAAATAGGTGATGTGTGTAGATGACATGACATGACACCTAAGATTGAGGCCACAAATCTTAGGCCTCATTGAGGCCACAAATCATTTTCCTTACAATAATTACACACACACACACACAGAGATCCTATTCAGAGCGGAGCTTCGCTTTGAAAATTAACGTGTGAAGTTCTAGTTTTGGGTCACTTTTCGGTCGCATATCCACATCTCGACCGTTCAGTTTTTAGGTACTAGTGTATAGATCGTCTTTGCAAATTTTCAGCCAAAATGATGATCGTTAAGACATTGATAATTGCCTTAAAGCTAGTATGGTTTAGGTTGACAGATTTAGTTCGTCTATTGGTTTAAGGGAGTTAGATACCTTAACAATAATCAATTTGCAGAGATGATCTATACACTAGTACCTAAAAACGGAACGGTCGAGATGTGGATAGCGACCGAAAAGTGACCAAAAACTCGAGATCTGTATATATATATACAGATCCGATCCAGAGCGGAGCTCCACTTTGAAATTAACGTGTGAAGTTCGAGTTTTTGGTCACTTTTCGGTCGCTATCCACATCTCGACCGTTCCGTTTTTAGGTACTATTGTATAGATCATCTCTGCAAATTTTCAACCAAATTGATGATCGTTAAGGTATCTAACTCGCTTAAACCAATGGACGAACCGAATCTGTCAACCTGAACCGTACTAGCTTTAAGGAAGTTATCAATGCCTTAACGATCGTCATTTTGACTGAAAATTTGCAGAGATGATATATACACTAGTACCAAAAAACTGAACGGTCGAGATGTGGATATGCGACCGAAAAGTGACCCAAAACTGGAACTTCACACGTTAATTTTCAAAGCGGAGCTCCGCTCTGGATAGGATATGTATATATATATATATATATATATATATATATATATGCACCAACTCACTCTTTGCTTGTGTCTTCCCCTCACAACTACTTATCTGTTACGTATTTGTATATATATATTTGTCTGCCAACTTAATTGGCATTATATTTCACCAAATTGAAAATATCAACATCATGAACATATGTATGTTTGTTACTACTTTCTTTTATTTTCTTTTCTTTAATTTGCTTTCCTTGGGCTGAACTACTGAAACTCAAATTCAAGTGTTATGCGTCACTTAAGTCACAATTCACAAGTTCTTCAACATTACATGCAACATCTCATCTCATGATATATGAAGAGACAGTAGAATGCAATCTACAGGTCCAGCCCGAGCAGGGCCGGTCCTGAGGGCTGCTGCCTGAGGCAGCCGCCTCAGGCCACCGGCTCTCAGGGGCCTCCGGAATTTGGAGTTTTTGTATATAAGTTAAAGATAATATATATATATATATATATTACTATTTGCTGTAATAAGCACAAAGCCGCGCGTTGCTCCAGCGGAAGGGAAGCCAGACTACTCCCTTGTCCACCAAGGTTCGAATCACGTTCTGCACTTCTCTCTTTAAATTTTTTCAATCAATTAAGGGGCCACTCAATTCCCACTTCCTAGCCGCTTCCCTTTCAATTTTTTTTTCTTTTTCTTTTTGTCTTTTTTTCTTTTTCAATCAATTATGGGAAAGTAATTTTTCTTGGACCCGTGACCCAGCACCTTTTTTTTTTTTTTTTGCCTTTTCCTTTTTCATATAAACTTTTTCTTTCATTCTTCCATATGAATAACTATTTCTTTTCGAGTTTTTCTATTGGAACCTCCAAATTTGCTCACTTGACCTCTATGCTTTTTACACCTCTTATCAAATTTTCAAATACTAAATTTACTCACCAAACCTCACTAAACTTCCTCAAATAACCTCAATCATATAATTTGCAAACAAATTGTTATCTTTAAAATAAAAAAGTTAGTAATTTCAATGATTTAATCACTCTATAAATCTTAACTAAATATACATTTCTTAATCAAACTTAGGTTTCAAAAATTAATGTCTAATCAATAAGAAAATGCCATGAACTATTCTGTTTTTTTTTTTTTCTATTTTAGCTGTGAAAAAAAAAAATGAAGAAATAATTTTTTTTTATTCTAAAAAAAAATCATTTGTTTTTAATTTGTTTTTCTCTATTTTTGTACCACATGATTAATTATTTAAATATTTTTAGTTTTTTTTTTTTTTGCAAACATAATTGGTTGACTTAGATTTAGGTCATAAATCATAAACTCACCAATATGCGTTCAACATATATATCATACATTTTTATGTCATATGATCTTAATTATATTTTTAATTCTTATTAAATATATATGAATGCTTTAATGAGTATGTAGTGAAATTAGAAAATGAAAATAGATAAGGAAAATAATAAGAAATACAATCTAATATTATTGAATTAGAAAGTCTACATAAAATAAATATAATATTTTTTAGTATAATTATTGTTCTTAATAGTCATTTTATAGTAGGTTATATATGTCATTTAATAATTCATAATAGATTGAGGTCAAGTGAGCAAATTTGGAGGTCCAAATAGAAACTCTCTCTCTTTTCCTTCTCCTTATGGAAAACTAACCCAAATTAAGCCCTATATATTGATTGTGTATGCATAGAAAATTTCTCACATCAAACAAGATCGATTCTTTATTGTTAAGATGCCTCCCATTAGAAAACACAAGTCTGAAGCTCAGAAGAGAAAAGAAAAGAAACGACAAGAAGCATTAACTCAATCTCTAGCTGGATCACTTGATAAGTAT
The DNA here is from genome assembly GCF_002994745.2 of Rosa chinensis. Classification (NCBI taxonomy): domain Eukaryota; kingdom Viridiplantae; phylum Streptophyta; class Magnoliopsida; order Rosales; family Rosaceae; genus Rosa; species Rosa chinensis. The sequence continues at coordinate 20,001,547 of NC_037093.1, read as the reverse complement.
TTTGGGGGAAACAAAAAGGCAGAAACGTCAGTTCAAAATGTGGTGAATGATTAGGAAGATGAGTATAATAATGAACAACATGATCAACCCATGAATGCTCATGATAATCATGGTGAAGAAGAAAGAGAACATATGATTGACACTGAGAATGAAGATCAACTCATGGATGAGGAAGATAATGATAGTATGGATCAAGATGTCCAAAATGAAGATTTCAATGAGCAAATTAACTTTCCTTTGAATGTTGATGACCCAGGTAATTGGGATAAGATTGACTATAATATCAGAGACTTTTTGGTTGAAAGAGGTCCTCAAAGAGACCATGATTACAATTTTCCCAAAGATAGTAGAGGCAGACATTTTTCTTCAGAACATTTCTTTCGATATTTACCAAATGGCGAGAAGCAAGATCGGAATTGGCTAGTGTATTCAGAGTCTCTAGATAGAATATTTTGCTTTTGCTGCAAGTTGTTTAAGAAGGACGAGCAGAAAATTAATTTGGGCAACATAGCTGGTGTAGGATACAAAGATTGGAAGAACCTTGGTCGGAGGCTTAAGGGTCATGAAACAAGTAATGTGCATGCTTATTGTATGAGTAGAAGGATTGAATTGAAAAAGAGACTACAAAAGAATCAGGCAATTGATAAAAGCTAGCAAGAACAGATTGCGAAAGAGAAAGAGCATTGGAGACAAGTATTACTCAGGATAATTGCTATTGTCAAAAGACTTGCAAAAAATAATTTGTCATTTTGTGGAGATAGTGAGAAGCTTTATGTGGAGAATAAAGGAATTTTTTTGCAAATGATTGAGATGCTTGCTGAATTTGATCTAACAATGCAAGAGCATGTTCGACGCATTCAAAGTCATGAGACACACTACCATTATCTCAGTCACAGAATTCAAAATGAAATGAAACAAATGTTAGCAAGTGAGATAAAACAATCAATTGTTACAAGTATCAAAGAAGCAAAATACTTTTCCACTATTGTGGATTGCACTCCCGATGTAAGTCATGAAGAGAAAATGTCTCTTGTAGTACGGTGTGTGGATGTTTCTTCAAAGCCTATAATGGTAGAAGAGTTTTGGCTAGAATTCTTGAAAGTAGATGATACGTCAGGTCTTGGGCTTTTTACTGAGATTACAAATGCATTGAACACTCTTCAACTTGATATTGATGATATAAGAGGACAAGGATATGACAATGGAGCTAATATGAAAGGAAAACACAAAGGTGTTCAAAAGAGGCTTCTTGAAGTAAATCCTAAGGCATTCTACACTCCATGTGGTTGTCATAGTCTCAATATTGCACTTTGTGATATGGCAAATTGTTGTCCCAAAGTTATGTCTTTTTTTTGAGTGACTCAAAGGATATATTCATTGTTTTCATCATCTACAAAGCGATGACAAGTTTTCAAAGATTTTGTTACAGTTAAGCCGTTGTCACAGACACGTTGGGAGAGTCATGTTGAAAGTGTTAAACCCATAAGATTTCAAGATCGTAAAATAAGAGATGCTTTAATTCACTTGGCAGAAGTTAGTGAAGATCCGAAGACAAAGAGTGAAGTTGAGTCGTTAGCAATATTTGAAATGGAGAACTTTGAATTCTTGCTTGGCATGGTTATTTGGTACAAGTTATTATTTACCATCAATACTGTTAGCAAAATTCTTCAAACTGAAGACATGCATATTGATTTTGCCATCATAAAACTAAAGAAACTTATTTCTTCTCTTGAGAATTTTAGAGAAATTGGGTTTGAGGAGGCCATGGTTGACGCGAAGAAGATCGCAAATGAAATGGAGATTGAAGCTGTATTTCGTGAAAAGCGAGTCATTCGGAGAAAGAGACAATTTGATGAGAGTGCTAGTGAAGAAGTGACACAATCAATTGAAGAATCATTCCGAGTTAATTACTTCACATATATAGTTGATCAAGCTCTTTCTTCACTTAGAACTCGGTTTGAACAGTTTCAAAAATATGAAGAACTTTTTGGGTTCTTATTCGATGTACAGAAGTTGAAGTGTTCAGATAATGATAGCTTGGAGAAGTATTGTGCTAATCTTGAAACTTCTTTGACACATGGCGGGATCTCTGACATTAATGGGGAAGAACTATATTCAGAATTGAAACATCTAAAAGACACTTTACTGGAGGAGGCAAAAAGGGCAATTGAAGTGTTGAATTATTTAAAAGAGATGGAGAGTTGTTACCCAAATGCCTGGATTGCTTATAGAATTTTGTTGACTATACCGGTCACAGTTGCTTTTGCAGAAAGAAGTTTCTCAAAGTTGAAATTGATAAAATCTTATCTTCGGTCAACCATGTCACAAGAAAGATTGAATGGTTTATCTATGCTATCTATTGAAAAAAGTATGTTAGAATCTCAGCACTGGCGGGCTGCCCGAGCAAGGGTGCTCGAGATGCATGTTAGTTTAGAGTTTACCTTCTTTTGTTTTTGGTCACTTTTGAAAAAGTGTGCATACATTTCTCTTAGGGCAGTAACTAGTCTTACATTTTGACAATCCAAGCAAGTATGTTAATTATTTCTTGTAGGTGTTGGGTTCGATCTTGTGATAGTAGAAGCGGAATCTCTTAGGGGTAACTAGTCTTACATTTTGACTTTGAAGGTGGTTGGGGTGCTGAAGGTAACACCATTGGAGAGATTAGAGTTTTTGTTTCTCGTAAAAATATCTAAGGCGGTTAGCTTAATTATAAGAGTAAAACCCACCACTAGGGTCAAAACTTTCCTACACCGGACAAAATGATACCCAACTTTCAAAAGTGATCAAAATGATACCTAAATTTTTAAAAACAAATCAACTTGATACCCAACTTTCAAAAGTGATCAAAATGATACCTAAAATTTTAAAAACAAATCAATTTGATACCTCGGTTTAATTTTTTGTTAAAATTGATCTCGTGTGATGCAGTATTTTGTGGGGTTATAATAATATTTTACACAAAAAACTATTTTTCAATTATTTTTTATTTTACTTTGTTATTTCTCTTCTTCTTTTTCTATCTCTACCGCTCTCTCTCTTTCCATTTTTCTTTGTTTCTTTAGAAGTTGAGAAACATCCGAATTTTATTTGTTTCTACGATCGATAGTAGAATTGAAATTGAATGGAAGATTTTTTTAATTCTATAGAGGAAGAAGATTGGGTTATAGATGATTGATGGCCCTCTGACCACAAATCACTTCAATTTTTGAGCTTGATTTTGCATTTGATTTAACAAAAAAGTTAAAAAATAAATAAACTGAGGTATCAAATTGATTTGTTTTTAAAACTTTAGATATCATTTTGATCACTTTTGAAAGTTGGGTATCAAGTTGATTTGTTTTTAAATTTTAGGTATCATTTTGATCACTTTTGAAAGTTGGGTATCATTTTGTCTGGTGCAAGAAAGTTTTGACCCTAGTGGTGGGTTTTTCTCTAATTATAAAGAGTGTAATTTTAAAGATCATGTTTTAAGCAAGCCTAGAATTAATTTTGGGATGATATTGATCCCGATTAATTGGTAGATACAATTGTCAAAGATATTATGTCCCTCTAATGTATTTCTCTGTTTCTAATGTAATTATATATAGATATGATATTTTTTTTTACATGTCCAATTTCATGTAATATTTAACAATTTTTTTTGTTTTTGAATAAAGGGCTGGTGCGGCTTCCCTCAAGTCTTGATTAATGAAACTGTTGAATACAAAGGGGGGATGTTGAGCCTAAACCCCTGATTACAATATGCATCCAGAGTATGTCCCGAAATAATATCAGGAATATCTACAAAACTCATGTATTCTAACAAGTACCAACTAGCAAAGAGTGCACAACTGGCTACTCTATTTGCTTTAACATAGCAGTGACATAACGGAAAGATAACTCGATATGTAACACGATTACAACATAGAATAATTACTAGATGCACAGCTTTCCCATTATGTTGTCGTCGGAGGATAGATTTAACGACACTTAGCTTCACCCTACTACTAGGCGGTAGCGACCATTTGACGAAGCAAGGAACTCGCCGCCTACCTATAGTAGACAAGGCACTTTGAGTGCACACACAGGCACATAGCCCAACTAGCCATACACAACTAATGTAGGGAATTATTGCTTGCATAAAGCGCAACATATATAACTAGAAAAAGTAAATAAATAAAAACATTAAATAACATATAACCTAAGGTTGGGCCCAAAAAGGCTCCAACCCAATATTCAGCCCACCATGGGCCCACTAGCAATACCCAAGCCCAAAGGGTCGAACCAGGAATTGGGTCGTAACCATCCCTCCCGGCCCAAGGCAAAGGCTGCAGCGCGTCGCCTCCAAGTCTGCCTCCCCAGCACTGCGTCGGGCTTCGACACTGTCCAACCATTGATGATCAACGTCGACCATCGCCGTTCCTACCCCACACCAACCAGTAACTGGAAACTCTGCCGTGAAACCCGAAACAATCGTCCAATCACCATCACCAGCCAACCCACCAACCTCCGTTCTCATCCATCAAAGCCGGCCCGTCGATCGTCGACACCTACTAGACTTTGCTCCAACCCGGCAAGGTCCCAATCTCCCTCCAATCCTAACCTGCAGCCACGACACAGCCAATCCCATCCATTGAGAGAGAAGATGTAGGACACCTCCCGATCCCATCCTTCGAGCTTTTGGCACGCCCACCAAACAAGTAACCCGTCCAGCCGAACTCCGCATGCGCTGGCTAGGCCAGAGGCCATCGCCAAAGCTGGGGCACAGCCGGACAGGCACAAGCACTGCCAACGGCGTCCTAGAGAGGCACCCTAGAAAAACTCCCTCTCTGAAAACCCTAGAGAAAAACTATTTTTAAATTTGAGTCGTGTTACCACTTAAAGACTCATGTTACCACTTCGGCAATGGTAACTAGGAAAAAGGCATAGTTAAGGTAAAGAAGGCCCTCAGTAGAGTAAAGTAGATTCTCATGAGTAGTTAAGTCTCAAAAGTCATAATTGTATATATGTCATATGTGAACATATTGTAAAATTTTCTTGTGATAATTATATGTTTCTCAATATTCAACCAATACAAAAATACTAAAAATTGTAATGCGATTATTTTTTCTAATGAAGTGAATGATGCAGACTATATATCTTCTTGGTTAATCATATGCTTCCTCTTGTAGTCATTAATGTTGTAACATTATTTAATTAGGGGAGTGAAATCATCTTATAATACACACTTCATGTTTCATTTTTCAGTATCTTAATTTTTTATTTTTAAAATTTTTTTTTGTGGTGTGAATTGTAAAAATTATGATATTGAGGTATTAAAATAAAAATATAGAGTATAAATTGTAAAATTGAGAGTGCGAATTTTACTTCCAATTATGAATTGTGAACTGTTGACCCATAGAATAGAGAGGTTGAAAATATAAAGTTCAGTGAAATTATCCTTCGAATTTGATTGGAAAACTTTATAGGGCACCCTACCCACCCCTTGGCCCATGGTACTGAGATATTGGTGGGGGTAATTGGTCCTGTGAGATTATGATGGTGCCTAGTTGGGTGCATGCAAAGTCAATTTGATTTTGAGAGAACCGGCTGTACTAGCTAAGATATTTTATAATATGATAAATTGTGTACCCAAAGTGTATCCCCAGTGCTACAGTGCGACTTCCCTGCAGATCTAAATATCACTACAGGAAAAATGTTACCACCATCGCAATGATTCAAAGGACGACCAAGAAAGAAACAAGGATTAAAAGCAAGTACCTAAATTCACTAACTTTTCAGAAAGGCCATTGAAAATTTTGTTGTGAGGACTGAGGAATATGATTGAGATTGGACTATATTATTTGGACTCTTTTGTTTTTTAAGGTGCGGTTTCTGTTTGTGAAAGAAATTCAATGTTATATATTGTTAGCTTTTAAGAGCTGTGAGAAAGAATAGACTTGTGCTGGATTTTCTTTCACTCTCTTTCACTACTGTCCCAACAACGCATATACTGCGTTTCTAAATCCGCGCAATAATTACAAGAAGAGGATCTTATTTTTCATATGCATGTGCAATCGCTCACGTGAATGCATTATCGCAAGAGGTTATGACTGAATAAGCTTGCACACCAGAATGTTTTGCTTTTCGATCTATGTCATTCTCTCAAGTTTTATTTTTTATTTTTTTTATATTCTTTTTTAATTTTTAAAGACAACTCGTCGATCATCTTGCCACTATTAGATAGACCACTTGATAATTTCATACACAGAAAAATTTGTGCTTCAGTACTACATAGCGCTTCAAATTCAATCCAACTCATCATTCATGACCATCTCTCATGGGTATTTGTACAATTGTTTACAGGGGAAGCCAAGGCCTTGCATTTTATTTACTGCTGTTAAAAAAATGCAAGTCCATCTAGGTCTGGATCGGGGATTGCAATTAACTAGCTAGTTTTATTATGCCACAATTGGGCTAGGGTTTTGATTCCCTCAGCCCACCTATTATGGAAATCTAGCTATGAGTACAGGTCTAGAACCGTAGAAGTTGCTCAAAGAGTTTCTTTGGAACTGTATTTATTGTTTTCAATTTTACTCAATTGACTCCAACAGCTTTTCTATACTTTTTGTATTATAGGAAAACAAAAATTAAAGGTTTAGCCTCTTTTTCTTCTCCAACTCTAACAGATTCTCTATTTTACAGCAATCTTTAAAATCTTTATAATTATTCCTTAAAATTTTAGAGAATGCTATAAATTTAGAGAATTTGGTTTTCTCTTTCCTCACTATCCCTAAAATGAGGATAGTTATAGGGAATCTGTTGGAGCAAAAGATGTTCATTTTTCCCTAAAGAAAAACTGTTACAAATAGTACCCGAACTAAGATTCATTCTTAACTTTAGTACCCGACTATGCAAAACTATCACTTTGGTACCCCAAGTTTGAAGTTCGACCCAAGAATGGTACACGTCGTCCATCACGGCGTTAACTAGCTAACCACGTGGCATATTTTGAGGGCCTTCATGGTTTGCCATGTAGCAAAGACTTAACGCTGTAATGGACAGCGCGCACCATTCTTGGGTCGAGCTTCAAACTTGGGGTACCAAAGTGATAATTTTGCATAGTCGGATACTAAAGTGAAGTTAGGAGTCGGCCTTAGTTCTGGTACTGTTTGAAATATTTTCTCTTCCCTAAAATAGAGAAAAATTAAAATTTGGGGAAACTGTTGGAGTTGCTCAATATCCCTTTTGTGGGTCAATAAACAAAAAAATGAGTACAAAATTTCGGTGAGATCGTTTTGCCCCATCAATTAGAGTGTCGTCCGACATTTTATATCAGAAGGGGAGGGAGGTGTTACTCTCGAGCTCGCCTTCTTTTGGATTGCGGGTTCGGTTTAGGGCTAATGGTTTCAATGTTTTGAAGGTTGTGGAAGCGCTTGGTCGTGGGGCCATTATGCTTGAGGCCTGTGACCATTATAAAGGTGCGGACGCTTTTGGCTGGTCGGAAGCAGCTCCAGTGGCGGATTAGATCTTGTCTAGTGCTGGAGCGGATTGTTTAGTTGCACCAACAGGTTTGGTGGAAGGGATGGCCGCCTTCGATTCTCAGGTGATAAGGCCACCGGACTGAGTCAGTGGTAGCAACTGCTCCGGCAACCTCGCTCGGGTTCTGTTGGTCCAGGTTGCAAGGGTAAGGGTAGTGGGAATGGGTTAGGCTTTTGGGTCTTAGCTCATTTTCCCTCCTCTCTCTGGCTTGGGTTGGGCTTTGGTGGGCTTGTTGTGGGCTGGCCTCAACACCCCTATAATGCCTTAGATTGAAGCTTTTTGCTGTTTTGGAAGCGGAAACGTACACCATGAGCGTCTTACGCATCGATGCTTTTCAAGACAGTGGTTTTGTTCTAGGGTTGCGTAGGAGTAGGATGGTTTTTATTTCTTGTATTTGGCTTTTAGTCTTGCATTTTCTTTTTTAGATTGTAGTGTTTTTGAATAGGGTGGTTTTAGTTAGGAGTGTTGTTATTAGGACCTCCAAATTTGCTCACTTGACCTCACTCTATTATGAATTATTAAATGACATATATAGCATACTATAAAATGACTATTAAGGACAATAATTATACCAAAAAAATATTACATTGATTTTTTTTTTTTTGAATCAAAGAAGGAATTTTATAGATAGAAATTCAATAGAGATTGGTTACAACCAGATCGTAACACCTCCAAATAGCATTTGTGGAGTGTTATCAAATAACTAGAAATTTGTGTTAGCCTAAGGCCAGAGTGGCCATTGCATACCCTTCTGCTGCCATATACAGACAAAACAAGAAGATGTGGTAGTACCCACGGTGGTACATAGAGATAGGTCCACTCATTTGACGTTTCATGCTCCGCCATTACAGAATAGCTTGAACCCTCCTTCAGTATTACTCCAGAAGATTCAATAGTATCACTTATATCAAGGTAAACATATTTTGCTCGATCAAAGCCTCCGGAATCCCAAATACGAAACCCTAACAGATTAGAGCTCATCAGTTTGGCCCACAAGAGAGCCCAGCTCCAGCTCAGAGCCCCTAGTTGAGCCCGCTTCCAAGCTTTCACCCATTTAGGTTTCAAACTTCCATTAGGCCCCTAATCGGAATTTACTTTGGGCACCCAGCATGATGCAGGCACTTAAATTTGTTGGGACACCTATCAGCATCTAGACTACGATCTCCATCTTCACAGCCGCTCCTCGGCCCATCGCCCCTCCGCATCATTTCCATGCAAACATTCGACATCGCAGCACAAGCAGACTTCGCCGCTGCGCATGCCGATCGATGTAGGTTTCTCTACATCCTCAGTCTGCATCGCCGTGAGCAATTAGGTCTCAACGCCGTCGCCGGCTTCTGATCACAGTTGAACTCCGACAGTGCTCGCTCAATTTCAAAGCCATGCTGCAATGGCAGATCTGCAGCCTGCTGTCGCCAGTCTGACCCAATCATCTCCTACTTCCGGCCTTTATGCCAAGCACCACCACTCTGCCATCCTAGATTTGCAATGACACTCATTGCCATCTCCAGATCTAGATCATATAGAAGGCCTCTTCCAGACATGCCTGGGTCTACCTTGAGCCGACCTCTACTTGGATGAATCTGGAACACATAATTTTGCACCCCCCGTGTCACGCCCCTGATTTTACACACATGAAAATCGATATATATAATCTCATAATTATACATGCGTGAACGTTCAGTCATCAATACAAATACCTGGAACATCTTTCCCTTAAAACAAGTACATACTGATGCCCTGAACCAATCCGAGTTAATATACACTCGCTCCACAGAGTTATATATTACACAAATTTATGAATTAAATTGTCATCACAAAATAAAACATAAATGCTCCTTAGAGCTTACTACATAGCGGAAGTCATACACTGGCCAAGCCAACAAAATTTGCTTCCTACCCGTTCAGCTTCCAACAAGTTATCTCAGCTTCAGCCACGATTACCCTGACTTGCAGGATTAACCCCTACACCAAAAGAATGGTGCACCGGGTTTCCACACAACAAAACCCGGTAAGCTTATGAAAGCTCGTATGAGTAGCTCATGAACATCAATCAACAACTCACACACATCAGCTAAAGGACAACATAAATCACCGCTGTAACAATGTTCTATTTGCTAACTTAACCATCAAGAAGCAATTCAAGTCTCATCTAGACAATAAAAGAAGAATACTCAAGGAATTCTCCTTTAACTACATACTTATGAGTCTCCAGCAACCTCGACCGTTACCCCCATAATCTATAATGGCAGACAGACTATAGCTCTATTGAAATCGTAACCACTCGTCCGACTACGGACGTGATTACCTATTTCCTGCCTTGGTCACCATCTGCAACTTGTCACCATCTGCGACTTGTCACCATCTGTGACATGTGGTTTCAGACCCCGTCTGGTCTCAACATCAACATTAAGGTCACCATTTGTGCTCTGTCATCATCTGTGACACATGATCTTTAGACCCCATCTGGTCATAAAATCAAACATCAAGGTCACCATCTGTGCTCTGTCACCATCTGTGACACATGATCTTCAGACCCCGTCTGGTCATGAAATCAAACATCAAGGTCACCGTCTGCAACCTGTCACCATCTGTGATATGAATCTTCTTAGACCCTATCTGGTCTTAAAGTCAAACGTTAAATAAGTCGCACCCGACCTAAAAATGTTACAAACATCTAGCTTCGGCTTTCCTAATCCCTGCTCACCATCTGTGACTCTTGGTACAAGGACCAATACATTTAAAATGAGTCACGCTTGACTCAAAAATATAACATCAAGCTCAATACTTTTCAAACAATAGAAAACATCTTTTTCCACAATATTGTTTCCTAAAAAGTCACATTCAACAATAATATGAACACCATCATGCATATTATTATTCATCACAATCATCCACAATGATATATATATATATATATATATATATATATCCGTCGTAATATATATATATATATATATGTAGTCATTCACTCAGGAATGCCTACTAATACCAACTATAGTTTGCAGTTAAATGATTAACGCTAAAACAATAATGGTAATTCTGTTCATAAAGAACCTTGTGAGATTACTCACCTCGAACTCTTGCTGCGTCTTCAATAAAGCACAAAACCACCAATTCACAAATAATCGTCCACTGTACTTCGTCAAGTACCTAATCACATACGGTTCCAACTTAGTGACGATTCACATTTGATTTAAGTTCGAAACCCCTGTTTTGAACTAAAACACCCAAAGTGGCGCCAATCGAGGCAAAACCACATCCGAGACCTCCCAAAGTCTCCGGAATACGCCCACGATCGATGTGACCAAACCACAAGTCGATCGGACGCTCGAATCCTCAAGGATCGAATAAATTGATCGGTATGAAACTGTAAAAATCATAACAATTTCATACGAACTCCAAAATTTTCATATTATATATCGAAACGCTCGTATCAACGACTAGAACATATATAATACCAAAAACAGTTCTCCACATGGCCGGAAAGCCACCGGAAAGCCGCCACAGACGGTGGTGCACCGCCGCCGGCCAAAACTCAATATTTCACAAAACTCCCAACATAAAAAAGCTTCATCTAAGCATGCTTGTGAATTCTCATAACTAGCTTGAAGTCAGAAAACAAGGATAAAGGGTCGAAAACTACCTCACAAGATTTGAATTTATGCTCAATCCGAGTTGAACCGATTTCCACGTAAATCGATCCAAACAAACACCATAGATCGACTCAGACGACCCCCACGAAGTCAAGGAAGGAAACTTGAAGCCGTGCCGTCACCGGAGCTATGTTTTTCGGTCGGGTCCGATTTCCTCAACCTATGCCGTCTTGCAAAAGAGGCTAAATGATCTGGGCTCGTTTCACTGGAAGAGGTCGCCGGAGCTGTGAGTTCCGACCGGGTCGGATCGCTGGGTTCGGGTCGGGTTAGTCAAAAAACTTCGACTCTGAAGGTGCAGACGAGAGAGAAGAGAGAGAAAGAAGTATTTCCGGAAATGGAAATATGGAATTATGAAAGAATTTCTGATTTTTCTCTATTTATACTAAAACAGAAACTTCTTCCGCTAGCCATAACTTTCTCATACGAACTCCGATTGATGCGTTCCGCATGTCCACGAACTCGTATCGACGCGCTCTACAACTTTCGTGAAGGAAGTTTTCCAAGAATCCCAACATATAAAAAGTCAAACTTCACACAACCCCTAAACTGTGAAATTCGAATAATTATACTTACAAAAACTATTCCACTTCACATACAACCTACGAATAAAGTACAATAACAAATATTCGTACAACTGGTCCATTATTAATTACCAAAATTAAATAACAGAAAACCAGGTCATCACACCCCGAATCTTGGATCTCCACGGATCAGACCACTCATCCATCTCATTCACCTCAATCAATTCGTTCCGGTGAGGGTCAAAAGAGGTGATATTAATGAAATGGTTAGATTGGGTGGCTGCCACACGAGGTTTGCGTTGGAGTGCCATCAATAGATGGCTTAGGATGGAGACCGCAACCGACCGCCATTGTTGTACCGCAAAGCCAAAGAGGCGAGGGTTTAGGAGGCTAGAGCTCAGCCATGTTGAATGCATATTGTTGTACCATATTGATTACTTGTGTTAGTTATTGAGAAATCTATAAAGATTTATTACATTACTTTGATTTTCTATAGACTTTCCAATTCAATAATATTAGATTGCATTCTTTATTATTTTCCTTATCTATTTTAATTTTTTAATTTCACTACATGCTCAATAAAGCATTTATATATATTTAATGAGAGTTAAAACTATGATTATGTGATATAAAAATATATGATATATATGTTGGACGCATATTGGCATGGTGAGGGAAAACAAAACAAATCATATTATGACCTAAATCTAAGTCTATCCATTATATTTACAAAAAAAAAAATTATAAAACAAAAAAACAAAAAATGAGCTAGCAATTTTTTAAATCAAATATTTAAATAATTAATCATAAGGTACATAAAATAAACATTAAGAAAAAATTATTAATCTTCATATTTTTTAGCAGAGCTAAAACAGAAAAAAAAAAGTTAAAAAAAAAACCACAAAATAGTTCATGTTATTTTCTTGTTGATTAAAAATTAATTTTTAAAACTCAATACCTTGTGTTTAATTTTTTTTATTGAAAAAAAAAATTTATGCTATCTGATTAAGGAATAGATATGTAATTAAGATTTATAGAGTAATTAATTCATTGAATTAACTAAATTTTTATTTTAAAGATAATAGTTTGTTTGCAAATTATATGGGGTAAATCTATGGTATGTTAACATTTCTCATACATCAACTATTTTCACCCCTCTAAGGACTCATGTTATCATTTTGAGGACTAATATTACTATTTTCAAGACTCATGTGGTAAACTAAGAAAATTTACCACTTTAAGGACTCATGTTACCACTTTGAGGACTAATATTACTATTTTGAGGACTCATGTGGTAACTAAGAAAATTTACCACTTTAAGGACTCATGTTACTACTTTGAGGACTAATATTACTATTTTGATGACTCATTTTACCACTTTTAAGGCAATTGTATGCATGTCATACGTTAACACATTGTAGAATTTTCCAATTATATGAGTGAGGTTATTTGAGTAAATTTAGTATTAGAAAATTTGATAGGAGGTCAAGTAAGTAAATTTGGAGGTTCCAATAGAAAAACTCTTTAGTTAGACCTCTAAATTTGATATTTGGACCTCCAACTTTTTTCAATTATTAATAGACTTTGTCAAGTCATATGAAAAGACAAATAAGGACAAAGTGAGGAACATGAAAAAAAAATTACTCTTCTCACCTCTCCAAATATAACATTCAATTAAATTGTTTTATTCTTTTTCCGGAATTTCCTTATATTGTCATATAGTTTTACAATTTACCTAAAATAATTAAGTAAAAATAATAATTTCTATACATGACCCATCATTTAATACAAAAGTAAATTCAAAATAATCTGATTTGAAATTTTCTTAAACTAAATTAATTGAATATTATGATATAATTATTACTCAATCTTCCAACCCAAAACCCTTGAAATCCTTCTTTTAGCAAATTCAAAGGGATTCTAGCAATATATCAAGATCAAGAACCAACCATCTGATTAATTTTGGTGGAGGAGAGACATACTCATAAGAGAGCAATATCATGTTATTTTGATTCATTCTTCTTCTCGTGGTTGAAGATAGAGATAAAAAGTAGAGTAACAGATTATTGTATCTCATATTTAAGGGTGTTTTGGTAAAAATAAGGAGGTCTACTTAGCTTTTCAAGTATTCTAAAAATTATAGGAGGTCCAAATAGCAAATTTAGAGGTCTAACTAGAACCACCCTTTTGAATAATTGAGCATTAAGATGTAATATGAGGGATCGTCGAATCTCTCAAGATTAATTGACCGATGAGGTCGTGTATGATCTTTTGATATCAATGAAATTTATCCATTCCCCTTAAAAGAAAAAAAAATTATATCCCTTTTGTGAAATTTTTTTTTTAAACCCACCTGAGCACTTTGAATTGAACAACTTAAACCACAAAGTCATTATCTAGTTAAATTCATAAGATCTCTCGGTTCTATTTTTTCTGTAGTCATTAAATTAATAATCCATTCTTCTAAAAAAAAAATTTAATCCATGCATGTCCAACTTGCAGAAAACAAATATCATTGATCGATCCATCATATTCATGAAGTGAGGGCTAGCTAGCACATTGATTCCAATTGCTTGGTACCCAAGACACAAGTGCATCTATCTACTTATCCACATAAAAGAACAATTTTTATGGCTTTGCATAATTTTCTTTAATTTCTCTGTTTTGATGATTAGAGATTCTTCCTTTTATCTAAATTTTATGCTCTGCTAAAGATTTCATGGACCAAGTATATGGCTGGTGGATTTTACTTTCATATGTCTTTAAGTTACTGTTAAACCTTTGTCCCCTTTAAATCATTCCAATATAATGTGATATGCAAACCCATCAAATTCTTAATAGGATATTCCAGCTCGTTAGGATAGGACCACTTAGCACGGAAGGAGAAAAAGGGTGTTATGAGCGTAAGCTTTCAAAGATTAATTGGTCTTTCATGCTAGCTGAATCAGCACATATATAAATGTTCAGCGATTGGTGTCCCAGCTGAGGACCACTTTTAGCTATAAAAAGGACCAGACTTTTCTCAATCAATGTCAAACAATAAAATGGCGCCTAACCTAGTCCATTGTGCTCGACTGCTACAGCTCATTGAATTATATGGGAAAATCAAAATTGCAGAAACATGCAAATCTTTCATTCAGTTAGAACACAGTGCCCTGCTCCTCGGGGTATCTTTAGTCACTGAAATAGACAACCTTCATAGTTCAGTCAATAACTGGCTCAAATAGGAGATACTAATTTCACTTATAGAGTGAGTTATCCTATAATAAACCAGTCAGTGAGACAGATACTGAAAACGTATGATTATGTATAATCCAAGTGATCGATCATAATGGGAACCTTGAAGACATGGTAGAAACATTTTGGTACACAAAAATATAATCGAATATGGGTCTTTCTGAAATCTCGTTATCATATCCCTAGAGGTTACTGGACCACTCCACTTCATCATCTTTTTCTATATTTGGGTCTTCGGAAGCTGACCCAACGGTTGTATTCTCTGTAAGAAGATATCTGCAGCATCTATATTAGGGTTTACATATCAGAAGCAAAGGGTAATAGCTGTAATGAATGCTTTCAAAATAATTTGTTGCCTTTATTGTTTATTCTGTAATTTTCTTTCTTTTTTTAAATTCCTTCTTCTCATCCCACCCCCCAAACTTCCTAAACTATGTTAATTAGTTTCAATTAGCTTCCTTGATCATTATTTTTTTTGAAAGAAATAGTCAACTCATACTGAAGTTCAGTAAAATTACACCTAATGACCCGCTCAGTAGAGCTGTTAGATAGGGTCACTACCAAAGTAATTCGACCTTTTTCAGGAGATTAATAAGCACATCCAGAAGCTACCCAACACTACCTACAAGGAAAAAATAGCGTAGGCTTTGTGGGTAACCCTGCCAACATTCCTCAAACCTTAGTCCGAACCTAGATGCCCAAGGAACAACCCTAGCCCAATCAGCCCCCAACATCTTGGCTGCAGCGCCATAGCCACTCTTCTGACGTAGCTCTGATTGCTAGACCACCGTCACTTCGTCAGCCACCATCTGTCCAACGATCACAACTGCCTTGACATCCACAGCTGCGCTACCCCTTACATCCCTTAGCCCCAGCTTAACCGATGCATGAGCACCACCATGCAACACCCCTAGTCGCCATCAATCATCTCCCGGCCACCAATCCCCCCACACGATGCTGCTCGGAGCAGTACCATGCCCAAGTCGATCGACATTAACTTTCGCATCCAAACCACCGAGCGAGACACTGGCAGATCTCCATCGAAAACTCATCTCCAAAGAAATTTGAGAATTTGCAATGAGAAACCACAACAAATATTTGATTCCGGATAAAGGTATGGGAGGGAATGATTACGGAGTAAAAAGATTCCTGCGTTTACTAACATATAAAGGAATCGGAATGATTCCGGATAAAGGTATTCATGCGTTTACTAACACATGATGGAATTGAAATGAGTATAGGTCCCACCTCCTTATAAGGAATCGATTCCTGAATACTCAAGAATTTGATTATGAAGGGGGGAGATGGGTTTAGGAATCAACCTTCCGGAATCAATACCGATTCATTTCTTCTCCCATTCCAGTTGTCTCCGATTCATGATTATTTTCCATTCCAAGTAAATAAACATGCCATAAAAGTTTCTGTTCGACAACAAAAAAATCATTTGTAGAGTGAACAAATATTTGAATTATTGAAAGACTATAGTACCCAAATGCAAAATGACTAATAAGTACACTAATTTTTTAAAATTTAAATCTTTAAGGAAAACTAAATACATAACTAATTAAATACAAAACTACTTAATTTCTCTTATGATAACATTAATCTTCATCTTCTCCATCCAATTTTCAATTTATTACAATTTTTTTTTTGTTGCGTCCTCATCTTTAATCCGTTATTCAATTCACAAAATCATTAGTGTTAACTTCATCAAAGATTTATAATACCTTTATAAACACCGAAAGTAAACAATTTAAAACATGAAGAAAAAAAATCAATATTTTTTTCATTGCTCATAGTAGCACTTACTAATTTTTTAATATGGATTGGAATAAACGAACATTGAAACTGAATGGAAAAAATAAAAAAAATGGAAGTAAATCAAATTATGATTTTATTAGGAAACTTTAATATATTTTAGGATGTTTTTTTTTTAATTGAAATAAATTAAATGAGAAATTTTTGTTAAACAAAATTTCTTTTTTAATTTGATATGTCATATGATGGAGGATATTCTTGGAAAGAGAAATGGGTTGGATAAGTAAATCTAGTAATTGAAATTAAAATGTAGGGTGTAATGAGCAAGTAGGGTAAACAAAGAAAATTATAGGGTGGCAATAAACTCACCCTAAAGATAATCAGTTGTATAGTAGAAACCCATAGAGGCACAATAGTGTAGAACCTCATCCATATGTTGGAATAACAACGAAAGTGTAAAATAAAATAAAATATTTTTTTGGTAGGGAGCTATGATGCATGAATGACACACAATATTGGAGATGTACAGTCCAGAGACATGTACAGAGCTCCTACAGAGAGATATGGAGGAGACTCTCAAAATACTTGATGACCTTAAATCTTCCTAACTCTCATAATCTATGAAGTCACTAACTCTCACCATTATTCTCATCATAATTCTCACCATAACTCTCAACATAATTCTAAATAAATGTTATTTCCAACGTCCTCCCTTAATTTAGAATTACTCTAACTTCAAGTTCTTCATCATGAGTCTTGCCTTCACAGCTTCATGGTCACCTTCAATGACTCAATCCATTCTTTCTTCTTTTCTTCAACTTGCTTCATTGTCTCTTTGACATGCATCCACGTCATTCTTGTACTTGTCTTCACACAACAAGAAAATTTCCAAAATCTTCTTCACACAATACCAGCACCTTGATCTGCTTGGCATTAGTGACACTTTTCTAGTCAGTGGCGTATCTAGTAGGTGGATGTAGCCCAACCCAAAATGCTTCAAAGATTTCATGTATTATAAGTCCTAAATTTCACATCCTAAATTTCACCAAACTCATCTGTGGTTTAGTTGGCAAAGTGACATGTTCATTTCCCTCAAGACCACGGTTCGACTCCTCTTAAAGGCATGCATAATGGCAATTCATGCCTGTTTTTTTGTTTCGTCATTTTCTTCTCCCCAATTTTGTTCTTTTGTTCCTTTTTGTTGTTGTAGCTATTTTCCCTTTTTTTTTCACCCTTTTTCTCTTTATTTTTTTTCCTTTTGTTACAACATTTTTATTAGTATATTTTAAAATTTTCTTGCTTGTTTTTTTTTTGGCTCTTTCGCCATTTTCTCCACGAGAAGTTTTAAATACACATCTCTAATTACTTAATACACCACCTATTTAATTTCTTATTATAATATTTTGCTAAATACACAACCCAAAGTACCTAAAATATCCTTAATCTCAAAAATCATGTAACATCCTATTATTTGACTATATTAAGGCTACTATTTAATATCATTAGTATATTCTAGTATATTGATGTTTTGTAAATACCATATTGATTACTTGTGTTAGTTATTGAGAAATCTATAAAGATTTATTATTATTCACTTTAAATAGATGCATGTAAATAAGTTTTGTATTATTTGAGTTCTCATCCACCAAACACCATGTTGATTAAGTATAAAATTATGAGTTGAACATTTAACTAAAACTATATCAGTAGTTTCTCACAATGGCGGAACTACAAAGTTGTCATTAGAGGGGCCAAACAAATTAACAATTACAAAGTTTTTTCACCCGTGATGTTTTATATTAGAAAATAAATGGATTGATCATATCTCTTAGAAAAAAAAAAGGAAATTAACTAAAAAATGGAAGTAAAGCGATCCGTTTTAAAAATATTTAATGTCATTGATTTTGAAATTCTAAATATTATGGTTTCTAACCTCATTTAATTACAATTTATATAAGAAAAAAAATTAAATTAGATAGTTTCTAACTTTATTCTTGTATTAAATTAGGAGGCTCATCAATTGGAAAGCCAAAATACTTAGTTGTGCAGGAAAGGAGATCCTCATCAAAGCTGTTGTTTAGACTATGCCTCTATATGCAATGAATTGTTACTTGTTGCCAAAGGTTTTGTGTGATGATTTTCATAAGTTATGTGCTTCTTTCTTTTGGGGAGATACAGATGACAAAAAGAAGATTCATTGGAGAAGCTGGGAACGTTTATGTCTGACAAAGCATGAAGGAGGTATGGGTTTTAAGAATTTATATGCTTATAATTAACCTAGCTATGTTGGCCAAGCAAGGGTGGCGACTTGTTACAAATCCATCTTCACTAATTGCCAGACTGTACAAAGCTAGAGACTTCCCAAATTGTGATTTTTGGCATGCAGAGTTGGGGGACGCCCCATCATTTTCTCGGAGAAGCATTCTTGCAGGTAGACCTATCCTAAAGGCTGGTATTAAATGGCAAATTGGGGATGGTACGAAGGTTAACATTTGGAGTGAGCAATAGATACCGAACTGTTCACAAGTCCTTATTCAACGACCTTCCAATACAGCGGTGGAACTTGTCTCTGATCTCATTGATACATCGACTCGGCAATGGATTCCAGCCATTGTTTATGGAGTCTTTCATCCATCAGTTGCGGCCAAAGTGCTTAGTATCCCACTGGGAAGGCATGGTTCATGTGACAAGTATTATTGGTCTCCTAACATAAGGGGTTGGTATACAGTGAAGAGTGCCTACTGGATAGCTATGACACATGTCCTAGATAACGCACTAGCCTCGTCATCTCAGGGGGGCCATTTCCAAGCGCTGTGGAAAAAGATTTGGAAGGCACAAGTACCAGGCAAAGTTCATATATGTGCCTGGAGAGCATGCTGTAATCTTCTACCCACTCGGGAAAGGCTTACTACCAAAGGGTATGAGGCCGAGATTTCCTGCCCAGTATGCCAAGCTGTAGTGGAAGGCTTAGCTCATCTCTTCTGTAAGTGTACTATAGCTATTACCCTACTGTCCCAAGCTCCCTTTCATTTGCAGGAGACGCTGCTTCCTAATCTTACCTTTCGAGAATGGATGTTGGAGCAAGCTCTCCATCTCAATATGGAGGTTTTTGAAAAACTTCTAATGATTATATGGGGCTATGGAAGAATGGGAACATGAACCTATGGGAGAACAAAGCCAGGTCTGCCTCGGAGATCTTCTTCAGTTGTATTACTTGGTTAGAGGAATTTCAGGGTGCTCGAGCTAAAGAGACTGTACCATCCACACACATAAACAGGGTTTGGAGCCTAGAACATGTTGCTAATCTCACTTTAAATGTTGATGGTGCTTTTCTTCCCCAACTAACTAAAAGTGGTCTTGGGGGAATCCTTCGAAATGCTCAAGGTGAAGTCCAGGCTGCATACCAAATTGCAGTTCATTTTGTCGGCTTGACTATGCATGCTGAACTCCTGGCCATCAAAGCAAGCTTGCAACTCATTGGTTTGTATAACTACCAGTCGGTGTGTATCACTTCGGATTGTTTGTTAGCTGTCCAAGATATTAACAGCAGCTCTCCCACTCTTTCAGAGTATGGGACCTTGATTGAGGAAATCCAGTTCGTGCTACGTCATTTGCAGCAGTCCAGCTCTCCTACACCCCTCGTACTTGTAATAAAATAGCACATAGGTTGCCTAGTTTAGCTTTTGAATCTGAAGAGACTTTCTGTTGGCTCCAGACCACTCCGGATTGCATCTGAGACATTGTACTAAAGGAGATTCCTCCTCCTTAGTCTATTAATCCCATTCTTTTTTACCTCAAAAAAAAAAAAAATTAGGAGGCCATGTATAGAAATTTATTGTGTTTATTTAACTATTTATACATAAATAGAATAATATAAGGAAAATATGACTATCATAGATGTCTGTTTTGGTAATTTAATCTACCTCAACATCTAATTTGAAATATAAAATAATAGAAATGTGTATTAAGTGATTAGGTGTGTGTATTTAAAATTTCTCTTTCTCCACCCTTCTTCTCTTTAGTTACAATTATTTTTTTAAATTTAATCTCAAAATTCTTGGAAGCATTATTGATAGGAAAAAAAAAATATTATGAGCAACCCATAAATTAGCCCACCCCAAATGTACATCCTGGATCCGCCACTGTTTCTAGTCACTTCGGATCATTCTCAATTAGTTTCCTGCAACAATAAAGAAAAAGTAAAAACTGGAAATAACTGACCAAGATATGATTCACTGCGCTTAGAACTCTCTTCCAAATGAACCAGCAGCATGCACCTGTTGACTCGAGTATTGATACAAATACATGCAGAAGCAACCAATTCATAATGTAATTTAATATCAGGGTACGGGTTCAGTTCAGGTGGCCAGCTATGGAGGTTTTGGAATATTGTTCAGAAGAAAGATCCGAAAACACATTTCCGAGGATTGAACTCAATTACCCAAGTACATCGATCCTCTTTGGCATTTTGCTTAATTATATGTAAGTCCAAAACATACTGACAATGATATGCAGGTTAGGGCTGCATGCATGTATGAACCCAATAACTCGATCATCGCCTTCTCAGACTTGGGTAGTACAGCCTTCCTCTACTACTTAAGCTTTGAGGGGTTTGATGAATAGAATACATCCATTTTCTGAGGGACTATTCAGAAATTATTGGTGTTTCCTTTTTGCTGTTCTCGATCATGATCCTTGTTTTGTTAAAAAATGCCACAAACAAAATCGTATTAGATAATTCTTGCATGCGAATGGAAGTTGAGAGAAACTTGAACTCTCATGTATATAATATAGATATATGTAAAACTACGTACATAAATTATATATATATATATATATATGTGTGTGTGTGTGTGTTTTTATGTCCTTTTTTACTGTACCAGCGGTCTTGTGGGTTTTACCAAACTCATTTACCCCTAATTTGCTTCTCATGACAATGTCGAGTATCGGATAAATAGACTATTGAAATATGTTTGGTGATGCCGGTCGATCCTTGGACCCAGTAGTCTTCACAAATAAAGCAAAGGCCACCAGGCCAAGAAGGGACCAGCGACTATTGAAATATGTTGCATAGTGGAATTTGACCACGTTAATACTGTACATGTTGGAAATAGTGTATCGTTAGAAAGAATAACTATCTTGCATGGATAGAGAAAGTACTAGTCACGTCCACTCTAACGCTGAGACGTTTTGAAAAAACATGATACCTGTCTGCCATTTTCGTAGCGAAATTGAACAAATGACGGCCTATTCGACATGATGTGTATATATGCTGACAAGTTTTAGTAGAAAAAATGGAGAAGATAATAAAGATAAGATAAACTTAAGCGACAAGTTGAAAAAATAAAAAATATTCTTCTTTAGTTCTGAATTTTAAATTTATTTTCTTTGAATCTATTTGATTCTTCATTTGTGGTTCCTCCAAAAGAAGACGAATAATTTACCTCACTTCTCCCTTTGGCTTTATAGATTCGCCAACTGGCTCTAACCCACCAGGTCCTCCTCGTCCCTATTTTTACCTGATACATAGCATCCCTACTCATTTCTCTTGTCACCTACAAAAATCCCTTGTACACTAGTAGTCTACCAACCCATCCCCTTCTCTTCTATTCCATATTTCATAGCTAGCTACTTGAAAACTCATCAGTATATTAGTTTCTACCATTTTTTTATTTCATGGCTTCAAGCTCTCTCAAAAAACATGACTCAAACAGCTGCTGGACACCAAAGCAGAACAAGTTGTTTGAGAGGGCTCTGGCCCTTTACGACAAGGATACCCCGGAACGGTGGCAAAATGTGGCCAAGGCTGTTGGCGGGAATAAAACAGCTGAGGAAGTGAAGAGACACTATGATATCCTACTTGAGGATCTCCGGCAAATTGAGTCCGGCCGGGTTCCTCTTCCCAACTACAAGTCCCTCGTAACCACCGCTACAAATGTCGATGAGGAAGAAAGGTAATTGTTACTCTATCCTTTTCATGCATGCAATTGCTATTCTGAAACACTAGTAACTGGGTATATCAAGGGATCTCTTTATTTAGGGAATTGCACAGAACTTGTTTGATCTAAATCCTCACACCTTAATGTACCCTCTATGAAAGTTGCTCCTACTCTACAGCAAGTTTTTAAAGACCATCAATTACTTTCGTTCAAATGCAATGCATCTCAGTACAATATTTCCTTAATGCCAATAAACTTATAAGTCATTACTTTGCAGGCTTCTGAAGTATCTTAAGCTGCAGTAGTAAACTTCAAGTCAGTGCACCTTTTGATGGTAATTAGGTGGAAAATTACCTATCAGCAGAGAAAAGAAAATCTGCGTCTTTCCATCAGAAAAGAGAAGAAAAGTGCGTCTTTTATCTCTCTCAGTCCCTCCCTATTTACTGTAATTCATGATATGGTCGTAAGTTTCTACTTGTTCCCCTTCCAATAATATATATCATCCACTGTATTCCGGAGAAAACACTCATGTTCATGTTAGTTTGTACTCTTCTATTTGAATACGTATTGGAAAATCGAGTCCACCATCTTCGATTTCAAACTTCATACTCATTTACTGGATGGTTCTTTCCATATCTTAAAATACCGAATTAACATCATCAATAGATTTTATTGAATCTGAAAATACTTGGATGGATATAGTAAGCTAGCCTAAAGGAGGGCAAGTAGGCTTAGGTTATAGTCAATTTTTAGTTTATTAGCAAATTGTGTAGGAAAGTGACGCAGTCGGAAAGATCACCTAAGATTTACAAGCAATAAACCTAGAACAAAGTTTCTGGAGTCCACCAGAGATAAAAGAGATAAATCTCAATTTAATTGATAATATGATAAAAGATAGTTCTGCAGCCGTTTAAGGTTGCATAGATATATATATATATATATATATATATATATATATATATATATGAGAAAAGAAACCCTAGGGCGGGTAAAAACAAAACAAACCCAAAACAAACTAGGAAACCAAAAATTCAAAAAAACAGTAAAATGCAGTTTTGAGGCCCTAAACGACCCCGAAAGCCCGAAAAAGCCCACACGTCATGGCATAGCGACAAGTCTTGCTCCTGGCACGATTCCCTTTCCGGAAAGCTATGGCACGATCAAATCGGACACCGAATGCAAAAGTTACAATAGTAACTTTCCTCCTTTTGCACGATCCAACTGCTCTTCAAATCGGACTGCTATCCGTTCTACATCAGTCTCCTCCACCTCTGAAGAACTTGACCTCTAGTTCTCTTTAGGATAAAGAACCTCATCCTCACGAAACTCATGCAAATCAGCCACATTAAAGGTGTTAGAAATGCCCATGGAATCAGAAGTGCAACAACATAAGCATTGTCGTTGATCTTCCGAAGCACCTTAAAAGGACCATATTTTCTTGGCTTTAGCTTGTTGTAGGTACCAACAGGAAACCTCTCCTTCCTTAGAAACACTATCACATCATCACCCGCTTGGAACACTTTAACTCGTCGATGCTTGTCAGCTGCAGCCTTATACTTTGCATTAGTCGCTGCCAACTTGGCCTTAACCTCTTCTCTAACAGTCTGCACATCCCTAGCCATGCCTTCAGCAGCGACACTAACACCAGGAACTTTAGGAAGCTGTACTAAATCAACCACATGTCGAGGAACAGTAGTATAAACTAATGAGAATGGTGATTTCCCTGTTGCACTATGCACATCACTGTTATAAGCAAACTCCACCTGTGGCAAAATATAATCCCACTGTTTAGGCCTATCTCCACAAACACTCCGCACCATGTTACCCAAATTCCTGTTAGTAACCTCTGTCTGCCCATCAGTTTGAGGGTGAGCTGTGCTGCTACGATTCAAAGCTGTTCCAAACATTCTCCACAATGTAATCCAGAAGTGACTAATGAACTTTGTGTCTCTATCAGAGGTAATGGACTTGGGCACTCCATGTAAACGAACCACCTCCCTGAAAAACGGTTTGGCTATATTAGACGCATCAGCAGTCTTCTAACAAGCTAGAAAGTGCGCCATCTTAGAGAACCTATCAACTACCACAAACACAGAATCCACACCCCTTTGGGTACGGGGTAAGCCCAACACAAAGTCCATAGCAAGATCCTGCAAAATATCTTCAGGAATAGGTAAAGGTAATAAAGACCAGTATTTTGGGACAGGCCCTTAGAAACCTGGCAGGTGTAACACTTCCTCACAATAGCTCCTACATCCTTCTTCAGCTGTGGCCAGAAATAGCTCTCCTCAAGGCTAGCAATAGTTTTGTCTCGGCCCAAGTGGCCACTCAAACCCCCTCCATGCAGATCTCTGATAAGTTTCTCCCTCAATGAAGAGCTAGGGATACATAGTCGATTGCCCTTGAACAGATAACCTTCATTCTCATAAAAATCTGCAACTGCATTATGGTTACTGCACTTGGCCCAAATCTCCTTAAAGTTAACATCTTCCTCATACAATTCCTTCAAGAGATTAAATCCCACAATCTCTTGAGCTAAAGTGACCAACAAACAAGCCCTCCTACTCAAAGCATCTGCCACCTTGTTAAGACTACCAGATTTATGCTGAATCACAAAAGGAAATTTCTGCAGAAAACTCACCCACCTTGCATGCATCTTGTTTACAGTTTTCTGAATGTTAAGGTACTTCAAGGCCTGATGATCAGTGAATAATACAAACTCTCTCTGAATAAGGTAGTGCTCCCATTGCTTCAATGCCCGGAACACTGCATAAAATTCCTGATCATAAGTACTCCACCTTTGACGAGCTTCACTCAACTTTTCACTAAAGAAGGCTACAGGCCTCTTTTCTTGTGTCAATACAGCTCCTACTCCCACGCCACTAGCATCACGTTCAACCTCGAACACCTTGTCAAAATTGGGAAGAGCAAGAACTGGTGCAGTACAAAGTTTCTCCTTCATTAAAGCAAAGTTCTTTTCTTGTTCTTCTCCCCACTGGAACTTGCCTTTCTTCAAACATTCAGTAATAGGAGCAGTAATGGTACTGAAATTTCGTACAAATCTCCCGAAGAAGGTAGCCAAACCATGGAAACTCCGCACCTCAGAAACTGTTTTTGGAGCTGGCCATTCTCTTATATCTCTTATTTTCTCTTCATCAACCTGAATGCCTTCTTCTCCAACCACAAAACCCAGAAACAACAGCTTGCTGGTGCAGAAAGTACATTTTTTAAGGTTAATGTACAATTTATTTTCTTGCAAAGCTCCCAGAACCTGCCTCAAATGTATAAGAAGTTCTTCTTTGGTCCTGCTATATATCAATATATTATCAAAATACACCACGAGAAACGAACCAATAAAAGGACGAAGAACCTGGTTCATAAGCTTCATAAAGATGCTGGGTGCGTTAGACATCCTGAATGGCATCACCATCCACTCATATAACCTATCCTTGCTCTTAAAGGCTGTCTTCTACTCATCCCCTGGCTTGATTCGAATATGATGGTAACCACTTCGAAGATCTATCTGGGTAAACACCTTGGAACCATCTAGCTCATCAAGCATGTCCTCCAAACAAGGAACAGGAAACATGTACTTCACAGTGATCTTATTTATAGCCCAGCTATCAACACACATCCGCCATTGATTACCCTTCTTAGAAATAAGGAGGACTGGAACTGCACAAGGACTCATACTTTCACGAATAAATCCTTTCTTCAGCAAGTCTTCGATCTGCTCCCTCAAAATCTCATTCTCTTTAGGATTCATGTGGTAATGGGGCAGATTTGGCAAACTAGCTCCAGGAACCAAATCAATTTGATGCTGAATGTCCCTCATAGGTGGTAACTCGTTGGGCAGCTCATCCGAAATCAACTCCTCAAACTCTCCGAACATATTCTGCACTTCTTTAGGGATCACCATCTCTTCCTTTTCTGCAGCCAACAACCCTTTAATCACCATCGGACAAATAACTTTAGATTATTTAAAGGCTTCCTCCATATCGAATTCACTGCTAGACAAGGTCAGGAAACTCTCCCCTTTCTTTCCACCAGACTTCTCAAATTGACAGACAGGGGTCATAGCAATTTTATGACTATGCCACATAAACATCATCACATTATCTCTACCTTTGTAAGTCACATCCACATCATATTTCCAAGGTCGCCCAAATAAAATATGACAAGCATCCATATCGATAATATCACACAGAATGTCATCTTTATAATGCTTACCAATGGATACCAGTACTTTGCAGGACTCAGCAACTCGAACCTGTGGACCTTTCTTGACTGGCTAAGGGAATAAGGTGCCTCATGAGGTTGTGTAGGTTGCTGCAAATATTCCACTAGCTTCTTGGCTACAAAATTTTCACAGCTCCCATTATCCACAATCAAATTGCGTCGCTACCCATCTTCTTTAGGAGACAGTAAAATCCGCTGCAACACAATATTAACCTTTTCAGGAGACTCCTCTACCGCAAACTCAGCCCCATCATAATTGTCATCTCTTCCATACTCACCTATAAGAGCAGCTTGTCTCCTTTCAGGACACACATTAGATCTATGCCCAGGCTTGTTGCATCTATAGCAGACGTCTGTTGTAGGCCTAGCATAAGGATTATTAAACCTCTGGTTTGGAGCCCTATTTGGAGCACCACTAGAACTGCTAGAACTGCCAGTCTCTTTATAAGGGGGATTGGAAGCCCTAAAAGCACTTCCTGTATTCTGCTGTAAGGCTTTACCCTTATCAGTTGAGGCGTTTACCAAATATGTGCTCCTTTGGTAGTTATATCTCTAGAAAGAAGCTCGTTGTACATACCGCCTATATTACATACCGCCAAGCATAATCAACGACCTCATAGGTGGGCCCCGCGGCATGGTTAGCCCCTCCTATGGCATGCATCCGGTAAACCGACACCCGAGCTACGTTGCCATGGTAGAGGTCGGCCGGTATCTAGTCGGGAGGCTACTCTCCCATGCTCTCCAAAAGGCTTCAAGAGAAGCAATATGTGTATTATGTCCCACATCGGAAAGGGTTTTTTACTTCAACAGTGTCTGAACTCTTCGAGGACTTTTGAAATGATACCTGAACTTTCAAAGTGATCAAAATGATACCTGGACTCTAATTTTCTTGTCAACGGAATACCTACCTTCAATTTCCGTCACGGAGCCGTTAACTATGACCACGTGTCAGGCACGTGAGGCACAAATAAAGATTAAAAGACTAATTTACCCTCAAAAGTATTTTATTATTATTTTTTATTCTTTATTTTTTTGCTTTCTTTCTTTCTTGTTTTTCTTTTTCAGCTTCTTCTTCCCTCTGCTTTCTTTCAGCTTCTTCGTCAGTGACCCGAAGGTCCTCCAAGTCGGGTTCTTCGCCGCCCCGGAGCCCATCGCCTCCTCCCCTCCCGTCTCCAACATTTCCCCCTTCGGCAACTCTCTCTCCCCCGCCACGTCACTCCTCCGACACCGCCCATCCCATTCTCTTCTCTCCCGTTCCCCCCACCTCCTCCGGCCGCCGTGACTCCCTCGCCTCCTCTGACCTCTTCCCCGCCTCCTCCCCCACAGCCTCCACTTCCTACGCCGACGCCGATTAATGTGCAGGAACTAAACGCAGAAGAAAAAAGAAGATTAATCTGATGTTGATATGTGTTAATTTGATGGGGATTAATCTTATGTTTATTTGATGGAGATTGGGGATCGGAGGAAGAAAAAAGAAAAAAAGATGAAGCAGAATTGCAGGAACTAAACGCAGATGAAGAAGAAAGGTCGAAGACCAGGACAGAGAGAGAGAGGAGATTCTGTTTTGTGTTTAATCTATCACCTAAGAACAGTATAAATAAAAAGTTTGTAGAGATTATAACACTGGCAGCTCGTGCTCCAGTGGTGGGGAGTTGAACTCTTGTGAAAGAGGTTTGTGGTTCGAATCTCATGTCTTCCAAGATTATATATTTTGTTTAATTATTCAGTATCTCCTTAAATGAGTATAAATATAAATTTTGGAGGTTGCATATCGAGGACAGTTCGTGCTCCAGTGGTGGGGAGTTGAGTTGTTGTGAGAGAGGTTGGGGGTTCGAATCTCATGTCTTCCAAAGGTTAATATTTTTTGTTTAATTATTTGGTATCGCCTAAAAAGAGTATAAATATAAAGTTTGGAGATATCATACCGAGGACAGTTTGTGCTCCAGTGGTGGGGAGTGGAGTTGTTGTGAAAGAGGTTGGGAGTTCGAACCTCATGTCTTCCAAGGAGGGAATTGAGTTTTTGATTGACTTTTAAGGGGAATTGGGAGAAAAAGTCTGTTTTGCCCTCATTTTTTTGATCACGTGGGCCTCACGTGCCTCCAGATAACGGCTCCGTGACGGAAATTGAAGGTAGGTATTCCGTTGACAAGAAAATTAGAGTCCAGGTATCATTTTGATCACTTTGAAAGTTCAGGTATCATTTCAAAAGTCCTCGAAGAGTTCAGACACTGTTGAAGTAAAAAACCCCATCGGAAATGTAAACTAGATGGGGACTTCCTTTAGCTATAAGAGGAAGTCCTCCCCTTCTTAGAAGGGATGGATCCATGATCCCCACACTTGTATCACTACAAAGGTCACTTGACCTCACTCATAGTAAAATATCTAAGTGGACGTAGCCTTGCCTCAAGAGCAAGGTGAACCACTATACATGCGGTGTCATCTCTCTCTCTCTCTCTCCCCATCATGCTTCTTGATTACCGTATTCTTCAGTAGAAACATTGACGCTAGAAGGAGGGTCCCTATGTTTGGGTAACGAGCCTCCGACCTTGAGCAAGAATCATGTACGGGTACCACGAGTCAGCAGGTACATGGGTACGTGAAGGACCCCCCTCTCGTGGGTCATCCGGGACTTTCATGAGCCAGCGGGTACTCAAGTTAGCAGGCACGCGCAGGGTACCCCGCACCTTGAGCAAGTCACGTACGGTACCGCCCATCAGCTTATCAAGCAACTCTCTCGTCCATGCATGCATCACGCATGGTGACCTCTCCTTGGTCAACATACCGCCCGGTATCCACTACACATCCCGACAGCTCCCAACATTCTTATATCACGTCAACTTCTCCTCATAGTACCGCCCGGTATCTAACTCATCCCGGCAGTCAACCTAGCAGCTCCTCCCGGCAGCACCTTTGCTTGGTACCGGCAGCTTCAAGTCCAGCCTTGCAACGACCAGTCTGGTACCAGCAACCCTTACCGGTACCGCACTTCAGAATTGCTCTGGGCAGCCATGCTTCCTAGGCTGGTATTCAACCTCCCGGTACCACCCGACCGGAACTCTCAACGGTACCCTCTTGGCGTCATTCATAAACCCAAGCCCCCTGAGCACCGAAGAGTAGCTGTTTCCAAAAAAAAAAAAAGAGCATCTCCGGTACCCACTAGCCTCCGGCACCCAATTCACTATTTTTCAGGTCCTGCACCTCTCCTCCTACCCGAAGGTGTTCAGTCTCCGGGAATCAAAGGCACTCCGGGAACCAAAAGGAAAAAAGAGGTGGAAAAGAGAGAATTTGGTTCGGAGTTTCTTTCTCCTTGGTCTACAAACCTGGCAGTAGCTCCATGTACTGGTGGCTCATCCCGGTCGCTGGCAGTCACTCCGAGTTCACTTTTCATCTCGGCCCCCCCATCGCCTCCCGGCAACATACGGCACTTCGACCAGCAATTCATCTCCCCAGCGGTACTTTGCCCATTACAAACTCAACGAAAAAAAAAAAAAAAAGCTTCTACTCTGGGCACCCGGGAAGGTTTGAACACACAACCCACCCCAACGATCCACCCTCCCGGCGACTCAACTCCTTGCAACGACCAGATCTCTGGGACCTCTCCAATACTCCTGGACTCACGACAATGAGCCTTTTGAGGTCGGACCTGCAACGCGGTGCTGCTGCAGAAAAGCTAAGTCCTTATCCTAAATTATACATATATATCTACATGTATCTATGCATTGGAAGTGCGATCTGGCATTCATACATTTCTGATGTCTATGACCCTTTACTGATATACATACATGCCTCTGTGATAGGACAAGGCACTCAGCCTTAATTGAATAGCATAATTGGAATATTATCATGCCTATGCTACATACACACACACTTATGTCTATGTCCATACTGTATCAGAAGTGGGTGATTACCATTTATAACATCTATGCACATGGCTACATATAGAATGTGGGAGCATATATTTTTAAAGCAGAGAGGCATCTATACGTGTTTGCCTCTACCATTCGACCAAGTTCAAACTATATGACCAGTTCATGCATGACTCTCACTTTGAGGACACATGTCAAAATTGACTAGCCATGACGCCACTTCATCGGTACCAATTAGTATACATGATCGCGTACATATACAATTGCAAAAACATATTTGCTTTAGTCATATACGTGGTCTCACCGCACCACACAAGCACAACTTCAATTCTATATATTACACCAAGTTCAAACTAGAAGTTATTATTAATTACACCACCATGTTCACCTACAACTACTATTGCATGAATTCTATTACCATCCAATCCATGTGATCAGTACGCTTTAAGTGATACCCAATTACCCATGGTTATTTCTCAAATCTTATTAGGCATGACCTTTCAATTAAGGCATATATGTACTATTTTGTGCACCACAAACCTCTGGCGACACATACCATGACTCCACCAATTACGTCATGTAATTTACGTGTGTTAGCCACATTAATTGGTTAGAGACTTTGGCAAATTATCATACACTTGCTGCACTCAAACTTTACGGTACTCCTCCTAATTATATATATATTTTTACTACCCACCTTGGGAGCTAACATCTATTTTCTATTTTGAGGAGTCTCGATCACTCGAACCGGATATATCACTTACACACTCTAATGTGACACTACTCTCCAAACTATATTTGGGGCCACTACAGTATTTCTTACAATATTTGCATCACTCTCGGACGTCTCCAGATAAGTTCTCATTTACACTTTTAAAATTAGTGCTAATGCAATAGTTTACATGCTTCAAATAACCATTTCTATAATCTAAGCATGTCTACAATATTTGATAATTTCGATATCATATCTATTATGCCTATGTATTAGTGTCAAACGTTAGTTTAATTGCTCATCAATTAAATTGCTACATATATACATATGACACTAGGCAAGTGTAACATGCGGCACTTAAAATCCCCGCCCCGAGCGACGTACCCCAACGGGGTCACGAGGCACAAGCCATCATTCTACCCGGGGCCATGCCGCCGGGTGATTATACGCATTTATATGCGTATAATTATATCTAAAGCACTAGAATTAAGTCAATCCTCATGTCAATTAATATGTAACTAATCTATTTTTATTTATTTTGTAGAAAATAAGCGAAATTGAGGAAACGAGAGAAAATAGTGCGAGATTGGAGCAAATTGGAGTTTCCGACAAAATGACGAAATAGTCGGTGCGGGTCAACCATAGTCAATGCCATCAAGGGAGCGGAATTCAATTGCCTCCAAGAGTATGTGTGGAAGTACATGGCGATGAGAGAAGAAAGAAGACGGAAAAGAAGAAGGAAGAAAAAAATTGGAGAGAAGAAAAAGAAAAAAAGAAAAAAGAAAAAAAAAGATATATATTTATGTGTATATGACATCATGCTGACGTCATGATCCTTTGGCATGATTGCTCATGCAATGCACGGCTGCTCCTCTCCCTTCTCTCCTCAATTCTTGTGGTGCCACGTGGCACCTATTCACTTCACTCTTCCTTTGCGTCCACACACACACCAGACGACCACACATATAATTAACCCCATTTCCTCTCTTCTTTCTCTCTCACGCCCAAAATCTCATTCCCTCCTCATCATCCTACAGCAGCCGCACCAAACCAGAGGCAGCAGCCCAAACTGCTCTCTCTCCTCCTTCTCATCAAATTTCCACCTCATCAAGATCTCTCCTCACCAAAATCCATTCTCACCTCACCAAGATTTTCTTTCCTCCTCACCAAGATTTTCCTACCTCACCAAGATCTACCTCACTAAGATTTCATCTTCTCATCAATTCCACAAATTTCAAAGGGGAAGCCAAGCATCAAGAAATTCATCACCATTAAATTTGGGTAAAAGTGGGGAGCCGTAAATCAAGGCTAGCCATAATTGCTTTATAGCAATTTGTGGCTTGTTCTTGTTACTCCTACTTCTCTTCACTTTGTTCCTCTTTAAATTTTGTATATTGATGTTTGTTTAATAATGGGTAGTGAGTAGATTTGTTGTTGGGGGCTAGGGTTGTGTGCCCTAGTCCAAATCTTGTGTAAAAGATGCTTATTTTAATGTAATGATGCAATTTTCATATGATGGATGCTTATATCTATTTTTGTTGGGTTAAAATGCATGTCTAGGAGCCTAGTCAACTCTAGGGTGTGTATTTTGAGCATGTCTAGGATGGAGTTAGAGGCTTGACCATCTCTAATTCCTAAGCTAGAAACCTTCAATTTCGTATTCGAGGGGTTATAAGCATGGTAATTCACACCCGTTGCGTGAATGCTCGGGTGGGTCGCTTAGTAGTCTAATTCCTCGATCTTTAGGCCTCTTGATGTAAATTAGAGACCCTTGAACCGGCTCTAATTCATGCCAAGTGAGTTCCTACGACCCTTGAACCGGAGTAGGAATACCATGAAAGGGAATTTCGGTCCTTGAGCCTTGAACCGCCTTGGATACGACTACCGCCAAAGTAGGAAATTTGCATCTACATTAGATTAGATTCCAATACATGAGATTTGGGTGAAGGAACCTCCCTAGCACCCGACATTCCCATTATATTGTTCACACTTTTCTAGTTTAATTTCCTTGCATTTTTATTAATCGCTCTACATTTTATTACTTGTTGTTAAGTTCAAGTCCACTCTCAAACATTAAATCCATCGACTCATTTGTGTATACCCATCTTGAGGCTACAAGTTAGTGGCTTTGAATAGGCTTGGTGTGAGCTAAGCCGAGCATTGCCAAGGCTTGGTGCCTTGATTGTTTATAGTCTTATTTTAATTTTTATTTTTCTTGTGTGCTTTTAGTATCCTACGGCCAATTATCTTGGTTAGGTCCAACACCTAATCCCCGAGGTACGATAAACTAAGGTCCAATTACTTCCCTTACTTGACAACGATTCGTACGCTTGCGAAGAGTTTATGAACCAAGTCAATGGCGCCGTTGCCGGGGATTAGGGTCTTCGGATCTTAATCCCTTGGTAATTTGCATTTTGGGTCACTTTTTGCATACTTTTATTTTTATTTTTATTTTTATCTTTATCTCTTGTTTGTTTGTTTAGTTGTTATTTTATTTTATTTTATTTTTTTCATTTCTTCGGTTAGTTTAGTCAAATTTAGTACTAGTTGTTTTTCATTCTCTTGTTACCCCTCTAATTACTTGTTAATTTTGCGTGAGTTGAATTGGTGCTTATCTTGCTTATATTTTTGTTATTGAGATACTCAATTTCTTATTGATCCTTCGTAGGTATATGAGTGACACTCTACTACCTATCAATTTGAGAAGTGGTTGTGTTTTGCAAAGACTAACTAGAGGAAGACCAACAAGGAGAGTTAGGAGACCAAGACATCGCTCACAAGCACCTTCTAGGTCTCCTATTCGAGTAGTAGATATGGGTGACGAGCGTCAAGGACCACAAGATGAGGAGGAGATTCCATTGAGCCATTATTCATGTCCTAGCATTGTAAATGCTCCATCTTGCATTGTGCTTCCTCCGACAAATGCCAACTTTGAGATCAAGCCTAACATGTTGTCTATTCTCCCTACTTTCCATGGCATGGCTAGTGAGAGGCCCTATGATCATATAATTGAGTTTGATGCCATATGTTCCACTATGCACTTGGGAGGATTAACTTTGGAGGGTTTGAAGCTTCGATTATTCCCATTTTCTTTGAAAGATCAAGCACGCACATGGTTTCATAAGCTCAAGCCAAGATCCATTCTCTCTTGGGCCGATATGCAAAGAGTCTTCTTGAATGCTTATTATCCACATCATCGGACTACTTATATGCGGGATAGCTTGACCAAGTTCTTTCAAGAAGATAATGAGACTTTTTATGATGCATGGGAGCGCTTCAAGGATATTGAGTTAGGTTGCCCTCATCATGGACTCACCAAGTGGCTCCTTTGTGAATCTTTCTACAATGGGTTGATTATTGATGATAGAAGGAGATTGGACAATGCATCGGGTGGAAATTTTCTTAAGAAAGGTCCTAATGCCGCTTGGGATACTTGTGAGGAAGTGGCTACCCAATCCGGTCAATGGGATAATCATCAAAGGAGAAGAGGAGGTAGAGATGACCACACTACATCTAGAGGCCGAGATTCACAAGCATATGGTACTAGAGGCCGAATTGATATGGAGCCTCGTGGTAGAGGTGTGTATGATGTTTCTCATATTGATAAAGATGATGGAGTTATGAATTCCAAACTTGAGAGGCTCGAAGCAAAGATTGACAAGAAATTTGAGATGCTTCTTCAAGCGCAAAAGGGTAGTGGTTCGTCTTCTTCACATGTCAAGAGTGTTGCTTCTTCACATCTTTGCTTGATTTGTGAGTCTCCTCATCATTCTACTCATGATTGTCACTTGGCTTCACAATTTTCGGAATTTGTTGAGGAGCAAGTTAGAGCTATTAATTCTTATCAAAGACCACCAAGAAATGATCCTTATTCTACTACATATAATCCGGGTTGGCGTAACCACCCAAATTTCTCATGGAGAGATGGTGGAGGGTCCTCTAATGCACACCAAGGTGGTTCTCACTCATATGGAGGAAGTCAAGGCCCCAATTCTTCATCTTTTAGTCCCCACGGCCATGGAAACACACAATTTGGTGGACAAAATCATTATGGGCAGCAAGCATCTACTTACAATTCTCAAGGCCAAGGGCCATCTTTTGGTGCTACACATGCTTATGGAGGAGCCCCACATGATACTCAAGGGTTTGGTCAAAGTTCCCATTCATTTGGAGGTGCCAATCCTACACAAAATGCTCCTCCCGGATTTCAAAATAGGCAAGCACCACAACCGGAACCAAAGAAGTCTCATATGGATGATATATTGGCCGCTCTAGCCCAAAGTCATACTTCTCTTACACAAAGCCAAGCGAAGACCGATCAAACTCTTAATATTCTTGCACAAGGTCAAAGTTCGCTTGCACAATGTGTGGGAAAATTAGAGGTCCAAATGGGACAATTAGCTAAAGAGCTTGGAGCACGTCCACATGGTGCATTACCTACACAACCGGATCAAAATCCGAGACATGAGCAAGCTAAGGCTATTACTACACTTCGAAGTGGGAGGGTTTATGACAATAAGGTATGCATGCCTAAATCTTCTAACTCCCCTTTGAATGTGCATGATGACATGTATGCTCCCATCTACCCCACATCACATTCTTATGATACACATGTTTCCACCCCTATACATGATTCCCACTCTTCATTTCCATATTCTAATGATGATGATCATGTGTTAGTAGAAAATTGCATTGATAGTGATGATGATAATTTGTTGCATTCATATGGAGCCAAGGGGGAAGAAAATGTACCTCTTGGTCATGTTGCTAATGATAATGTGCATATGCATCGTACTTTTATTTCAAAGGAGGATGGGAACCGGGGGGAAGAAAATGTACCCCCGGAAATTGGAGTGGGTGATGTGACTTTGTATACAAAAGGAAGAAATAAGGGGGTGGATAAGGAAGCCGGGGAGGAAGAAAATGTACTTCCCGGAGGTGTACAAGGAAGGAAGACCTCTTTATCTCATTCTACATCTTTGAAGTCTCAAGCATCTAATTCTTTATCCGCACCGCCTAAGCATGTGCATTTTGGCCCCACTACTCTTTTATCATCATCTAGGGATCTACAACAAAGGGGGAGGAATAAGGCGGAAGCTACTTCATCTACTTCTATTGATACACATGGTTCGTCTTCAAGATTGAGTTCTAGGGATGAGGAAGGTTTCGGCCCTACTAAGCAAGGTGAGGCCGTGAAGGCTACGGATCCTAGCTTGGCCGAAAACACCTCTAGGGATCATTCTATTAGTCGGACTACATCTTCAGATTTGAGTTCTAATGGTTCACCACCTATTTCATCATCTAGTGAGCATCGGGATCTACATCAAGGGGGAAGTAATAAGGAGGAAGACTATTCTCATATACCTTTGGATTCTAGGGATAGGAGTGGACCGATCCATTCTACACTAGGAGAGGCCTTGAGGGCTAAGAACCCTAGTGGGACGGTTACCACCCTTAGGGGTTCAAGGGGGAGTCTCACTTTTTCTCCACCTCTTGATTTGACTCCATCGGAGCCTAAACTTCCGTATCCACAAGTTAAGAGGGCTCAAGATCAAAAGAAGAGGAGGGAGATACAAAAGCAAGAGTTCATTGAGCTATTCAAGTCCGTTAACATCAATATCCCATTACTTGATGCCATCAAGCAAGTTCCGGCCTATGCAAAGTGCTTGAAAGACATGTGCACTAATAAGAGGAAGTTTGTGGAGAATGAGGATGTGTACTTGAGTGACCATGTGTCGGCCGTACTTCAAAGGAGGTTGCCTCCTAAGCTTAGTGACCCCGGATCTTTTACTATTCCTTGTACCATTGGGTCACGAAGCTTTGATCGAGCATTATTAGACTTGGGGGCTAGCATTAACCTTATGCCCTATGATGTGTACAATACTTTGTCATTGGAATCAATCAAGCCTCTAAAGATCAAGCTTAAGATGGCAGATAGGAGTATCAAGTACCCTCGTGGAGTGGTAGAGGATGTTCTTGTCAAGGTAGATGAGATTTATGTACCGACCGATTTTGTTGTACTTGACATGGACCCTCCTTACGAGGATGATGATGACGAGTTACCTATCATTTTTGGTAGAGCATTTATGGCGACTGCCGGGGTCAAGATTGATGTTAAGAAGGGTTTACTCACCATGACAGTATTTGACACTACCATTGGGTTTCGGATTTTTGATGCTATGAGGAGTCCATTATATCATCTTGATGAGTGCTTCCGGATTGATGTTATGGATGATATTGTTGGGAAGAACTTTATTGAGCATTCATCAAAGGATTACATGGAGACTTGTATTGCTCAAGGTGGAAGCAAATTTGAGAGTAAGGAGCATATTGAGGCTATTACACACTTAGAGGCATTGACACCATATTTGCCTAGACGTGTTCCACCAGTTTTACCTTTGCCATCTTCTACTACACCACTTATTGCTTCATATGAGACCCCACCAGATTTGGAGTTGAAGACTTTACCTTCAACTTTGAGATATGCATTTCTAGGGGAGGAGAGCACATTACCGGTTATTATCTCGTCGAAGTTGAGTAAAGTTGAAGAAGATAAACTTTTGAGGGTGTTACGTGAGCATAAGAGAGCTATTGGTTGGACCATTGCCGATATCAAAGGCATTAGTCCATCCAAGTGTCAGCATCACATTTACTTGGAGGAGGGGTATAAGCCCACTCGGGAAGCTCAGAGGAGGTTGAATCCTCCCATGATGGAGGTAGTGAAGAAAGAAATTATTAAGCTTTTAGATGTTGGAGTCATTTTCCCAAT
The DNA here is from genome assembly GCF_002994745.2 of Rosa chinensis. NCBI lineage: Eukaryota > Viridiplantae > Streptophyta > Magnoliopsida > Rosales > Rosaceae > Rosa > Rosa chinensis. The sequence goes on along the minus strand of NC_037093.1, from coordinate 19,963,350 downwards.
TTCTGATTCGCCATGGGTTTCACCAGTTCAAGTTGTCCCTAAAAAGGGAGGAATTACAGTAGTGCAGAATGAAAAGGGTGAAGATGTGCCACAGCGAGTTCAGAATGGATGGAGGGTTTGTATTGATTATAGAAAGCTTAATGGAGAGACAAGGAAGGATCATTTTCCACTACCTTTCATTGATCACATGTTGGAGAGACTAGCAGGTCATAGCCACTATTGTTTCTTAGATGACTATTCAGGGTATAATCAGATTGCTATTGCTAAGGAAGACCAGGAGAAGACTACTTTCACATGCCCATTTGGTACTTTTGCATATAGGAGGATGCCTTTTGGACTTTGTAATGCACCCGCCACTTTTCAGAGGTGTATGATGGCATTGTTCCATGACATGACTGAGCGCTTTATGGAGATATTTATGGATGATTTCTCGATTCATGGTGATTCTTTTGATGATTGTCTTCGACACTTAACCCTTGTTCTAGAACGGTGTGAGGAGACCAATTTGGTCCTCAATTGGGAGAAGTGCCACTTTATGGTGGAAGAGGGTATTGTGTTAGGGCATGTAGTATCATCACGTGGCATTGAGGTGGATAAGGCGAAGATTGAGTTAATTTCTAGTTTACCACCACCGAAGAATGTGAAAGGAGTTAGGAGTTTCCTTGGGCATGCTGGCTTTTATAGACGCTTTATTCCAGATTTCTCTAAGATCACCAAGCCATTGTGTGACCTGCTAGGCAAGGATGTGCCATTTGAGTTCACTTCAGAGTGTTTACAGGCTTTTGAGCTACTTAAGGAGAAGTTGACCCATGCACCTACCATGATTGCACCTGATTGGACTAGACCATTTGAGTTGATGTGTGATTCTTCAGATTTTGCTATGGGTGCTGTTTTGGGTCAAAGGATTGAGCGAGCACTCCATGTGATTTATTATGCTTCCCGGACTTTGAATGATGCTCAAGTCCACTACACTACGACCGAGAAGGAGCTTCTTGCTATTATTTTTGCATTGGAGAAATTTCGGAGTTATCTTCTTGGGAGTAAGGTGATTGTCCACACGGATCATGCGGCATTGAGATATTTGTTGAGCAAGAAGGATGCCAAGCCCCGTTTGATTCGTTGGGTGTTATTACTCCAGGAGTTTGATATAGAGATCAAGGATAAGCCGGGTCGAGAGAACCTTGTTGCAGATCATTTATCTAGACTTGAGTTTGGCAGAGACTCTTCTGATATACCATTGACTGAGCATTTTCCCGATGAATACTTATTTCATGTAGACACTGAGATGCCTTGGTTTGTAGACATTGTGAACTATTGGGCTAGCAATTGTACTTTCATTCCAGATAACTATGATGCACAGGCCAGGAAGAAGTTTCTTAGAGATGCTCGGTCATATATTTGGGATGACCCGTACTTGTGGAAGGTGGGTAAGGACCAGGTGATTAGACGTTGTATTCCTCAATGGGAGGCCTCGGAGATTATTTCATTGTGTCACTCATCTTTATGTGGAGGTCATTTTGGTGGGAGGAGGACAGCTTTCAAGATCCTTTAGTCCGGTTTCTTTTGGCCTACTTTGTTTAAAGATTGTCATTCTTTCGTGCTTCAATGTGATAGATGTCAAAGGACAGGGAATATTTCCTCCAAGGACCAAATGCCTCTCACTAATATTATGGAGGTTGAGATTTTTGATTGTTGGGGCATAGACTTTATGGGACCATTTCCGAAGTCTCATGGGAACGAATATATCATAGTCGCGGTTGATTATGTTTCGAAGTGGGTTGAAGCCAAGGCCACACGGAAGAATGATGCTAAGGTAGTCACCAAGTTCTTGAAAGAGCATATATTCTCTCGATTCGGGACTCCTAGGATTATTATTAGTGATGGTGGTACACATTTTATTAACCGGACTTTTGATGCTTTATTGAGGAAATATGGGGTAAAACATAAGGTTGCCACACCTTACCACCCTCAAACCTCCTCCTCTTGAGTGTCAAATGTGGTGTCCAAGTAAGGTTTCAATCGATGCCCATTTACCTTGAAGGGCTCCCCCCCATGAAGATTCTTGATTGTGATTGCACCATGAGGGAAAACTTCAACTACCTCAAAAGGTCCACTCCATCTAGATCTCAACTTTCCGGAAAATAACTTGAGCCTAGAATTGTATATAAGCATGGTGATTTACACCCGTTGCGTGATTGCGCCGGTGGGTCGCTTAGTGGTCTAATTCCTCGATCTCTACGCCTCTTGATGTGAATTAGTGACCCTTGAACCGGCTCTAATTCATGCCAAGTGAGTCCCTACGGCCCTTGAACCGGAGTAGGAATACCATGAAAGGGAATTTCGGTCCTTGAGCCTTGAACCGCCTTGGATACGACTACCGCCAAAATAGGAAATATGCATCTACATTAGATTAGCTTCCGACACATGAGATTTGGTGAAGGAACCTCCCTAGCACCCGACATTCCCATTTATTTGGTTACACTTTTATTAATTTCTTTGCATTTTTATTAATTGCTTTACATTCATTATCTTTTTGTTAATCTAAAATCAACCCTCAAGCATTAAACTTTTCCACTCATTTGTGCATATCCATCACTAGATTCTTAGTTTTGATTAGGCTTTGGTGAAAACCAAAACCGAGCATTGCTAGGGCTTGGTGCCTTAGATTAGCATTTTTATTTATTTTCTTTTTCTTTTCTTTGTTTGCTAAGTGTCTTTATTTCCGATTACCCAACGATTGTGGGTTAGCCACTAATCCCCGTGGTACGATAAACTTTGGGCATTATACTTCCCTATCTTGACAATGATACGTACGCTTGTGTAAATGTGTATCAAGTCACCGGGTACCGGGGCCCAGAGCCACCGGATAGCCCAACGGGGTTACAAGGCTCAATCTCTGATTCTACCCGGGGCCACGCCACCGGGTAAAAGAGGCCTACAGGCCCTCATTCAACCCCATTGGGTTAAGGAGGCTCAAGTCCTCACGTGACCCCACCGGGCCACGCTGTCCAAGCCCTCATTCTACCCTTCCGGGTATCAGAGGCATCAAGCCCTCATGCTACCCCATCGGGTACGAGAGGCATCAAGTCCTCAGGCTACCCTATCGGGTACTAGAGGCATCAAGCCCTCATGCTACCCCATCGGGTACGAGAGGCATCAAGTCCTCATGCTACCCCATCGGGTACGAGAGGCATCAAATCCTCATTCTACCCTTCCGGGTATCAGAGGCTCAAAGTCCTCAACCTACCCTTCCGGGTATCAGAGGCTCAAGTCCTCAACCTACCCTTCCGGGTATCAGAGGCTCAAGTCCTCAACCTACCCTTCCGGGTATCAGACGCTCAAGTCCTCAAGCTATCCTTCCGGGTATCAGAGGCTCAAGTCCTCAAGCTATCCTTCCGGGTATCAGAGGCTCAACTCCTCAATCTACCCTTCCAGGTATCAGAGGCTCAAATCCTCATTCTACCCTTCCGAGTATCAGAGGCTCAAAGTCCTCAATCTACCCTTCCGGGTATCAGAGGCTCAAAGTCCTCAATCTACCCTTCCGGATATCAGAGGCTCAAGTCCTCAATCTACCCTTCCTGGTATCAGAGACTCAAGTCCTCAACCTACCCTTCCGGGTATCAGAGACTCAAATCCTCATTCTACCCCATCGGGTACCATAGGCTCAAGCCCTCAGAAAACCCCACTTGGTACCGGAGGCGGGGTAAGCCAAGGTCCAATCCCTTGCTTCTGAGTCATCTCACCTCCCGAGCGTTCTGTACACTTGGGGACTTATTCATACCACTAATCACAAGTGGAGATAGTACCCGACCGGGACTATCATCGGGCTTCACGCTCATACTTTTCGTGCTATGGTCTATTAAATGGAAATATTGAAATTTTTCACCTATTGTTGATCGCAACAATTAAATTTCTTTTACATCCCATTAATAAGACCATAGGACAAAACTCACGCCCGCTCAACATGAGCGAGCTCAACTCTTACGTTCCCGTTACACATAAGCCAAACAATCGGGTTATGGCTTATACGTTCGGGTTAAGTAAGTTAGCGTTCCTTCCTCTAACCTATCCTTCGGGAACTATCATGGTCACGCCATAGTCTCGCTAGTATTGTCAATGGTTACTTCGATACCGGAGCTTCATTCTTAGTCTCACCGGCATCGTCGAACATAATCTAAGTCCGAATTCCCGTTTTACTAACTGCGTGACTTGGGGGACTCGGCGAGTAACAACACTCCCGATCCTAACACATATGCATCACGTGCATACAACATTTACATATCATTATGTCTTACCGTGTTCATCACACATATCATTATGTCTTACCGTTTTCATCACACATCATTATGTCTTACCGTGTTCATCACACATCTTTGCATCATGCATCTCATAAACGTTCATGCACCTTGATGCATTTGACTCAAATGTCACTTCGATTGCCCTAGCGCAATCAATATGCTTTTTTGTGCACTCTCATCTTATTTACAGGTACTAGCTTCATGAGGGCCCCGGGGCACCAACATACCCGTAGAGTCCCTTCTTACTTACGGAGTTGGGGGACTAGTATGGGTATGGCGTTCAACAAGGTCATCACTCATACTTGGCGGCATCATACTTAAACTCCCCAACCAAGAAGCGCCTCTTACTCGGGGACTTGGGGGACTTGTACATACCGCCTATATTACATACCGCCAAGCATAATCAAAGACCTCATAGGTGGGCCCCGCGGCATAGTTAGCCCCGCCTATGGCATGCATCCGGTATACCGACACCTGAGCTACGTTGCCATGGTGGAGGTCGGCCGGTATCTAGTTGGGAGGCTACTCTCCCATGCTCTCCAAAAGGCTTCAAGAGAAGCAATATGTGTATTATGTCCCACATCAGAAATGTAAACTAGATGGGGACTTCCTTTAGCTATAAGAGGAAGTCCTCCCCTTCTTAGAAGGGATGGATCCATGATCCCCACACTTGTATCACTACAAAGGTCACTTGACCTCACTCATAGTAAAATATCTAAGTGGACGTAGTCTTGCCTCAAGAGCAAGGTGAACCACTATACATGCAGTGTCATCTCTCTCTCTCCCCATCATGCTTCTTGGTTACCGTATTCTTCAGTAGAAACACTCGTGAAGGCTTCTCTAACAATTCTGCCTTCAATGCTAGATTTGAAGCTTCTGCCACAGTCCACACAGTTTGTAACCCAATTTTCTTCTGAATGAAAGGCTTCAGCCCACTGATATAGCAAGCCACCTTCTCAGTTTCTCCTAGTTCATTACGCTATGAATAACGTAAGAACTCAGTGGTGTACTCAGCTACTGTCCTAGTTCCCTGGACACATTCAATATACAACTTGTATAGAATCTGCTCTTAATCATCTGGCAAGAATCTCTCCATCATCAGCTGTTTTATTCTTCGCCATGTTTTAATGCCCTGCTTCCTCTGCTTCTTTCGAGTACTCTGCAACTTATCCCACCAAACTGCAACAATGCACTTCAATCTCCAGGCAACATGCTTAACCTACTTGTGTTCAGGCACCTCCATAATCTCAAAGAATCTGTCCACCTAAAGTTGCCAATCCAAATAATCTTCCACACCCAAGTTGCCCAAAAAGAAAGGAATTTCAGCCTTGACTTTGTAATCCTGTTCAGCTTGTCCATGTTGTTCAGGTTGCACAATTTCTTCTTCAGACTCATTTTCTGAATTATTAACAACAACTTCACCACGCAGAGCCCTAGCTCGCTGGCCTCCTTCCCTACCTATATTCCAATTGTTGTTGTTGTTGTTGCCATTGTTTCGTTCTCCCACCAATCCATGAATTTCTCCAATCTGATTGTTCATGGTGTTGATGGCAGCGGTAAACGCTGCGGTAAGAGCATCAAGATCTGCTTTCGTAACTTCACCCATTCCTACCAAGGTAAATAGGAGAGACAGGGAAGACCTGCTCTGATACCACCTGACGCAGTCGGAAAGATCACCTAAGGTTTACAAGCAATAAACCTAGAACAAATTTTTTGGAGTCTACCAGAGATAAAAGAGATAAATCTCAATTTAATTGATAATATGATAAAAGATACTTCTGCAGCCGTTTAAGGTTGCATATATATGAGAAAAGAAACCCTAGGGTGACTAACAATGAAACCCTAAAACCCACGGGTAAAAACAAAACAAACTAGGAAATCGAAAATTCTGAAAAACAGTAAAATGCAGTTTTGTGGCCCTAAACGACCCTGAAAGCCCAAAAAAGCCCACACGTTATGGTATAGCGACGAGTCTTGCTCCTGACGCGATTCCCTTTCCGGAAAGCTATGGCACGATCAAACCGGACACCGAATGCGAAAGTTGCAATAGTAACTTTCCCTCTTTTGCACGATCCAACTGTTCTTCAAATCGGACTGCTATCCGTTCTACATCAGAAAGTATGGGAGAGTACCTTATAGCATCTTTAACAATATATTTCAATCAAATTTTAGCTAAAATAACTAAAAAGTTATTTTTGCTAGTCACTTGTAAAATACTTTGAATCAGTTCACTATATTTTAACTACTTTAGAATTTATATCATTTTTCAAATGATACAAACAAGTTTTGTGCATTTAAAAATTAAACAAAACAAGCAAAGAATACTCCATTGTGTAATCTGGATTTATGGTTTTGCATGCGTGAGCGGTGCCTTTCTGGTATGTCACCATAATTGTAAAGAAAATGAAGTAACCAATGATGCACTCTTTGCTAGTTAGTGCTTATTAGAATACATAGGTCATGTAGAGACTCATGTTATTATTTTGGAATGTTCGGAAGCATATTGTGATGTAGGGTTTAGGCACAATGCCGCCCCCTTGAATTCTGCGATTTCATTAATGGTCATGACTTGAGAGCAGCGGTACTGGCTCTTGAATTATAAAAAAAAAAAACAAATAATTAAGAATGAATCTTTTAAATTAACAAAATTTAAGAATAGAGAGTTTTATGTCGCTCTCTATACTTGGGAGCCATATAGCTAAAAACTAAAATAGAAAGCGACCTAGAGCATCTTTAGCAATGCTAGCTATTTTTGAATTAAATTTTAGCCTAAGTAGCTAAAAACTTATTTTGGCTAGTGACTTTTATAATATGAATGCATCAATTCTCCTTATTTTAGTTAGTGTTGAATTTATATTATTTTTTGAATGAAGAAAAAATAATCTAAATATATTTTTTTAAGTTTGTATTTTTTATTTTAGGTTTGGGATATCATCCTTTTTTACGAAAGGACTGATGGGATTCTTGTGTTCTTTTTTTGAGTGGGGAAGATCGACAGAAAAAAAGTAGCCTCTTAGGTAGTTTATTGATTTCGGGATTATTTAGTTTATTGTTTTTGCGCTTAATCTAAAAAGGTGAGTGTGCTAGGGGTATGCTAAGTAGTATGCTCGTGTGAGGGGTGTGTGCTCTATGTAATGGCTTCTATTGACGGCCCTCTGGGCAAGTCATTATTGTACTGCTTGCTGAATGAGATTGACTTTTAACCTCAAATTAAAAAAAAACCTTAAAAAGAATGTTCTAAATTTACAAAAATAATAGAGATCCTCGTCTTCCTCTCTATATTTAGAAGCGAGATATCTAAAACTTAAAATAGAGAGTCAATTAGGAGTCTGGTACAGTTGCTAAAATGGATAAAATGCTAACATGCCTTCCAAAATAGGTAATAAGCTAAGATAAAGAGTATGCTAAAGATACTCTTAGGAGACGGGTGGAATTGCTAAAAGCTAAACATACTCTTCTAAATAGCTAAAGATAGAGTCTACTAAAAATGCGTTGATCCCCAAAACTGGGAGTTTATCATTTCTTAATTATTTTTTGAAAGTAATTCCTAAAGCATTCAACAAACACAACATTATTAGAAGTTTAGAACACCAACAAAAATTGTTTGTTGACAAAGTGACACCCTCAAAATTGAGATAAATAATTGTGGACTTTAAACTCCTAAATGCCGAATAAAAAAAATCATTGTTAAAAGTGAACAATTACATGAGGATTTTAATAGCACTGGTCTAATTGGCTATTATTCACTAGACTCTATATAAAGTTCTTGAGTTGTTCAGTCTCCTCCTTATTGTTTGTTTTCACGTTTCAATTGCTTCCTCTCATCTCAGCTACTTTTTTGTTTTTTTGAAAGGGGTTTGGAATCCAGCCTAAATGGGAGTCTTAGCCCCACGGCCGAATATTATTAATAGCAGGAGAAAAATTGTACAACAAGGGAGACATATAACTTTCACCTCGAGTAGTACTACAAGAATCCTTATAAAGTGCATCCTGAATAATAATAATAGGAGCATCCTCTAACCAATACTCGTCTAAGTAAGAAAAACTAGCGAGATGTGTCAATCTATGTGCAACACCATTCGCTTCACGATATATAAACTGTACCTTAGCAGAAGGAATAACACTCAAGTAGGACTTGCAATCCTCCACAATACAGCCCACTTCAGAAAGATCTTCCGTATCTCCGTTAAGAGCAGTGATAACCATATTACAATTAGTTTCAATATCAATGTTGATCATACCTTGGTGAATAGGAAGCATAGTACATCTTGGCTACTTATTTCTTGAGACTCATGCTTGTATGCCCCTAAAATCTAGGTGATCTTGTGGGGTATGCACAATCATATTAATAAGTTAAAAGTGTGCATGACTTGCTAATTTACTATAGACATGAAATAAGTAATTATCAGTTTTGCGTCAAGGATAAGGTACTAGTTTCAATGGAGTCTGCATGAGAAATCCGGGCGGAGAAAGTATGAGTCAGTGACAATGGTAAACATGAGGTTTCTACGGCAACGGTTTTTCCCAAGCTGAAATGAAGCTCATAGGTTTTTCTGTGGAAAGAAAAACTCAAACTAAAGCTGCATATATAGTAATCACTGGAAGGGTAAGAGATATGCACAATAAATCAAATAATTCAGTGTGAGATATTGATGACACTAGTTACTGATCCCGCGCTTTGCTGCGGTTAGTGTAACTACTTTTTAGTCATTTAACAATTATCAATTGCTTTATTTCTAATTGAACAAACAACAAAAATCAAATGAAGTTCACAGTTTCAAAACAGTGAGGATCCAAATAGCGAAACCAATTCAAAACAAAATTGAAAAGAAACGAAACCAAAATAAATAAAAAAGGAATACAGGCTGAGTATTCTTCTTCACTTTTTCACACTTTAATATCAACAGTAGTCAAGTTAGAAGTTTAGAAGAGTAAATTACTTGATGCTCTGCTCTCTTCCCGTATATCTAAATCCACTTAAACAACTATGTTTGAAAAGTTAAATAAACTTCCGAGCGTAATAACAGTATATACTGAATTTCCTGTGGTGATTTTAAACATTAGCCATATCCAGCTTCATCTTGTATCAATCCAATTTTGATGAGAAGAATAGCATCGAGTTGGTCCACTCCCAACATGCTCACATGATTGAAAGTATCATTCACCTCCTTGAATTTCTCTGACTGTCACTACCTGAAAATTTTAGCTTAGTACTTGGTTGACTTGAGAGTTCTGCAAAATCCAAAGGTCACAAATACTGAATAAAGGAATCCAAGGTCTCATGCAACTTGGCTAACAGAAGCAGCAAAAACTTCCATGTTTACACATGAAATTGAAAATGAATGGTAATCCAATGAAGTCAGGATGGTTTCAGAAGTACACAGAGATCAACAACATAGTAATAATAGGTACCCAAAAGAATTATCTACTATTCATTTATTTTATTTGTCAATCAGGTGATTGTATTTTCTTTGGGAAAACAAACTGTGCACATAAACTAAGCAAGGAACCAATACTGCAAAAATATTGCATTTCATATTGATTAATGATAGATAAAAACATAACAAAGTTTGTAGATGCATAGGAGAAAGTTTTATTTATTTATTTATTTTTAATGACATTGCAATCATAAAAATTAGGGTAAATTTCGCAAACAGTACACCAAATAAAGACCACTAATAATTCTTATACACAAAGTTTCAAACCAAACATTTTGGTACACGAAATCTGAAACTCGACCCACTATCAGTACACAACGTCAATTTTTGACACCAAAATATCCATTATGCCCTCAATTCTTTTTTTTTTTGATAATTTTTTTTTTCTGTTATTTTTTTTTCCTTCGTTTTATCTCTTTCTTCTTCCTTCTTCCGGGCTCACTCCCTCGCTTCCAACGCCGCCTTCCTCACCTCGCATAACAGAAGAAAAAAATGACTCGAGTCATTTATAAACGAAGGAAAAAAAAAACAGAAAACAAAAATTATTTAAAAAAAAAGAACTGAGGGCATAATAGACATTTTGGTGTCAAAAATTAACGTCGCGTACTGATAGTGGGTCGAGTTTCAGATTTTGTGTACCGAAATGTTTGGTTTGAAACTTTGTGTATAAGAATTATTAGTGGCATTTACTTGGTGTACTTTTTGCGAAATTTTCCCTAAAAATTAATAGGGATATTATCTGCAAAGAGATTACATTTCATATTGATTAAAAATAGATAAGAACATAACAGATTTTGTAGATACATGGGATAAAATTGTTCTTTTTTAAAAATGGCATTGCAATCATAAAAATTAATAGGTGTTGTAGAGAAACTAAAATTGAGAGGAAATCGCTGTGTATTCTCATTGATAATAGGGGCCTCTTTATATAGAGGATTACAATGCATAGAATCTCAATCATTCAAGGAAAGTAATCGTACATTGAATAGGAATCTAGATCCTTCTAATTTAACCCTATTACCACTAGGTCAAGCAGCCTAGAGTTTGGGCCAAACACAAATTAGGGTTTACTTGAACACTGCCCCTTGTGTTGCCCAAACGCGGTGCTTCTCTCGTTGCCTCGTTAAAAACCTTGTCGAGTAACAAAAACCCAGTGGGACAAAAATAACCTCGGTCGAAGGGGAAAAAGAGCACAACACACCCTTCATGTTTCGAGGTGAACATGTAGACATCTCCCCTTGATGACTACGATCATGGGAGTTCAGATAATTTCCGCAAGCCAATTCTTGCCACATGTTTCTCGAACGTGGATTTGGGCAATGACTTAGTAAACAAGTCTGCCACATTATCCTCAGATCGAACCTAGTTTACTTGGTATTTGAGGAGAGTCTGTTGTTGCTGATTATGCTTGGTGTTGTCACTTTTGACGTAGCCTTGCTTTATTTGTTCAAAACGAACAACATTATCCTAAATGCTCGTAGGCTCATCTTGTGGTAGACTTCAAACCACAATTGTTCGAACATGAGTGATTATGGATCCAATTCATAAACATTCACGAACCAATTCGTGAAGAGCAATAATCTCTACATGGTTCGAAGATATAGTGACTACGGTCTGTTCTGTAGACCTCCAAGATATCACGGTATTTTCCCATGGTGAACACTTAACCAGTTTCGGAGCGACCTTTGTGTGGGTCAGAGAGGTACCCAACATCACCAAAACCTTCCAAAACACTTATATCGTTTTGGGATGGGGATAGAGAACGCAGACCAGCGTTGGCGGTGTTTCTGGTGTGTGATGAGTCCGAATCCATCTTCTCTCTGTAGGGATAGAACAAGCCCATATCAATCGTACATCTCAAGTATTGAAAGATATATTTTACACCAATCAAAATGGCGTCACGTTGGCGCAGAGCTATACCTTAGCTAACAAGTTCACTGCAAACGAGATGTCCGGTCCTGTGCATTGAGCTAAGTACAATAATGCACCTATTGTACTCAAGTAAGGCACGTCATCATCCTTCGGACGAAAAGGGTCCTTTTCAGGATCAAGACTACGGACGATCATGGGGTGCTTGAAGGTTTGACCTTGTCAAAATGCCTAAGCATCTATCGACATGATGCTCAAGTTCCAAATTGAGACAAAATCGTGTTCTCCCATAATCCTTCATCTCAAAATCGGATGTCAAGTGTTCAACGGTTTCCCTTAACTCTTTAAGGGCTTCTAATGAAGATCATGTCCAACATGAACCGCGATGGAATCCGAAACTTGTTATGGAAATGCGTGGGCATATCCCATCCCAATCAAGTAGTCATTTTAGCGAGCGTTTCAACCTCTTTGTAAACGCGCTCCATGGTCTAGAGCCGCTTGACTTGGGTAAATGAAGTTCACCATGAACCTTCATGTATATTCCGTATCTAGATCCCTATAGAGATACGTAGTGACCACATTTGTAAGCTGCATGTTCAGTTATTCGGAAACTACCAAACTGACAGGGTAGTAGAGTGCAATGACATCCATTACGAGATAATAGGTGTCATCGTAGTCGATTTCAGGGAGTTTTATGAGAGGCCTTGCGCCATAAGGCGAGATTACCATCTCTTTTTCTCACTACGCTTTCTAACAAAGACCCATTAGTCAACATGTTTTATGTTAGGAGGTGTTGGCATCACTAGCTCGAAAACCTTCCTCTTCGTTAGAGAATCCATCTTAACCTGGATCACATCTTTCCATTTAGGCCAAATTTCTCTACGTTGGCATTCATTCATCAATGGAGCATGGTTCGATATCATTTGACTCAACAAACTCATGCGCAACTACATCATCAATTATGATGGAGTTTCTATCCCACGTCTCAAGTACACTAGTGTAAGTTTCATAGAGCTCTATATTCTCGGGAATAGGTTTTGACGTTGAGGCGTCCTCCAACGATAACCCTAACCTGGAAGATTCTCATGAGACGGATTTTGAGTCTTGATGATCAAAGGATTGGAATGTGCCAAAGTGTCCTTCGAACCTACGGGCCTCCTGAAGGAATGGATGGATTTCAAAACTTTTTAATTAGTGCGGAATTAGTTTAACCATTAAACTACTAACTAAACATAAAATCCATTCCTTTAACCCATGTCTTGGCTTATTGTGATATGTATATAAACATAGCATGCATAGTAAGGAAGAACAAAGAGGTAGTTTATGTTCTACTCACCCTTGGAGCGTGATTTTAATCCTATCCAAGTGAACCACCAAAGTTCCTCTCCTTGATCTCTCCTTGTGTGTGTCTCCTCCACCTTGAAGCACCTTGGATTAAGAACTCCTTCTTGTGCTTGTAATCTTCTCTTTGATGTAACAAGTAAAGCCACAAAAGGATATGGCCTCTAAGGATCTTCACCAAGTGAATCAAGAGATGAAGAAAGATGAAAGAAAAGAAGAAATTATGCAAGTGTTTTTCTTTCCTTTAATTTTGTAATGGACCAAGAGAGAACTCTTTCTCTCTCTCTCTCTCTCTCAAATCTGAAAATAATAGTGTGGAGACACACTTATTATTATGTCCATACTTTCTCTTTTATATAATAGGAAATAACTCCAATTACTAAAAGAAAAATATTGGCTTTCATAAAGCCAATATGTTGGCTGGTCCATACATGTTATTGGGCACTAAAAATGTGTCTTGGGCTTTCATTTAGATCTCATTTAGTGAAGCCCAAGTCCACACCAAAAACCCAACAATCGTTTAGGCCCAATAGGTTCGGTTTTACCCGAAAATCCTAATTATGTCCAAATAATAAATCTAATTAATTATTTGGTCATAACCAACTCTTGTTTAATCTTCTTCATATACAATCTCAATGATCCACTTATATGGTGTGCGATCTCTTAGGTTCTAATTAACAAGGCAGTGAAGTTTATAGAAACCATTCTATTTTGTTTACGAATCAAAAACTCCATTTTTGATTCTCCCTTGTCATTAGGATTATAAATGTTTATTAATCCTCGGGGACTTCACAAGTCATGAGTGACGTCTTGCAACATATCATGACTACCCTAGTTAATGTAGAATGACAAAGAACCTATTCAATTGGAATTACAATACAATACGGTCCTTCTCTAACACTATGTTCTAAATCACATCATCAGGGTATGGAATTGATATGTCAATCCCCTAATGTGATTTTCATTCTTATGTGATTCTTAGAATGTGATTAGAAACTCTTTTTTAATCTCATTCAATGCTTTGGCCAAAGACTCATTGAATCACACCTTTGAACATACACCTTATTTACTTAAGGATAGAGATTCCTTATTGTACACTCACATGTCTCCATGACTGAATTGATTATACCAATGAATGCATCTATTATATCCATTAAGGGACACAATATTATTGCATCATCAAGAAATAATCAATTCACTCATAAGACAACTATGGTGTCTCAGGTCAAAGGACTAATTTGTATTATTGCAATTTAGAGTTCAAGTTTGACATGTAAGTAAGACTCCATACAAGAACTCTAATGATCCCGTTCAGTGTACTCTTTAAATTAAGAGCACCCACATACTTATATTAGTGTCTCCACACAAATGACAAGAGATATATCATCCTCCATATTGAGCATACATAGTATGTGCTAGTCTTTCTGGATTATCAATGTCCAAGTGATAATCCTATGACTAGGAACCTTTTAGGATAAGAGTGTGAAAGAGTAAAGGTCTCACACATCTAACTCTTTAGATTACTTTCTCTTTAACTCATATTCCTTGGACCTTGTTCAATCAAATATCAAATATAAGCAATGAACAATAAACTTGCCCTTTTGATTAATAATAATTACAATAATAATTACATCAAAATGATTGTTTTAGGACACAATTCCTTCACCTCCCACGCATCCTAGCTGGGGCCATGGCCTGTAACGCCAGAGTGTCACTCTCTTTGGCATTGGCGCCATGCCTACCTCCGTATAGGGTGGCGCTACGTCCTCTCGTAGGGACGTCCTTCCTTGCAGGCTTGTTTGCAGCATATTAATTTGTGTGATCTCGTCACTTTAACAGGGATCAAGATGAGACATAGTAGGGACATACCATGACAATTCCTGTCGTTCCTGCTGAACATCCGTGTTCTTATCTCCCCCTAACAACGGGAAGACTGTCTCATCAAAGTGACAACCCGCAAATCTAGCGGTAATGAGATCACCTTGCAAGGGCATTAAGTGGCTGACGATTGTTGAAGTCTCAAATCCAACGTAGTTGCCCATTCGTCTGTAAGGACCCATCATAGAGCGCTGTGGCGGCATAATTGGCATATAAATGGCTCACTCAAATATGCGTAAGTACGATACTTGTACCCAGTCACTAGCTGTAACGCAGAGGTACATTGAGTGGCGGTGGGTCGTAGACGAATTAGCATAGCTGCATGCGATATTGCATCACCCCAAATGGATATAAGGAGATTGGTGCGCATTACCAATGTTCAGACTGTCATCATAGTCGTTTTCGCAAGACCATTTGGGTTTGTACATGGGAACATGATGTCCAACATTAGTCCCATTGCAATATCCATCGAAAGTCTTTCGATGTAAACTCTCTAGCATAGTCAAATCTAATTGACTGAATAGGATGATCTGGGGAGTGAGTCCGTTGTCATATGATATGTGCTAGGAGTGTAGCATAAGCAGCATTTATAGGTGGACAATGGCACAACATGTGACCAGCGTGTTTGCGTGTCAACTAACATCATGAAATATTTAAGCGTCCGCAAGTTGGTTAAATCAATCCATAGAATCCCCATGGATTCTATGTAAGAACAGAATGAGTATGTTCATTTCCTTTGCATAGGACGGTCTTAGTCCTAATTTCCCTAAGGAACGGGCTTTGTAAAACAAGCGAGAGGCTTTAGAAGCAACCAATGAGTATTTTGGTTAGGCCAGAGCGTCTGAAACGCTATTTGAAGCAAGTTGGTGATTGCAACATCACCTGGGGCGCCATCACCATGATGGACGCTATCCATGGCGTTATGGATAGGGACTGCCCCAGCCCTAGGCTGGTGGTGGACGGAGGCGGTGCCCTAGGTAGCTGCGTCGGTCACACTTAGTCCAGAAATCAACTTTTGATTCATGCTACGTTTCGCTCTAAAGAAATGATGTCCATGTGAAATCTTTAGTAGACGGATCATCATATCATGACTAGGATGACTATCCTGTCGTGACAAAGTCAATATGTGTCTAAATCCAAGAGATCTTCTCTCGTAACTTTATTGGATTTAATAGCTCGAATAGTGACATAAAATCCACTAGAGAGACACATAAACTTCACTAAGATGCGCCTTTATTCGCAATCATTAGAGGTATTGCAAAGGAACTCATTTCCGTTCTCTACATGCGTTTTGGCATGGAATCCGTCGGCTATTTATAGGTGTGATTCGCCCTCGAAGCGTAGAGAGTTTTTGTGACAGTAATTAAGGTGTCATTTGGCAAGTGGAACTTGGGCTATTCCATGTCCTTGAATTAATACTGATGGCCCAGACATCGTAGTCACAAAAGTCATATGCTCATAATCAAAATAGAGTCATAAAGAACTCGAAATTTTATTCATAAGCCAACGGAGTTACATCATTGTCTCTTTGACTAAACAAAATCTAATCCAAAATGATAGCTAATGCAAAACAATGGTAGTCGTCTAACTTCTTTCGGTAATTCCAAAATAAATGTGACCATGTGAGTAGAGAGATGTCGGTGTAGCAAGGCTCGCTTAAGTACCACTAATCTCATAACCTTTCTAGACATCACACTTACTTTGAGTGAGCCTACTTTGAAGAAAAGCTAAACCATTGGCATTTACTACAAAAATATATGGCAATTGCCTATTATATCTCTTGGAAAAATAAAGACTTAATCAGAATTGGCGATCTATTGATCCCAGCCAGGTTTGTAGTCTTCAGCCCTTCACTCTAGATCATCTTATTGATCTTCTTGTTCCATATAGTGAGCTTCTCTTGCTTCACATTGTACTTTGTAGGCGGTGACAATTTCTTCACGAGCTCTACAAATGTGTGCCCAATGATCAGACACTCCACATCGAGAACATACATCCCTTTGGTCAAACTCCATTGATTGAGGCGCTTTGAAAGCGTCATTTAGATGGCTCTTAGTGTTGGTGGCGCCACCAACATGGCCAGAGGCGTTGCCTTCCTCTCTCTTTCCACGTTTACCTCTTCGGTTCAATGTTCGCCTATTTTGGCGATTACCTTCCCAAATAGAGTGATTATATGGACCAGAGTGTCCAAATGTATTCCTAAGATTAGGGTTTCGCTCTTGGCGCCCTTTCTTTAGGGCGCGACTATAATTGGATTCCGGAATATGCTCTGTTCCCACGGATTTCGAATTATAGTTCTTCACATGGATATTGTCATGCTTTTCAGCGACATTCATAGCTCCAATGAGATCATGAAACCTTGTGATTCGTCTTGAAGTAACATCGATTCGATAGTTCTTAGCAACCATCAATGCAGAGACAGGGAAAGTAGAGAGAGTCTTCTCAATCAACATCGCATTTGTGATCTCTTTACCACAGAATTCCATTAAGGATTTAATGCGAAGTGCTTCCGAGTTGTAGTCAAGAACTGACTTGAAATCACTGAAGCGGAGGCTATGCCATCTCACTTCTAGGTCAGGAAGCAGGGAGTCACGGACGTTGCCAAATCTATCTTCGAGTGAGACCCACAACCTTCTGGGGTCTTCTTCATTCATACACTCGTACTGGAGCGAATCATGCACATGACAAGTCATTAGGATGATGGCTTTTGCCTTATTTGCCTATAAGGCTGCTCTATTTGCTTCCAAAGTTTGAGCTTGCTCAACAGTTAGCACGTCCTGGCTAGGCTCGAGAATCGTATCCAAGATTCCATCGGCCTTGAGATGCTGGCGGATATCACGAACCCACCTATGATATTCAGAGCTAGTTGGTCCCAATGGAGCAAAGTCCAATTTGTTCAGGTTACTCATCCTGAAAGAGAACAAGAAATTATGGTTAGTTTCAGAGCGAAAAAGGCTACTACGAAAACAAATAAAATTTCCGAGAAATTAGGAATTTCTGAGTGTAGTCGTTTCCAAGAAATTCGATTCCAAGAGGGGTTGGATTAGATCGAAACAATGATATTTGCGGTCGATCGTTTTATCTCAACAAACTCTAAGTTTGGAGAACTCTACAAGCTCCAAGCTTGGAGTGAGTACGAACCCCCACAGTTCAGCTTAATTTGGTCTCCCCTATGATATAGAAAGGGGGGTAGAAGAAGGGAGGTTGCAAGTCCCCGAAAAAGAAGAGAAATTAAATTTAAAAATTCTTTAAAAACCGGAACGTTTAGTAAAAAATACCTCGAAATAGGTCGCTGGAAAATTTGACCGGAAAAAGTGATAGGAAAAAGTCGCCGGAAAAGTCACCTGAAAAATGGCCGGAAAAGTCGCCTGAAAGTTGCAGGAAAAGTCACTGGAAAAGTTGCTGGAAAGTTGCCTGAAAAGTCGCCGGAAAAGTGGTTGACCGGTCGTTGACCGTTGACCAGGGGCTGACCGAGCTGACGTGGCTGTGCTGACGTGGATGATGACGTGGCTGTGGGTCAGGTGTATCAGTGGGCCGGTTCAGGTCAGTGGGCTTTTGGGCTCTTCTTCTTTGGGCTTGACTTCTTTTCCCTTTTTTTTTTTTTTTTTTTGGGCTGGGCTTCCTTTCTTCTCGTTTTCTTTTCTTCTTTTCTGCCGGTTCAATATGCAGTTGCTCAGGTGGCCGGTTCACTTCTTTTTAGGCCTGTTTTTGGACTTTTTCTTCCGGCTCCTGAAACTTCTTATCAAAGGGCTTCTGCTATCAAAATTTGGTGGAAATTGGAGGTTCGGAAGATGGTGAACCGGTTGAATATTTGCTGCGAGTTGTATGGAGCTTCCGGTGGCCGGTTCGGTAGGTTTTCGGCCGGTTCTTGGGGTGCCGCCGTCGGTTCTGGACTCCTGGAATCGAGTGCTTCAAGGTGTGATGTGGGGGCAGAAAAGGCTTCAAGGTTTTGTATAGGGATGGGAAAAATCCCTAGTGGGGCAGAGCTCCATTGGATACCCGTCCCTAATGGGGGGAGAATTCGGGGACAAATGGGGAATGGGGATGTGGATCCCCAATCCTCGCTATCTAAGATTGGGGATGGGGCGGGGGTGGTATTGTGATCTCCATCCCCAAACCTGCCCCAATGATATATACATATATTCAATTTATATATATATATATATATATATATATATATATATATATATATATATATATATACACATACACAGATCCTATCCAGAGCGAGACATCGCTTTGAAATTTCAGAGCGAGGTTAGGGTTTAGGGTCACTTTTCGGTCGCATATCCACATCTCAACCGTTCAGTTTTTAGGTACTAATGTATAGATCATCTCTGCAAAATTTCAACGAAATTGATGGTTTTTAAGGTATCTAACTCGCTTAAACCAATGGACGAACTGAATCTGTCCAACCTGAACCGTACTAGCTTTAAGGCAGTTATCAATGCCTTAACGACCATCAATTTGGCTGAAATTTTGCAGAGATGATCTATACATTAGTACCTAGAAACTGAACGGTCGAGATGTGGATATGAGACCAAAAAGTGACCCTAAACCCTAACCTCGCTCTGAAATTTCAAAGCGAGGCCTCGCTCTAGATAAAATCTGTATATATATATATATATATATATATATATATATATATATATATATATATCCTATCCAGGGCGAGGCATCGCTTTGAAATTTCAGAGCGAGGTTAGGGTTTAGGGTCACTTTTCGGTCGCATATCCACATCTCAACCGTTCAGTTTTTAGGTACTAATGTATAGATCATCTATGCAAAATTTCAGCCAAATTGATGATCTTTAAGGTATCTAACTCACTTAAACTAGTGGACGAACTGAATCTGTCCAACCTAAACCGTACTAGCTTTAAGGCAGTTATCAATGCCTTAACGACCATCAATTTGGTTGAAATTTTGCAGAGATGATCTATACATTAGTAGCTAAAAACTGAACGGTCGAGATGTGGAAATGCGACCGAAAAGTGACCCTAAACCCTAACCTCGCTCTGGATAGGATCTCTCTATATATATATATATATAAATTTATTTTTTATAATATAAATCACAAATATATACATTTACTACTTTACTTTAATGGCTACATTTTTACTTTAGTAGTATTTTGACTTTTGCACTCATTGAATTATGATTTATGAATTTAATCATATTTTAAATTTATTTGTTGTAGATTTTGATTTTAAAAAAGGCAATATGAGATTTTTTTTATTTTTTATTAAATTCTTATTGGGGATTTGGGGAGGGTTTGGGGGTTTAGTTCCCAATGGGGATGGGGACAGGGAATCCCCAATATATTTTTATTGGGGATTGGGGCGGGGATGAGGGTAGAAAATGACCTCGGGGATGGGGATGGTATTGTGATCCCCATCCCCAACCTGCCCCATTGCTATCCCTAGTTTTGTATTATGATTCAAGGTTTTTAGCTTCTTGAATAAGGGTTTGGTTATTTGTTTCAGGGTTAGGGCTTCGTGCTGATAACGTGTTGTAAAGAAACTGAAATTGAGAAGAAATCGCTATGTATTCTCATTGATAATATGGGTCTCTTTATATAGAGGATTACAATGCATAGAATCTCAATCATACAAGGAAAGTAATCGTACATTGAATAGGAATCTAGATCCTTCTAATTTAACCCTATTACCACTAGGTCAAGTAACCTAGAGTTTGGGCCAAACACAAATTAGGGTTTACTTGAACAATAGGAAATTTATCTGTTGGGATATGAACCTAAGTAGACCGAGCTCTATATACATTAATATGTAATTAATTAGCCGCCTAAGTAGACCGCCTATACCCATCCCTTTACATAAACTACAAATTGCTGTAGAATTTGATCAAAAATTAATACCGACCAATACAACCAAAACTCACAAACACACATCCATGAAATCAAGTGAACCACCATGTAACAATAAAACTACAACCTGAAACCCTCTCAATCAATTACCCAGATTCCAAATCCAAAGACGAAGAAAACCCCCAAGACATAAAAACTCATATTAATCCAAAACCAACAACACCGAAAACACCCAATCAACGGAAACGACAACTAACAAAATCCATAGCAAAAGAAAAGTTCCATACCTGCAATCCTCACTCTCCCGAAACCCACCAACACAACGGATTGAAGATAATTGAAACCAAACACTCTTACTTCTCTTTCTATCAAAACACCACAATCTTGGATTAATATGGATCCAAATCTTGCTATGGATCTACTTCTCTCTCAGTGTTTCTGTCTCTCCCTCTCAATCAACTGAAATCAGACCTCTTCCAAAACAAACCCAAATCTTTATTATTTTTTCGCTCTCAGAGTTGCTCTCACGATCACTGTCGCTCTCAGAGTTGTTGTATCTCTCTGCCGATCACTTTCTCTCTCCCTCGAAGTTTCCATCGCGCTTATCCGTAAAACTATGGTAAAATTGTAGTTGAGGCAAGTAGCAAGGGCAAAATCGTCACTCCATTTCGGGCTTGAGTGAACAGTAACTCATCTTTGGTTTATAGTTAGGTGCCGAAATGTTTGCATGGATAAGACCTAATAAATCACTTTATGATTGAGGTATTGACAAGCGATCCATGTTGACGCAAATAATATGGAGACAATAAGAAGTAGGATTGTAAGCATATGATTAACCAAGGATTGTAATCAAAATTTTCTTTTAATGCTTACCTGGCCAACTTTAATTTTGGATCTCACTGTCCTTTCATCCGGTTGTGTTTTTGGTTCATCTGGTTCTTTCTTGGTCGCATTGGTTCGATGTGGTGGGGATGATGTTTCTATTTGCTCTCTGGAAATCTGATGGCCGGAAACATCGATATTGCCATGGGTCCTTCTCCTGTGCTTTCGATTTGGTTGCGGTCTCCTTTGCGGCAGGCTTGTCCTCCTCGTCGGCGGTTGCAGATTGTACCTTCTTCTTGTTGTGTTTGCTTTCTTGTTTGTCTAGGCCTTCTTGGGCTTTGATGTTTGGGTGTTTGTTTTTCTTTAGGAGGTTTTGGGCCTCTGTGTAATATTTTCTCTTATTGAAGTTACTTGATGCTTGACCAAAAAGAAAAACACTTTAATTTGAAAGCCAGGGGATGGATTTTTCCTTATCAGACATGATGGCACAGAGGTTTTGACTTTTGAGCATCGAGTGGATTGTTCTTGATGATGTAAAGCACATTCTGTCGAGGTTTCAGAGCTGCACTAGGCAACATAATCGGCATAAGAGGAATCACGTTGCTCATGAGCTTACTGGCGCAAGGCTAGCTACTTTCTAAACTTGTAGCTGGGTCTGTATGAATAATGGCAAAGTTTGGCAGGAAGATATAATTTATCAATATGTAATAGTGAATTGATTTGTGGAGGTGTGGCCGATCAGCTAAAGTTTTTTTTTTTATAGAACATTGGATGTAATCCATCAAACCATACTAAAATTGATAGTCCTTTGATCATGTAAGCGGTTCATATTGAACAATAATTGTTTCAAATATTGCAATATTTAAGATCACTTGAAATCAACTTTTGCCAAAATATTGGATAACTGCAACTATTTCATATGTAATGTTTACAACATCCATATGAGGCATAATCAACATATTCGATCCCCTGCTTTTGGCCTTGCATAATGTCCTCTTCTGAAATTCAGATGTTTACATGTTTCAAAGTTAGATATTTAGATATAAAAATGTTTCCTAAAAAACTAATGTTAGATTATAAAAAGAATGCTGTCCACTCTGAGAGAAGATGCGGAACTGTACCTCATCACATTTAATTACCACCTTGGTGTTGATCCGGTGGCCTCCTTTCCACTCATGTTGGATGCATTATTTCTGACAATAGAATTGCAACGATCATTGAAATTAATCAAATTAAAGAATCGTGCATGTCATTGCATATTCTATACTTCAAGCGAAAAAAAAAAAAATGAAGTGGCTCAACATAGATGGAAATTAATAACCCGAGTAATGGATGGTAATAAATATATGTTTCAAACTATGCTTAATCATCATATGCATTCACACACCTCATATAAGATGCAGTTGAATTTTCAGCTGGCTCGTCCCTCAGAGTGAGACAAGATAATGGTGTTGAAAGGAACTCCAGAGGATCAGATTCACTGTAACTGCTTGAATATTCCACCGGCCATCTAATTGGAACTACATCGTCCCTATAGCAATTGATAAAGAATGCATGATATAAACCAGATCCATAAAATACTTGCACTAAGCGTCTAAGCAAAACAAAGACAAGCATGTGCACAGTACACGCATATATGAGTTCATAGTTCATTAGTTCATACGTACCCCTCAAGACTTCTTTGTTTGCAGAGATTAACCTTGTCCACTGTGTAACTCCCGAAAATGATGTCAAGACGGTTTGTGAGATTTGGAACATCAGAATGTGGCACAATATCCCAAACTTGTATAATCTGTACATGTTGTGAATTCTCTTGGAGAATGTCCACAGTCCAAATCAAATTCAGGTTCTCATGGACTTGATACTTCTCTAATAGCTGACAAGAAGTCCTACCATAGAGTTTCGCCCCATGAGATTGGCGCCAACCAATTGAAAGATTTGTCAGTAGGGAAACCACTTCCCGACGAATCTTGGGGTCTTTAATTTTTGCGATGGAGTTGTAAAATTCATTGGCAAAGTAAACCTGTACAAATGCATATATACTAATCAAGGGTAACAATAACACCAAGGAATATAAAGAAGCAAAGAATTAAAAAAAAAATGAAAGAAAGGAAGGAAGGAAGAATATGAATTCTAGAGAAGGGTTCTAATTTGACCTCGAAATTTGGTATTTGGAACTCTAACTTTTTTCAATTATTAATAAACTTTGTGAAGTCATAAAAAAAAAGACAAATAAGGACAGAGATGAAAATGAATAAAAAAAAAAATAAACCTCTCCAAATATAACATTCAATTAATTAATTTTTTTCCCGGAATTTCCGTATATTGCTTACATAGTTTTATAATTTACTTAAAATAAATAAATAAAAATAATAATTATCATTTAATACAAAATTAAATTCAAAACAATCTGATTTGAAATTTCCTTAAACTAAATAAATTGAATATTATAAAATAGTTATTACTCGATCTTTCAACCCAAAAGCCTTGAAATCATTCTTTTAGCAAATTCAAAGGGATTCCAGCAACATCAAGATTGAGAACCAACTCTCTGATTAATTTTGGTGGAGGAGAGACCTAATCATAAGAGAGCAAAATCATGTGATTTTGATTTTTTTTTTCTCGTGATTGAAGATACATATAAAAAATAGAGTAATAGATTATTGTATCTCATTTTCAAGAGTGTTTTGGTAAAAGTAAAGAGATCTACTTAGCTTTCCAAGTCCAAATAGCAAATTTAGAGGTCCAACTAGAACCACCCTTCTAGAGAATACAGGTTAAATAAAAGTATAGATTTGTACTATTGTAAGGCTTGAAAATTAACGATGAATTGTGTGTACCTTCCATTTTGCATTTCTGAACAGCAGAGAATCAGAATTGAATAAAACTTGAACTTGGTCAAGATCCACAAGGGCAATAGCCTGAGACAAGTTGTTGTCCTCATCAGCATTGTAAAAACAATTGCGATTCTTGGCATCAATGATTAGATTCTTCCAAATAGAGTTACTCTTAGACAAGGTCAGTCCATTCCCCAATATCCAAAGACAGTGCCTACACATGCAGAAACAACCAATTATACAGATAAGCAAATATATGCACTATTACATGGATGGATCTGATTCATCTAGCTGCATGCAGGGGCGGATCCACTTGAAGGGCTGGCCCAACCCAAAATTTAGTCAAAAATTAATATATTATATGTGTTGATTTTCTGCTAGACCTACGTTGGTTTTGTTGGCTGGGTGCTGTGGTTATTTTGCTGTTCCCACTTTCGACCTTGGCTCGAGTCCCACTGCTCCCTTTGTTCCTGTTTCTTTGGTTTTTAGCTCTTTCCCTTTTTTTTTCTTCTTTTCTTACAAACTAACAATTGTTTGATTTTCTATTAGTATTTCTTAATAAGAAACTTAATGACAAATCTTGTTTTTTTTTCTTTACCCATTTTCTTCTCCCCTTTTTATTTAGTTATAACATTTTTTATTAGTACGTATTTCTTTAGAATATCTTATAAAATCTAGTAACATTATCGATGAAAAAAAAAAAAATTATTATAAGCAAGTGTTAAATTAGCCCACCCCAAATTTGTATCCTAGATCCGCCACTACCTGCATGCACCATCCATCAACAATCTAGCTATAGTAATGCAACTGTAGAGTGTAGACTTAGTACCTTGCACGTGTTAGTACAACATTTGCTCTTTGATGATTTGAGAGGAAACCAATTGATCCATTCCCATTACATCTAACAGTGGAGATGATTATCACATCCTCTTCACCACCTTGGAATCCATCAACAGATCGCACACTTAGAGTGAAGCCAGTTCCAGCTAAATGATCCGTACTGTATTCTCTGACTTTCTCTTCAATTGCATTGACTTGGGCTTTGTAAGGTGATATTACCCCAATACTAACCTTCTTCTTTGTTCGAGTGAATTCTGTGGTGCGAAACCAAAATTAAGGAAACCAAGGAAACTGAAAAATCGTATATCTACCAAAAAAGAACCCAAAAAGATAACCAGACACATCTTAAAACAGCTGACCTTCGTAAAGGCTAAGAACTATCTGATAGACAACAGCAACCTCAACCATATTTTTCAAACTGCGTCCACGATCAAATTCTTCTTTTCCATCGGCTATATTTATGAAGGAGTAGGATCCAAACATTTTTCCCTCAAGGAAGCATTTCTCATAGCTCCTTTCATTGACATTTGGACCATCTGATATCTGATTATTGTAAAACTCCTTTTTCGGAAATAAGCTGATTGATGGATGCATTCGATACTGGACATTGAGAAGGTGTTTCTCATGTCCCAATAGGACTAGTCTTTCGAACAAGCTTCTTCCGAAACCAGCATTCTCAGCAATCTAATTGACAAGTCAAAATGTGTCTATTTATTCAGACGCTAAGACTATATACATAAAAAGAATCTGCAAATTTGAAAAAGTAAATAGCAGGAAGGACAAATGGAAACCTTGCTTTTAACCATAGCAGGAAGTTGCCTCTCATCTCCTATGAGAATAGCATGTCGAAGACCAGGTCGTTGTAAAGGGATTGCTGATTCACATTCTTTAAGCTGAGCAGCTTCATCAATGACTAAAAGTTCCAGTGGTTTCATTCCTTCCGTGTGCAATTTTGCAGAGCTTGATGCGGTACAAAATATTAAGCAAGCATTTTCCAAACACAAGTTCCTTATTGTCTGACCATCATTAGAAGTTGGAACAGAAAATGCACGAAGTGACCTCAGTATATGAACACAATTGTTCAGGACCAATTGAAACCCTTCACTAGCAATGCCAACCCCCTGACACACTAATGATTTAATTGACTCAAGCAAATTAATAGCTCTAATCATGTAATTCACCACCTTTAATGAAATGCAAGAAGTTGGCAAGTGAGAGTACAAATTTACCATACACAGCTTCAGATTGTCACCAATGTCATTCTGTTTCTCCTTCATAAACTCCTCTAACGTCAAAACATTAATTTCATCATCACTTGATGAGTTTGTGTTATCACTATCTTCACCGTCATTGTCGCATCTTTCCTTTCCCTTTTTCAAATACAGTGAATACTGTTTCTCCTTCACAAACTCCTCAAGTGTCAAAAAACCAATGAGATCATCACTTGATGAGTTCCTATTATCACTGTCTTTACCATCATCATTGTATTTTTCCCTTCTCTTTTTCAAATACATTGAGTCCTGTCTATCATTCACATACTGCTCAAACGTCAAATTATCATTTTCACCATCACTTGCTGAGCTCCTATCACCAGAATCTTCATGTTTATAATTGTGTCTTTTCCTTATTGATTGCAAATACAATGAGTATTGTTTGTTTGGATCCTCAAGCAATTCTATCATTGACTCTAGCCAATGTTTCCAACCAGACAATGGGTTCAAACATGTGGACAGAATTGTAGCACGATGATCAAGGAATATCTCAAGAAGGTCATCATAATTATCAATCTTCAATCTCATCCTATTCCCAAATAGAATTATATCTCCAAGTCCATACTTGCCATAATCCAATGACTGGTTAACCAATCTCAGGAGCCGTGTTGTCACTTCTACGATAGCAATATTGGTGGGAGCGCATGTCAGTGTTCTGCACTTCAACTGAAATAGAGCAAATAGTGACAGACCAATTGTCTTTGTTTTTCCAGTCCCTGGAGGACCCCATATTATCTTGACCGTATTCTGGTGATGGCACTTACTCAAACTGATACAGTCCAAAACTGCAGCCTCTTGGGAATCATTTAGATCAGAACACATTGTGGGCCATCTAGTAAAAAGCTCAGGGCAGCCTTTATCATTGGAAAAACAAATTTGGCAAGAATTCTGACTCTGAGAAACAAACATAAAGTAGCATTAACATTGAGAATACAACATGCATGCGCTGATCTGAAACATGAAGTAAGGTAATTAAGGTTCATGATGTTAAAGTAAACATAAAAGTTCAGAAGAATACATGTGATGAATTTGGTGGTTGCACTTGCAGAATATTCTTAAACAGATTAGTGTTTGAGCCTAGTTCTGAGTTCAGAGCTTTCCATACACGTACATTTGTCGTCATGTTCATGAGGCAAACAGCAAAAAGTGTATCACTCTTACTATTAATCTTTTTGTTTCCTGAGTTTCCTTTATTGATAGACTTTGATGCGAGTATCGGAAGCTTATCAGAACTTCCGTGTTGCGATCCAATAACATAAGCAATAACATAAGAATTTCTGGATCTATTCAAATCATCAATGGATTTTGGTCTCACATCGGTCAAGGCAATGATATCACCAACAACTGGCTCGTATGCTCCTACGTAATCTTCTGCACATGTAATTTGGTAAAACAAGTCTTTGGGAGGTTTATGATCCTTGGAAGTTTCAACTGTCAGAATTTCACAAGTTCGCGCCTGCGCCAGGGACATCATGCTTGAGCGTAATTCATCATGTATTTCCTCAAGAAGTGAAGGAACAAATGCTTTCATGTAACTCGTTACGGTCGAGAACGTCTCAGGAATCCTAGTTACCTGTAAGTCACTCATAAACATTATCTAATGTCAAATGCAGATGAGTACGTAGTTATTGTTAACACTTATCTTTTGTTGTTTGGTGGATCAACAATAGTTTGGTAAGTTGTTATAAAAGAAAATGTGCACAAAGCAAACGTATAAAGGTACAAATTACCAATCATAGAAAGACAAGCTAAATAAGGATTCCTCTGTCACTGTAAAATCATTCTAGCTACCACAGTCTGATATTGGCAGATTGAGTGGAATCGAAATGTACGTACTAATGCAACATAATGGTGAGGGCGTGAGGAACACTTGAGAATTTCAAGAGTTGAGTTGAAGATTTCAAATTTTCAATGTACATTCCTCTTTCTTTTTTCGATGACAAAGACAAACATTTTAATTACAATAAGATACTCTATTAATTGATAACAAGGATATGCAATAAACATCTTAAACATGCCAATAAGAATATTAAGATTGAGAAAACACTTCACAAATCACAACACATCTAAACTTATACATTACATAAACTAAAAGCATATGTTCATCAAGCAAGAAATTTAACCGTATCCCACAAACATATGTTTTGGTCATTTACCAAAAACCTATGAAGGAAATCCAATAGAAGGAAACGAAACGAAAATGAAAACTGACAAAATTGGGGCTAGCTGTACTAATCACATAAGAGGCAAAGAGGCAAACCTGGGTTTTGTAATGATCTTTATTGAGAACATCTGTAATAGACCAAGAGAAGACCAAATCAATCAATCTCCTACCTCCAATTTCTTTTTTGGGCTTACCACTCTCCTGGTCCATTATTCTAAATAATTCCTATGTACTACTCTTTCTTCCTTCTGCGTGCTATCACTTTGTTCTAGCTAGTTCAGCTCGATCCATCTACCTAGATTTCTCTTTTTATCTTTGATTATTGCTTAGCCTTGAAGGGGAGGATCGTTTTGTTCACACTGAAAGACAGAGCAAAAGAGAATCAGCTTCCCCACAAGCTGGCATTTTACTTAGCCTTGAAGAGCTACTTTGCTATTGGGAACGTACATGTACCCTTTTCCAAGGAGCAAGACCAAAACAGCAAAAGGATCCAAGGGAAATGCCAGGCTCACATTCACATTGAGTGTGGATCAGCCACACGCGGATACGTGTAGCAATTTCTCCCTTTCGTAATATCAAAACAACGACTAAAACTGATTTGACTTCTTTTCCATCTTTTCTTTCGCCCCTCCTTTTTTCTCTTTCTTCCTCTATCAGAGTATCAGTAATGCCGAAGGATGTAGAATTGTAGATACGTACTTATGTAGTGTCTTCCTGGCTTCCTTTATACATAACATGAGGAAATAATGGCAGTCCATAATACTAGTTACCGCATCGATTTCCAGTCCATGTTGTAAATCGAGATCATAAAAAATGCATCAAAGGAACGAAAAAGGAGCTAATTAATCTTAGTGTTTAAGTAAAATAGATTCGAGAGAGAATGTAGAGAGAATTGTGTAATCGTATTATTGAGAATAGGAGCCCTATATATAGAGATTACAAAGTACATGTTCTAATGTTACAAGGAATACTAATCCGAGTAGGATTAGGAACTCTAGAACCTTCTCTCCTATTACTACTGCTAGTTTGATTAGGCACACTAATAGCTGATTTTCTTCAACACTCCCCCTTGTGCCGCTTCATTCATTGCCTCGTTAAAAACCTGTTTGAACCTAAATTTGGCAAGACCTACGTGACGTTAAGCCGGGGCCCACAAGAACCAGGCCTAGGTCATCATGAGCTGTGATATAATATCCAGCTGAGGTCCGGCTCACTTCACCTCAGCCGAGGCCGACTCACTTTAGCTTGGCTCACTCCAGCCGAGGTCCGGCTTACTTCACTCTAGCCGAGGCCAGACTCGGCTCACTCCAGCTGAGGTCCGGCTTACTTCACCTCAGCCGAGTCCCGGCTCACTTCAGCCTGGCTCCCTTTAGCCGAGGTCTGACTTGCTTCACCTCAGCCGAGATCCGGCTCACATGAGTCGATTTCTGATTTACTTGTGGTTGAGAAAGTCTTATCCAATGTCGTTTCAATTGGCCAGAGACACTGATGACATGACATTATGAGCAAATAAAAGCTACTGAATGACAAATTCTACGTTCAGAGACATTGCAGCACTAAGTGTGGCCGTTACAAAAATAAGCATTGAAGAGCCATGATGGTCTGTTACAAAAATAATCGTTGATGAGTCATGATGGTTGATTGCCAGTTATGAACATCAAAGGAATTTTATTCATAGAATCCAATTTGTAATCAATCCAATCTCACAATTAAAGTTGAGACTGTATTCGTTTTATTTATTTTGTACTATAAAAGGGGCCGTAGACATCTTTGTTAGAGGTCCACGACCAAAAACACAACAGCTCAATACAAATTCAACATTCTCAAATTCTCTATCGCATCTCTACATTCTATCAATCTAAATTATCCATCGTCAATTATTTTACTTACTGGTATTTTTCTTGTCTTTCCTGCCCTTTACATTCTTGCATATTTATTTTGTCGTTCTTTAATTCCTTGCTCGTTATTTTTCCTGCACTTACTTTTTTCACAAATCATATCAAGAAAATCATATAAACAAGTTTTTAGAGTTCATGCGTTTCTTCGTCCGAACTCGTATTGAATCAAGGCATCAGGGTAACACCTTATATTTTGATTTTGTTTTACTGTGACTTGTGAGTATCTGGATCCTATAGATTTATCAATTATATATCACTCGCACTTTCACATTCACTCACCGAGTTGCACAGCACGAACACTCTGGCTAGCAAAGCCGAATCGTGTAAAGTCCTTGCACCCAAGGCAGAGAGAACCCCGCGGCCGAGATCGATCCTTCCTCAGCCCACAATCGACTGATTAGAAGTCAGATCAGCGCAAACTCTGTGACCTAGATCAAAACCTCGCTAGGCCTCTCGGCCGCGAGTTGGCACACCCGCGCACACGTCACCAAGCCAGAAGGACACGTGTAAGCTAAGAGGACCTCGGCCGAGTGACACGTGGCCGAGACGATTTTTGAGAGAACATCTTTTGGCACACCCGGTGGGACGACACTCGCTGAATGTTACCAGATCCCTACGCCAAATCTCGAGGGAATCGTTGTTACAGGTGTAGGCAACAAGGCCATAGTTCTTCTTCTTGTCCGAACAGAACAGTTATATCAAGAGACCCTGTGGTATCAATGTCGACCCTTCCAATGACGTCAACATCAACTTCAAATGGGGTCTCTATGACAAGTGGAGTCATAGCACATCCTGTATCGTTAGTTGTAACGACTGCTACGGTAGTATCAACCTCTACTACAGCCGGTCATCCGTCTTTTAGTCAACAGTTGCATGAGGTCCATCTTTCAGGGACATCAAGCAGAGATAATTATACGATCGCGGCTAGTACGCAGCCGTATAACCCTGTATCTTATCCATGGGGGCTCCCTCCAGGATATACCCCTCCTTACGAATCTATAAGTATGTCGGCCGTTACAATCAGTACTGGATCATTCCCTTGGGGGTTTTCGCAAGAATATAATCCATTATATGAACCAGTTAATTCGTCAGCAACAACAGCCGGGACAGGACAACCTCCGTGGAGCCTACCACTAGGAGTCAATCCATTATATGAACCAGCACCCACAAACACACCTGCAACCACTGCAGCCGATGTATCTTGGCAGAGTCTTAACCATGATCTTGACAATGTTGATGATGGCATTGGCCGATTGGGCCAAAGTCTCGAAAATTGTTTCACTCGGCTCGACCGCAATCTAGAAAATAGTTTTGGGCAACTCAACCGCAGCATGGGAGTCCAGTCTGATATGATGAACGCGTGGCTGCGTTGGTTTCAGACTGGAACAGGAACACATAGTAGCCAGAAAGAAGGCAATAGAAATTGGTCTTTTGAGCAAGGTCAAAGCAGCCATGCACGCCAAGTATTGACACCAGTTGGACAAACGACGCTAGTGTCACCTAGGCAGACCATGGCCATACAGACCTCTATGCAACAACAGGTTATGTCTAATGGGCAGCAGGTGCGCAGCTCCAGTAGTCAGAATCAAGGACACCAGGTTTCAAGGCCTCAAAATTAGATGGTTCACCAAATTCCCAACCAGAATAATTTTTGGCGACATCCTCGTCCTCCAATGAACTCGCTATTACCTTACCCTGGTCCTACCCAGGTAAGCTTTACCCAGACTATGCCGTATCAGACAAATTCTATTCATCAGAACCCTGGTCAACCATTTCCTACGCATCCAGTTCAGAAGCAACGTGCATATACACAACAGCATGTTCTTGGTTCACAAGCATGGCAGCCCCAATTCCCAAACCCTGGATATCAACTCATTCCTGGTCATACTCAACACATACCTATGTATCCGGATCTGATATATAACCAGATGGGTACTCAAGCAAATGGGAATTTTGGTGATCAATGGCAACCTATTCAGAATCAACAAGAAACAGTGCAGCTGGGACATGGTGATATGAACCGACATGTTCTCTTCAACGAAGTGCAGAACTTAGTGGAAGGCATGGTTGGAGATTTGCGCCAGCGGGTTGATAGACCCACATATACGAAGCCATATCCACCTCATGTTGACCTAGTTCCTCTACCACACAGATATCGTGTCCCAGCTTTTCATTTGTTTTCAGGAGATGCCTATCAATCCACAGTGGAGCATATTGGACGGTTCATTTCACAGTGTGGTGAGGCCAATAGTGAAGAGAATCGTATGCCACTATTCATCAATTCCCTCACCGGGCCAGCGTTTTCATGGTTTGTTAATTTGCCACCCAATTCTATTCAGACTTGGAGAGATCTTGAACGAGCCTTCCATGATCGATTCCATAAGGCGGAGCAGAATATTCCTGTGGCTGAGTTGGCCAAATCCTTCCAAATGGCCAATGAAACGGCTCAAGAATACATTGGAAGGTTTAAGCTTCTTCGAGCCAGATGTAAAGCACAACTACCAGAATCAGAATTTGTGGAGATGGCATTGGCCTGGCTCGGCTTTGAGTTTAGGAAAAAATTTGAAGGATTGACATTTAAAGACCTATATGAACTTGAATCCAGGGTCATAAGGTATGATGCCATTTTGAGAGAAGAGGTTCAGAAAAGACTTGCGTCAAAGGGAACGTATTACACAAGTCAAGCCGTTGGCACGGCTCACATTGAGGAGTGGAGTAGTGATTGAGACATGGCCAAAATCAATTCAGCCGAGTTCACGATGAAACAACCTTTCGTCTACAAGGCTTTAGAGAAAACATAATAAATCTCCACCACGCACATACACTTTTGACATTCGCAAGACCGATTTGATCTTTGATCAACTTCTGGCTGCAAAATTAATTAAATTATCTTTTGAGCATGTGTTGCCTTCTGTTGAGCAAATGAAAGGAAAAGTATTTTGTAAATTTCATAATTCTTGGAGGCATTCAACTAATAATTGTGTTGTTTTTCGTGATGTGGTGCAGGATTTGATTGATCAAGGAAAGCTCAAGTTCCCAGAAAAATCTAAGTCTACGATGAAGATAGATAGTGATCCATTCCCAGCTGCCGTTGTCCATATGGTTGATGTTAGGGCTCCAAGTCAGAATTCAAAGCAAAGGGACTTGTCCATGGCTGAAGGGGTGGTGGTCGGCACCATTAAACTTTCTCCGTCTAAGGTATTAGCTTCTAAGGGGCCTGCGGCAACTGTGCTTTGCAGTAGGTGTCAGAAGGAACTTGGTCTTGATCAGATTTTGCAACCAACTAAATCTGATAGTCAAAGAGCTAAGGAGAAGGGTAAGCAACCAGAGCAGGAGGTCGTACCTAAGTCAAGAAAGGATGGGCAACTTCGGCACTTAGAGCCGAAGCCAAAATGCGGCTTAAACCTAAAGCCGGAAGCTTGGTCTAGCCGGAAGAGAATGTCTGTTACTACTGAATCAAGCCGTGTTCAGAATATTGACATTAAGGAAGAACCCACCAGGGATGGCCGAGTAGTTGCTAATGAAGTTGGACATGGATCAATTCGAAGAAGACTTACTTATGACAGTCCTCCTCCCAGAGACAAAGGCAAGAGAGAGTTATCCCCAGAATCTAACAAGGTCGGCCGTGAAGGGGCCGATAGCATGAATTACATTGGGAATAATAGCAAGAAATATGGAGGAAGCAAAGTAAGCCGTGAAAAGGCCATTAGCCGGAATTATGTTGGAGATGACAGCAGAAAATACGAAGGAAGAAGAATACAAACATACAAGCCTCCGGTGACATATGATAATAGGTGGTACGGCCGGATGTCTAGAGACCAGCGTGTGGCACCCTTGACAAAAACCCAGAAGCGCAGGCACCAACGTGAACTTGCTTTTTCCAGGAAGGTAGAAGCGACAAAACGTGAGCAAGAAAGACTGAGAAAAGTTCAAGAACAAGGTGAACATGAGAAGTCCCAGTTGAGAAAGGGAAGAAACAATCAGGGGCATTCGCATGACCGTTACAAGAGAAGTCATGAATCATGTAAAAGATTGCAACATGGAGACCGAGATTCAAAGGAAACCAGGAGAGGTAGCTCGGCATCAACTTCTCAGGTTACTACAACTCCAGTTCCGAGATTTAAGGCAATACAGAAAGAGGCTTCACCGGTTAGTCTAGAAACCCACGAGCTATTGAAGAGAGAGGTATCTTCAAAAGTCAGTGTGCATGTGCATTTAAATCCACCTTTCAGTCCTAAAGGTTTGGAGAAAATGAAACAATATCATAAGAAGCACTCAGCTATCAAGCTTTATGGTTTGCTTGAAGAGGAGGAAAGACTGTTTTTAGAATTGTCTACGGATGAAGACTTCTTGGCACGACCTAGCATTAGTCGAGGCTTAAAGGCTATGTTCCAGGTAGCATGGGAAAGTTCATCCCCAACAATGTGCACACCGGAGGATAGCTCAGCCTTACCAGTGTCTGAGGAAGATTTACTGTATTTAACGGAGTACCACCGGCGCTATTCGGCTGAGGAGTTATACGGCCTTACTGAGGAAGAGGAAGAACTAGCAGATGCATTTGATCGGTACATTTCCCAGAAGAAAAGTGAGGCAGGGGTAAAATCCAAAGATCATTCTCGATCTGAGCAGGTGATGGTTAAAGTGCTGAGGAATAAATTGCCTCCTTTTTCAGCGAAAGATTGGACCACCATGAAAGAGTATCACAAGAAGCAGTCGGCCTTAGCTTTATACGGGCCGACATGGGAGGAGTTAGATACCCTTAAGGCTCTGGCTGATAATCCTGAGCTCGAGCCTATAATGGTACAGAGTACAGCGAGTGTGGGTTTGAAGATTTTGTATCAAGTGAAGTTGGAGAACATAGAGCTGGCAGCTGACATAAAAAATTTGCCCATTTGTCAGAGGAATCTCAAGTATTTGAGAGAATATCATAAAATGTATTCAGTGGTAAATACCTATGGAATACTGCCACAAAAGAGAGAGTTATTAACAAGGATGATTGAACGCATTCGGCAGCGGGAGATTGAGTATGCAGCTGAAGTAAGCAAGGAAGACTCTGACTTTGAGTTGAGTAATGGGCCAGAAGATATGGTCACAGACTTCAATGAGAGTCAGCAAGGAGCCATCTTTCATGCGCCCGAGGTTGAAAATTCACAATCCCAAGTTCAGGGTAAGAAATTTGAAATTGAAGATGAACAAGCAATGATTGATGTTGAAGATCAAGAGGGTGACAAGCACGATCAGGATTTTGCTGAGGGTCGGGTTTTTGGAGGAGGAGCAGAGTACAACAATCATGGGTTAGGTGAGGTAAGAGAAGCTGAGATGAATATGGTTTATATCTTGCCTATTGATTTCCTTGCACGGCCGGATCAACCGAATACAATGGAAGGAGATGTTGAAGATAGAATTTTGCCTAGAGTTTCAATTCAGGAACAGCCTCAAGCTCACTTCCAGAAGCCAACGCTAGAGATGGTAAAGCATATAAAACCTTTGTACATCACGGTATGCTTTGAAGGATATCCGGTTTCAAAAGTTTTGGTTGATGGTGGGGCTGCAGTGAATGTCATCCCTATGTCTATGGTGACCAAGCTTAAGAAAGCAGAGAAGGACATTTTGCCTGCAGACTTGGCAGTATATGATTTTTCTGGTGGTAAGAAGAACACCATGGGGTTATCCCTCTTGAGGTTACAGTTGGAAGTAAGATTGTTATTACAGGTTTCTATGTAATCAACGCTGACACCACATATAATGCAATCCTCGGTCGAGATTGGATCCACAAAAGTATGTGTGTTCCTTCTACCCTTCATCAGTTGTTGGTTTTCTGGAACGGAGATGATGTGGAGACTGTAAAGGCTGATGATAAGCCGTTCAAGGCCACGGCTAATGCTGTTGAAGCTGCGTATTATAATGATCATGTGGGTCCATCAGAGGTGTGGAAAGAGGACCGTACTGGGAGAATTACTGGGGTTACCATGCGCAAGATGGTAGCACTTGGGGCTGAAACCGTGTTGGAAGACTCGGAGCGCCCAGCCTTGGCTAAACTTTTTGACTCAGTTCTCAATGAGTAACAACAACAAAGCAGATAAAAGGATGGCCGCAGTTGAGCTTTCAATGAGCAACTTGCTGGCCTATTGGCATGAAAGGGCCGCTCAGAGAGGCGCGGCCATTAACTTGGCTGAATTTTTATCAGAAGGTAAGCATGAAGAAGAAATTCAAATACAAGACCTCGGCCCAGCCCCGGCCGAGATGGAGGACACAGTAGCAGAGGTAGAAGATCCCAGGGAAGAAATCAATCTTGGCACCCCTGAGAACCCGAAGCCTCTCTTTATAAGCAAACTGCTTCCCAGTGAGTTTAAAAAGGAGCTAGTAGCTTTACTTAGGGAATTTAAAGATTGTTTTGCTTGGGATTATCATGAAATGCCCGGATTAGACCGGAGGGTTGTAGAACATAGATTACCTCTGTATGAAAATTGTAAACCACATAAACAGCCACCACGGCGCTTTTCCGCCGAGGTGCAGCTTGAAATAAAAAATGAGATAGAAAGATTGCTCTATGCTGGTTTTATTCGTACTGCTAGATATGTAGAATGGATTTCTAATGTAGTGCCAGTTAAAAAGAAAAATGGGAAAATCAGAGTATGCATTGATTTTCGGAACTTGAATACGGCCACTCCTAAGGATGAATATCCAATGCCGATGGCTGACTTACTTGTAGATGGAGCGGCACGTCATGAAATTTTGTCTTTCATGGATGGACATGCCGGATACAATCAAATATTCATTGCTGAAGAAGATGTACATAAGACAGCGTTTAGGTGTCCTGGAGCTCTTGGGACATACGAGTGGGTTGTTATGCCTTTTGGCTTAAAAAATGCAGGGGCCACGTATCAACGGGCTATGAACATGATCTTTCATGATCTGATTGGCAAGACAATTGAAGTGTATATAGATGACGTGGTTGTCAAATCCAATAAACGACGAAATCATCTAGTTGATCTACGGCAAGCCTTTGAAAGAATGAGAGCTCATCAGTTAAAAATGAACCCACAGAAATGTATTTTTGGGGTCTCAGCTGGTAATTTCTTGGGCTTCCTTGTGCATCAAATGGGCATTGAAGTGGATAAAAATAAGGCTAAGTCCATCATCAGTGCACCACCACCAACAAATAAGAAAGAATTACAATCCTTTCTTGGGAAAGTAAATTTTTTACGGAGATTCATTGCCAATTCAGCTGGAAAAAGACAACCTTTTTCATCGTTATTAAGACTCAAAGCTGAGGAACCCTTCACATGGAGAGTTGAACATCAACAGGCTTTTGACGAGATTAAGTGTTATTTAGCAAACCCACCAGTACTGATGCCCCCCGTCCGAGGTCGGCCATTGAAATTGTACATAGCCGCGGCCGAAAACTCGATTGGTGGCTTTTTAGCCCAAGACAATGACCGAGGAAAGGAACGAGCCGTGTACTATTTAAGTAGAATTTTAACGGCTGTGGAGGAGAGATATACACCAATCGAAAAGCTGTGCTTGGCCTTGTATTTTTCGGCAATAAAACTACGACATTATATGTTGCCGTCCGTGGTGCAAGTCATATCTAAGACAGATTTAATCAAGTATATCCTCACTCGTCCCATTATCTGAGGACGAATTGGCAAGTGGACAATGGCCCTCTCAGAGTTTACTTTCAAATATGTTTCGCAGAAATCGGTGAAAGGACAGGCTTTAGCCGATTTCCTGGCTCACCACCCCTCTGAAGAAATAGAGTCCATGGAAGAAGTGGAGATTGGGACTATTGATGTAGTATCCATGCAGAATAACTTCTGGACCATGCATTTTGATGGTTCAAGCACGGAAACTTCAGCTGGGGCTGGAGTTGTGATCGAGTCCCCTGAAGGACAGGTGTTTCGCTTTGCGTGTCAATTTGATTTCGCTTGCACGAATAACCAAGCTGAGTATGAAGCCTTGATTATTGGCATGGAAATGCTACAAGAAATGGGGGCTCGGAGGGTATTAGTAATTGGAGATTCACAACTTGTTATTAATCAATTGGTGAAAGAGTTCAAATGCACAAGTTGGTTATTACTACCATATTACGCCTTAGTAGACCAGTTAACTGAGGCTTTTGATAGGGTAAGTTTTTCCCACGTGCGGCGTAAAGATAACTCTGATGCCAATGAATTGGCACAGCTTGCTTCAGGTATGAGTTTGACAAAAAGTGAGGAAAATCAAACCATCAAGATATCGAAGAGAACAATGCTTGCTTTGCATGAGCGTGGTGTGCCAATGGAGATTTTTGTGGTTACTGTGGACCCATCTGATTGGAGATATCCCATCATTAGATTCCATGACAACCCAGAGGGCAGCCATGACCATAAAACAAAGTATTTGGCTCAAAATTTTGTTCTCTACAAAGACCAGTTATATCGTAAAAGTGCAGATGATTTGTTGCTGTTATGTCTTGGAGGGCAGGATGTCATGAATGTGATGCATGAAGTGCATGAAGGAATTTGCGGAGCTCATCAAGCTGGAATAAAAATGCGTTGGTTAATTCGAAGCCATGGTTAT
The DNA here is from genome assembly GCF_002994745.2 of Rosa chinensis. NCBI lineage: Eukaryota > Viridiplantae > Streptophyta > Magnoliopsida > Rosales > Rosaceae > Rosa > Rosa chinensis. The sequence goes on along the minus strand of NC_037093.1, from coordinate 19,924,308 downwards.
TATTGGCCAACTATTCTGAAAGATTGTATTGAGTATGCTCGTAGTTGCAAGAAGTGTCAGATTCACGGACCTCTCCAGAGAGTACCTGCTGAGTTATTACATCCGATAGTTAAGCCATGGCCGTTTCGAAGTTGGGCCATGGATATTATTGGAAAGATCCATCCAGCGTCCTCTAAACAACATGTTTGGATCCTAGTGGCTACTGATTATTTCACAAAATGGGTTGAGGCCAAGCCGTACACTTCTATTTCTAGTGAAACAGTGATTGCTTTCATTAAGCAGGAGATAGTTCATAGATTTGGAGTTCCAGAGACGATTACGGCCGACCGTGGATCAGTATTTATATCGGAAGCTATGCACACGGTGGCCAATGATCTGGGAATCAAAATGATCCACTCTACCCCGTATTACCCAAAAGCAAATGGTCAAGCCGAAGCTGCCAACAAGGTAGTTATCAATGTTCTAAAAAGAATGATTAATGACAAGCCACGTGATTGGCATAACATTTTGTCTGAGACTTTATGGGCACTTCAGACTTCAAAGCGGTCTGCAACCGGAACTACCCCATTCGCCTTGACATATGGCCATGATGCCATGCTCCCAGTTGAAATAAAGATTAAGGCTATACGGGTGGCAGAGCAGAACAATTTAACAACCGGGGATTATACTCAAGCTATGTTACAGGATTTGGAGGATCTTGATCAAGCTAGATTGGACGCTTACAACCGTATAAAAGCTCAGAAACGCGCTGTGGCACGAGCTTATGATAAGCGAGTCAAAGGGAAAACATTTGCTGAAGAGGATCTGGTTTGGAAGGCAGTACTACCTGAAACTGCAAAAGATCCAAAGTATGGAAAATGGTCACCAAAATGGGAGGGGCCATTTATTGTTCATCGGATCCTTGGAAATGGGGCTTACCATCTTCGGAATCGAGATGGTGAATTGCATTATATGCCCATAAATGGCCAATATTTAAAGAGGTACTACCCTACTGCATGGGAGATGCTGGAACATGATTCATGATTAAAGTGATCCTACTGTGCAAATAGTCGTCTCACTTGGGGGGGGGGGGGATAAGAAACGATATAATAATCTGGCAGTGAGACAAGACAGGTTGGTTGATAATTTGACCGAGGTTCTAGCTGAGGTTTGGCTAAGCCTAGCCGTGGATCAGTTGAATTTGTCCAGGATTGAATCGGGTTAGGTCAATAACTTATTTCAGATTATTCTAGCTGACGTTCGGCTAATCCTAGCTGAAGATTGGATATATGGTTTGGTTGATCAAGTTTGTCCTAGCCGAGGCCCAGCTGACCTTATTTAGGATTCGGCTTAAATTTTGAGCCGTGAAAGGTTACTAAAGTTTCTATCACTAGCCCATAGCGGTAATTGCAGTAATTTAAGAGTTCTAATGAATGTGAATTAGCCAAAGGTTCGGCTAATCCTAGCCGAGAATCGGATATGAGCTGGTCAATTAAGTCTGCCCTAGCCGAGGTTCGGCTAATCCTAGCCGAGGTTTGGCTAATCCTAGCCAAGAATCGGATATGGGCTAGTCAATTAAGTCCGTCCTAGCCAAGGTTAAGTTGATCTTAGTCAAGGTTCGGCTCAATGGTGGGCCATCAAAAGTTAATTTGGGTGATAAAAAAAAAAAAAAAAACACAAAGCCAAATTAAAAAGGCCAAAATCAAGGCCGAGGCCTAAGTAGCCAAACATATATAAAAAAAAATAGGAAGACAAAGCCGAATTAAAACGGCTAAAAAAAAAAAAAATTATCAAGGCCGAAGTTTAAGTAACCGAAGAAAAAAAAGGGGGTCACGGCAAAAGGTTGTGCTTAAGCCGAGGAAATCAAAGAAGAATCTTCCTCCATGCGTCCCAGTCAATACTAGTCGTGGTCAGCACGCTGTCAATTTCTTCTTTCTTAGCCAAGAATTCTTGAGTAGCTTTGCCGTGCCTTGAGAAAATTTCAAGCTCACGGTGATGTTCGCTAGATTGTTGCTGGATAGTAGCTGTCGTCTGAGTCATACGGTCGCGAACTGCAATCACATGCTTCTCCAATTCGGCTAATTCTTGAACATCTTTGTCATAACTACGGCGCAACTCTATTAGCTGTGCGGCTCGAGAACTTTGTCGTGCAACAATATCTCCATAATTTCTTTCAAGTCTACGGCCGGTGTCCCACTTTTTGAGAGCAGTGATGTAAACAGGAATGCTAGCGTCCATAATCTTAGGGTGTTCTTCAATTTTTTGTGTTTTTTCATGACTAAAATGATGCGCCGAGATCAAAACGTTTAGCTCCTCCTTGAAACGGCTGTAAAGGTTATCACCGACCACACCTACAAGTTCAGTATGACAAAGATCTTCTACAAACTTGGCCGCGACTGCTATTTGGTCATTGTTGACCATATCTTGTTCATGGCTAGTTTGTTGACCGGTGAGCTTGTCTAGCAAAGCTAAGGTATCTGCTGATAGAAGATGAGTTGGTGGAATGACCTGAACAAAAAAAAAAAAAAAAAAAAAAAAAAATGAGTGTGGGTGCAATCATACCAGGTTCATTTAAATTCCAAATTTAGCAAATTACCTGATTAGTTTGTTGATATTGGCAACTTGTTGTCTCTTCTACAATCTCGATTGGAGAAGGTTCATGATAATATGATGTTTGATTTGGCTCAAAAGATTTTTCCTGCCAATAGATTATTTAGAGCCATGTAAAAAAAAAAAAAAAAAAAAAAAGAGAAAATTTCATGAGACAAGGGAAAGAGGAAAATACCTCATCATCCTTGGGTACGGATTGAGCAGAATCTTCAATTGACATGGTGTCTTTACTTTCCACCCAAGTCTTATTGGCAGCTTCATTATCGTCGAGGAATAATTCTACTGTGTGGTTGCTGTCACTAGAGTTAGAAGGAGAGATTTCAGTAATATCTGTAATAAGAATGGTGTTTCGTTTTTTTGAGGCCGAGTGATTCTCTCCATCTCGGTCATTTGGGCTAGCCAAATCTTCATCTGTTCGTCCCCTTTTCTGAGCTCGCCGATACTCAGGACCATTGGAGATACCTTTTAATATTCGTGTTGTGAATAGGTCCATCAGATCTGCATTGACAAATTTTGAAGAGTAACTTGACCACCAGATAGAAAAAGGAGGAGTTGGTCTACTGCTTGGTTGAAATATTCTCATCTTAAAACGGTTGAAGTGTTGACGGAAGCGTTTTGAAACCAGGATGCACAAGTTCTTTGATCTGAACTTCCGGCGCCATGAACTCAAAAGATTTTCAAAATGTTGATATGGGACAGGGCAACTTTGCATAAATCCAAACTGATGAGCGAAGTAGTTGGGGAGGTAAATCTCAACACCTGGTTTGTATTTGCTGGAGGTTGCAAGCCCATAATGCAGATCCCGTGAAATTAGAAAGCTGGCCCAAGTTTCTCTTAATTGAACTTCACTAAGAACTTCTGATGGTTCATTCAAACCGAGTGCAGTGGAGGCTGGATGCCATTGAGAATAGCAGACAGAGAAGCTCTCTAAACTTCTAAGTGTGTAGAACATCTTAAAGCAGTCTGCAAAAGACATGTGGGATGAAGATGTAGCCATAAGGTATTGGCCGTACATAACATCATGGTTGTATTCGGGCCGAGCAACAGATAATTGAGGAAAATAAGCTCGTAGCCACAGTTGGAACATCCAAAGTGGACCGCCAACATTAGGATTCATGCAGTCAGTCACAATACGGTGTAAACTTCTATAAAGATGCGCAAGAACAAATGGGCCGAGGGCTAGTTTGGTACCAGAAGCTAGGGCCTCAGCTATTGCTGCATAGTCACGAGGGCACTGTCCCGACTTACAACAAAATACGTACTTGCATAACCAATAGAACAAGAAAGCCGCGTGTTCATACTTTTTGACCGGTTGTCTTTCTGAAGATTCTTTTGAGTCGACCACACCATATGTGTTATACAAAGTGCTATAGTTGCGGTGCCTCTTTGATTCGTTTGTAGCATCCATTTGTTCTTCTTTATCATCATGTTTGGGAGGAAGAAAGCTATCCATAAAAGCTGTTGGAAGACTGTGGTTTGCATTAATTTCAATACCAATGGGTGATAAGCCAGTAATAGTACATATGTCCAAAATTGTAGGACTCATGTAGCCTAATGGCAGATTCATGGTATTAGTAGCAGAGGCCCAAAAACATAGTGCTGCCGCTAACATGGGTTTTTCTGCCACTATTTCTTGTTCCGTGAGTTTGATGGCATGAAAGATACCAATTTCTTTCCAAAGGTTGCCGAAGTAATGCTCCATTCTTGGAACCCATGCTTTCCATTCGTCTGTAAGAGTTGGCCAACCTTGTGGCTTCCCAGCACGCCACGAAGACCAGTCACGTTCAGAAAAATGCCACGAGGTGTCAGTTTGGTATTCATCAAGAACCTGCGAGATTACTTGCGGCATGCCTCCAGGAAAGTGAGGACCCAAATAACAGGATGGTGGATTGTCCCCTGATAATTCATGAATTACTCCTTCATGCACCGCATCCTCCATTGACGATAGAGCTTGGTTGAATTTCGTTGAAAATTCTATAGCCTCTTCTTTTACCACATCATCCATGATGAGATTGGCGGAGTCACTGCAAGCTACTGAATTTTTTTTTTTTTTACAAGGGAAAGCTGCATAAGAGACTCGTTTTTGTAGAATTTTGGTAAGCAGAATTCTTATTCAATAAGGAATCCACGTACAGGGGAAGAAGTCTGAAATAATTCCTACCCATCATGGTCTCTGCTGGACTTCCTTTTATAAATCCTTCTTTGATACGGAATGGATATCTAATGAGATGTGCTCTGGGATCTATTTAATTAATGAAACTAATTAATTAAATATTTGATTCCACAATCTTTGGTGTAATTGCATGGTAGCCACGGGAGGGCCACCATTCCATTACTTAAATATTTGAATCCTTGGTTTAATTGAATGGTAGCCACGTGATGGCAGCCATTCCATTAGTTAAATATTTGTTTCCATACTCCTTGGTTTAATTGCATGGTGGCCACGTGATGGAAGTCATTCCATGATTGAATATTGCAATGGCAGCCATTCCATAATAATCATTAACATGAATAAATGGATTAAATATTAGATTATTTAATTCTTGGTTCAAATGAAGGATGGCAGCCATTCCATGAAATTAAAGATGCGGCAGAGCAGAGGGAAGTATGTGATATCACTTGACATGGACTTGAGTTAATCCAGCTAATTCAAGGGAAGAAACGTACATGCATTCACGTTTCCTTAAAAGATAAGAATATTGCTATGGAATGCTCGGCAAACTCTAGGGCCGAAATTTATATAAAAAAAATAAAATCCGCAACTCAGCTTATCCTGAGCTATATATGTATATATATATAGAGACTCGGCTAGAATTACTGATTCATGAAGCCGAGATCTATAAATTATTTCAGCTCGGCTAGCTATTTTTGAAGCCGAAGTTTAAAAAAAAAAATTCACGGTCAAGGTAGGCTGAGGAACAACAATTGAAGTCAAACTTACGGCCAAATAAGGCCGCAATCAGAGGTCAGCCCAGTTGAGTTGCTTACAAAGAATGGAAGCGTACCAGACATGGCATGGTGTAGGTAATTGGAGCAGATAAGTTAGAGAAAGTTGGCCCTTGCCAAACCAAAGTACATCAGTAATCCTACAATCCCTTAACCACTCGGCATTGAAGCCGAAGCTCAAGGGACTGGGGGGGCTCTGTTTGAACCTAAATTTGGCAAGACCTACGTGACGTTAAGCCGGGGCCCACATGAAGCAGGCCCAGGTCATCGTGAGCTGTGATATAATATCCAGCTGAGGTCCAGCTCACTTCACCTCAGCCGAGGCCGACTCACTTTAGCCTGGCTCACTCCAGCCGAGGTCCGGCTTACTTCACTCTAGCCGAGGCCAGACTCGGCTCACTCCAGCTGAGGTCTGGCTTACTTCACCTCAGCCGAGTCCCGGCTCACTTCAGCCTGGCTCCCTTTAGCCGAGGTCTGACTTGCTTCACCTCAGCCGAGATCCGGCTCACATGAGTCAATTTCTGATTTACTTGTGGTTGATAAAGTCTTATCCAATGTCGTTTCAACTGGCCAGAGACACTGATGACAGGACATTATGAGCAAATAAAAGCTACTGAATGACAAATTCTACGTTCAGAGACATTGCAGCACTAAGTGTGGCCGTTACAAAAGTAAGCATTGAAGAGCCATGATGGTCTGTTACAAAAATAATCGTTGATGAGTCATGATGGTTAATTTCCAGTTATGAACATCAAAGGAATTTTATTCATAGAATCCAATTTGTAATCAATCCAATCTCACAATTAAAGTTGAGACTGTATTCGTTTTATTTATTTTGTACTATAAAAGGGGCCGTAGACATCTTTGTTAGAGGTCCACGACCAAAAACACAACAGCTCAATACAAATTCAACATTCTCAAATTCTCTATCGCATCTCTACATTCTATCAATCTAAATTATCCATCGTCAATTATTTTACTTACTGGTATTTTTCTTGTCTTTCCTGCCCTTTACATTCTTGCATATTTATTTTGTCGTTCTTTAATTCCTTGCTCGTTATTTTTCCTGCACTTACTTTTTTCACAAATCATATCAAGAAAATCATATAAACAAGTTTTTAGAGTTCATGCGTTTCTTCGTCCGAACTCGTATTGAATCAAGGCATCAGGGTAACACCTTATATTTTGATTTTGTTTTACTGTGACTTGTGAGTATCTGGATCCTATAGATTTATCAATTATATATCACTCGCACTTTCACATTCACTCACCGAGTTGCACAGCATGAACACTCCGGCTAGCAAAGCCGAATCGTGTAAAGTCCTTGCATCCAAGGCAGAGAGAACCCCGCGGCCGAGATCGATCCTTCTTCGGCCCACAATCGACTGATTAGAAGTCAGATCAGCGCAAACTCTGTGACCTAGATCAAAACCTCGCTAGGCCTCTCGGCCGCGAGTTGGTACGCCCGCGCACACGTCACCAAGCCAGAATGACACGTGTAAGCTAAGAGGACCTCGGCCGAGTGACACGTGGCCGAGACAATTTTTGAGCGAACAAAACCTTGCCAAGTAACAAAAACCCTGTGGGACAAAAATAACCCTGGTCGAAGGACAAAAAGAGCACAACACGTCCTTCACTCTTCGAGATTGAACATGTAGACATCATAACTCCCCCTGATGTCGATATCTCCCCTTGATTGCTACAATCGTGTGAGTTCAGATAACTTTCTCAATCCGATGCTCTTCACATGTTTCTCGAAGGTGGATTTAGGTAAAGACTTAGTGAATAAGTCCGCTACATTATCCTCTGATCGGATTTGATTCACTTCAATCTTTAGAAGTGATTGTTGTTGCTGATTATAGAAGAACTTAGGCGATATATGCTTGGTGTTGTCGCCCTTAATAAAACCTAACTTCATTTGTTCAATACAAGCTGCATTATCCTTATAAATGCATGTAGGTTTATCTGTGGTAGACTTTAAACCACAACTTCCTTGAATATGTCTAATTACAGACCTTAGCCATATGCATTCACGCACGGCTTCATGTAGAGCAATAATCTCTGCATGATTTGAGGAAGTAGCAATAAGGGTTTGCTTTGTAGACCTCCAAGATATCGCAGTGCTTTCCATGGTAAAGACATAACCTGTTTGGGAGCGACCTTTGTGAGGGTTAGAGAGGTACCCTGCATCAGCAAAACCCATCAAAACATCATTGTCGTTTGGATGGAGGGGAGTAGGATGAGGCCGGCCACCCTTGGTGGTGGTGGCGGCAATGTCACCAGCCATGGCGTTTTGGATGTTGGTTCTTGATCCAATATGGTCTAATCCCATCCTTCCGTTATTCCTATTCTCTCTGTAGGGATAAAATAAGCCCATATCAATCGTACCTCTTAGGTATCGAAAGATTGTCTTTACACCAATCCAATGGCGACTTGTTGGCGCAGAGCTATGTCTAGCTAACAAATTCACTGCGAATGAGATATCCGGTCTTGTGCATTGAGCTAAGTACAATAATGCGCCTATTGCACTTAAATATGGCACTTGCCTCAATGGTTCTTCGTCCTCATCCTTTGGACGAAACGGATCTTTTCCGGGCTCAAGACTACGACCGATCATGGGAGTACTCACAGGCTTTGCTTTATCTTCATTAAAGCGCCTTAGGATTTTTTGAGTATATGCAGACTGATGGATCAAAATTCCATCACTACGGTGCTCGAGTTCTAAACCGAGACAAAACCGTGTTTTCCCAAGATCTTTCATCTCAAATTCGGATTTCAAATATTTAGCAGTTTCCTTTAACTCATCTAGTGTTCCAATTAGGTTCATGTCATTGACATAAACTGCTATGATTGCAAATTCGGAACTTGTTTTTTTTATGAACACGCATGGGCATATTTCGTTATTAATATATCCCTTCCCAATCAAGTAGTCACTTAGACGGTTATACCACATCCGTCTGGATTGTTTTAATCCATATAGTGAGCTTTTTAATTTTATTGAAAATGCGCTCCGTGGTTTAGAGCCACTTGATTTGGGTAATTGAAATCCATCTGGAACCTTCATATATATCTCTGAATCTAGATCCCCATAGAGATATGCTGTAACCACATTCATAAGCTGCATGTCAAATCACTACTAGAATTTTTCTCATATACATCGGTTTTTAAAAAAAAATTTGTACACATGTGTTAGTGGGTGATGTAAAAGATCGCCAAAACATATACATCGGTTAAAAACCGATGTCCCATATAACTATAAACATCGGATTAGATTCTAGACTCGATGTTAAACTGCTATTATGATCTCAAATTGGTGTTTTTAGATATTGTTAAAACTTCATATTTATGCATTTAATGCTTAACGAAATATAGGTCCAATAGCACTAGTATTCATTTTAACATCGTTACTCATTCCAGAAACGATGTGTAATATATTCTTACACATCGGTGTTTTTGAAATTTTCCTGCTATTTATAAGCTTTACGGGTACTTGCCATATACCAAACTATTTCCAATAGAATCTACATTCTTTTCCATTATAGGACCGATGTACATTATTATGTTAAACATCGTTTCCTTTTACGAAGTGATGTGCAAGCTTATATTAAACATCAGTTCTTGAGATTGTCACCGATGTTCATACTTATAGTAAACATCGTTTTTCATTTAATAAATCGATGTCCATTGCATTGTTTTACATCGTTTCTTACTTAAAAAGTGGATGTCCATTGCGCTGTTTAACATCATTTCTTACTTAAAAAGTCGATGTCCATTGAGGTGTGTTACATCGTTTTTTACTTAATAAGTCGATGTCCATTGAGGTGCGTTACATCGTTTCTTACTTTATAACTCGATGTGCACTGAATAAAGAGAAATCGATTTTTGTTTCCAATCTGATGTATCATCTGTTTAATGACATCGTTTTTGTAGTTTAATACTGATTTGAAATAAACGTATATACATAATGTCCTTTACATGAGCATGAGGTCCACTAACTTTGTAATTGCTGCTACAATGCATCTATAATCCACATTTGACAACATGAAATGCCAAATAATTTGAATATGGGGCATTGCATTAATTTGTATAATCCAACATCAAAGATGTTAATAGTTCAAAAAATAGGCAAAAATACCCCAACCTACTTCAAGGCTAGCCTAAAACATACCATTGCAATAAGTGTACATGTAGTTTTGTTCACATTTGCTGCAATAGTACAACTACTCCAAAATAGTTCACAAAAAATCTAGCTAGCCTTACTCAAAATCACTTTGCTAGTCAACATCTAAAGCAAAGTCTGCAAATAGTCAGCCACCTCAATGCGCACCTCGTCAAGTTGCTGTTGGGTGTAGCCTTTCCGAGTCTTTGCTGCCCACTAGGAATGTATTTCATAACGTAAGTCATAATCATCGGGTAAACGCTCCATTTATAATTAAACAAAAGTTTATATATATCAACTATAATGCATATACCTTAGTCGGAAACGAAAATGTGTCATCATTTATAATCTCCTTCATATATCTCATTACATAATAGCCACATTCAATTCCACCCGGTTGTTTAGGTACGCCCTACGTATTCATATTATTGAATTAGAAAGACTTTACCATACTAAATCGAATATGGTAACTTAATCAACCACATATATCATACTAACCGGAAGTAGTTTCAGTTTCGGCACCTTGTTAGCCCTACCCGTTTCAGCATTGAAACTTTTAACCGCACTGCACCATCAAACTATGTAATTAAGTAGCAGAACATTACTTGGTTATAGAGAATTACAAATAAAAAACCATTCTGATGTGCTTACTTTATCACCGAGTTCTCCCATGCTTGGTAATGGACTGATTTCCCCAAAGGGTCCAACATGTAGATATCATCCTCCCATATGATTGTCAATATCCAATGTTCCCTACATTATTAATGCAGCCCACATAATATAACCAACTAATTAAGCAAGCAGCAGCTGAGAACCAAAAGACATGAAGAATACTTACCCTGGATTGTAGGGCATAAAGAATATGCGATCAGTCTTGCCCTCTTTCAACCGGTTCACTAAATAGGAACCAAAATCAGATCTCTCACAGTTATATGTAGCAGCCGGATCAATAAAGGCAAAATTATCAAACTCTTCTCTTTCAGTAACAACTTCATGTAGGTGGCTGTGTCCAAAAAATTCTTAATTAATTTGCTGAAACTTGACACAAGAAAAATCAAACATTTAATCCGAGTAAGAAAGTGCTTACGCCATGTATGCTGCTATCACTCCTTGGCCAATCTTCTGCATTTCTAACAGATCAATCACATTCTCTGTCAAGATGAAGAGTTCTTTGTGTACGCCAAAGACTTTATCGTCCAATACTGTGGTTATTGCCTCACTAGTATGTTTCATGATTGTTGTGGCATGTTTGTACAATAGCTTGCAGCGCTTGGGCACAAACGGGTTGACCTCAGCTTTATTGAACAATGATTTGACAAAATCATTCTTCCTTATCTTTTTCTGTTAGCAAATAAGTTGAATATATGAGATCATCATTTAATTAAACCTTGTATAATATCTACTCCTAGTTTGACAAAATCATGAAACAGATCCTCTTTTTCTGTTAGTAAATAAGTTGGATCAGAGCATCATTTACTTAAACCTTGTTTCTATGTCTACTCCTACTTTGACAAAATCATGAAACAGATCCTCTTTTTCTGTTAGCAAATAAGTTGGATCAGATCATCATATAATTAAACCTTGTATAATATCTACTCCTACAATGGCAATATGAAACAGATCCAACATTATGCAACATATAGTTACACATACCTTTGATGGCTGTCTCCGAATTACAAGCTCCTCAGGCCAAGCCATGTGACTTCCAATGGCTTCTCGAACCAATTCCATCTCACCCGCTATAGGGAAAGGAAGTGGTGCATCACCTTGAATCTCACCATCCACTGACACTCTAACGCATCCCTCCTTCAATGCAGCTCCATGTATCATCTTATTAATATCCACATCATCGAATACGGTACCAAAAGCAACTATGTTGGTGATGGTATTCACTGCTAACTCACATACGCCACCCTAACCAGAAAAATCAGATGCACATATTACCAAATAGCAATGGTATTACACACATTAACTAGTTTGAGGAGTATTGGAATTGGAGTTGGAATAATATAGTTACCTTATCAGTAGGTGGAGGAACAATTTCACAATCATCCACATTTTCTTGCACCTTGTCATCTAATATAGGGGAATTTTTTTTCACTCTATCATGAAAACTGCCCTTATCTGATATAGGGGAATGGGGTGCATTGACAAGACCCGCCCCGAATTCCACCCTGGAATCCGAAGTGGCCCTACGGGACCCACCTCTAAAGGAGATTTACCAAAAATTTCGGCATAACCTCCCTTAAAAATGGGTAACCCAAAATCCTGTTGAAAGCTAATAATTCACTTCTAAAAAAAAAATCCAACCACAACTCCTGGAGCCACCCTGCTCCCAAATTTAAACAACCCAACTCAAAGCTATCCACATCAAACATAAACTTCGAAAGATACAATTTACTACAATCACCAAAGTTAGGTCACCGACCTCGAATATAATACATATAAGTTGGGTCACATATCCCTTAGTAATCAGAGCATTCTAGGAATATAAATAGACAAGGAATATAGTAGGTTAACCAGGTAACCTACAGAAGGTGATGGCGGAAGCAGGTGCGGTCACTATGGCTCACACTCGTACACCGAGCAACAACACTGCAATCTGGGCATTTGAAACCGAAGGGCCCAGGGAAAAGTATATAAAAACGTTAGCGTGAGTGGACAAAAATAAGTAATTGAAAGAAAAAGGGTTTTATACTTTTCCACAATTATCTCAATAAAACTCCCGATGCATGCAAGGATTAACGAAAGTAAAACAAAAGGAGTTCCACGCATGAAAGCCGACTAGCCCCGCTAGTCACAATCGAATAAAAGAAAAGGTGGAAACTCCGATACTCAACGAAAAAGAACCAGCCCCGCTGGCTAAAATAAATCGGACTAGCCCTGCTAGTCGAAAATAATATAAAGAGTAGGGGAAGACGATAGCCATAAAAGTGAGCCTCCCAGGCTTGGGTGATAGCCTCCCAGGCTAAAAATACTCCCATGACTCCCGTAATATACCCTTACGCCACTAAGTGTAGCGATAGGATACCGGGCTACAGATTACTGTCACAAAGACAGTAACCTGCGCCACAAAGGCGGAGGGCTACGGTGATCCCCTCACCGCGCCACAAAGGCGGAAAATCAATGCTAGCAATGATAAGTCACCCAAGTATGGCAACAGAAAATCCGAAAACCGTATAAATCCATAAAACTTCCCCAATTCTCGTAATTGAATTTCCAACGACGTGTCCCACACGCCAAAATAATCTCATCAACAAAATAAATAGGATATAAATAAGTATAAAGGTTAACTTCATCGAATCTCAAATTGCCGAATATAAGTATATTATAAATAGTATAAATCCGGAAATCACATCGGAAATAAATGAATAAAAGAAAATAAGCATAATCTAATGACATGACCCCGCACGCCATAAAATCTCCAAGTAAATCAATTAACCAAAACCGTTTCCGAAAATAACCGTGTGCTCAAGAAAGTAAATTGATAAATAATTTATAACTTCGGAACTATTTAAATAAATGCATGCATCAATCTTTAAAAATAAAAGTCCACTCACGATATACGGCTAACGTGGTATCCAAGCGTAAGGATCCTCGTCGAGCGATAGGTCGGTATCACGTCCTGTACACAATTATAATCCGTAAACAACAAATTGCTAAATATTTACGATAATCAATAATTAAATCTCAAAACCCAAAACCTCAACTTCTCCAATCCTCTTCCACACCCAATCAAACTTCACCATTAATATCCATCCGTCGATTGATGTATTCCATATCGGAACAAGGGAAATCCGAAGGTCGGATTCCCACAATTCAACAACCGAAACTCCCAAACTTCGGAAATTCACAAACAATTCCAAACTCCTCCAAAATTCACCAAACTTCACATACAAGCTCTATGATAATTATAGAATTTAACTAGCCAGAAATTGAAATTAAAAAGCTACCCTAGCCGCCCACAGTGGCGGCGCCGCCGCCACTGCCACCAACTCCAATGGACACCAAAATTTGACAGTAGCACCTTCTCAACACACTGATTCAACTTCTCAACTACAACATTCCCAAATAACAATTAAAAAGGCCGAAATCGATCAATGAACAAAAACCCAGAAATCCTCAAGAACCCTAGAATTTCAATTCGTCGATTCGGCATCTACACAACAAATCGTGATACAAGGCCATAGGGGAAATGATCAGTGATGAAAACCGAACCTTCGACGGTGAGATGGGGGCCGGAGGTGGCCGGAATGGCCGGGAATCGGCCAAAATCCAAAACTGCAACCGGGGAGGAAATTCGTTCGATCCGAGCTTTTCCGGTCAAATCGTCTAAAGATGCTTCCACAGACGTGACCGGGGGAGGAAACCGAGCTTGGGGTTGGCCGGATTACGTCCGGAGGCGGCCGGAAGAGGAAGAACTCGGAGGGGGAGCGAATCGGCCGAGAGAGGAAGGGAGAGTCGGGGAGAGAGAAAGAGAATGGGGGGTGGGTTTCCGGTTTTGGAAACCTACCCTGGTAAGTTTCTATTTTTATCCCAAAAATTACCATGAACAGTAATTTTTGAATTTCACTCATAACTTTCACATACGAACTCCGATTTTTACGCACTACATATGCACGCGCTCGGTTTAACGTCCCCAACAACTTTCATGAAGAAAATTTTCTCAAATTTTGACCCGAACAAAAAGTCGACTTTTAGGGCCACTAAACGTACTGAAACGATAGTAAAAGTGAAAATAAAAGTCGTTTACCGTCCAAATGACTAGTAAACGGGTAATTGAGATACGGGACGTTACATGCATAGTTCGCCTTGTCTGTTATTAGTGCTTCTAGTTGAGCAATCCTTTTGTTTAAGAGATCTTCTGCCTTTGCTTGTTTTTCTTCAAGCATTTTCTTTGTCTCCTCCAACTCCCGATCACGCTCTCTATCACGTGCCATTAATTCTGCCTTGGTAATTCTGACCCTTTTCTGCTTTGGAAGCTTAAAGTAGGTGGACGGATTGACGAAGCCTCCAACACCCCTCACCCTACCCGAGTGTTCAGGAGTTTCTAGTGCTTGAGTGAGAACATCATCGCTCCCTGATATTTCTAGCTCACCCTTACTCTTCTTCTCCAACAATTCATCATGTTAAAATATGTAAAGATGCATTACATGAGGTAATAGACTATATTTTTACAGGAAATCCATCGAAAGCACTAGCATAAGTAATAAAAATTATTTAGTACCAGCCAAAGATGTGATTATATGTCACTATCAGAATATGCATTTGATTCGGAAACTGCTTCAATTGATCAGTGCAATACACATACCTATTACAATTTCAGTTCTCAAACATATGTTTCTTTTAATCATTAAATGACTATTGATGCTGTCAATTCCTATATACAAGTCTATTGGTGCACATATCAAGTCCCAAAATACTGAACAGCCAAATCCATCAAAGATGATTAATACCCATCAAATATAGACATGCTTCACATCAGCAGTATTAACGAAAATGTAAACTCATCATACATTACAATTTCCATTTGAGCAAAGAGGAAGATGCTTGTCCAGAAAAACAAAACTAAAATTAAAAACCATTCAATCCTTCAACTATATCATAAGTCTTTAAATCAGCAGTGGAATAGATTCATAGAACAATATCTGTGATACTTACTATCTTTCTTGCTACCGGTGTGACCTCTTCACTTATCTCCCCATTTTTTAGTAAACGGGCTTTCTTCCACATAATAGCGCGATCAATTACCTCTCCTTCAGGCCAAGTATCTCGCTGTGCATAGGTTAAAAATTATAGTGAAAACATTAGACAAATAAGCCGTACAGTTATCATTAAGCTAAAAAAAAAAAAAGACTACAATAACAGATTATTACCAATTCTTCCTCCAGTCCAATATATCCCTTTCTTGATAATCTATGATGATATTTTCTCTTCTTGACTCGTTCCCTTTGGTCATTGTTAAGTTTCTGCATGAAAAGTAAGACTATAAATCATTTGTGATACAATATACATGTATCCGAGTTAGCTTAAAATCAGAAAAGTACTCATAAAGTAAACCATACTTTACTTATATGTAAACTCATCATACCAGCCATTCCTCTGTCTTCCTCTAAGTTACAAATTCCTTCCATGGTTGTAACCCAACGAATGCATATTGCTTCGGTGGCTTCCTCAATTTCTTCTTCTTCCCCAAGTATGGCAGCACATGCTTATTTGTTAAGTAGGTCTTGAATTGTCTCCATTTAGTGCCGGCAGATGTCAACACCAATTTCTTGCTTTCAGGGGCCACTTTGAATGTATCCTTTACAAAGAGGATTAATAGACGTGTAAGAACAATCGATTCAAAGTCACAAATTGACAAATAACAAGCTATCAGTCCAAGTCATTGATGTTTGCCCAATGGATATTGTTTCACAAGAAGTACAATCAACAGTAGCTTGCATACTCCAAAAATAAACTTTCATATTTGTTTAGTTTAATTGCAGAAGTTTCCAGAAACAATGAAATGTAATATCACTGAAAAATTGAAATGTGAAGCCCCCTTATTCTTCTCCTGTTCATATTTTTCAACTTCCACAACCTAAAACAGACTACAACTTTCCTCTCCTTGCTTTCTTTGCTTTTCCACTTCAAAACTGTGTATCTAACTTTTATATAGGAAACTAGAATTTGACAAAGAAACACCAGCTAATTTATTCAAATTTAGGCCCAGTGGTCGAGAACAAAAAACATGCCAACATGGTACTAGTGCCAAAACTAATATTGCAAGATGATCAGAGGACTCGATCCTTCAAAATGAGTTAGAACAGAAACTCTGTTTCCTGAAACCTAACATAGATATGGAAACATAATTCCCTGTACATTCTTAAAATTACTTTCTTAGCACATATCTGATGCACCCACAAGTATCATCATGTTTCAAGTAAAAGATAATATATATATATATATATAGAAACAAGGAGACCACAGCTTCTTCGAAACCAAACATTTGCCATGAAACAACAGTCATAATCAATTGACAATAGCATGGATAAATACCTGGACATCAATCCAAATTTTATCTTTCAAGTCTTTGTCCACTGCAGGCCAGCTTTCAATGTTGATCGGCACCATTTTACGCGCTAGCATTCCTATGTATGATTGCAGATTGTGCCGTGCTCGTCCATTTGGATTGCCTGTGTCAGTGTATGTCACTTTCAACTTTTTACCCAATGCTTTCTTGATCAAAACATTGTACATTTCCACCACACTTCGCTTCCCTCTAATTTTAGTTGATTCGCTGGTTGTGACGGTGTCTGCTGATACAGATTCTACTTGCTTCTCAACAGACTCATCAGACTCGGGACAAGTCTTCACATCAGCTTCTTCCACTGATTTTTTCTTTCTTTCAGACTTTCCCTTCTTCTTGGAACCCATGGCTTCCTACAATCTGTTGATAAAGCAGAAATAAATGTTATAGACAAACAATAATGTAATAAATCAATTTCCACAGTTAAGTACTAAATCAGTAAACACAGTAAAGTACTAAATCAGTAAACAATACGGTTATATGGTATTGGAGCTGCAAAGCAAGTTCAGAGAGACGAAGACTACCACAAACAAATGCAGTTAACAAAATCACAAACAAATGCAGTTAACAAAATCACATATTCAATTCAAAGTCATGAAACAAGAATAGAAAATAAGGTTTTAACTCCTAAAACAATCAATATAGAAACAAGGCACTATTATTCTCTTGGAGTGGTGAACTGGTCAACCAAGAACCCCTCCACATTTGGTCTCCTATAAGTGGCATCATCCTCATTCTCCTCTTCATCACAAGGTAACGGTATTTCTGCATAGAAAGGTTGATGTTCCATGGAGGTGTCCCCTAGATCATCTTCATAGAAACAATCACGATAGTCTCTATTTGGGGTCGTTAGTACAACCGACCAGTCTACATCGATCGGATCTTCCACATAAAAAACTTGCTTCACTTGACCAGCAGAAGCAAATTTGTCTTTCTTATGGCCCTGTCGATTAAGGTTGACCAATGTAAAACCAAACTCATCTTGTTTTATTCCCTTTTCATTCTCTGCCCATCGACACAAAAACAAAGGGGCTTTGAATTCATGATAATCGACCTCCCAAATCTCTTCAATGATCCCATAAAATGTCATATCACTCTCAACTGGATTTTTATCCTTGGCACTGGAAACCTGCATCGTCTTAGCCACTAAGGTCACACCACTATTTTGGACAGCTCTAGCATTGTCTCGTTGCTTTGTGAAGTATTTCACTCCATTATACCGATACCCTTCATAACTAAACACTGTAAAACTCGGTTTTCCAGCTAGCCATCTAATTGTTTGGGAAACCTCAGTCGGATTTTCCTTCATTTGAGCTGAAACCTGGTTACAAAACAGCCATATTATGTCAACTTCAGTAATCCATACACTTGATTCTTACAAAACGAAGCAACTGAACACAATGTGTAATCACCTTCGCTTGAAACCAATCTGCAAATGTACGATTGTGCTCACTAATTAGCCACTGTTTACTCTTCTATTTCCCAGCATACAGCTGCTCTACAATCCTTTTATGTGCGCTGTCCACAAAAAAATAATGAGCAAATGCGAAAAACATTCAGAGCAGCTGAATTTAAATTGCACATATAAATATAAGCTTAATCTACTTACATCTTATACGGATCCACCTCAGCATTATTGGACAGCACATGAAGATGTGCCTGGTCTCTGTCTTTCTCATCTATGGACTTCAGTTTCGCACTAGAAAGTGGGCCCGAGAGCGTACTTGGATCCTTAGGAATCCCAATTGGATTACAACGTTGAACAAACTCCGAGCAAAACTCTACAGCTTCTTCTCCAACATAACTCTCTGCTATACACCCTTCGGGATGAAAACGGTTACGAGCATACCCCTGCAAAACTTTCATGAACCGTTCAAATGGGTACATCCACCTATAGAAAACAGGGCCACATAATCGCACTTCTCTAACTAGGTGCACAGTAAGATGTACCATTATGTCGAAAAAGGAGGGAGGGAATATCTTCTCTAACCCACACAAGGTCAGAACCAAATCAGATTGCAACTTATCCAACTTTGACACATCAACCACTTTGGTGCACAAAGCATTAAAAAAGAAGCACAGCCTCATTATAGAAATTCGAACATGCTTGGGAAGCACCGAACGAATGGCCACAGGAAGCAACTGTTGCATTAATGTATGTGAATCATGTGACTTCAATCCATACAATTTCAAATCATCCATGGACACCAAATTTTTAATGTTTGATGAATGACCATAAGGAACTTTCATAAACAAGAAAGAAGTACACATTTTTATCTTCTCTGCTCTCGACAAAGTATAAGGGGCAGCAGGCAAAAATGTTTTTTTCTCCCCAATATTTGGACCCAAATCAAGACGAACACCCATGTCAACCATATCTAAATGGGCAACCACACTATCCTTTGTCTTAGAAGGCATGTTTAGTAGGGTACCAATCACACTTTCGCAAACATTCTTCTCAATATGCATTACATCGAGACAATGGCGAATATGAAGAGATTTCCAATACTCTAAGTTGAAAAAAATGGTTTTTTTCTTCCAACAAGAAGTACCGGCAGCGATTGAATTCTTCTTCTTTTTTCCCTTCCCATACTCATAACTTCCATGTTCTACCCTCTTTAACACTTCCTCTCCGGATAACGGTGTAGGTGCAACTTCAAATTCTTGCTCATTATTAAATGCTTTTTTGGCCCTCCGATAAGGATGATGACGAGGCAGGAACTTACGGTGGCAGGCATAAGACATTTTCCTACTATGAGGCAAATGGATGGCTGAAGTTGTGTCACCACAAATTGGACATGCTTTGTAACCTTTAGTGATGCACCCCGATAAGTTTCCATATGCGAGAAAGTCGTTGATGGTCCACAACAAAACAGCCCTTAGAGTGAAGTATTCTTTCCTATGAGCATCATACACATCATTAACTCCATCCCACAAAGTTCGCAAATCATCAATTAATGGCTCCAGGTAAATATCAATGTCATTTCCTGGCTGTTTGGGACCAGAAACTAACAGAGATAACATCATAAACTTCCTCTTCATGCATAACCATGGAGGAAGATTATAAGTCACCAATATTACGGGCCAACAACTATACCTACTACTTAGAGAGCTATGTGGGTTAATACCATCTGCTGACAATGCTAACCGAAGATTTCTTGAATCACTACCAAATTCTGGCCACTTATAATCAACCAACTTCCAAGCAGGAGAATCAGCTGGATGGCGCATGTATCCATCCTTAATTCGCTTATCCTCATGCCAAGTAAGCATTTCAGCAATTCCGACAGATCTAAATAAGCGCTTAAATCTGGGAATTATAGGAAAGTACCACAACACCTTGGCGGGTTGCCCCACTTTGATTGTTTTATCCTTCTTTAGCTTCCAACGAGAGACCCCACACTTGGGACAAGTACTTGCATCAGAAAACTGTTTCCGATACAATATGCAGTCGTTAGGACATGCATGTATTTTCTCATATTGTAGCCCCAAATTAGTGAGAGTCTTCTTTGCCTCATATATAGTTGGAGGCAATACATTATCTTTTGGAAGCAAAGACCCAACAGTAGCAAGTAACTCAGAAAAGCAAGTATCACTCATGCCGTACCTAGCTTTCAAATTGTGAAGTTGCACCAATGCATCTAACTTAGTGTGTTCACTATCTTCAAATAATGGAGTTTCTGCGTCATCAACAAACTTATTAAACTCATATGAGTCCTCATCATAATCACCTTCATTGAAAGCTGCTTGACACATATCAACAGTTTCAGAACCAAATACAAGGTTTGGAGGCTGGCCTAAACCACTAGGTGCACTAGCACAGGAGGACAATGTAGGTTCTCCATGCCACATCCAGTTTGTGTACCCCAAACTGAAGCCATAATAAAAAAGATGTCCCCTAATGACTTTAATCGACTTTTTTTTTAAGTTTACACATCTTGAGCAAGGGCAATGAATTCTCTTAGGGTTACTAGCATTTTGTTCAGCAAAAATCAAGAAATTTTCAACACCCAATTCATATTTTAAAGTATCCCTATCTGCATTTATCCATGGCTGAAAATCGGAAAACAAAAAAAAAAAAACAAAAAACAATGAAGTCAGGCCATCAAACCAAACACAAACAATCAAGAATTCTTAAATTTCATGCACAAACCCAAGTCTGGAACAGTTGGATTGCTTACCTGAAAACTTGGATTTATCTTGAAGTTTGTCAAAACCAAAATGCAGCAAACGCTTTTGCACCTCCTCAGATTTGACACCCTCTTGTTGTTCAAGCACTTCCTCAACAAGATGCCCTCCTGCCAACATATTGTAGTTTAGAAAAAGTACCAGCCTTTAAATAATATGGATATAAGTATGAATTAAAGCAACTACCAGATAACTATAGAAGATAAGAACTATATTACATTTGGTTCAAGCATTCTGATTATACACAATGTTAAAGCATCACCCAGTGAACTGAATATGAACATACAAACCAAGCCAAAATCTTATTAAAAAGGTGAAGAGAACTAGTATTGAATCCCAACCATAAATTTAACTAGTTTGAGGACAGATTTTGTCTTTATAAAATACAATGACTACATCCTTTCTTCTAACTTTCTACATTACAAACCAAATAGCAAAAATTACTTATCCTAGTAAAAATCAAAAATTCCACATTCTAGTAAAAATCACTTATCCTACAAATATTAAGTAAATTTGAATGAAATGCCACAAGGTATATCATCTTAATAAACTTTACAAGCAAAGACATAATATGCAAGCATGAATGAAATCTACATTCCTAGTTTCCCTCCTGTAATGAATGACATATAGATTCCTAATTTCCTATTCAAGTTTAACATCTAGACCAGTAGAGTTGTATTTGAATTTGGGCCAACGATAGCAGAACACCTGAAAGTCAAAAACTTTGACATTTATCTCCTCAGATTTTTGGGATCCAAATTCTGTACTATAACATTATGTGCTACAATGTGCTTGGACTTCAAGATGATGCTGCCACATCATAAAATGGAAATCAACAGCTTAAATCAATCTTTCCCTTCTTTTGGCAGTTTTGGATTCTGAATCAGTTCTGGAACTAACTTGCTTTGTTCAATGAAACAGAATGAAATATATATATATATATGGCGTAAAAAGACACCAACATGCACATACTGCCACAATGACACACATACACAAACAAACACAAACAGCTGCAACATCAGAAACCATTAATTGTTTACAATGAAGTAACAACCAGAAGGAGTAGTTACTGTTTTCGCTTGTTGGCCCAAGCTTAAAACTTCCAAGCTACAGAAACCTTCATGACTAGATAACACAGTTCCAAGTCTCCTATGCAAAACCGAAAACTTATAACTCAACAAAAGTGCAAAAATTTCCCAAAACCAAGCACAAACAATGAGAAGAATCGAGAGAGAGCAAACCAGATATGGAGAATGCCCAGCAAACCAGATATGGAGAATGCCCAGAAAGGTCAAATGCAGCCCACAAAGCTTCGGTAGATGAAACACAAATCCTTGGAAGCAAAATAAGAAACAAAATCAGATCACTGAATTAAGGACTCACAAATCCTTCGACGACATGCATTGAACAAATTCTTCAATTACCTATGACAAAAACCTCAAATTGTCTCCCAAACCCCGGGCTCCATCTCTGATTCTCTTCACCGTCTTCGAGCAGAGGAGCTGGTCTGAGGATGAAAAGGAGGAGGACGAGGCGGGTCGGGTTGTGATTGTAGCCGGAGAACGAAGACGAGGAGGAGGGTTGTGGTCGGAGGCGGAGAACGAAGAGGAGGATGGTTTTTGTCAGATGGGGAGAACGAAGAGGCTGATTCTCTTCACCGTCTTCGAGCAGAGGAGCTGGTCCGAGGCGGAAAAGGAGGAGGATGAGGAGGGTCGGGTTGTGATTGTAGCCGGAGAACGGAGACGAGAAGGAGGGTTGTGGTCGGAGGTGGAGAACAAAGAGGAGGATGGTTTTAGTCGGAGGCGGAGAACGAAGGAGAAAAGGGAGGTTTGGTCGAATAGTGTTAGGGCAAGCTGAAGTCAATGTTAGTCCAAATATGTCTAAGTGTGGGAATGAGTTTTTCCTCCCCCGCGCTTCTTTAAATTTTTTAACTTAGCCGCTCAGCGGTTTTCTGAAAATTCAAACAAAATTTTTGTCATCGGTCAACAGTAAAAAGCGATGTCAGTTATATACATAGAAATCGGTTTTTGCGAAATCAATGTTAATGACATTGTTTTACATCGCGTGTATTTCTCACCGACTTAAATGGCATGATGTCTATGAGCATAATTCTAGTAGTGAATTTTTCAGAAACTACCAAACTGACAAGGTAGCGGAACGTTATAACGTCCATTACGGGAGAATATGTCTCCTCGTAGTCGATTCCAGGGTGTTGTGAGAAACCTTGCGCCACGAGGCGGGCTTTATATCTAACCACCTCATTTTTCTCATTACACTTTCTAACAAAGACCCATTTATGGCCAACAGGTTTTACATCTGGGGGTGTATGCGTTATAGGCCCAAATGTCTGTCTCTTTGCTAGTGAATCTAACTCAGCCTGGATCGCATCTTTCCATTTAGGCCAATCCGCTCTTCATTGACATTCTTTGATAGAGCAAGGTTCGATATCATCATATTCTATGATTCCTTTTGCAACATGATATGCAAATGCATCATCAATTGCCATAGAATTTCTATCCATCATCTCATGTACACTAGTGTAATTCATGGAGATCTCTCTATTCTCTGGAATTGGTTCTGACATTGGAGTGTCCCCCAATGATGTCTCTTGGACATAACCATAATCCGGAATATTCTCATGAGATGGATTATTTACATCGATGATTAATGGATTATTTTGTGCCAAACTCGCTTTCTTTCTTGGGCGAGAATCCATCGAACCTATGGGCCTCCCATGCTTCCTGGCAGGAGCCGTCGGCCTAGCCATAACGTCACCAAGGGAGGGGACGTTGGTGCCATTCTCAGGTACTCTTCAGATGGCGTCATGTCCTCTAATTTTAGGGACATCAATCCTTGCAGGCACGTTTGCAGCATGTATGTGTGATCTCGTCACTTTAGCGATATCAGAAAACGCATCAGGCATCGATTCTGCTACGTTTTGAAGATCGAGAATTCTCCGCACTTCAATTTCGGACTGTGCGGTTTGGGGATCAAGATAGACAGAGTGGGGACAGACCACGACAATTCCTGTCATTCCTGTTGAACATTGATGTTCTTATCTCCCCCTAACGATGGGAAGATTGTCTCATCGAAGTGACAATCCGCAAATCTAGCGGTAAAGAGTTCGCCTGTTAAGGGTTCTAAATAGCAGACAATCGTTGGAGAATCATATCCAATGTAAATGCCTAATCGTCATTGAGGACCCATTTTGGTGCGCTGTGGAGGCGCAATTGGCACATAAACTGCACACCCAAATATGCGTAAGTGTGAGACATTAGGCTCATACCCAATCACCATCTGGGACGCAGAAAAGGGTTGAGTGGCAGTGGGCCTCAGAAGAATAAGCACAGCTGCATGCAATATTGCATAGCCCCAAGCAGAAATAGGGAGATTGGTATGCATTACCAATGCCCTAGCGACCATTTGTAGGCGTTTAATGGCGGCTTCTGCGAAATCATTTTGGGTGTGAACATGAGGAACTGGATGTTCAACTTCAATCCCAATGGACATGCAATAATCATCAAAAGTTTTTGATGTAAACTCTCCAGCATTGTCTAATCTTATAGACTTAATAGGATGATCCGGGTGGTGAGCCCTTAGCTTAATAATCTGGGCTAGGAGTTTAGCAAATGCAGCGTTCCTAGTGGACAATAGCATGACATGTAACCAGCGTGTCGATGCATCAACCAACACCATAAAATATCGAAATGGTCCGCATGGTGGTTGAATAGGTCCACAAATATCACCTTGGATTGTTTGCAAGAATGGTATATTTTCTTTAGTGTCATTTGCATAGGATGGTCTCGATCCTAATTTTGCTAGAGAGCAGACTTTGCAGAATGAATGATGGGCGTTAGAAACAACCAATGAGGATTTTGGTTGAGCCATGAAGTCACAATTGACTTTAGAAGTAGAAATTGGAGTCAGGGGAGCAGAGGTGGCGTCAAAGCCACCCATGGGCCGCAGGGGGATGGCGGCGCCGGCTTGTGATGGCAGGACTTGAAGGGGAAAGGCGTCGTGAGGCGCAGGTGCTCCTCCTTGATCCGAATTTCGAGTTTTACTACTTTTCGTTCTTAAAAATGGATGTCCGTGTGAAGTCTTTAATATACGGATCATCATATCATGACCTGGATGTCCCAAACGGTCGTGTCAAAGCCTATATGTGTCGGAATCCCATAAATCATCTCTCATAACATGATTGGATTCAATTATGCGAATAGTGGTTGCATACAACCCACTAGATCGACACATAAGTTTCTCTAAGACTCTTTTATGTCCGTAGTCATTAGAGGTGATGCAAAGGAACTTTTGTCCATTCTCACAATGCGTTTCCGCATGAAATCCAGTTGCTCTTATATCTTTAAAACTCAATAGGGTTCTTCCTGCCCTAGGAGCATAAAGAGCTTCGGTGACATTTAAAATTGTGTCATTTGGCAACATAAATTGGGCTGGTCCTCTACCATGAATCAATTGAGATGATCCAGCCATCATAGTCACGGAAGATCGGGATGGCATCATCCATAGAAATAGTTGCCTATTTCGAAGGATGGTATGTGTAGTAGCACTATCCACGAGGCATTCTAGCTCTCCGGGAAACATACTGAAAAAATAATAAAGTTCGAAATTAAAATATGTCCAAGACATTGAATTAAAATAAATCGAGACTTTATTAATAATAGCCAATGATTACATCAAAGTTTCGTGACCATAATCTAATCCAAAATAAAAATCAAACATTAGACAAATTGTAGTCACTCAATTCGTTCGGTAATTCCAATTAAATATGACCAGGGAAGTAGAGAGAGATGTCGGTGGAGCGAAGCTTTCTTAAGTACCACTAATCTTAATTACTTTCCTAGACATCATACTTAATTGAGTACGCCTAGAGGAAAAGAGATAATCCAATAAGTCATTTTATTGATTAAGGCATAATTGCCATTACATAATTCTTGGAAATTAAAAGACAATTCTAAATAAAAATCTGCGGCATTCTATCTTCATCGCCAGATTTAAAGTCTTTTATAGCTCGATATCTTGATCACCATTGATCAAGTACTCCATAAAATACCATGAAGAGGATGCTCTCTTGATTGAGATGTATTGACACAATACATATGGTCCCTAGGACCAATGGAGTTGGAATAGTGCAACCATGGCCAAATGTGGTACCATGGTGTCCAACCCTATACCCTCAATGTCATGACTCCTATGGTCATGTTAGGGTTTTCTCTATCAATTTGTTCTTTTGTGTTTTTCACAATCATGCATCAATAATATGATGTAGAGAGCCTCCGAACAATATTTCATAACTCTTTCAAAGTTTAGAGAAGGGGATATTATTCCATCATGCTTCTAAGTTCGGAAAATTGTGAATGTTACTAAAACGTTCATGAGGCGCAACCCAAAGGTTGTTAGTGTTATCCTCATTCATGTGCTCAAACTGGAGGGCCATCTTCATGTGGCGCTTCATCAGGGTAAATGCCCTGGAATTATCTATCTCATTTTGAGGGCCTTGAGTGGTTCTTTTAGGCAATAAATCAAGGGCAATTCGGTGGAGCTCAACATTTTGAGCCCACATGAAAATTCCATGCCCGTAGAATCCAATGGAGTAAAATCGAGCTCGTTCAAGTCTTACATCCTGAAAAGGAAAGCATGAATGTATTAGTTTCGGAGTTAATACTTCCACGAAAACTAATATAAGATTTCTGAGCCTTAATGCTACCAAGAAATCGATTTCCAAGAATATTTGGATTAGACCGAAACAATGATGTTTGAATGGTCAAAATCGATGCTCACGAACTCTCTTAGTTCGTAGCTTACGAACGCTCTTAGTTCGTTAAATAGATTCTTACGGACGCTCTTAGTCCGAAGTCTTACGAACGCTCTTAGTTCGTTTAATAGCGTGAATCCCCACGATTCCGCTTTTCAATAATCGAACCCACGTTATAAGAAAGGTGGGATGTAGAAGAAGGGAGGTTGCAAGTTCCCGATGAAAAGGAAGGAGAAAATAAATTTCAAAGGCGGGAACTTTAATTATAAAGACTTACTTGTTTAAATTCGGAGCAGATTCTCTTCTGAACAACTTTTACTTTGATTAGTGTACAGGTCTCAAACTAACTCTGATAAGGCTGAAATTCGAAGGTCAGATGGAAGAGACATAGACGAGAAACTTTGGTGAAGAAAGTATTTTGATCTGAGGTCCTGAACTAGGCGTTTTGGAGCTTGCAAACAGACAGACGTGCACAGTAAAGGAGAAGGATGCAGTCGGTGTGCGTTGGTGCTGCAGGGGCAGCAGGGATGTGGGGTGCGTAGGTGCTGCAGGGGCAGGCACGCAGGGGAGGCTAGCGTGGGCTAGGAGCTGCGGTGATGAAGAAGATTTTCAGGTTTTTTGGTTTTTGGTTTGTGGTTAGAACTCGTGCTGATAACGTGTTTAAGTAAAATAGATTCGAGAGAGAATGTAGAGAGAATTGTGTAATCGTATTATTGAGAATAGGAGCCCTATATATAGGGATTACAAAGTACATGTTCTAATGTTACAAGGAATACTAATCCGAGTAGGATTAGGAACTCTAGAACCTTTTCTCCTATTACTACTCCTAGTTTGATTAGGCACACTAATAGCTGATTTCCTTCAACACTAAGAAATTTATTGACAGTGAAAGAAAGAGAGACCTATTAACATATCCTATATAGTTATTTGGAGGGACCAACAGTCGATGACTTCTTTTCCTACACAAGTTTTTGTTCATAATGGTCACTTTCCAAATGCATCCAGAGTTACTAGTTATTTATATAACATTGCATGCATCCCAAAAATGCTAATTAATTGCTGTAGGTGTGGAACATTTTGCAAGCAAATTAGCGGGTCCATAGATATTAGGGTGGTAATCGCATTGGTAATAGTAATGCCGTTGCAATTGCTGGAAATACTAAGGGGGGTGTATTGTATATGGAATTAGTGGAACTTTTTAAGAAATCTATGGAATTTAAAAGTCTGGGTGTATTCAATATAGACTTTTAGCAGTCCATGAAAGTCTTGAGGTATTTGATTAGGATTTTTAAAGACTTTATGAATTCCACCAAAATCTAGGGGTATTCAATTAAGACTTTTAAAAATGAATAAAAGTTCAGAGGTATTCAAAATTTCATTCATACTTATAGAATTAGAAAATCAAGAATAATCATGGACTTTGTAGTGTTAACTATACATACCAAATTCCAATAATTTTCTAGCCACAAGACAAAAGATTTGAAAAAGTTTATCAAAGATTTTATTTTTTTTAAATCTATCAAAGTTTTCTCTCTGCGCGCAAAGATATTGGTTATCGATCGTCTCTCTTTCTTGTTTCTTCTTATCTTTTCTCTAATCTTTCATGATATCAATATTTTTTTATACCTAACATGTTCATTGTAGTTGTTGAATGTGATTTTTTTTTTGTTCAATTGTGGTACTTGGAACCCTAATTTGCAATAAAAAAATGATTTATGAAACCCTAAAACCCAAATATTGTGGTCTACCCCTAAAACCTTGAATAGTGTTGCTATGAAATACTAGGTTTTGTCTTATTAATGAATTTTTCTCATATTTTTGAATTTATATCATTGTTCAAGGAAAGCTTGAACAATTGAATTTCGATTGATTGATTATAGATCAAGACATTGATAAATATTTTTATGATATATGTTAATAGGTGAACAAAATTGATGAGAATAATTAACCATAAGCATCAAGTGATCTATATTGTATCTTTAAGTTGATTGGGAGATTAGAAATGAGAACAAACTAGCTAGACAGAGTAATAATCATTCATTTGAGTCAAGTTCTACTAGAAGATACTCGACCATTGAATAGGCAACGAGTAATTATCTTGCTTTGCATTTGGATTGCATTGGTTGTGTTCTTTGTTTTTTTATTTTTATTTACTAGAAAATCTATAGAAGTCATTCATAATAAAGTATATGGATTTTCAAGAATGAATAAAAAGTCTGTTGCTAAAATCAACGGTTTTAAGAAATCAATAGAAGTCTATCAACTTTTTAAAGAGTCTGTGGACTTTTCAAAACGTCTGTCAATTAAAAAAAGTCTGCACAAATCCAAATACAATACACCCCCCTAAACCCACGGTATATGATGTGTTTCAAAATTACTCTAAAAATGGGGTTGCGCTTGTTGGTATCTATTTGGAGAGGAAAAATCCCACATTAGAAAAGTAATAAAAGATAATATAACGTATAAGTGGGTGAATTACACTCAATTATACCGAGGCCTCGTGTGATTAAAACTCAACACTTATCGGGTGATTAAGTTGGAACATATCGGTATAGTGATCGGCGACGGACCACGCTTGTCACTGTTTAACATGGTATCAGAGCGGGTCCCTCTCTAATTGTCATGGGCTCGAGTTTGAGTTCCTTATATTGCCATCGAAAAATTTCGATTGGATTGTTACCAAGTATCTGATGTGGGCCGTGGATCCAAGTTGCCGATATGAGACCTGTGTCCCAATTTTCAATGCGAGGGAACGTGTTCGAGAGGAAAAATCTCACATCAGAAAAAGTGACAAAAGACTATATAACTTATAAGTGGGTGAATCACACCCAATTGTACCGAGACCTTTTGTGATTAAATCCCAACACCTACCGAGTGGTTGAGTTGGGACAATACTGGTATAGTGGTGGGTCACAGGCCAAGCTTCTATCACATTTTGTAATCGACAATCTCGGGTATAAAAAGTGAACTTTTATATAGAGAGTGAAATCCACTTCCTATTTTACAATCCATAGTCCTTAATCGTTTCCTGTTTTTGTATCTTAAATTTGTCTTTGTATAAGAATTTCAATTAAAAGAGAAAACAATGAGTATGAATCGCAAATTAGGTAGTGTAAATTTCATTCTCTTATATATATATTTTGGTAAGATCTTTTGCTTCAGCTATGTTCTTAGTTCATTACTTGACGAGAAAGGGTCCTCTCCTAAGCTAAATTCTCTCCTAAACTTCATAAGATTTTAGCTAAATAAAGACACGTGGCAATATTGAAATCCAATGGTCTACAACAAAACTTAGTTTGTCTTTTTATATTTTGTTGTTTCTCTCTTTTGTTCTTCTAAACAAGGACTCTCTCTCTCTCTCTCTTCTTCTTCTTCTTCTTCTTCTTCTCCTCTTCAAACTCTCTTCTTCAAAAAAGAGGCCGAAGCAAAACCCATGTTGTTTGATCTACATCTTATGTGGGGCCAATTTCATGGTCAGCTGCCCACAAAAAAGGAACAATTATAGATTATTCTATGTTTCGATTGGTTTTTGTTGTGGAAGCATTTGTTAATGTGTGGTTGTTGTTATGATCCTCAAAGTACGAGATTGGCTTGATGCATAAATTACAATGCATGAATTAAGGCAAGGAAGAATCTACGAACCAGAAATAAAAAAAGTAAAATAAACCAAGTTTTGATTTGATTTGTTTTTACTAAGGTTCAATGTCAGAGTTCACCTAGGAACTGATTTCTTTTCTCAGAAGTAGAAACAACCAAAATCATAATGAGATCTGGGTAAGACCCAGGAACTAGTTTCTAGAGATTTTGCAGAGGTTCAATCTCAGTTTTACCCAAGTTCCTGAGAACCGAAAGATTCTTATTATTTTTTCAGTCTGTATAAAATTGAAGAGAGCAAGGAAGAAACAAAAAATTATAATGATCATGAAGAATGAAAGAGAGAGGTTCAGTGGAGATAATGGATGTTGGTATATATACCTCTTAGGCACAAATACCGAAAGCACAAGACTCATCTAGCTACAAAGAGCAGCAAATATACTTTCTTATAAGGGTTGCGATACCCCTTAGAGCGGTGTTGAGAGCCCAAACGTCCCACATTGGAAGCAAGGGAGCTACATCCCCCCAAATCCTCTACAAGTAGGCCATCTCCAACACCCTAAAGAGGTAACTGTTTACTATCATTTTGTACTGTCTTTATCTTATAATGATACTGACTTAGGCATCAGACATTGAAGGCAGGCACAACCGGTCTTTCCTCTGACCTTTGTTTGTTTTACAGATAAATTTTGCTGGACTAGACCATACTTATCTACTCAAAAGAAATATTTGGTGCCAGAAGGAGTCCCTTCCTATCCTTGTTGGCACGACTCCTCGCTCTAACAAATGACTACTAGCATTCGCGATATAGGTGACGACTACCAATCGCGCGAGGATGAGGCTCAAGAGGTACATCGTCCTCTCGACTTCCTTAGCCCTAGCAGGGAGACTTCCATTGTCACAATAACTACTGACCCCGTGACGGCACTTGAGATCGCCAAGAGCGACATTTTCCAATCACGAGTGCAAGCGGAGGCTGAGAGCCGAGCCGTTGAGGAAACTCGCAGGGCAGTCAAAAATATGGCCAACCAGAATTAATTGCATTCTCTGAAAAGCACTTTAGTGGGGAATAGCACACAATGAGGCACTAGATAGAGCTTACCAGCAAACTCCAATGCCAACGATCAGTGGTGTCAACACACCAAGCACCTTTCTCACTACAAACCCAAGCACAGGTCTCGCTGGTACCTTCAACATTGCACCTGATCTAACAAAGATGACACCTAGGACCCTCGCCCGACACCAGGGAACGCGAGCACGGGCCCACAAGTCATATACATAAGCTAACCCCTATTCCCTAACTCCCTCAGCGCAGCACTGCTACCCCCTCCACCTCAAGCTGTACTTGATGCGACAGGCACCTTGGGGATTGCCATAGCCGTAAGAACCAATACCATACCTCCACTCAATCCCAATGCAAGATTGTTGCTGCAAATGAGGGAAACCATCACTGCCCTACAAGCAAGAATGGAGAGTGCCGAAAATAGGTATGGTTGGCAACCAATAACAATAGCATTCAAGGGAAAATGGGACCATTCACACCCCAGATACTGGCCGAGAAGCACCCACAGGAGGCGAAACCCTTCAAAATTGAGAAGTAGACTCAGGATCCATATCATCACCTTGAAATATTAGAGTCACTACTACATGGCACCCAATACACTGACGCCATGGCCTGCCATGCATTTGAGGAAATGCTGACAGATGAGGCTTTACACTGGTTCCTTAACCTACCATCCAACTCGATTGACAGGTTCTACGAATTGGGTGACAAGTTCCTTTGGCGGTTCATCTTATGCAGCAATGGCTATCACACAACACCTGACTTGTTCAAGCTTAAGCAGAGACTCAACGAGCGCCTAAGAGATTTTGTTAGGTGATGGCAAAGACAAGCAACCCAGTTTCGCACTTTGGACCCAACCTTGGTAGGATAAGCATTCAAGAAGCTCTCCAACTAGGGTACTTTTTATTCCAAATCAACGTCAACCCTCCTGCAACTTATGACGACCTTGTTGAGGCCGCCACAATCTATGCTTAGGTCGAGTACGACACCAGCACGAATCATGTTAACGTTCTTTAACTCACAAGCACTAACAGTAGTGCTGACAACAGGAATAGAGATGGGGGCAGAGACAAGTCGACACACAGCAGTGGCGCAACAGCACGAGAGAAACCTGGATACACAAATGATAAAAGGGAAAAATAGTATGGCAAGAGCCCTGAGAAGGTGAAGCACACCTCATCCAACAACAATCGATATCACGACGCA
Organism: Rosa chinensis; assembly: GCF_002994745.2. Classification (NCBI taxonomy): domain Eukaryota; kingdom Viridiplantae; phylum Streptophyta; class Magnoliopsida; order Rosales; family Rosaceae; genus Rosa; species Rosa chinensis. Next base: position 19,891,721 of record NC_037093.1, on the reverse strand, counting down.
CCATATGGTAGCAATTGATATTGAGATGCACCCAAATACAATGCACCCAGGTACGGAGTTTTCACAACCCTCACTGCTTCTTTCGAGGACATCTGGAAAAATCACAAGATCTCATCCCATGCCCACCAAAGTGCAGGGCAGGCTAGGAAAAGCCAAGGGATAACGGCAGGTATTGCACTTATCACGAGGAAGTAAGCCATATTACCAACATCTATTACGCCCTCAAAAACTCCATTGAACACCTCATCCAAAGAGGAAAACTACAACAATATCAAACTCCTCCTACTGGAGCTAACACCATCGAGCTCTATGGCCAGGTACTGACCATACACGACGGCGCACCCTGCACCGAGACTCTTCACCTACCCAAGTGCCAATGCCCTCGAGGGCAGGAGATCTTCGGCCTCAGCTACCGCTGTAATACTCCTCAAGTGGAATGGAACTCGGTCACATTCAATCGCCAAGAGGACACCATATGAAAGCACCACAATGACCCTTTCCTTGTCACCATGGTCATCGATCACTATCGTTGCCACAGAGTCCTGGTTGATAGTGGCACCGCAGTTAGTGTCATGTTCAAAAACTGTTATGGAAGACTAAAGCGAGACAAGAAGAAACTTTTCCAGAACCACGAACCCCTAATAAGTTTTTTAGGTAAGATAACACAACCCCTAGGATCCGATGACCTACGCATTACCTTGGGTGAGGGCAGCACTATCGCCACAATACTAACAAATTTTATCATCGTGGACTGCCCATCCTGGGGTGAGGCGCCATCTGGGGACTTCAACGTTTTGTAGTAGGGCACAAGTTGATGATGGAAGTACATATACCAAAGGGCATTCTCACCATCAGAGGGGATCACGAAGTTGCAAGACAATGCAATTTCCTGACAGTCGTAAATAGCTCTCCAACGTGGTCATGGTAAAGAAATTTAATGAAAAATGGCGCATGTGCGTCAATTACACCAACCTCAACAAGGCATGCTCTAAGGACAGCTTCCCCTTCCCGAGAATTGACCAGCTTGTCGATTCCAGTTCTTCATGGACTCCTTTTTAGGTTACAATTAGATCGCGATGGACCCTCTGACCAAGAACATATATCCTTCACCATAGATAAGGGCCTGTATTGTTACGAAGTCATGCCATTTGGTTTAAAGAATATAGAGGCCATATACCAAAGGTTAGTAAATGACATGTTTGCAAATCATATCGGCAAGAACATGGAAGTTTACGTGGACGACATGTTGGTAAAGAGTGTCACCATTGAGGACCATATCAAGAATTTGAGCATCATCTTTGATGTCCTACTCCATTACGGCATGAGAATCAACCCCGACAATTGTGTATTAGGCGTTTTAGGAGGCAAGTTTCTCAGTTTTGTGGTTAGTGAGAAGGATATCGAGGCAAACCCCAAGAAGGCCCAAGCCATTCCTAACAAGGAACCACCGAAGACAAGAAATGAGGTCTAAGCCTTAACAAGTAAGGTGATAGCCCTAGCTAGATTTATATATCACCTAACCAACAAGTGCGCGCCATTCTTCAAGCTACTCAAAACCGAACACACTGAAAAGATCACTTGGTGGCCAGAACATGAAATAGCGTTTAATGGAATATGAGATTACCTCACCTTGGTACCCGTGCTCTCAAAGCCCATTCCAGGAGAACTCCTCTACATATATCTGGCAGTATCGGTATCGGTCGTTAGTTTAGCTCTTATCAGGCAAGAAGACGTCGACAAGTTACCGGTGTACTACATAGGCAAAGGCTTTAATGATGCAAAGACATGATACTCTGATATCGAGAAATCCGCCCTAGCACTCCTCACCGCCGCCAGGAGATTAAGGCTGTACTACTAAGCACACATAATCTATGTACTCAGCAACTAACCTCTAAAGCAAGTTCTCCAAAACCTGACATTGTTAGGCAGATTAGTGAAATGGTTTATTGAATTGGGCGAGTTCGATATCCAGTACGTATTGAGAACCGCCATCAAAGGACAAGCTGCTGCAAATTTTATTGCAGAGTTCATACCTTTGGAAATGGAAAAGCCCCCAAACAAGACAGGTCAACAACCCACTTGCACCCCAATGTAGACACTCCATGTCGATGGTTCTTCTAACAGCAAGGTTAGCGGGGCAAGTGTCATGCTCACAGACCTCGAAGGACATGTGTACGAGTACGCCTTGAGGATTAAAATCAAAACATCCAACAACGCAGCCAAGTATGAAGCCCTGATCGCAGGGGTTTAATTAGCAAAGGAACTAAGCGAGAAATATTTGCAAATCTTCAGCGATTTGCAACTTGTTATGAACCAGGTTGGCGGTTGTTTTCAAGCAAAGGATTATCCCACTACTAATCCCTTGCAACAACCTTGCTCAAACAATGTCTCGCCTCCTACAAGATCGATTTGATACTGAGGGCACAAAGTACAAAGGCAGATTCCGTCGCCAAATTAGCAACCTCTCCACCCTGTTCTAATATTGGATCTATACATCTCGAGATATTAGAGAAACCAAGCATCAACAGGAAATTCTCAAAGATATTCGCTATTGAAGAGCAAAAGCAACCTTCGTGGACAGATCCATTCATAGACTACCTATCCAAGGGCACTGAACCAACAAATAAAACAATAGCCACCAGGTTGCGTAGGAGGGCGACACTATATACTCTCTAAGAAGGCAAACTATATAGGAGAAGCAGATCTTTCCCCGTCTTGAAATGCATCTCCCTCAAGGAGGACAATGAATCTGTGGCAACTACTCGTGAACCAGGAACTTGGCCTTTCAAGGTACTTAGCACAGGGAATTACTGGCCCATAGTCTAAGATGACTCAAAAAGGATTGTCAATGCTTGCTTGAAGTGCCACCAATTCACCAACTCGCCACTCGCACCCTCAGTACCGCTCTCCATCATAATCGCACCCTGGGCTTACTGTCAATAGGGACTCGACTTCATTGTCAAATTTCCTACTGGCCCAGGACAGTTGAAGTTCGCCATTGTCGCGGTGGATTACAAGACAAAATGGGTGGAGGCAGAGGCCCTTGCCACCGTCACAGTGGCCAAAGTTATCAATTTCCTCTTGAAAAAGATCTTCTGCCTCTTCCGATAACTAAGACGATAATCACCGACAATGGCGCACAATTCAATAACGATACACTCAGAGAATTCATAGGCAAATACGACACAAAGATTAGGCATGTCTCCCCTGCCCACCCCCTAAACAAATGGACAAGTAGAAGCAGTCAACAAAATCATCAAGCAGAACTTGAAAAAATGACTCGACGATGCCAAGGGTCTATGGGCGGCCAAATTACCTGAAGTCTTTTGGGCTATCAGAACAACACCAACATAAGCCAATGGCCAATGCCCCTTCTGCATGTCCTTTGGCACAGAGGCCGTGATCCTTGTAGAGCAGGAGATCTAAAGAGACAGGGTTGCATGTTTTGACACCATGATGAACTCGAAAAGCTTGAACCTCAACCATGAGCTCCTAAAAGAGCGCCAAGAACGAGCACATCTGCGCAACATAAACAACAAGCAGCGCATCGCTCGCCACTACAATGCTAGGATCATAACTCGCCTCTGAAGGTAGGAGATTGGGTCATAAAAGAGGTCATGCCAGTCCAAACAAGATTGAAACCCACATGGGAAAGCCCACACGAGATCGTTGAAGCAGCAGGGCCAGCCACTTTCTACCTGCCTGGTAGCGATGGAAATATACTGCCACACCCATGGAACGCCCAACACCTCTGCTACTACCATAAGTAGGGAGGAACGACCAACCGAAGCTCCCAAGGCTAACTCTCGCCAGACAAAGTACTTATCTGCGCCATCCCCTATCCCCATCTATTACATCATCCATAAGATACTACTCTATCTACTTTTGTACTTTTGTTCTTGCCTTAGAGCAATACCTAATGAAACTACTTTATTATCACCATGCATTACTCTTCTTATATGTGCTATAGCTACTATTTACACCTCACAATAACTTCAAAACACAACAACAATATCAAAAGGTTGGTTATTTTGATATAGCCAAAATGCTATCACTCGCAAACGCTTGTATTGCCTATTGCGATCAAGCCATGATGGCCCAAGTCAATTAATATCCCTAAAGGCATGGGCACGCTGTATAGCAATCCCAAACTACTGCCACACATATCCAAGCTGAAACTGCTAAAACAACAACAATCTTGCTAACGGCTGGTTGTGCTGATATAGCCAAAGTGCTATGACTCGCAAACCCTTATATTGCCTATCGCGACCAAGCCACAATGGCTCAAATCATCAATCTCGCTAACAGTTGGTTGTACTGATATAGCTAAAGTGCCTCGCAAACCCTTGTATGGCCTATCACGACCAAGCCACAATTGCTCAAATAATAGTTGGTTGTGCTGATATAACCAAAGCGCATCACTCCCAAACCCTTGTATTGGCTATCATGACCATGCCATAATGATTTTCTGCCTTATCACCGCCTAATCTCCATCATTGTACTCCGTGTTGAACCACCAGCAATTGGTGCCCTTGGGTTTATCACTTGATCTGCGTTCAGTTCCCTAGAAGCACCGGTTGCTCAACCCCTTAAGTGATGGAGGGGCTGAGACGGCCTGAGATTAGGCTATGAAGCCTATAACCCAGGCATGAGATTAAACTAAAAAGCCCAAAAGTTTGAACAAAAAGAAGCATTTTTATTGAAGAAAGGATTTCAGAAAGAAGAGAAGAATCAAGAACAGAGAGAGAGACATTTTCTTACTCTGTGAGTTGCAAGCTGAACTCTAACACCACACCTATTTATAGGACTCAACTGGCCACCAAAACACCTCGAGACACAACGGTCGAGTCACCATAATGACCTACAATAATGACGGCATTGAAATTACAAAACACAATTAATACATTCAACGCATGGGGAACTATCGGCTACCAAGGTAACAATTTCCAACATAAAACTCTCCATATTTCCTAGATAAGAACAAGATCAAATATTCGGTCAAAAGACTAACATCCCAACAAAATTCAAAGTATTTACACTTTGGCAAATCTATCACCAACCAAAAGAAAACAACAAAAACAAAAAGCTAAGTCTCGCCCTCGGCACTACGGGCTCGCTCGCCTTCTACATCTCAACCTCCAACATTATCGCTTCCCTGTGCACCCTCAACACCCGTATCTGGAGTCTCTCCCTCGTTGTTCACACGAGCATCAGTGCCATATCCAGCCTTTCAATTCTCACTTCAAGCCACACTTCGCTCTTGAGCACTTTATGGCTCTTGGATCACGATAGCTCCACCTCACCTGCCACTCCGAGCATCTACCTGTGCTCTGGCTGCTTTCTTCACCTGCAATAGTGAAGCATCCTTTTCTCGTCTAACCAACCACCAACATGCCGTTCTCAGAACCAATGAGTGGCACCATCCGAGAACGCTTGATCAAGCTTCACCTAGAAATTCGGCGATAAAAGATAGTCGTCGATAGCGCGATAGGCACTGTAGATACCTCTACTAGCAAGGCTAGTTTGCTACCTCACCAAGCATAAACAACACTCTCATGGGATCCAACCACCACTTGCATCTTGTAGCCCTATGATCAAGCTACGCTACGGTATCCGGAAGTCGCAAATCCGTCGCCGGGAAGCCACCTTCCCGGCCTTGCCAAGTTGCCTCCACAATATGCTTCTCTAGACTGGAATAGTAACTTTGAGTCCCACATCTAAGAAAATGTAAATGAGAGAGCCTCCTTCCCCTATAAAAGGAATGCCTCCTCCCACTTAAACACCAATCCCATTACATCTTTTGGCCGCAAGGCTCAACACACTAGTATAAGCTTTCAAGTGGACGTAGTCTCCCGCTAAGGCGGAGACGAACCACTATACATCTCGTGTCAATCTCTCCCTCTCTCTCTCTCTCTCTCACTTAAGCTAACTAGAGATCCCCAATGGATCCAAACGTTAACATTGGCGCCGTCTGTGGGAAGCCGACACACAAAGGCTTCGTCACCTACCACGAACTTTGACCCTTTTGGGCTGGTCAATGCTTGGTCAACGCTGGAAGGGTATGGTCAACGCTGGACAAGAAAGTTAACGTTGGCAACAACAACAAAAAAAAAAAAAAAAAATATTTTGCCGCTCACTACTCTGGACACCCAGAAAACTTCTCTGGGCACCCAAGTACCGAACTTCAATCATCACCAGCGTCTCCAGCTCCGGCAAGACTGCCGCCAGCTGCCATCAGCGGCATGGCAGGTTCCAGCTTCCGAGCTTCACCGCTAGCCTCGAACCAGCAGAACTGGCCTCCGCCAGCTGCCAGGCTAGCCTCCACCGCTGGGCACCAAGCTCTTCGCCGAGCTCCGAGTTTCCACCGCACTTCGCTCCGCTGAGGTCGCTCTCCACCAAGCTCCAAGTGAGCACTCGGCACCGCCAAACCAGGCAAAGCTCCTCCAGGAGCACCATTCTCCAACAAGCATCGCAGCATCTCCGCTTAAACCACCGGAGAAGGCCACCGCTGGCTAAATGCTTCGCTCCTCCGGCCAGGAACTCCGCCGAGCTCCGCTCCGTTGACCGGCAGCAGCCTCCTCTGGATCCTCCTCTGCACTCCAGCTCCGCCGAACTCGGAGTCTCCGCCGCGCTCCAGGTCCGCTGCATTCTAGCTCCGCTGACCGACAGCAGCCTCCTCTGGATCCTCCGCTGCATTCTAGCTCCGCTGAGCTCCAGGCACCGCTAACCGAGCTCCGCTCCGCCGACGGGCAGCAGCCTCCTCTGGATCCTCCGCTGAGTTTCACCCTTCACCGCCAAACTCCTCCGCTGGGAACCACAGCTGGGTGGTCTCCGCCGAGCACCGAGCTCCGCTCCGCCGGACTGTCTCCGCTAGCCTGCCTCCGCCGGCCATGGACAGAGCACCGCTGACCAATGCTTAGCGGACAAGCTCCGCCGACCAAATCGAGCTCCGCTCCGCCGGGATCCATCACTGAGATCCTCCGCTAAACTTCAACACTGTTTCACCCTTCATTGCTGACCGAAGTTCACTACTGCGCTTCACCCATCACCGCTGAACTCCGCTGACATCCACTATCACCGCTGAGTTCCAAAACACTGCCGGCCACCGCCGACGAAACCTCCGCTGCCCGGAGAGCCGCTGACGAGAACTCCATTGCCCGGAGCTCTCACCTCAAACACCCACTCTTCGGCGACCGCAGCACTTCCATTTGATCAAAATGGAGCTGGTGGTCCTCTCAGTTGCATCTCCCGCCCAAAGATAAGTCTCTTTGACATGGACTAATTTCTAAACATAAATCATCACGTGCTGCACTGCTACACATGGCCTTCTGCAAATTGTTGTCATATAACTTTGAGTGCTTAACACGTGTTTGATGCATGTCCGCTAGCCACGTTATATGTTCAAGCACTTCCTGCCACATATTTGCTTAAGCACTTGCAGCCATGTTTGCTAGCCACATATTTGTTTAAGTATTTGCTAGCCACATATTTGTTTAATTACTTGCAACCATGTCCGCTGGACACATTATTTGCACATGGCTTAATTACACGTGTAATTACTTGCTGCCTTATGGTGTCTACAACCATCTCTACTCCTCATACATACACCTTCATGAATTCTATTGTATAGTTTTAAATACGTTGATGAGATGTCATCGAAATCTCAAGCTTATTACTATGCATTTGGGGTATGGATACATATACACTGCTGCATAATATGCATACTCAATGGTCATCACACTCGTGCCATATGACTATCACATTTGCATATAAATGATGCATTCTCACCATCACCACCATGCTTCAATGGTCATCGCACATAGTGAGAGTTTGTATGTTCCCCGTAAATTCAGCATTCAAATAGACATATATACATGTTATTTGTCATCAACCACCACGATTGCTTATACACTTTGCTTCACATCTTATCAAAATACATGCAAATTATTTATGTTGATTTTACAAATCTACATATTAATCATCTATTTTGTTTCAAGGAAATTCAACTATTTCTATTGAGCATTCAACCGCAACTACAAGTTGACGTACATTATCGAAGTACTTTATCCGCCACAAGCAAATGAACCTCAAATCGGCATAAGATAAGTGCCTTCCTCTTATCTTTACTCTCTTACAATTTGAGCTACCGCCCATGCCATGACTATACATGTCTCTATAACCCTTAAGCATGCCTACAACATGTTATTAGCAACTTTACTACAAGTACATGCTACACACATACATGCTTAAATGCACTTTCATGTGACATGCATCTACAAGCTAGTGACACTTACGACTTAATTAAACATGCTCGGATAAACGACTTGCTCGGGTTACGACTTGCTTGGGTATCGAGTATGGCCACGACTTGAGCTTGGGCCACGCCTCGCATGCTCGTACAGCGCCTACACACTCAACTACACCCAACTTGCTCGAACAACCCAACTTGCTCGATCATGTCCAACATGCTTTACTTAAGCCCCAAGTTCACAAACGCTTCATTCTATGTCACCGGGACTACTCCCACAAAATTACTTTGGACACCCATTACACTTGCCACTATCTATTGTGCGTGTTATATGGCCATAAGATCCACATATGCAACTATCAATATTTTACATGTTCATACACATTAATAGAATATTGAATTCTTCTACCATTTGTTGTTCGCAACAAAACGAATTCTTTTCGCATTCCATTAATACGAGCGGTAACCAATACAACAAGCATTCTACATATGCGCGTTTTTGTCTCATTGTGTAGGCTAAAAGAGTCCCTTCTTGCTTACGGAGTTCGGGGACTTGTAGGGGCTAGGCGCCTCTCGGACATTGTTTATGCTTGATGACTTCATGATTATAACTCCCCAACCAAGAAGCTTCTCTTACTCGGGGACTTCGGGGACTTATAGATACCTCTACTAGCAAGGCTAGTTTGCTACCTCACCAAGCATAAACAACACCCTCATGGGATCCAACCACCACTTGCATCTTGTAGCCCTATGATCAAGCTACGCTACGGTATCCGGAAGTCGCAAATCCGTCGCCGGGAAGCCACCTTCCCGGCCTTGCCAAGTTGCCTCCACAATATGCTTCTCTAGACTAGAATAGTAACTTTGAGTCCCACATCTAAGAAAATGTAAATGAGAGAGCCTCCTTCCCCTATAAAAGGAATGCCTCCTCCCACTTAAACACCAATCCCATTACATCTTTTGTAATCCCCTTGGGCCGCAAGGCTCAACACACTAGTATAAGCTTTTAAGTGGACGTAGTCTCCCGCTAAGGCGGAGACGAACCACTATACATCTCGTGTCAATCTCTCTCTCTCTCTCTCTCTCTCTCTCACTTAAGCTAACAAGAGATCCCCAACGGATCCAAACGTTAACAGGCACCATCCCTCTTCACTCTGCGAATCTGATCCACATGCAACTTTGCCTCATTAAGCAGGCAAATGCAATCTTCAGCAAAGGTTCTAGCCCGAGATTATTCATCAGCGACCTCTTTCCACAAACGTTCCAATTCAACATCTTTCTCCACCATTTGCCGCTCAACGACCCTTAAGTGGTCCACATCTCTCTACAACAGTCCGAGTTGCCCCTCTAACTCGGTCAGACGATAAGGTAGGGAGCCAACTCTACAACACAGCATCGCAAAGCTCCAACTCAGCACCCTGATCTAGAAGTTGTGTCACACCCCAAATTTCAAACACAAATAATAATACAATTACATCAAATACAAAACACTGTGCGTGATGGTTCAGACACTAATACTAAATAGCTGTGAAAATTTTCCTTTAAACAAGGTAATCAACGATGTCTCGAACCCACAATGTGAATACAAACTCACTCTTTAGAGTCACATATTACATTAAGCAAAGTTTACAAATTAAACTGAGAACGTCAATTCAATAAGTAATTGCACACACTACACTCTTTACACAGCAGAAGACTAATAAATGTGTAGCACAATTAGGTAATAAACCTACCACTGCAACAATAAGGAAAATCTACGGCTTCAACCACACTCACCTTAACCTACAGGATAAACCTCTACACCATGGAATAGTGCGTCAGGTTGCAACCACAAACTCGGTAAGCTTTTGCAAGCTTGTATGAATTTCGCAACAAGAAAGACATGCTTAAGTCCTCTCAACCTAACAGTCAATAAGCATATATCACAACATCAATTATTAATTTTGCAACAATCAATAGCATGCATCAACAAAACCCACTCGTGACAATATATGCTCAAACATCAAATCAGTATTCAATTTCGTGATCATAGTTCAAAACAAAACCACTTCAAGTAATGTTTGAAATCATTTTCACACTCGAAAGCAAATAACAAAATCACATAATCCGCTCTAAATCCACTTAAATCTACTTGAGAAAGCAACTCACACAAATCACGATAAATCTATCAACTTGAGGAAATAACTCACGCAAGCAACTCATGCATTGTTTTCTTTTCCAAAACTCAACATCCTTTCCTCAAAAGAAAACACGTGTCACTCCGTGACAAATCATATCATTTGATCACACAACAAAATGAACATGAAACCCAAAGTCCCCTATGGACAATAAAAGAAAGAATACTCTCGAGACTCTCTTTCAAACTCGTACTTATGAGTCCCAAGTAATCTCAACTATTACCTCCATAAGATACAATTAAAATCCTAGCAGACAGACTAGAGCTCTAACTGATCGTAACCACTAACCCAGCCAAGGCGTGGTTCCCGATAACATGTCTTGGTCACGTTCGTGACCCCCGATCACTGTAGGTGATCCCCGACCCTCAACCCTCAGATATTTGGATCCCTGGTAAAAATACTAAAACATTAAGAAAGTCGCAATGGACCCAAAATGTTACTTGAATCTAAAACAACAGATTCCCCATAATTGATCCCTATCAATTACTCCCGATACAAAGACCAAAATATTAAGCAAGTCATAATGGACCCAAAATGTTACCCGAATCTAAACTAAAAGATTCCCTGTAATTGATCCCTATAAATTACTCTCGGTACAAAGACCTAACATTTAAGAGAAAATTTTTCAAACAGTACCCGAACTTAGGCCGACTCCTAACTTTAGTACCCGACTATGCAAAACTATCACTTTGGTACCCCAAGTTTGAAGCCCGACCCAACATTCATACACGCCATCCATGACGGTGTTAACTAACAATCCACATGCTAAATTTGGATGGGTATTTGGGTTATTTCGTCACCAAACCTTATTTTGCAGATCCCTTCGTCTTCTTCCCTTATCTTTTGTAGATCCCTTCTTCTTCTTCCCTTTTCTATTTTCATTCCCTTTCTCTCTCTTCTATTCTTCTTTTCCTACTGTACTTTACTCTCAGACCCAAGGCCAAGGCCAACGACGATGTCGTTTCCATCGAGAACCTTCAATTTGTTTGATTACTTTTGGTTGATTTTATCCTTTTTAACTGGGCTTGTTCTTCACCCCTTGAATTTGGGGATTTGCATTTTGGATTGCTTCATGCTTTTCTGAGTGTTAATGAAGAATTGGAAGTGTGTGGTGTGGTCTTCTTATTCAATTATATAAGCCATGACCGATTTGAGTGTAAAGAAGAAATTGGCACGGCCGACCCATGGGGAATTGGTGGTGAAGATATGAAATTAAGCTGGTGATTTGTTTATTTTTGTTTCTTTGAGTTTATGAATCAATATTGAATTTCAAGTTTGATGCTTGCTTAGCTTTGTATGTATTCAATTATGAAGTATGGCTCTGAGCAACGAGAAGAAAGTGAAGTAAAGAACAAAGAAGAACATAGGGGGGGGGGAGAGAGAGAGAGAGTGAAGTAAAGAACAAAGAAGAACAGAGGGGAGGGGGAGGGAGAGGGGGAGAGAGAGAGAGAGAGAAGAACAAAGAAGAACAGAGGGGAGGGGGAGGGAGGGGGGGGAGAGAGAGAGAGAGAGAAGAACAAAGAGAAGAACAGAAGGGAGAAAGAAACAAAAAAAAATTGATTTCATAAATTTTTTTTAATTAAGTAAAAAAAAAAGTTGGACCGAATTACCCCTCAAAATATGCCACGTGGCTGGGCTCTTAACACCGTTATGAACGGTGTGTACCGTTCTTGGGTCGGGCTTCAAACTTGGTGTATCAAAATGAAAGTTTTGCATAGTCAGGTACTGAAGTTAGGAGTCGGCCTTAGTTCGGGTACTGTTTGAAAATTTTCTCAACATTTAAATAAGTCACCCATGACCTAAAAATGTTCAACAATTCTCAACATGTTTCAAAACAATAGAAATCCACACTTTTCACAATATACTGTTTCTCAAAAAGGCAACCCCAAAAACAATAATATGAACCCTATCATAAATATTGCTTTCAATATAACAAAACCACCAACATATATATATATATATATATATATATATGAGTGGTCATTCACTCAGGAATGCTACTAATAACAACTATAGTTTGTTGTTAAATAAATACCTCCGAAAACGACAAGGTAAACCCGTTATATATATATATATATATATATATATATGAGTGGTCATTCACTCAGGAATGCTACTAATACCAACTATAGTTTGTTGTTAAATAAATAACTCCGAAAATGACAAGGTAAACCCGTTCGTAAATGAACATTGTAAGATTATTCTCCTCCAAATCCCGTTGCGTCTTCACACACAAATCAAGATAAGCACTAATAGACTCAATCCGCTCAATAAACTTGTCACATACCTAATCACATCAAGATCACATCTTAATACCACTTGTCGTACGAAAGCATCTAATTTCAAGGCAAGCGATTAAAGTTTGAATCCCCCCAATTGAACTAAAATCCGAAAGTAACGCCACTCGAGGAAAAACCTCATCCGAGACCACCTAAAGTCTACGGTATACTTCTACGATCGATATGACAAAATACAAGTCTATTGAAAGGCCGGATCCTCAAGGATCGATAACCGAGATAAATGAAAACGGTAAAAACCCTAACAAATTCATATGTTCTCCAAAAATTACGTTTTATATATTGAAATGCTTGTATCGACGAGTAGATCGTATATAGAACCAGAAACTGTCCCTGACACAGCCGGAATCATAGCCAACTGCCGTCAGAGGCAGTTGCACATGTACTGTCGGACCAAAGCTCGAAACCACCTTAATCCAACTGTCCAAAATATCAAGAATACCAAGTAGAGCAATTTTAATACTTGTGGTTCAAGCCAACTCAGCCTAGATCACTACACAAGCTCAAACACACTGTTCACCGTGAGTTGACTCTTCTCCGGTGTAAATCGATCAAAACCACCACCATGGATCGAACGAGGATGCTCCCACGAGAAAAATAAGACCGGTTTCACACCTTACCATCGCCAGAGTTGGGATTTCCGATCTGGTCCGACTGCACCAAGCTTTGCTGCCTCGATGCACCACCAACGTATAAAAAATCAACCTTTGCATCCCTCTAAAACTATGCATTTCGAATAATTATTCGTCCGAAATAATTCCACTCCATTCCCGAACCATGAAATCGTCCCAACAATCACTGAATAAATTGTTAAAAATCCTCAGAATATAATAACTAATTTCTGGGGTATTACAAGTTGCCTCTCCAACCCCTCCAAGCGCTTTTCATGGGCTTGGAACTGCTCCTTAACAACATCTATGGCTTGCTACCCTTTCTTAACTTGCTACAACCTCCCAATAAGATCCAAATTGGCATCCTTAACAGGACCAAAGGCTTCCTCAACCTCTTGTCACCGAGTCTCCTCTATCACCAAGGATTGCTCCGATTCTCGCCTACGAGCAATCCCCTCTTTAATGGCCCGAGTCATATCCTCGTAAACATCCTTTCGCAATCCAAAGAATCTTGAAGCTCTTGGGCCCTCCATCTCTACTTCCAATTCAGCTCTAAGCCGAGCAATCTCATGATCAAAATGCTCCAACAACTCAGCTGAAACATGATAGTTCATATTCACTGCATGCATGAAATACAACATAAGCAAAGCAACCATGATAATGTCAACAAATATGGGAATAGTTAACTTACCCTCATCAATCTCTCCTGGGCATCTCGATACTCCGCGCGAGGATCATAGGAGTTGATCCGACCCCGGTCACGATGACAGTTGCACAAATTCGCTACCATATGCAAGATGGTGCCATCATGGATCCTAATCTAGCCAAGAGTACGAGCAAGGCCCCCCTCCACCTGACCACAAGAATGCTGAGTTCCTCGCTGATGGATCGTGACCGCGCTCTCTCTGCGAGGATTGACATATACTTTCACTGGGGGACTCCCGAGATGAAGCTGGGAAGCTGTCCTTTTTCTCTGATTGCCACCACCACAGTCAATACCTGCATAAGTACCAGCAACTCGAGACTCATCCTCCTCGCCTGGCTAAGTTCTAACCTCCATCTCAGCCTCCTGAGTCCCCACAACACCTTCACCATCACCAAGTTCACCCACCTCTAGCTGAAAAGCTTCAGCACCTACGACCACTGCCTTTGGACCAACATGTTGGTTGGTTACTTCAGTTTCCCCACTATCAACTATGATAACCTCTTGAGACCTAGACCTCTCTGTATCGGTACCCAGAACACCTTCCAGTTATTCTAACACAACATTCTCCACTAAGCGAACCCTTGCATCAACACCACTTTACCGCCTCTCCACCTCCTCAAACAGCTCCTCAACCGACACCTCAACCTCTACTCGTGGTGGTAACTGCTGCCCCATCTTAGCCTAGTCACCAGGAGCCTGACCATAGCGAGTCTGAGGACCTTCCACTTGGACTCAGGGGATTGTATCGCCTGCTCCACACTGGGGGATTTTCTTGCCCTCCACTTGCCCGCTAGGGGACTACCTCGCCCTCTCCACTCGGGCACCAGGGAATTATCTTGCTCCCTCCACATGGCCACTGGGAGCATGTGCCAACTCCTCAGCTTGCTCAATCGCGCCCTGTTGAACACCCTTAGCCCATTCCTCGTCATCCGACAGCTGGAGACTGAGAAACTCTATAACTCTCTCAGGGAACCGATGATACACACTCAAAGACAATTGTAGATTCACCAGTGTATCAGTATCTTAAACCCATCTGCTCTCCAAAATAACGTCCACCTGCCTGACAATATAGGACTCGTGAATCAGTTCCGCGATAATAGTATCAGACTTGGACCAGCGTTAATAAGATTCAGCTACCGCTGAATCGCAGACATTAACATTAGCACTGTCTATGGGAATCCTTGAATAAAAGGTCATCGCACCATAATCCACCATGACTAACGGTAGCGTGGAAGTCGCCGACAAGCAAGCGGACCAGTCCGCCAACCCCCAACCCACCAACCCTGTGGTTATCATCAACTGCGCACTCTTCAATACTCCGGTCAACCCTGGCATTGAACCCCAAGATACCCCTCTAATTCCACACACCCAGTCAAGGGTGGAAAATCATCTGAGCAACAGTCGCCAACCTCCAGGCCAGGACCTTGCCGCCAAGTATGAGCTGGCACTGGTGGATCTCTACCAGGCAAATAGAGAGCGGGAGCAAGAAAGCAAGAAGAAGGCAGAAGCCCAGAAACAAGTGGTCACACTGATGTCAAAATTTGATGAACTAAAGAAGGCGCTGGAGGCAAACACTACCCCAGCGCTGAGCGAACAATCGCAAAGCACCAGGTGTAGTTGCCTCAACGGTTGAAGGATAATACCAACACCAGTCATACAGATAAATGTACCACTGAACCCACCCGAGCTGACAAGATTGGGCCCACCTCCTCCACCATGACTAATTTCAGAACAGGAGGCAGAATTGCAACCGCAAGCCAACCTCAGCACGGGATGAGCAAGAACAGTGGGAAATCTGCCAGCCTCTAAGCAGCACCTCAATCAGGCACCACAAAATTCATAAGCAAGACCCGCTGACGAAGTCACCTCCTTGCTTTTATAAAGGATACAACAACTGGAATAAATACTAGTCAGGGCGGAAGCAAGTGCCTCAGCGCCAATCCAAAACCCACTTTTCGCATCAAGGTCAAAACCATTTATCGCCAGAATCTTACAAACCGTTAGGCCAGCATATGCAAAAACGTCAAAAATCAATCAGTATAGCCGCTTAACGGACCCCTTCATGCACATGGACACATTCAATAAGGTAACCAACAATAAGGGGTTTGACGGCGCCACTCTGTGTCACTTGTTCTACGAAACGCTAGATAGCGAAGCAATAAGCTGGTTCTTTGAGTGCCCACCCGGATCCATCAATTCCTTCTCCACGTTATCAACCGCCTTCTTATCACATTTCATCCTCCTAGCGACAGGACATCACAATACCAGCCAGTTATTTAGCGTCAAGCAGGGCGCAGAAGAATCACTAAACGCATTTGTCACAAGATGGAGGGACTAGGCATCCCGGTGCCGCGACCTTGACAAAACGATGACACTGGCTGCCTTCAAGCAAAGACTCTTAAAAGAAGCATTCCTTTACCATCTCAATTACAATTGTCCAAAAGTGGTGTATGACCACGTCATGGGTGAGGCGATCCGCCACACATAGGCAGAATTCACATATGGTCAGGCTCTACCACCACCGTAAACTACAGCCAAGACAACTCAGCCCTCTTCCTCTCAACAGAAAACCGCTAACAAATCCTCCGTTGCGCCTTTAAATGACAAGAAAAGAGATTGGCAACAGTGCAATCATGCACCAAGACAAGCGGCACAAGGACCAACAATACCACAAAATGGGTAATCATTCCTTCCAAGGTGACAGCCGTAACAAGCAAACAACATCCTCCCAGAGGTATGCAGGCATTCACCATCCTCACAGCCTCCTACGAGGAAATTTATAATAAGTGCGAGGACCAAATCCTACCGCCACCACCAAGAAAATACCCCAGAGTGGGAAAACCGAGGAACACCAACAAGTGGTGCAAGTACCATGAGAATAGCGGTCACAACACCAACAGATGTAATGTCCTCAAAAAGGCAATAGAGACCCTCTATCAGGATGGTAAGTTAGAACAATTCAAGGTGTGCCAACCAGTGCCGGTGGTCGCTAACATTGTGCCACTACGCCACATCAACATAATTGCCGACGGCACCCCCATCGGCAACATGTCACACAGGGCAAGAAAGTGTTATGCACGCGTTTACCAGCCAAAGGAAATCTCCAATATCTGCTACAAGAGATCCGCTAAGATGCCCAAGTCTGGTTGGGAGCCCATAACCTTCTGTGAAGAGGAAGAACGAGGTGTTCACCTCTGATAGGAGCATAAATGCGACAAATATAATGTGCAATCCTCTACGCTTTTCTTAGCTATTTCCTTTAAGAAGTCAGTTTTAACTTTGTTTTCTTTTTAGGTAGTTCGTGGAGTGATTCAAGAGAAATAGGAGTTGAAAGGGAGAAATGGAGCCATGGATCATGAAGTACTGATGCAGAGGACCAAGTTTGATCAACCATTTGGCTAGAAATTACAAGGGAAGTCCAAAGAAAAAGTTGTGCAAAACAGTTGCTGCAAAGCAGAAAACTGCAGTTTCAGAATCAGCTTTCTGGGAACGATTTTTAGGAGTGATTCTTGCATTATTCCATCTGTACCTATGAATAAAGGGCCTGCGATCCTTGAAGACATAATGTTATACTTCAACAAGAGCCAAAGAACTGGTCAAAAGTGTCAACGAGGCAGTAGGAAATCAAAGTCGAAGTATGCTTCCCGATAAGGCAGAAACTGTCAGCTTTTCACGAAGCTTTTTGGGAGATCTTTTCCGGCGACTTTCTTGGAGTTTTTCCAGAAGGTTATTGATCATTCTAGATGATATGATGTCATAGAGCACGTGGGAGTCAAGAACCATCTAGAAACTTGTCAAGACGAAGTCGTTCCTTGTCCAAGAAAGAAGCTTCAGAGACAGAAATTGAATCCTAGTCAAAACAGGGCATTTTGGCCGAGATTCTTCTTTGGACGGATTTTCAGGGCATTTTTGGAAGGTTATTGCTGCTGAAAATATGAAGGAGAGTCCTAGAATGATTCCTCAAGATTTTGGGAAGATTATTAAGGCTTGAAAATCATTTAATTATGCACCAAGTAGAGTAATCCTCAAGCAACTAGGGGAGGCTTTCAAAGGAGAATTGGAAAAGGAAACTTGGGCTGTGTATTCTATATATATAGAGGCTCTGAACACGTTGATAAGGACCATCCTACAGCGCCATCTTCTGCTCCCAAACCCTAGCATACAAAGTCTCAAAAATTCCCAAGTCTTCAAGAAGGAAAACCGTGCACATCACCATCCATCTCCATCAAGCTTCTGCTGTGACTTGTCTTGAAGGAGTGCCTGCAACTAAGGCTGCCTAAAAGTGAATTCGTGGCTCTCATACTCTCCCTTTTACGGTTTTTATCATCTTGTAATCTAATACTCATGCTTTTATTTGTTGAATTTAAGACGATGTGTGGCTAGTTAATTTTTGTTAGGGGCGAGGTTTGAAGCCCCAATTATGTAGAACATATGTTTGTTTAAACTTAGTTTCTTGATCTGTGGTGTGGATTGGTTATTTATCTCTGATTGATTGAAAACTTTTACATGTGTTTGTTTTATGGTGGCCAACAAGGATTTATGCATGTAATTGGAGCTAGGTTTAGAAAATAATTCACCTAATCGTCTTGTTTTCTAATCCACAAGTATGCAAGGCTTTGAACAAAAGTTGATGTTTTAAACAACTAGAAGAGCATGCGAGGTAGGCGTTCCACACTAGACTGCAACTCTATAATCAATCGTTTCCATGAGATCTTAATGCTTCAAATATGTTGACACTATATGTGTTGTTGATAGGATAGCGTTCTATACCTTGATTGCATGTTTGATAGGCTTAGCTATTGTGCGTTCACGTAGACTAAGTAATTAGGGAAACATTAATAAGGGACATGATCTGCTCCGACTTGTTTCTTGGTTGATTTCTGTTCACACCTTAGTAATTGAAACTAGGTTAACTTAACATTGTTCGAAAGTAATTGGTGGTGGATTTCCGAGTCTCTAACGTCTTCTCCATATTGTTTTTCAAACTCTAAAATATTTTTTGCTTTCTTATTTTCCTTTTATTTTCGTAGGAACATAAAAACCCCAAATCTGTTTCAACTTAGGATTGCAACGCACCCTTCTATCCCCATCTTGTCCTGCCATCTTTTTCCCTCTTTGACGTTTTTCTTTTTCTTAGTTTTGTTATTTGTTTTGTGCTTTAGTTAGTTTAGTTTAGTTTTCTTTTGTGTGAATTATAAAGTTACCCTCATTCCCCGGCTTGAACGATCCCTGCTTACTCTATATTGCTAACGACTACATCTTGCAGGGTTAAGTTGAGCGCCTATTTTGGGCGTATCAATTTTTGCTCCCCCACAACGATCCATTCTTGATCGACGTGATACTCAATAAATGGTTAGTGGGACGGGTATTAGTGGATAGCAGATCTGCCGTTAATGTCATTTTCAACGGTTATTACAATCAGTTCAAGCGCAACAGAAAACTCCTCTAGGACCATGAACCACTTCTAAGCTTCTCTAGTGACGTCACACAACCGCTAGGTTCAGACTATATGTACATGTACATCAGAACTAGTCCTTGCACAGCGGAGGTACACACAGAATTCATTATCGTCGACTGCTTCAGCTCTTACAATGCCATCATCGGCCATCCAGCCTCAAAAAGTTGAAATATATCATTGTCGGGTACATGCTACTCATGAAATTCCCCACCCCCAACGGCACGAGTTGTGTAAGAGAAAGCCAACAACTTGCACGAGAGTGTTACTCAACAACGGTGACACACTCGATGCGACGCCATGAGATCCTAATGGTAGGAAGCCAACCACTACTAACAGATAAAATGGACTATCCCAGGGACAACGAAGAAAAATATGTCAAAAAGGAACCTGTCAACCAGGAGACGTCCTTACAGATCATTAGCATATCCAACGAGCCCCCGAGCGGACAGTCCGTATCAGCGTCCAACTCTTCCTTGAGATAGCAGCAGAGCTCACATAGTTTTTGCAAGAAAACACCGTTGTATTTGCATGGTCTTACGCGGATATGTCTGGCATCTCCCCTGATATCATTACGCACATGCTAAGCATCAAGCCATCCTTCTACCCAGTCAAACAAAAAAGGAGACCCTTTGAAGAGGAAAGATATCATGGAATCAGGGAAGAGGTAACGAAGCTGTAGGGCATTGGGTTTATCCGCCAAGTCAATTGTCTGTAGTGGATCTCTAACCTAGTAATGTTAAAAAAGCCCAACGGCAAATGACGAATGTGTATAGACTTCAAGGGCCTGAACAAGGCATGCCCCAAGGATAGTTTCCCACTACCACGCATCGACCAACTAGTTGATGCCACAGCAGTACGTGAGTAGCTCAGCATGATAGATTCTTTCTCCTGATACAACCAAATCAAAATGCACCCCGAATATCAAGAGTGCACCACATTCACACCCTATCAAGGCCTATACTGCTACAATGTCATGCCTTTTGGCCTCAAAAGTCTAGGCGCCACATATTAGTAGTTAATGAATGCCATGTTCGCGGAGCACCTCGGCAAAATAATAAAGGTATATATGGATGACATGCTCGTCAAAAGTGTTAAGGCTAGAAGACATGTGGCTAACCTCCGCATCATATTCGCCATTCTCATGGCCTGTGGCATGCGTCTCAACCCAGATAGATGCTTCTTTGGTGTCACTACTAGCAAGTTTCTGGGCTACATCGTCAGCGAGCGGGGCATAGAGGCTAACCTGGACAAGTTTTAGGAAATCCTTAACATGAAATCCCCTGAGACGAAAGTAGATGTTTAGAGCCTGCAGGGCAGGTTAACAGCACTATCCCACTTTATCACAAACTCACCGACAGATGTCTCCCATTCTTCAAAACTATGAAGAGGTCCTACCAAAAAGTGGTGGATTGGATGCAAGACTATGAGGCATCGTTCCAAAGTTTGAAAGAATACCTAGCGGCAATCCCACTCCTCTCCATACTAGTACAAGGTGAGGTACTATACATATACCTAGCGGTATCTGCATCAGCAGTTAGCTGTGCTATTGTTCTCTTATAAGAACAGGAGGAACTCCCGGTGTTCTACGCTAGCAGGGGTATGATTGGTGTAGAAACAAGATACACCCCCCTCGAACAATTGGCCCTAGCCCTCATTGTTGCTGCTAGATGCCTTTGATAGTACTTTCAAGCTCACACCATCCATGTCCTGACTAATCTACAGTTGAAGCAAGTCATACAGAGCCCTGAGCACTCTGGCCGCCTAAGCAAGTGAGCAATTGAACTCAGCAAGTTTGACATCGAGTACAAACCATGGACCGTTATGAAGGAGCCAAGCGGTAGCAGACTTCATCGCTGAACTCACTGACCGCCAGGAGGAACCCACTTCCGAGACACCAGCGGATAACACCGCCATAACAGCAACCGACGTGTCCCCTACCGAGCAACAATCAGAATGGAACCTCCATGTCGACAGCTCGGCCTACCAAGACCTGTGGCGCATGAGTCATCCTAATAGGGCCAAAGGGACTGAACATGGAGTACGCACTGAAATTCAACTTCAAAACTTCGAACAACATGTTAGAGTATGAAGCGCTCATTGCAAGTCTACTCCTCACCATAGATTCAGGAGCTGATAGCGTCAACATATTCAGCGACTCTCAACTTGTCATCAACCAAGTCAACGATAGCTTTCAGGCTAAAGATAAGCAACTAATGGCGTACTTGGGTTACGTAAAAACCCTACTTGGAAAATTCAAGTTTCACTCCATCATGCAGATCCCTAGAGAGAAGAACGCCAAGGTGGATTCTCTGGCAACGTTAGCAACCGCTCAACCTCATTAAAGTCCAACGGATACAAGGGTGGAATGCCTTGACAAACCAAGCATCACCGAAGCCCTAGCAGAAATATTCAACATCGAGGTCAATACCAAGTGGATGGATGAAATAATGGAGTACAAGCGCAACGAAACGCTATCAACTAACAAGGTCGAAGCATGACAGCTCAAGCGGAGGGTGAGCCGCTATAACATCCAAAACGGTAAACTTTACCAGCAGGGTTTACTCACCTAAATCTTAGATGCTCCGTCATTGTACTACATATTGTAACAATACAATAATTAATATTTTAAGATATTTTTATAAAAATAAAATATCCAATGCATTTTTTATTGTTTATGGGTGAGTAATTAATAAACCAAATTGAAAGCCAAGGTAATTGACATTACTTAAAGTTTTCCTTTATTTGCTCTGTCTAGAAGTCGGGTCCGAACTATTGTAACTTTTCTTTTCGGATTTTTTTTTCAAAACTAATTTAAATAAATTACAATAATTGTAATAACAACATTTTCTCATCTAAATATTAATTGAATTTTTGTGCGGCCTGACCCCTCTCTCTCTCTCTCTCTCTCTCTCTCTATATATATATATATATATATACACACACACACACACACACACACACACACACATCCACACCATACACATATATATAGGGCCTTCTAATAAGGGATCTATTTTTTTGGTCATTTTTTAAGGATCCCTTATGGGACACACTTTTCGATCACATATTAGCATCTCGTCTGTTCAGTTTTTAGGTTCCAATATAAATTTTCAGCCAAATTAATTACAGTTAAGGTATTGAACTAGATTAAATCAAGGAATGACCAAATTTGAAGAATTGATTTACTCATAGAGACCTTAAAACTGAACAATAAAGAAAGCGTTATGTGACCAAGAAGTTGGTCTAATAAGTGATCCCTTAAAATCACCTAAAAAATAAATCCTTCACTAGAATGACCTATATATATATATATATATATATATATATATATATAATATTTATTCAGAGTGATGCCTCGCTTTGAAATTAAAGTGCGAGGTTAGAGTTTAGGGTCACTTTTCGGTCTCAAATCCACATCTCGACCGTTCAGTTTTTATGTACCAATGTCATTGATCTTGCGTCCACTTTGTATACATGACATCTTCATATGACAAGGAATTACGTATGTGACCACTATGATTTGACGCTGTCTCTTTAGAACACCTCGTATTTCGTTAAGGTGTAGAAATTGAAAAAAAACAAGTCAACAAACACACTTTATTCAATAATAACCTTTATTATTATCATGATAATGAATAGCTAAATGGTTTCCGATTGAGTTGAAATTTTGCATGGATGATTAGAGTGGTGTCCTAAAAGTTGAACGGTTTGGATTATCGAAATTTGATTGCATAAGGGGTCACATACTAGATGCTACATACAGTGTAATTAAATTTTGATAATCTAAACTGTTCAAGATTTAGCTCCTCAAACATAGATTATATATGCAAAACATTTAGATCTTTACACATAGATTGTATTTTCAAAAATTTTCTAAACCAAAAATCATTTAGTTAGCCATTATGATGACATAAGCCTTAAAACCTAACCCTTAATCCCTAATCCCTAAACCTTAAGTATTTATGAGGAAGGCGGGGTTTAAAAAAGAAAATAAAAAGCTGGAGTTCGGAAAAGCTGGACTACATGAGTGATGAAAAGGCTTCATGATGGCGGTCGAGGTGGGAGATCTCAATCAATGAAAGCTGCAAAGTTCAATTATGTGGAAAATTTCTTAATTTGCAGATTACGAAGCTTATATTGAAGAATCTTGGATGGATTCCGATTCCTTCAATTTTTCGTTGGATTTGCTCTATCACTGGAGAACCGATCTGGTATTGACAGTTTGGTTTCACTTTAGTCCTTCCCTTCAGGTATATCTCTCACTTTAACTTTTTATTAGGTTCTCTATATAGTACACCAACGAATTCAATGATACAGTAGTACACCAACGAATTCAATGTTACGGACTAGACCATTATCTTTAGGCAAGGATAAAGATATGCCTCGATTCAATGAGTTGCAGTATTGCATATAACATTTACCAAACATGGTTTCGATCAATGTCACCAAATCTTGCCTCTATTCAATTAGCCAGGTACGTCCCTTTCTGGTTGATCTTTCAATTCAATTAAGTTATATTTTTGTTCTGTATTTCAATAGGTAACATGTTCTTTGACCATATTTCTGATGACCTCGAATACGTCAGCCAAATAAAAAAGGTAATCACGATTAAATCTGCTTGAAGGTGTGGAAGACGGCCGGGCAACTAGCTCGACCTCGGAGATTCATGAAGTTGAGCCTGCGGTGATATGTTTGATATGTTTAATGTTATATTACTTGCATGCCTTTTTGGCTTTTTCATTTGTACTTCTTACATGCAGAGGATTTAAGATGTTCTATAAACTTAGGAATATAGAATAGTTTTTGCTTGGAATATGCAATGTCATCGGGGAATTTATTTGGTGGGTTTTTGTATAGATAAACAAATGGGAAGCATTTGGTTCCTCCATTGCATCTCAAGTCCACAGTTTATGCAAAGGCAATAGTGAGCATGTTACAATTGCCATAGATATAGATCCTGAGAGCACTACTAGTAGATTGGAAGATGAAGAAGATGATAAGGGTTATCCTATGGCATAGTACGTTGCCGCTATCTTTTACCTTTCTTTTCCCTAATACCACATGAGACCACTTATTCAAGGTGTTTCTAACTTGTATTGAGCTCTTCTCTGTTTATTCCTCTGCAGTTCATGGTTTCAAGTCACTCACTACATCAAGAATTAATGGTTCCTAGATTTACAAGACTTGTGAGTGACATGGTCAATCGCCTCTGGAAGGCATATGCAATTCTTTCTTAATTGTTTATGATTTAAACGTACCTGGACTTTGTGAATGAGCTAAATCAATGGCGCTTTTATTCATAGATTAATGGGTTTTCTAACTTTTATTATTCAATTGGCTCTGTTACTCACTCCTATTGTTGATTGGTGTTGGAAGTTGGAACTTCATAAGAAGAACCAAAACATGATTTTCAATTAATGAGGTATAAAATACAATATCCTTGAGCAATTCCCTTGTTGATTTTCTCAATTTCAATTGACTTTGTAATGCTTTGTGGCATGGATGTTAAGCTCACCTTTGGGATTGGGGACACAAGAGAAATTAAGCGCAAGGAATTCTTTGGCATCGAAGACCCTGATGCTCCCACCAGGGAAGAGTTGGTTGCTGTTCTTGAAGAAGTAAGTCTGTTCTTTTAAGTTTCTATGCATATTGCTCACTGTAAATGAATTTCGAATGCCATGATTCATGAAATTACCATCTTGGATTACAATATTGACATTACATGTCAGTATTGTCATTTATTCAAACAAAAATTCCATGAATGCAATGAACCTAGCAAAGATCAAATGGTGGTTAGAATCTTAAATTATATTAATTAAAGACTTGAAGGAAAGAAGAGTTTACTGTAGATTTTTCAAGTTTTAAAAATGAAACAATAGAGAAGCATGTGTTACAAAAGTATACAATTTGCAACTAATTAATTTCAAACTGTAGATTCAATCTCTGTGATCAGAACATGCCATTATTTCACCTTGGAATTTTGAACATGTATGCAAAGACAGAAAAGTGAACAAATTGAGAACATCAAGTTAGCATCAAATAAATTGGATTCGTTGTCTACAAGTACATTACATTACGGTTTTAAAAGAAAGAACATACATGATGTTTATTTCAATTTCGTAGGTGAGATCGAAATTATAGATTGGAATTGTTCTGGATTGTTATATTTAATATGATTCCCATGGTACTTGTATGAACAATGTTGCATGCAAGCTATCCAGTATTATACTTTTTGTTTCAATATCAAATCACGTTCTACGGTTTTAGTATTTTATGGTGGCATACCAGTGGATGAGGCATGTCATGGCATTTTATCTACTGAAATAACCTTCTGTGCCTCTAGGTTCTCAATAACTAATCACTTGTGCCTCTAGGTGTCTTTATTTATTCTTGCTCTTCTTTAGTTTTTGCTTTCTTGTTCTTTGTACACCTTAGCCTCTTTAATAAATAGTTGCATTTGTTTCACTGAGAAAAATTTCTCCAATCTGCTATAAGCAGTTTAGAGTGAGATGTTTCTATCAAGCATTTGGGTCATATGTAAAGTTTATATGAGCAGTATGTGTAGCTAAAATTTAGTTCTCAATCTTCACATCTTAATTGCACGCTCTGATCCGTAAGTGGGTTCCTGTTCCCATGCTTTGCAGGTGCTAAAACTCTCTATAAATCCTCTGAAAGAGAACTTCCATTTCCAGGGACTAGTTCCAAGTGCAAGAGTAGAAGAGATTCCAAGATTTGGGGAAGAGATCAGGAGTATGCAAAAAAAATTTGAGGATCCCTAAACTCTTTTGAATTAGTATATAATATTGATCTAACTACTTTGAATTAGTACTTA
This sequence comes from Rosa chinensis, assembly GCF_002994745.2. NCBI lineage: Eukaryota > Viridiplantae > Streptophyta > Magnoliopsida > Rosales > Rosaceae > Rosa > Rosa chinensis. Next base: position 19,865,392 of record NC_037093.1, on the reverse strand, counting down.
TTGTAAGGGAATACTTGTTATTATTTTAATTTTAAGGGTTTTTTACTTCAACAGTGTCTGAACTCTTTGAGGACTTTTAAAATGATACATGAACTCTCAAAGTGATCAAAGTGATACCTGGACTCTAATTTTCTTGTCAACAGAATACCTATGTCAGATTTCCGTGACGGACCTGTTAATTTTATCACGTGAGGCGCACGTATGGCCCTAAAACAAAGCAAAATGGCTTATTTGCCCTCAATTTGTTTTGTGAGTTCTGACCAAGACTTTTTTCCTCCATAAACATATATAGTTGACCCCTCTCTAACCGTTTCCCTCCAAAAATCATTGACCAAGTTGGGCATGACTTGATTCACATAATCTGGGTACCAAATAGCATCAACAAGTAAAATAGTACTCTCTCTAAGGAAAATCTGGTACTATAACTCAATCGAAATGAAAAAGAAAAATCGAAAACAATAAAGAATGCTGATAACATAATAGATAGTCATTGCTCTATAACTGCACAAATGGTTCAACCAAAAAGGGCATACCAAGTTCCAAAGTTTGACAAAATGGTTGACAAACTAACAACAATGTCATTGTTTGTTCGTAGCATCATAACCTTACATACGACCTAAACAAAAACAATGCTTTTTCTTCACAACTTGCCTCAAAACCCTGCCCATTCAGATTCAGTTTGGCCTGCTGCCTTGCCTTTTTTGCTGCAGGATTTTGGCTGCTTTGTGTTGGAGGATCATGCCTAGTTTGAGAACTAGAAGGCCCTGCATTGGCACCTTGACTATCCTCCGTGGTTTTCATCTTCTTCCAACCCTTCCAAGACTTGATGATATTATCATTCAAGCTGGGCCTCCATTTTGAAGCTGGAACTTTTGCTGCCTACACAACCATGCCAGATTCAACACCACTAACAAGTCAACACAACAATATCCATATTGAACACAACAAACAATTTAACACATTCAACACAGCCATAACAAGTATAAGCAGAGCAGCAAGCACATGGTTAAAACCAATCCTTGAAGGTCACAAACATGCTGCAATGAGTCAACAACTTGAGTCATTAAGACAAGTGCTGAACATAAAATCACAAACCTGCTGCCTTGACCTCTTCTTATTTTCCTTGGCTGCATTGGAACTCTTTTCTCCCTAAAATGAGAAAAGAGTCTATTAACATTAACTCCATGATGTGTAATCAGTCTAAACAATTAAAATAAGTGGAATTAGTTACTGCTTGTTGTGTTGCTGCTTTCTTTGCCTTTGTGATTGGGCAGCCCAATCTATTATGCCCTTTTTTGAAGCATACTTGGCATGTCATCTTTGAGTAGGTTCTTGGCATTTTGGTTGTGTCAGGGGCTGGTGGAGGTTGCTTGTTATCACCTGGCTCCTTAGTTTTCTTCATTTTTGGTCTGCCAGCTTGCTTCTTGTAAGAGCAAGTTCACCCATTGGGTCACCAGGTCACCCACTATTCACTACTTTTTAGTGTTAATTTCACTCTCTAGGTCACGAGCACAGTGTATTTCATGTCCTAGTCACCCTGTACAGTGTTCTGGGTCACCATGGTGACTTGCACAGTGTATTTTGTGCTCTGGGTCACGGGCACAGTGTATTTCGTGACCCAAACAATGAAAATATACACTAAAAAGAAGTGAATAGTAGGTGATCTAGTGACCCAACGGGTGAACTTGCTCTAAAGGGGAGGTGCTATTGGATAATCCACTTGTTCCTAATCATCCTCACTAGCAATGGGATGAATAATTGGATTGTATGACTCCATGTAGGTAGAAGGCACTAGGTAATCATCACAAAAGAGAGTAGGATCTGCCTTTTCGTTTCTAATAGCACAAATAGCATGCACACAAGGAATACCACTCAATTGCCACCTCCTACATGTACATGTTGCATCCTCAAGTCCACTGCAAGCTTGCTGCCATGATCTTCCCCTCCAGTAATTTGGAACTCAAACTTCCTCGAATGATAGGCTCTGTAATAGCTAGTCATCTCAGCCACTTTGTGTTGTAAAAAATATGGGACGAAATTCCTGTAAAATAAAAACACAGAATAATATGATAATATCTTGGGAAATAAGAATAATGATATAGATAAGAAAATAAAATAAAGTAAGAAAATAATATAATATATAGATTTTATATAGGAAAACTTATCAAGTCGAGACGTGCAGGCGCACTGTCCTAAGAGAAGATTCGTCCCCTACTGCACAGGGTTGAATGACGAACTTCCCCCAAGATACAACAACTCTTCGAGCTCCATCGTGCAGCTAAGAAGCCCCATTGAACCTTTATCACCCGTGCACTCAAAACGGTGTATAAGTAAAGTATGTATATGTATAATTTGTAAGAATATCTTTGGTAGAGGTATTTGACAATAGTGGTTGCACTATGGTGGATTATACCATCATGTATACCCTCATTATCTGACAATCTAAATTCCCACGCATGTGCATGTTTCATGCCTCACCATATGCCTTCCAACCATAGCCACATACCCTTATATAGGGCACACTTACCATACCATCAATAGCCTCATTAACCATATAACGGTCAAATAATAATCATATATTTAAAACATAAAACCGTTAAACTATAAATAGAGTAATAAACACAAAAAGAAAATCATCCCCAAAATAAATAAATAAATAAATAAAATATATTTTAATTTTAAATCATAAAATTTCCAACACTTTGTCAATAATTTTCTTAATCCTTGGACCAACTATATCCTTCCATCTCTGTGCTGCCACTCTTCTATTTGCCTTGTAAAATACTCTGCATCAATTCACTATATTTTAACTACTTTGGAATTATATCATTTTTCAAATGATATAAACAATTTAAGTGCATTTAAAAATTAAACAAAACAAGCAAAGAATACTCCATAGTGTATTCTGGATTTATGGTTTTGCATGAGCGGTGTCTTTCTGGTATGTCACCATAATTCTAAAGCAAATGGTACTGCCAATGATGCACTCTTTGCTTATTGGTGTTTATTAGAATACATAGATTATGTAAAGACTCGATCACGTTATCATTTTGGGACATTCTGAGAGACGTATTGTGATGCAACGTTTGGTTTAGGCTAGCTACTTATGTGAATTATGTGATTTCACTAATGGTCATTACTTGAGAGCAACTGCATTGACCATTGAAATAAATAAATAAATAATAATAATAATAATAATAATAATAATAATAATAATAATAATAATAATAATAATAATAATAATAATAATAATAAACAAACAACTAATAATGAATGCTTTAATTTGACAAAACTTAAGAATAGAGAGCTTCATCTCCCTTTCTATACTTGGGGAACCATATAGCTAAAAACCAAAATAGAAAGCCACCTAGAACATCTTTAGCAATGCTAACTAATTCTAAGTTAAAAACTAAAAAGTTATTTTGGCTAGCTACTTTAAAAATATTCATGCATCAATTCTCTTTATTTTAGTTAGTGTTGAATTCATATTATTTTTTTGATGAAGAAAAAATAATTTAAATATAGGGCTAAATACAGATTACTACCCTATAGTTTGGGTCTAAAATCAATTCAGTCCATGTACTTTTAGTTTCATCAAAAACACCCCTGCACTTTCAATTTTGATTTAATAGGTCCAATTTGTTAGTTTTCCGACAATTGAGTTATTTAACTTGTTAATGTGGCTCATATATGACCTATGTTTTATGATGTGGTGTCTGCAGGCCACCTCTAGTCAATTTACGAGTGAGTCCTACTATTAAAAATAAATAGTTTTTCAACAAATAATCTAACTATAACTTGAACCCATAGATTAACGAATTGGACCTATTAGATCAAAATTGAAAGTGCAGGGGTGTTTTTGATGAAATTAGAAGTCCATGGACTGAATTGATTTTAGACCTAAATCACAGGGTAGTAACCAGTATTTAGCCCTTAAATATATCTATAAATTACACAGAGCAACTTAAAAAGAATGTTTTAAATTTACAAAAATAATAGAGAGTCTCATCTTCTTCTCTATATTTAAAAGCAAGATATCTAAAAATTAAAATAGAGAGTCACTTACAGGGAAACTATAACATGGTCCCGGACCATGGCACATGTGTTGGTCCGGGTTGATGTGATTAATTGGTCCACATGACTTATACTTATTTCTGATTAGTTATCTTAATTTAATTTTTTTTTCACCCCTGCATGATTCCCACTAAATTTGAGTAATATGATTGGCTCGGACCACCAAATGACAATGCCACGTGGTACTCCACGACCACATAATAAATTCCCCCAGTTAAGAGTCTGGTGCAGTTGCTAAAATTAATGGATAAAATACTAAACGTGATTTCCAAAATAGGTAATGAGCCAAGATAAAGAGTCTGCTAAAGATGCTTTTAAGAAGCTGATGGAGTTACTAAAAACTAAACATACTCTCCCAAAGAGATGGGTTACCCATCCTCGATGGCGATTCACAGTGGTGGGACGTTGAGGCCACGACGGGGACTCCTCGAAGATGATGATTCCATGCTGGCTTTGCTGTGTTTGGCTACGCGGGCTCAGAGTAGTTCAAACCAGCAAGGATCTGGCTGTCATGGGATTGGCGTCACATTGTTCAGGCGATGGACAACAATCTAGTGGCTGGGACTTCTCCGGCGAAGCTTGGTGGCCGAGAGATCGGATATTTTCCTGTAGTGAGGCGGCCTTTTCTACTTGCAGAGTGATCTGGTGAGGGGATCTCCAAGTCTATCCCTCGAACTATCTTCCTGGGTTATTTCCTTTCGAGATACGACGGCGGGGAGATGGATCAGAGTCGGTGGTGCGTTGGTTTTGCTCAGTGGGGCGGTTGTTCGACGCAAGGAAGGTCGGCGCATTGGGTGTCCATAGACTTTCCAATCAAGCTTGTGTTAGGGAGCCCAATTGCTTGGGTGTCCAAAGCTTTCTCACTTGGGCCTGGGCTATTATCATGTATGTTCTTTTAGATTTACTTCTGGATTAGGGCCAGATTTGGATCCGATTTGGGACTGGGATAGCACCCAAATTCAAATCTTAGATCCGAGACAAATGTTCATTTTGTGCTGGTATTGGTTCTAGTTCTTAGGAGTTTGTCTGCTAACATTCGAGTTTTTGACACTCTTTATTACTTTCGAACTCTTGGTGAGCGAATCACCTCTCCTAGGTTATCATATCGCTGGTTACAGTTACAGTTATGGTTACTATTATAATTTACACTGCTCTAGTGACATTTATAGTGCAGCAATGCCTTTTTGCATCAATTCACGGCTTGGTTACCTTTTATTCTAGATGCATTTGGGCATCTTGTTATGTTTTCGATCTTACTTTTCTTAATTATAGATACGTTTGTACATCTTATTATGTTTCATTATTTTTTTTCCGATGCATTTACATTGCTCCATGTACTCCTCAATTTCACTTAATATAGCTTAAAAAAAAAAATACTCTCTTAAATAGCTAAAGATAGAGTCTACTCAAATTCAAAGTACTTTAATCCCTAAAACTCAGAGTTTAAATTAATATTTTTTAATTTTTTTGAAAGTAATTCCTAAAGCATTCAATAAACACAACATAATTAGAACACCAACACAAATAGTTTGTTGAGAGAGTGACACCCTCGAAATTGTGATAAACAATTGTACGTGGACTTTAAACTCTTAAAGGCTGAACAAAAAAAAAAAATCATTGTTTAAAGTGAACAAGCACATGAGGATTTTTAACAATGTTCATGCACTCATGAGACTCTGTATAAGGTTGTTGAGTTGTTTAGTCTCCTCTTAATTGGTTGTTTTCACATTTCAATTGCTTCCTCTCATCTCGGCTACTTATTGCTTGAGACTCATGCTTGTATGCCACTAAAATCTAGGTGAACTTGTGGGGTATGCACAATCACATTAATAAGCTAAAAGTGCGCATGGCTTGCTAATTTACTGCAGACATGGAATAAGTAATTACCAATTCTGAAATGAAGCTCATAGGTTTTTCTGTCAAAAGAAAAACTCAAACTAAAACTACATAGTAATCACCGGAACGGTAACAGATATGCACAATAATTCAGTGTGAGATATTGATGACATTCAATTAGGTGTTGAAAATCTTTGCTTGGATAAGACCTAATAAATGGGACCTAGTGTCCGGTGGTTGGTAGTTCTGGAGTAAGCCCAGTTGAAGTGCAAGAGTGGTGGTGGCTTCGCTATCTAGCTTACGGGACGGTCCTGTCGAGGAACGACAGAGGTTAGGTGGAAAGCCTGTGGCGCTGATATCGCTTCTCCCTCGATCGGAGTGCGGATCGTGGTCCCTTGGTAGGAATGAGTGGGTGGCGGCGAGATATGGTTCAGATGGACCCAGATCGGATCAGATTGCTCTGATCTGGTTTGGGTTGTTTGGAGCAAACCCATCGAGGGGGGTGGTTTGGAGGAGCAGCGATGCTTGTACGCATGATGGGGGGGTTGGAGGGATGGAGGCCATTCCTACGTGCGGTGGGCATGTCGCCAATGATGGGACAACAGAGGCGTTTCATATGAGATGGTGGCTAGCTGACACATGCAGTCTGTGTTCTTAGCTTGGGTCTAAAGGTTTTTGGGTTGGGGCCTGGGCTTGGGCTTCGACTCTGGTCCCAAACTGTTTTCACTTTATTTGTTTTATGTTTTATTGCTTTTTATTTTTACTAAGATGTGGCTTTATGCCTGCAATAGGTCACTATCTGTAGTACCCATAAATTCACAATTAATTTCTTATGATTTTTTGAAAATTATTAAGATGACTGTTAGGACAATTTTGTGGGTCGTGGATGGAGTGGAAGTGTTTCGGACGAATAATTACTCGAAACATTTTATTTTTTAGGGTTTAAGGAGTTGACTTTTTATTCGTTAAGCTTCTCTGAAAACTTTTTTTGCAAAATTGTAGAGCGCATCGATACGAGTTCATGGACATGTCGCACACGTAAATTGGAGTTCGTACGAGAAAGTTATGATCAATGAAAGTTATTTCTATTTTGAGAAATTTTTGGTATTAATAGGAAATTTAAGGATTGGTTTGCACGAAAAACAAAAGTTTCATTTTTCGGCAAATTCCAGAAATTTCGAGAAACCTAGACTCTCTCTACTTTCCTGTTGACCCAACCCGGACTCGAATTTAAGACCCGACTTTTCAGGCCGATTCCAACTACTACAGACGACGGCGCCGACCGAGATATGTTCTTTTCCTTCTTCCGGTCCTCCCTATAGTGGTCTCTAGCTCGAATTCTCACACATGGCGGTGGATCGAGGTAGTGAAGGTGGGCGGCGGCGGACCGGGCGAGTTCTTCAAATTCCCGCGACCGCTGGACGTGAAACCGATCGCGTTTTGCTCATGGCCTTGGAGATTTAGTTGATTGATTTTTAGTGTGGAGCTGCAACTCACGATGAAGTGTATTTTGGCTTGCGGCGGTGATTTAGGCCTATTTGGCTTGAGCTCCAATTATTAAAGTTGATCCTCGTAGTGTAAACTCCATTTTGGATAGTTGGATTGAGCTGGTATTGAGTTGGCATAGCGGCGCGTGGCGGCTTGTCCGACCATGTTTGAGGCAGTATCTTACTTCATTATCACTTGTTCGTTGATATGAGCATTTTGACATTTGATTTGTAGTATTTGGAGATCATTTGAGCATGTTAGGGTTTTTAGTGGTTTAGATTATTTTGGTTTTCGATTCGTGAGGATCCGACCGTTGGATCGACTTATTGTTTTGACATATTGATCCTAAGAGTGTTTAGGAGACTTTGGGTGGTCTCCGATGATGCTTTTTCTCGATTGACATAGTAATCGAGCTTTAGTTTTTCGAACTTAGATGCTTTCGTACCTCAAGAGGTATTAAGATGTGACCTTGATGTGATTAGGTACGTGACGAAGTTATCTTGGACGGTTTGTTGTGATTGTGTTAGCTCGGTTCTGTAAGAAGACGTAGCGGGATTCAGAGGTGAGTAACCTCACAATGTTCATTTACGAACGAAGTTACCTTATCGTTTTGGGAGTTATTTATTTAACTACAAACTATAGTTGGTGTTAATGACATTCATGAGAGAATGACAACGTGTGTGTATTTACGTGAAACATATATGTATTGGTGGTTTCGTTGTGATACAAGCAATAATTGTGAATGAGTTCATATTATTATTTTGGGGTACTGTGACATTTCGGGGAATCTTTTATTTTAGATTCGGGTAACATTTTGAGTCAAGTGCAACTCACTTAATGTTTTGATTTTTGTCATGGATGGTGATTGAGATCGGGGGTCAAAGTTGGTGATCGGGATTCTCGCTTAATGTTTTGGTATTTATACCGAGGATCTGAAGATTGAGATCATGAAGATTGGGAGTCACAGATTGTGGTCGGGGGTCACGAATGTGACTAAGACATGCAATCGAGAACCACACCTTGGCCTGGATAGTGGTTACGATTAGTTAGAGCTCTAGTTTATATGCCGGGTTTTATTGTATCTTATGGGGGTAATAGTGAGGTTATAATTTGGGACTCATGATTATGGGTTTTAGAAGAGAGTCTTGAGAGCATTTTTTTTGTTGTCCATGAAGGACGTGGGTTTTCATATTTAATTGTCAAGGTTTCAATTGATATGATTTTGTCATGGTGTGACACGTGTTTTCCTTAGGAGTAAAGGATGAGAAATTTTGAAAGAAATCAAGCGCAAGTTGTTTGCGTGAGTTGCTTCCTTAAATGGAATGGGTGATTTTATCGTGATTTGTGTGAGTTGCTTCCTTAATTGGAATTGGTGGGTTTTCTTGTGATTGGTGTGAGTTGTTTCGACTGATATATTTGAGTTTACTCATACAAGCTTTCATAAGCTTACCGGGTTTCTTTGTTGCAACCCGGTGCACTATTCGATAGTATAGGGGTTAATCCTGCAGGTCAAGGTAATAGTGGCTGAAGCTGAGATCTCGTAGTCGTAGCCATATGGGGTAGGAAGCTAGTTTTTAATTCTTTAATGTTGTTAAGACTTCCATTTTAGTAAGTTCTAAGGAGCATTCACTTATTATTTTGTTATGCAACTTAATTCGTAAACTTGTGTAATGTAATATATGACTCTACAGAGCGGGTTTGTATGAACATTGTGTGTTCAGGGCATCTGTATGTACTTAGTTTAAAAAGGAAAAAGTTCACCAGGTATTTTGTATATATCGATAATTGAACCATTCACGACCGGTATAATTGTGAGATTATCGATCTTGATTTTTAATTGTTTTAAAAATCGAAGCGACACTATCACTTTATGGTAGGGCAATGTGGGCTTGGTCCCAGTATGCACACTCAGTGTGCCTTGTCTGGCCTAGCGAGGTGGTGAGTCATTTACTTGATCAAATGGAAGTAACTTCCTAGTGGTAGGATGAAAATAGAGTGTCGCAGGATTTGTTTCCATGCGGTAACATAGTAGAAAAACTGTGTTATTTGTAATGATGCTTCTTCATGATAGAGTAATCTTTCCATTATGTCATCGCTTTGTCAAAGCAAATGGAGTGGCCAGTTGTGCACTCTTGGAGACTCCTGGTATTATTTCAGGTTGTTCTCTTGATGTTTATTGTAATCTGGAGTTCAAGCTCTACGTCACCCCCATGTATTCTGTAATTTCATTAATTAAGACTTGAGAGCAGCCGCACCAGCTCGATCTCTTTCAAAAAAGACCTAATAAATCACTGTATGATTGAGGTATTGACAAGCAAACCATGTTGACGCAAACAATATGGAGACAATAAGAAGTAGGATTGTAAGCATATATATGAAGGGGATTCTGTTAACCAAGGGTGGTAGAGCTGCCTTTCAAAATTTTCTTTTAATGCTTACCAGGCCAACTTTAATTTGAAGGCCAGGGGATGGATTCTTCCTTATCAGACATGATCGCACAGAGGTTTTGAGCATCGAGTGGATTGTTCTTGATGATGTGAAGCACATTCTGTCGAGGTTTCAGAGCTGCACTAGGCAACATAATCAGTGTAAGATCAATCACGTTGCTTATGAGCTTACTGGCGCAAGGCTGGCCAGCTACTTTTTGAACTTGTAGCTGGGTCTGTATGAATAATGGCCAAGTTTGGCAGGAAGATGTAATTTATCAATATGTAATAGTGAATTGATTTGTGGAGGTGTGGCCGATCAGCTAAAGTTTTTTTTTTATAGAACATAGGATGTAATCCATCAAACCATACTGAACCAAATGACTATCAAATAATGTAAGCGGTTCATATTGAACAATAATTGTTTCAAATATTGCAATATTTAAGATCACTTGAAATCAACTTTTGCCAAAATATTGGATAACTGCAACTCTTTCATATGTAATGTTTACAACATCCATACGAGGCAAAATCAACATATTCCCCAGCTTTTGGCCTTGCATAATGTCCCCTTCTGAAATTCAGATGTTGACATATTTCAAAGTTAGATATTTAGATATAAAAATGTTTCCTATAGAAACTAATGTTAGATTATAAAAAGAATGCTGTACCTCATCACATTTAATTACCATCTTGGTTTTGATCCGGTGGCCTCCTTTCCACTCATGTTGGATGCATTATTTCTGACAATAGAATTGCAACGATCATTGAAATTAATCGAATTAGAAAATCGTGTATGTCATTGCATATTCTATACTTCAAAGGAAAAAAAAAAAATCCAAGGAAGTAGCTCAACATAGATGGAAATAACCCGAGTAATGGATGGTAATAAATATATGTTTCAAACTATGCTTAATCATCATATGCATTCACACACCTCATATAAGATGCAGTTGAATTTTCAGCTGGCTCGTCCCTCAAAGTGAGACAAGATAATGGTGTTGAAAGGAACTCCAGAGGATCAGATTCACTGCAACTGCTTGAATATTCCACTGGCCATCTATTTGGAACTACAACGTTCCTGTAGCAATTGATAAAGAATGGATGTTTAAAACCAGATCCATGAAATACTTGCAGTAAGCGTTTAACCAAAACAAAGACAAGCATGTGCACGCATATATGAGTTCATAGTTCATACGTACCCCTCAAGACTTCTTTGTTTGCAGCGATTACCCTTGTCCACTGTGTAACTCCCGAAAATGATGTCAAGACGCTTTGTGAGATTTGGAACATCAGAATGTGGCACAATATCCCAAACTTGTATAATCTGTAAATGTTGTGAATTCTCTTGGATAATGTCCACAGTCCAAATCAAATTCAGGATCCCATCAACTTGATACTTCTCTAACAGCTGACAAGAAGTCCTACCATAAAGTTTCGCCTCATGAGATTGGCGCCAACCACTTGAAAGCTTTCTCAGTAGAGAAACCACTTCCCGACGAATCTTGGGGTCTTTAATTTTTGCAATGGAGTGGTTAAATTCATTGGCAAAGTAAACCTGTGCAAATGCATATATACTAATCAAGGGTAACAATATCATGCACCAAGGCATATACAGAAGCAAAGAATTTGAAAAAAAAAATGAAAGAAAGGAAGGAAGAATATGAATTCTAGAGAATACAGGTTAAAAAAATGTAACAGATCAGTACTATTGTAAGGCTTGAAAATTAATGATGAACTGTGTACCTTCCATTTTGCATTTCTGAACAGCAGAGAATCAGAATTGAATAAAACTTGAACTTGGTCAAGATCCACAAGGGCAGATGCAATAGCCTGAGACAAGGTGTTGTCCTCATCAGCATTGTAAAAACAATTGCGATTCTTGGCATCAATGATTAGCTTCTTCCAGATAGAGTTACTCTTAGACAAGGTCAGTCCATTCCCCAATATCCAAAGACAGTGCCTACACATGCAGAAACAAACCAATTATACAGACAAGCATAGATATGCACTATTACATGGATGGATCTGATTCATCTACCTGCATGCACCATCCATCAACAATCTAGTTATAGTAATGTAACTGTAGAGTGTAGACTTAGTACCTTGCACGTTGTAATTACCGGATGGAACAAAATTGATAGAGTTTGAGTAATGACAGTTATTCAAACAAGCAACAACACAAATAAAAGAACACAAGAATTGCTGACGCAGTGTAAACCTCTCCACTGAGGAAACTTCACTGCGTGGCTTTTAACGTAGCCAACACGAGAATCAAATCCAATATGAATCAAATCGTTACAGATCACAAGTAGTGGTATTCAACACAACCACATTGACTAGCAACAATGCTAACTTGCTCACAACTGTAAAAGACCTATTCTAAACAACTATGAAGCAATCTGTATAGATGAAGAAATCTGGACACGCCTTCAAATTCAATCTTGCCTTGAAGCCTCACTGATCTCAATCACATATGCAAGTGATGAATGCAGTGAACAAGCAGTATGATCAATCAATCAAACAAACAATGAGAGTTTTGTAAAACAGTTAGTGCAGACTATGCAGCACAATTAAAATTCTCAATCAGAAAACTCTTCCTCTCATAATGCAGTTTCAAAACCTTTTATAGAAGATAAAGACTCCCCCTCAATCCAATCACATTAAACACCGATTGAGATAAACATGGAAAGGTTTTTCAAAACAACATGCAATCACAATCTTTTATCTGATATGTATTCAAAACAATTCTAAATGCAGATAAGATTTTCTAAACTCCTTTCCTTAAACACTATTTGAATTGGAGAGTTTAGACCCACAATATATGCATCAATCACATGCAAATTGATATGATATGCAAATTAAAAGCTCTCTAAACCTAGACCATATTTTCAGAATTATATGGAGAAAGAATCGTGTACAATCAATGCGTCTAACCCTAATTGATTCCTATTAGGAAAGATCTTTTTAACAAAAGATTGCCAATTAAAATAAACAGACCTAAATCAATTAGGTCTTCAATGGGACGATTTTAACTGGTGAAAAAAATCTTTGCATAATAAAATTTAAGAATAGAAAGATACTTTCCAAAAACAAACACCTAGGACTGACTCAAGGATTGCAACACATATTGCAATCCCAATGCATATGTTGACTCATGAGATGCATTTACCTGTAACATATTTGAGATCAGTATTAGGCCCTTTTCCAGCTTCTTCAGTGATGAATTGTCATGATATACTTCACTAGCTTTGTATGGGAATGCCAACAAATAACATGTACAAAATCTTGTACTTACAATCTCCCCCTTTGGCATTCCTATACAAAACACATCTAATTAATACAAACTCCCCCTCAACAAGTACTTGAGGATCCTCACTTGGGAAGAAGCCTGCAATTCCTGTAACACTTATCACACACACCTTGTAAAAAGCAAGTTAAAGATAAGGCATAGGAATGTCAACGCAATTTCAAGATCAATATCAAAAGATTTAAACAATCAAAGCACAAGTTGATCAAATTCACCAATATTCTCCCCCTTTTTGTCTAGGAATGACAAAGGCAACCTTCAGCTTGTAGTTAATGAACAAGTGAGAGCACAACATAATAAAACCGAACATGTAGACACAGCTTGTGAATGAACCCAAGAATACCAGCTCTTGTGCTGCTCGTACTTGAGTGAATAAATAGAGGAGCATGCAACAAGGAACAAAAGCACATACTTCAAATATTTCATTCCGATATCATCATATTCCTTTGTCTTATTCCCTGCATGGGACTCAGAACCTCAACATTGGTATCTTCCCACTTCTATCAATCTCTATGTGCATGGCCTTCCCAATTTTCCAAAATTTAATGCAGCAGCCAACTCCAGAGCTTGCAAGAACCATCCATGAATTCATTGTCAAGTAGACAGATGAAGATAACGAACTAGCTTATGAAGCACACAAAAACTGAATATCGTTTTTTTTTTTTTTTTTTTTAATTTTTTTTTTTTTATAATTTTTATATATATATCGAAAACGCAAAACTAACAACCTAAAAATAGCAAAAAGGTGTCAATTTTCTTCCCCCACACTTAAACCAAATATTGTCCTCAATGTTTGACAAATAATCACATGTAATGAAAAGATTTAAGTATATAAAGAGAGAGAAAAGAAAACAACAAAAACAAGTATATAGTTAAGAAAAGTAGAGAATGCTCCCTCTTGTAGACCTCCCAATGCACACAACCTTTGGAGATGAACTAAAGACACAAACCTCAAGGCTAATTAAGCCTTGACTTCCTAACATAAGTTCCATGCCAAACATGCTCCAAAGGTACTCCAATAATGCTCAAAGACAATAGGAAACATCACTTGTCACAAACTGATTTCAGCTAAAACCTTGCAGCAGTCCTACTTCCGAGGCTTATAGCTCATCCATTCAGAATCGGAATCCAAAGATCCTACTTGGAGATGAAAGTTCATATTCAGGGCTTTCCGTACATATGTGGCGCAAATTCTAAGTCCAAGGGATGTGAAAACTAGAGACCTGCAAAGTTAGCAAAAAAAAAATACAGAAAACTGTTAGAATGCTGACAGAATGTCCTTTGTCCATTCAAACCTGAATACCGGAAGCTACAGGGGTCACATTCAGAAACCCGTTGGTATGAATGAAGTAGACATCTGGGGCTTCAAATACATGTAAGGCTTATCTCATTTGGACCCCGGGAATTATCCCCTGTTTTGCGCTTTATGTGGCTCAGCTGCCCAGTTTTCTGGTTTTCTGCCCTGACGTTTCTGTACTCAACTGGAGACTGCAGACTCATTAGAACTCAGAATTTCTATCTGTCAACTCCATTGGAAAATAGACTCCTGGGGCTTTTGATCCATGTATGGCACGTCTTCTGATTCCAAGTGAGCTGTGAACCCTAGCCGTTCAAAATGAACTGATCCGCGAGCCAGAAAAACTGTTTCGGTCAACAGTGATCTTCTTCTATCTTTCCTCAACTATATGACCTGCACACACACTAAAAACATAAAAAGGAACCAGAAAAGAAGCAATGAAATTGAAAAGAAGATTCAGGTAAACTATAACACCCTTTTAACATAAAAGTTTCCTATGCCGTTGCCATCTCCTCATCCATTCATTGGATTGCCTCCCAATTAGTGCTTGGTTTCATGTCATACAAGCGCACTTTCATTTCCAAATTCATTGAACTTCTCATGTTCAGTAATCAGTGACCTATTCAATGACCTGATCGGTGACCTGATCGGCTTCACCACTGAAACCAAAATCATTTACACGGTTTTTGTCCACGGGATAGACCCATCTCTGGTATATGTACATCAGAAATATGATATCATCACGGAACACACAAAAAAGCGATGCAACATTGACATTTTTATGACAAATGCAACTTATGTAGCGGAAGCTATGTAGAAGGAGGATCACCAGTAGATGTTTCGCAATAGACACCAGCCCAAGAAGAATCAATCAGAGAAAGATAGCCCAAGTATCAATACTCCCCCTAAGTGTGATCATTTGATGAGAGATGCAAGGATGAAATGCAAACACACAATGAGTGGGTTGTATCCAAATGCTAAGAACAGATTTAATTCGCATAGCTTTTCCAACAAGAGCAATACCACTTAATCATAAACAAGAGTGCAACAAAATAAGTTCACACGAGTGAATTGATTCCGACAATCACAAGGTAAGATAGAGGGTGATCGAGTATTCTATACCTCTTGTTGTGAAGAGTGAACATATCTCAAGATGGGGTGTGTAATATTTGTGGAAACCTGAAAACCAAGCCTCACATACGAAACAAATTTAAGCACGTAAACTATATTCCCCCTTATAACACCGTGAGGGCATGATTTTGAATTTTTCTTTTGGCCTTTCACACAAAGTAACATTTTTGCTCAAGAAGACTACGACCCATGTAACGAGTATTAAGCTAGCAGCTCCCAAGTCAGATGACTTTAGGGTACTAGATGTAACAAGGACATCCCAAAGAGCACATCTACTCGAGTCAATAGTCTCATAATCCACCGGGGTGACCAAACCATTCCTGTTTCTTCCCAATCCTCATATCGTTCGTCACGACCGAGGGCTGTTTACTTTGGCAATAGCCTGGCCATGCTCCATATAAATTTTTTTTTTTTTTTTTTTTTTTTTTTCAAGGAGCAGCAAAAATAAGGAAATATTCCGTACAAGAGTATTGAGAACAGGCCAACCAACAAATATGACCTACCACCACTTAGAGTATGTGTGCATGTGAGGATTCAAGGTGATAGAGAATATGTTGTTCAAGCTCACAATTACAGAGTGATGCAGGAACAAATTCAAAACATGCTAAGCAGCTCATTGCACACAGATTTAAGAAAAGGAGTAGAGCCCTCATCAATCTAAGTTCAAATTAATCTGTCAGACACTTAGGGATACAAATCACAATCTTGAATTTCCAGAAACTGATCCTAACAATGCAGAAACGTAAATAATAATGCACCTATACTACCATGAAGACATACAACATGAATGCATGCAAAATGGATCAAGCGAAGTGAGAGTATCAATACTTAGAGCATCCACCAACGGTGCTTCTAAGTGATTCAAATTGAGTTCTGTCTAAAGGCCTAGTAAACAAATTAGACAATTTGTGTTCAGTA
This sequence comes from Rosa chinensis, assembly GCF_002994745.2. NCBI lineage: Eukaryota > Viridiplantae > Streptophyta > Magnoliopsida > Rosales > Rosaceae > Rosa > Rosa chinensis. The sequence continues at coordinate 19,848,912 of NC_037093.1, read as the reverse complement.
CGTAGGAACGAAAGCAAGCTCAAGCATATTATCAAGATTATTCATATGAGCAGAAAAATAATTATTTGAACCTTTTTTAATCCAGATTTGCTTCTGCTTCAAATTCTGCTCTTTGGGGATTGCAATCCTGCTAATCAACTTCAGATGCTCTTTCAGCTCTGCTTGCAGCGATGCAGTTGAGCCTATTTTTGATGCTTTCCTCTGATTTTGAGTGACCCTGCGGAGCATATTACATCTAGGACGTATGTGTCCCAATTTTCCGCAGAAATGACAAGTGGGAGTGAAACTTTTTGAGTTATGAACATACCTAGGCTGACGCACAGAGATGTGACTGTCAGAACTTACCTGAGTTCTCCTTTGATGAGGTGGAGGTGCTGAATCAAATTTAGGCTTTTGAGGAAGAGTTGGGGGATGAGTTTCTTGGTCATTTGATGAGCTTGAGTGCACACTTGAGCTCACACCTTTCACAAAGTTAGAACGATTGATTTTTGCACCTTTATGCCGCAACCTTTTCTTGTTGGTGTGTGGTTTTCCAATTCCAATCATTTTGGAAACCAAATCTGACCCTATTGAGAATTTGTTGAACTTTTCTTGAGACTCTTCAAGCTTGACCTGCAAACTCTCAATTTTAGAGGTTAGTGAGATATTCAGATTTGATTGGGCTTTAACTTCAACCTGAAGGGTTTTAATCCTGTCAATCAACTCAATATGCTCCACCTCCCAATTTTGGGAATTCATCTTATCCTGCAAAATATCAAGTTTGTCAGTGTAAGCAAAGCGTTCACCTTCCCATTTTTCTTTGCATGATTCAAGATTTAACTCGGCCTTGATCTTTGCTTTTCTGATTTGCTCAATCTCGTTCTCAAGTTTAAGATTTCTTTTGAACATCACTCTTGAAGCTTTATACAGTTCCCTGCACTTATCATTAGTCACATCATCTGATATATCAAAAATCTTACCTTTACTGTTGGAATCGTCAGATGCCTCATGATAAGGTGAGGAGATGAAAGCAATATTCTCTTCTTCATTCTCAGTTTGAGAATTTTCCTCACTGTCGCTCCAAGTTGACTTAAGAGCCTTGTTATTTTGTGAGCTATATTTTCTATTTCCACAATCAGAAGAGATATGACCAATACCACCACATTCATAACGTATAGGTTTTTCAACAACGCTTCTCTTTATCAAAATTATTGACTTTTGGGTTTTTGTCAAATCGTTTTTCAGATAATTGCCCCCTTTTTGATTCAGATATACTTTTTGAAGTACTACCATAAGAGTTTTTATTTTTCAGAAATTTTTTAAACTCTTTGGTTAGTAAAGCTAAATCCACAGAATCACTATCATCCACATCTTTCATTTTAACAGAAGAGATAGCAAAATTTTGTACCTTTTTCTTAGGCTTGAACCTCATCATGATCTTCCATTGCGAGTAATCTTCACCATCAAAATATGGGGGACACTTTATCGAACTAGCAGCTCTGTCACATTCATGTTCCATCATGTCCTCGGATCTACTAAAAAGCTTTAGAACCCGCTCTGATGCCAATTGTAATTACCGGATGGAACAAAATTGATAGAGTTTGAGTAATGACAGTTATTCAAACAAGCAACAACACAAATAAAAGAACACAAGAATTGCTGACGCAGTGTAAACCTCTCCACTGAGGAAACTTCACTGCGTGGCTTTTAACGTAGCCAACACGAGAATCAAATCCAATATGAATCAAATCGTTACAGATCACAAGTAGTGGTATTCAACACAACCACATTGACTAGCAACAATGCTAACTTGCTCACAACTGTAAAAGACCTATTCTAAACAACTATGAAGCAATCTGTATAGATGAAGAAATCTGGACACGCCTTCAAATTCAATCTTGCCTTGAAGCCTCACTGATCTCAATCACATATGCAAGTGATGAATGCAGTGAACAAGCAGTATGATCAATCAATCAAACAAACAATGAGAGTTTTGTAAAACAGTTAGTGCAGACTATGCAGCACAATTAAAATTCTCAATCAGAAAACTCTTCCTCTCATAATGCAGTTTCAAAACCTTTTATAGAAGATAAAGACTCCCCCTCAATCCAATCACATTAAACACCGATTGAGATAAACATGGAAAGGTTTTTCAAAACAACATGCAATCACAATCTTTTATCTGATATGTATTCAAAACAATTCTAAATGCAGATAAGATTTTCTAAACTCCTTTCCTTAAACACTATTTGAATTGGAGAGTTTAGACCCACAATATATGCATCAATCACATGCAAATTGATATGATATGCAAATTAAAAGCTCTCTAAACCTAGACCATATTTTCAGAATTATATGGAGAAAGAATCGTGTACAATCAATGCGTCTAACCCTAATTGATTCCTATTAGGAAAGATCTTTTTAACAAAAGATTGCCAATTAAAATAAACAGACCTAAATCAATTAGGTCTTCAATGGGACGATTTTAACTGGTGAAAAAAAATCTTTGCATAATAAAATTTAAGAATAGAAAGATACTTTCCAAAAACAAACACCTAGGACTGACTCAAGGATTGCAACACATATTGCAATCCCAATGCATATGTTGACTCATGAGATGCATTTACCTGTAACATATTTGAGATCAGTATTAGGCCCTTTTCCAGCTTCTTCAGTGATGAATTGTCATGATATACTTCACTAGCTTTGTATGGGAATGCCAACAAATAACATGTACAAAATCTTGTACTTACACACGTGTTAGTACAACATTTGTTCTTTGATGATTTGAGAGGAAACCAATTGATCCATTCCCATTACATCTAACAGTGGAGATGATTATCACATCCTCTTCACCACCTTGGAATCCATCAACAGACCGCACACTTAGAGTGAAGCCAGTTCCAGCTAAATGATCCGTACTGTATTCTCTGACTCTCTCCCCAATTGCATTGACTTGGGCTTTGTAAGGTGATATTACCCCAATACTAACCTTCTTCTTTGTTCGAGTGAATTCTGTGTGCGAAAACAAAATTAAGAAAACTAAGGGAACTGAAAAATCATATATCTATCCAAAAAGATAACCAGACACATCTTAAAACAGCTAACCTTCGTAAAGGCTAAGAACTATCTGATAGACAACAGCAGCCTCAACCATATTTTTCGAACTGTGTCCACGATCAAGTTCTTCTTTTCCATCAGCTATATTTATGAAGGAGTAGGATCCAAATATTTTTCCCTCAAGGAAGCATTTCTCATAGCTTCTTTCATTGACATTTGGACCATCCAATATCCGATTATTGTAAAACTCCTTTTTCGGAAATAAGCTGATTGATGGATGCATTCGATACTGGACATTGAGAAGGTGCTTCTCATGTCCCAATAGGACTAGTCTTTCGAACAAGCTTCTTCCAAAACCAGCATTCTCAGCAATCTAATTGACATGTCAATATGTGTCTAGTTATTAAGATGTTAAGACTATATGATTAAAAAAATTCTGTAAATTTGAAAAAGTAAATAGCAGGAAGGACAAAATGGCCGGAAACCTTGCTTTTAACCATAGCAGGAAGTTGCCTCTCATCTCCTATGAGAATAGCATGCCGAAGGCCAGGTAGTTGTAAAGGGATTGCTGATTCACATTCTTTAAGCTGAGCAGCTTCATCAATGAATAAAAGTTCCAGTGGTTTGATTCCTTCCGTGTACAATTTTGCAGAGCTTGATGCAGTACAAAATATTAAGCAAGCATTTTCCAAACACAAGTTCCTTAGTGTCTGACTATCATTAGAAGTTGGAACAGAAAATGCACGAAGTGATTTCAGTACATGAACACAACTGTTCAGGACCAATTGGAACCCTTCACTAGTAATGCCAACCCCCTGACACAGTAAAGATTTAATTGACTCGAGAAAATTAATAGCTCTAATCATGTCCTTCACCTCCTTTAATGAAATGCAAGAAGTTGGCAAGTGAGTGTACAAATTTACCATACACAGCTTCAGATTCTCACCAATGTAATTCTGTTTCTCCTTCACAAACTCCTCAAACGTCAAAACATCAGTTCCATCATCACTTGATGAGGTTGTGTTATCAGTATCTTCACCGTCATTGTCGCATCTTTCCTTTCCCTTTTTCAAAGACTGAGAATACTGTTTCTCCTTCACAAACTCCTCAAGTGTCAAAAAACCATTGTGATCATCACTTGATGAGCTCCTATTATCACTGTCTTTATTGTATTTTTCCCTTCTCTTTTTCAAATACAGTGAGTACTGTCTCTCCTTCACAAACTGCTCAAACGTTAGAATATCATTTTCATCATCAGAATCTTCATGTTTATAATTGTATCTTTTCCTTCTTGATTGCAAATACAATGAGTATTGTTTGTTTGGATCCTCAAGTAAGTCTATCATTGACTCTAGCCAATGTTTCCAACCAGACAACGGGGCAAAACATTTGGACAGAATTTTAGCACGATGATCAAGAAATACCTCAAGAAGGTCATCATAATTATCAATCTTCAATCTCCTCCTATTCCCAAATAGAATTATATCTCCAAGTCCATACTTGCCATAATCCAATGACTGGTTAACCAATCTCAGGAGCCGTGTTGTCACTTCTACGATGGCAATATTGGTGGGAGTACATGTCAGTGTTCTGCACTTTAACTGAAATAGAGCAAATAGTGACAGACCAATTGTTTTTGTTTTTCCAGTCCCTGGAGGACCCCATATTAGCCTGACCGTATTCTGGTGATGGCACTTACTCAAACTGATACAGTTCAAAACTGCAGCCTCTTGGGAATCATTTAGATCAGAACACATTGTGGGCCATCTAGTAGAAAGCTCAGGGCAGCCGTTATAATTGGAAAAACAAATTGTGCAAGAATTCTGACCCTGAGAAACAAACATAAAGTAGTATTAACATTGAGAATACAACATGCATGTGCTGATCTGAAACATAAACTTAGGTAATTGAGGTTCATGATGTTAAAGTAGAGATAAAAGTTCAGAAGAATACATGTGATGAATTTGGTGGTTGAACTTGCAGAACCTTCTTAAACAGATTTGTGTTTGAGCCTAATTCTGAGTTCAGAGCTTTCCATACACGTACGTTTGTTGTCATGTTCATGAGGTAAACAGCAAAAAGTGTATCACTCTTGCTCTTCATCTTTTTGTTTCCTGACTCTCCTCCTCCATTGATAGACTTTGATGCGAGTATCGGAAGCTTATCAGAACTTCCATGTTGTGATCCAATAACATAAGCAATAAGATAAGAATTTCTGGATCTATTCAAATCATCAATGTATTTTGGTCTCACATTGGTCAAGGCAATGATATCACCAACATCTGGCTCATATGCTCCTACATAATCTTCTCCTTGTCTCCTCTTATATGTAATTTGGTAAAACAAGTCTTTGGGAGGTTTATGATCCTTGGAAGTTTCAACTGTTAGAATTTCACAAGTTGGTGCCCGCGACAGGGACATCATGCTTGAGCGTAATTCATCATGTGTTTCCTCAAGAAGCGAAGGAACAAATGCTTTCATGTAACTCGTTACAGTCGAGAACGTCTCAGGAATCGTAGTTACCTGCAAGTCACTCATAAACATTATCTAATGTCAAATGCAGATAAGTACGTAGTTATTGTTAACACTTATCTTTTGCTTTCCTGGTGGATCAACAATAGCTAGGTAAGTTGTTATAAAAGAAAATGTGCACAAACCAAACGTATAAAGATACAAACTAACAATCATAGAAAGACATAAGCTAAATAAGGATTCCCCTATCACTGTAAAATCTGCAATCTAGCTACCATAGGCTAGGATATTGGCGGATTAAGTGGAATCAAAATTTACTAATGCAACATAATGGTTAGGTGGTGAGAAACACTTGAGAATTTCAAGAGTTGAGTTGAAGATTTCAAATTTTCAATGTACCTTCCTCTTTGTTTTTTCAATGACAGACACAAGCATTTTAAGTACAAGATACTCCATTAATTGATAACAAGGATATGCAATATACATCTTAAATGAGAAAACACTTCACAAATGACAACGCATCTAAACTTATACATAACATAAACTGAAAGCATATGTTCATCAAGCAAGAAATTTAATCGTATCCCACAATCATATCTTTTGATCATTTACCAAAAACCTATGAAGGAAATCCACTGGAAGGAAATGAAACGAAATGAAAACTGACAACAATGGGGCTAGCTGTACTAATCACATAAGAGGGCAAACCTGGTTTTTGTAATGATCTTTATTGAGAACATCTCTAATAGACCAAGAGAAGACCAAATCAATCAAGCTCCTACCTCCAACTTCTTTCTTTGGCTTCCTACTCTCCTTGTCCATTATCTAAATAATTCCTATGTACTACTGTTTCTTCCTTCTGCGTGCTATCAATTTGTTCTTGCTAGTTCAGCTCGATCCATCTGCCTAGATTGCTTTTTATATCTTTGATTATTGCTTAGCCTTGAAGGAGAGGATCGTTTTGTTCACAGTGAAAGATAAAGAGCGAAAGAGAATCAGAGACCTTCCCGCTTCCCCACTAGCTGACATTTTACTTAGGCTTGAAGTGCTTCTTTGCTATTGGCAACGTACATGTACCGTTTTCCAAGGACCAAACAGCAAAAGGATCTAGATATTTTATAGTGTCTTCCTGGCTTCCTTTATACATAACAAGAAGAAATAATGGCAGTCCATAATACTAGTTACCGCTTCGATTTCCAGTCCATGTTGCAAATCGAGTTCATAAAAAAATGCATCAAAGGAAAAAGGAGCTAATTAATCTAAGAAATTTATTGAAAGTGAGAGAAAGAGAGACCAACAGTCGATGACTTCTTTTCCTACATAAGTTTTTGGTTCATAATGGTCACTTTCCAAATGCATCTGGAGTTACTAGTTATTTATATAACATTGCGCGCATCCCAAAAATGCAAATTGCTATAGGAGTGCAACATTTTGCAACCAAATTAGCGGGTCCATGTTATGTTAGGGTGGTAATGGCATTGGTAATGGTAATGACCATTGCAGTTGCTGGAAACTCTAAAATGGAGGGTAATGGTATATCATGTGTTTCAAAATTACTTTAGAAAAGGAGTTGCGCTTGGTATCTGTTGGAGAGAAATGATCTCATATTAGAAAAGTGACAAAAAATAATATAATTTGTAAATGGGTCTATCACACTCAATTGTACCAAGACCTTGTATGATTAATACTCAATACCTACCGGGTGGTTAAGTTGGAACAGTATCGTTACAATGGTGGGCCATGGGCCACGCTTGTTACTGTTTAACATGGTATAACAGCAGGCCTTTTTCCAATTGCGTTTCCAATTGTCATGGACCCGAGTTTGGGTTCCTTATATTGCCATCAAAAAATTTCGATTAGATTATTACCAAATCCGATGTGGGCCTTGGATTGTTATATTGACCAAGTTGGCAATATGAGACTTGTGTCCCAATTTTTAATGTGAAAATTGGGTTTGTTAATTGATTTAGACATATAGTTAGGTTTAGGTTACACATGAGGGAGCGTGTTGGAGAAGAAATATCTCATATTAGAAAAAGTGACAAAATATAATATAACTTATAAGTGGGTAAATCAAAACCAATTGTATCACGGCATTTTGTAATTAAAACCTAACACTTACTGGGTGGTTAAGTTGGAACAATATCGGTACAATAGTGGGTCACAGCCACGCTCATCACTATTTAACAGTATCACTTTTTGCAATCAGCATTTTCGGGTATAGAAAGTGAATTTTTAGACAGATAGTGAAATCCACACTTCCTATTTTATAATCCAAATTCCTTTTTTTTTTTTTTTATCAAGAAGAACTTCATTAATAATGAACTGGTTACAACGAGTTTGGGCAACATTTCTTACACAGAAATGGCCACTAGACTTCACACTGGAACTCTATAATGACTGACTCAAAACTTGCACTACAACTATATGGCAAAGACAACAAGCGCAGGAGCAGTGAATCTTTGACATCTCCCTTCTTGTCTAGCCAAAAAGAACTCTGAAACTAGACAACTCACTTGTGTTGACACTAACTCGCCACTCAGAATCCACCTAACCAGGTTTTGATCGACCAAGCCAACACTCATTGTGACCTAAACCCAACCAAAAAGATTACCGGACACGCAAACCTGAGACTAAAGTGAACCCAACACCGTTACCACCCTATTGTCAACACCATCAATTCACCACTACTCCAAAAGCCATCGCCTCCTACCCAAAACCATATAGGAAAGACCCACTAGAAGGCCTAAATGCTCGTCTATGGTACTACCAGACTTTTCGCTGACCCAAAACCCAGAAAGGAATGTCCCACTAGAAGACCAAAGGGAAGATTGTCACTGCCACATCCTGAAGTGTCTTATTAGCAACAAAACAAAAACAAAAAAAACAAGTCCTAAAATACTAGTAACAGCGGAACGAAGCCCAATCCACAGCACAAATTTCCGGTGCTTCATGGACATCGATCACCGGCAGCGAGTACCACTCTATCGCTGCGCCTCACCTACGTTCACCCAGTATCACCGATCGAGATCGATCTACCCACCCCAAAGGCCAACAGCCAACAACCAACCATTATCCTTGACGGACCGCCGCCATCATCAGGCCATCCTCCAGTCCGAACCATGGAACCACTCCAGCCCAGCCGAACAAACCCATACCCAGATCGGTTCGAAGAGACCCAATCCAGATCGGACTGATCTGGACAGAGCACATCCCCTCCGCCGTAACCACGATCCCCCAGCATCATCCTTCCATCCTTGCCTTGCCATGGAAGCGTACGATCTCCGAGCCACGCCACCACGAACCCAGCCTACTCTGACCACGCCCCACCAATCTGGAAGTCCACGAATCACTCTAGAAAAACTAAGAAGAAAGCAAAGAGCCCCTCCCGGACCGAGACGCAGCGGTAGATTCACTGGCTACGGCCGGCCGGGAGAGCCAACCACGAGATCTGATTTTCTTTTCCTTGGCGCGTGAGGCGCGTTCTTTATAATCCACAATCCTCGTTTCTTATTTTAGCATTTTCAATTTGTCTTTGTATAAGAATTTCAATTAAAAGAAAAAAGAATGAGTGTGAATTGCAAATTAAGCAATGTGAATTTCATTATTTTTTTTATATTAATTTTTCTTTCTAAGATCTTTTGCTTTAGCTGTGTTCTTTCTAAGATCTTTTGCTTTAGAGATGTGTTTTTCCTCCAGTTTGTGTTGCTATTAGTTATGCAGCAATGTGAACCTTTGAGGAGGTACAAGTTGTTAAAGGTGGACCATGGCTAGAAAAGAGTCTTTCGGTTTGAAGAGGCATATATTTATGGTGAAATGTCGCTATTATAAAAGTATTATGGTTCTAAAGTTTATATATTTCATTTTTCTTTTATCGTGTAAAATTCAATGTATAGGCTGTTTAGATTATAATTTTTTTTTATTATATCAAATAACTGAGAATTACAACAACTAGTCTTTTATGAGTTGATCTCACGACCTTTCAATTACAAAGAGTAAACTTATGCCACTAAATTAAATGGCATTTAGCGATTATAACTTATTTTTGTTTCATAAAAAAGCGAGAGAAGCTCCAAAAAACCCGGACTACTCTTGGGTCTAGGGTTTGAAATTTTTCGCTTGTCCAGCGGCGCTCGGGCTCGGTGAGGGTCCTCCTTGCCTCTAATGGGCCGCTGCCGGACAGGTGTTTGAAAGGCTAGTCGCTCGGAGAGTTCTGGAGAGAGGTTATTGGCTCAAGGTTTGGTTGGGTGGCGGAGGCGAGTTTCCAGATGATGGTAGGCGGTGGTTGTGTTGTGCAGGGACGGCGGTGCCTGGCGATCTAAGCGATGGTGTGGTCCTGTTTGGTCTGCGCAGCGGCGTGGCTCTTGGTGATCTGGGCAGCGGCGTAGGTCGGTGCTTCGTAGTGATGCTGGGTCGGATGGCTTTGGTGGCGTGGACAGCGTGGCTGGACAGCATCGGCGACGGTACGGAAGGAGCTGCACGGATCTGCACAGGTTGGAGATGGCATCTAGGCTTGCTCAAGCCAAGTCCTAATGGGCCTTGCAGTTGTGGGCCTCTTCTCTTGGAGCTGCTCTTTTGGGCTTTGCTGTGGGCTTTAATTTGAGCTAGGGTTAGGCCAATCACTTTGTTATTTAGTTTTTGTCTTAATTAAAATAATGTTCCGTTTCAGGGACACTCTAGGCACCTTTGTGCATCTAGTTTTTGCATTTGGTCTGGTCTTGTAGACTTAATTCTCAGTGGATCTAGTGGTACACCAATTGAGGTCTATAGGCAACTAGATTTATTGGTTAAGAGTAGGTTGGAAGGGCCAGATCTCTCTAGCGCCTCCGGCGTAGTACCAAAGGGGGATCCCGCTATGTCTACGTATTGATTGTACAATGAGTTGGTCTATTTTTTATATACCATTGTGGGTACTACCACTATCTTCTTGTCTGTCTAAATAGCAGCGGAATTGTATGTAATGGCCTATTCTGGCTTTCGATGAATATATATTCACCCTAGTGGCTCGATTATAAAAAAAAAAAAAACTTTTTTTTTGTTTCATAATATAATACAATCAACGAATCCTTGTCCACTGTGGCTCCTCCATGAATCCTTATTCTGGCCATTGTTATGTGTTAGCGGGTGAGTATGTAATGACCTTCTTGGCATGTGCTATTATTAATGGAATTGCCATTATTTAAAAAATATATATATATATAATACAATCAACATTAATGAAAACATTCAAACTAAATATTCATGTTCATATTCATGGCCATTGGGCAAAGTTTCGTTTTGAAGCTCTTGTTACCATTCTCATTGTAATTTTCGTTCTTTAATGAAGTCCTTATTTTGATCGGGAAAAAAAAAAAAAAAAAAACACTAGCCGTATACTACAACTTTCAATTATTGGCCAAGCCTCTCAATACACAGTTACACACTAGATTAAAACCGTACATGATTAATAATAAACACATCATATTGACTTTAGGTCATCATATTGACTTTAGGATTAATTCAAAATCAAACAAGCGCGCAGCTGCCAGTTGCATAATCTATTTAGTTGCTAGTTAGTCTTGGTGCCCATCTTCGGACAAAGAAGCCAAAATTTTCTTGAGCTGGCTGTTATAAACGAATGGTCGCTCCATTTGAACAAGGTGACCTGCTTTCTCTATATGATAGACTGATGCGTTGTTGCCTAATTGCCTATCAATGATCACAATTTAACTCATAAGTATTTTTCTTTTCATATAATTTTGAGAATCTCAATAATATATACGGTTTTGTTTTGATTACGATATGCACAAAAAATAAATTCCCATTACTATGACAAAATTCGGTGAATTGACCAGTTAGTTGTTTTGTATTAGAATCAAGGTAGATGAATTATTGTGAATCAGATCATGCATGAACTGAAGGAATTGTAAAATTACTTGTTGAGGTTGCTTGCAGATTCTATGTCGAAGATCTTGTCATTCGCTCCCCACAAAAGATACACCCTCTGCAAAATTATTGGAAGGGATTGAGACGCATCCATTTATAATATAATGTCGATCTTGTTGATGTTCTGATGACTAATTATTAATTGGTAATTTATAAGCTAGAGAAGGTCATCCCCAACTTCAGGAACCCTGCTTGATATAAAATTCGCATTATGATCATTATTGAAGAACTGGGTAGCCGGAGAGTAGACTCTTGGTATTTACTATTTAGCGATCGAGTTATGTAGAAGGATACACGTTACAGCTCACTGGACATTAACTATTTTTGCGTGTGTGTGTGTGTGAATATACTGTAGTACAATATAGGTCAAAAATGAAATTCTCAGCTTATAACTATGGTTAATTATATTGGATAAAAGATCATTAATTCATGCATTTGATATCATTGTGCAGTTGTGTATATATGAATAGCCATAAAATGTGTGACAGAAAAAAGTCAGTATCCCCATCACTGAAGTTGATTATCATATTTATCATTATTATGTATATCTAGAACAATTATTGTTCCATACTAATAATTCGTGTTCAGGGTCTATAATGATATTATTCTTATTCCTAATTTGTCTTTATTCATAATAATAAATATTTTATTTGGAGTACAATTTGATAAGTTAAAACTAGAGTGTGAAGTTATAGTGATTTGTTCAGGTCGAAGGGATCAAAATCACACTACAGCAAAATTAGTCTTTTACGGCTCACATGAAGACAGTTATTTACGGCGCACAAATTATGTGTGCCGTCAGAATGTGTTTATTCAGATCATTCACAGCGTGCATACACAAATAAGTGTGTCTTAAACGAGTTATTTCATTAGTTTTTTACAACTTATTTTTCTAACATGTCGTAAATAAGTTATAATTTTTTTTTTTCAAATATTTTTTTAATAGAAGTATATTACATTTTGGGGGGTTCTAGTTGGACCTCCAAATTTGCTATTTGGACATCTCCTACTTATTGGACCTCTAATTCACTTTTTTAAATACTTAAATAGCTAAGTGCACCTCCTTAATTTTACCAAAATATCCTTAAATAATTAAATTTATTCTTCAACAATATTTTGTTCTATTTTTTTTTAAAATTATTATTATCTCTATTAATTCAACTAAGATAAGAAGAAGCATAATGAATTGACCAAATTGCAGATTTGGACTGGTCAAGTAAGTCAAGTTTCAGGTATTAACGCTGCTCGTGAGTTTTCCGGGTATTAACGCTCGAACTTGAAGAAGAGCATTTTCTAAAAGCGAGATTCTTTGATGTTGGTTCCCCCGGTTCTATGAATCAATCCAACATTTTGGAGTGTCGTAAGCCATGGAGAATTGAAAAGATAAGCTTTGAAGAAAAAGCTAAGGGAAGCAGCAGAACAAACTAATGAGAAATTACAAGTATTTTTTGTTACTGTTGCATTCATCTATCCCTTCTTAAAGTTGAAACAAATAAGGAGTAGTTTTGCTTACAACTATAAAGGCCAAACTTATCTAATTCCATCTTCAAAACATGGGACTTTAATATAAAACAATAACAATTAAAAAATTTCTACAAATGTTTCATCTCGCATCCAAGCATGGGAGATTGAAGGAAGAACATACTTTAAAAGTAAAAAGAAAAACGTCGTTAGTTTGTCGTGGGAGGTAAGAAGAGTTTTTTTTTTCTTTTCTCTCTCTTTCTGTATCCTTATATGTCTTTTTATATGAGTTGACAAAGTCCAATAACTATTAAAAAATGATGGAGGTCCATATAACAAATTTGGAGGTCCAACTAGAACCACCCTTACATTTTTTTTATTGAAAAAAGAAAAACAAAAAAGAGGGATCTGATTTCAATCACCTTCAAATTTGAGCCGCCATATTCTCTTCGTCTTCACCGTTCACCTGCAAAGCTTTCAAGCTCACTTCGTCTGGCGCCAAAACCACATCTACTTCCCGCTCAAGTTCTCAAGGTTTAGAGCTCAGTAATGGGAACTCTGAGCTCAAGACCAGTCTCTCTCTCTCGTTATTACTCTCTCGGTAATTTCATCGAACACCTTCTCTGCATCTTCGATTTCCTGCTTTAAATTCTCAGTAGCTCTTCTCTCCTGCATTTTGTTGATTCACCTTTTCGTTTCGAATTCCAAATAGTATTAGTGTTTCAGCTCGTTTTGAATTTCTTGTTGATTTTGCAATTCGATTAGGGTTTGATTGTGTCGAATGATTGATAGAACTAAGTAAGGGCCAAGTTATCGCGTGTTGTAACATCGATCTCGACCATGACTCGGTGACGTAACCGTTGATACCCAAACCGGAAAACCCAGCTCCACCTCTCGAACTCTTTCTCCTCTTCAACTCTCTCTCTTTGCTCTGCAGACTCTACTTGCTTCCGATTCGGCTCAGCTCCGTTTTGATCTGTAATTTCGCTTTTCCTTGTATGCTGGGGTTTTTCTCAATCATAGCTTCTCTAATTCCAGCGGTGAATTTCGATACCGAATCCTTCATTTTAACAATTTCATAGAAGATGACGGTTTTGCGTACTGTTTGTGAGAATTGATGTATTGATTGATTGAATTGGTTTCTGAAGCTGCGATAATTTTTATGAACTGATTTGATTGTGTATGCTAGATTGGTTGCGAATTGCATTGAATTGTGATTTTAGTTTGGTTTTGATGTGGTTGGGTTTTGGAAGATGGAGGTTTTGATTGTGTTTATGTACAGGGGATCGCAGGAGCCACAAGCTCAGCCACGTCAGGAGGATGCTCCAACACAGCAGTCCTATTATCCTCACTCTGTTAACTCCCCGAGCTCTTCTCGTCCTTTAACTCCGAGTAGAACCTCTTCTTCTTCCAATTTGAGTTCTAGGGGTAACTCCCTATCACCTGTTTCTCCCACCGAAGCTGCCGGTGTTATTGCTTCTTTGAAGGACAAAAGGTAGGGATCCTGGTGCTACAGATATCTATTGATTGTATATAAATAATGGTTTACTCATAGCACAGGTTTTTAATTTCATGATCCTCATTATTCACCGTCTATTAAGTTCATGTTTCTAGGTTGGTGTATATCTACTTGTTGCTTCTTGTGCATTAGATTAGATAATCTGCAAATGCTTGTTCAGTCCTTTTGTTGCCATCCCTTATTGATTGTTCTGGGGTAGTTGTAAGTTTTGTTTGAACTGGTTCATGACTTGAAATTGAGAACATACCTCAGAAGGTTTTGATAGACCGAAGAATGTTGAAAAGTAGTTGATGACTAATAGAAGGAAACAGTTTGTATTTATGCCGGGCATCAAAGCTTAGAAATTAGGTTTACTTGAATTGTTATTTATTGAAAATTTCATGGATTGCACATGCAATGCATTTCTAATTTGAGGGCAGTTCATGTAGAAATAGAAAACCTAAGTGTGTGTGTAAGGGGATGAAAGTTGGATATGTTGGTAATGCATACAGAAAGTTTTTTTAAAATTCAATTATTTAAATCATCTATTCAAGACTCTTCACTTAGTATGCTATGGACTCTGTTTGGTTTAACTTTCCCACTTGATGATTGATACTCTTCTCAGTATATTATAGAGTAGAATTAACAGGTTAATGATATATTTATAGTAAGTAATAACTTTGGGGTTTAAATTCTTTTACACATTTATTATACTTTGGTAACTTATATGGTTTGATCTTATTATATTACGGGGGAGGCTTTGGCACAGTGAAAGCAAGTAATTACTAATATCAGTTTACTCTACTTTCCTCTCTCTCCTGTCTATCTTGTTCTCTTACACTTGTCCTACAACAAGAGTGAAACATTGTAACTTTGATTTCTAACAGTGTTTCCTTGACATGTTTCTGATCAGAAAAGAACATTCTCTCTCTTATTATCGTCTTATGAGTAATATTTTTGTTGTCTAAGTTCATGCATTTTCATCTTACCATAAGTTGTCAGCATAGTAAATGTGGTTGCTTTAATGTTCTTTGCTGCATTGTTGATGGGGAACATAAGTAGCAGAAGCCATTAGAGGTTTAAAGGTATATAGGAGACATGTTAAAAGTGGGATAGATACTTAGATGTTATATGTTTTTGTTAATCAATGCCTAATTCATCATGGAAATTCTGATGCTGATGGAACAGGAATGTTTCATGATTTTCTGGTCGAGTTTTATTTAGTCTTCAAGCTTTTCTAAACTATATCCTAGATTCCTAAATGAATTGATACTGATCAGCACCGGCGGATCCACATAGTTGATGGGGAGGGCTCAAGCCCGCCAGAAAGTTTTGAAGAAAAAACATTTTCTATATATAGTATCATCAAAATGTTGTTGTCTTGATGTTGAAGCCCACTCGAAAATAATTAGGGACCAGTCTCCAGTCTCCTCTTCGTCCATTCCATTACTCATTAGAAATTGAGCCCTCGTTTTCTTATTCTCTCAGGTTTTTCACTCTCGTTTCTATAGCCTATCAGTCACTGCTTGTTCTCTTTTAAATACTCTCGCCTCCCACCATCCATCGACGTTAATACATCCTTCTTACATTTGTACATAGTTGTACCGGAAAAAAAAAAAATTGGGCTTCGCCCAAAAAAAAAAAACACTTGAATATGTAGCCCACCCAATTCTCAAATCCAAGATCCGCCACTGCTGATCAGGATGAAAAGATGAGCTAGTTTGTTCTCTTGTCATCAAGCTTTGTTCCTAGTGTTGAATCTTTCTCTGTAGAAGCCAAGATTGAATACAGGGGTTTAGAAATTGTCCAAAAATTTGAGGTTTTTCTGTAACTGGGTTTTGCTAATATGGGTTTAGTGTGACAGTTCTTATTGCAATTTACTTGCTTTTGTTTGGTTGTCAAGAAAGTTTTGAGAAGGAAATGGCTTGGTATTTTCAATTATGCTTCATGATTTGAGTAAAGAAACAAATTCTGGAAATGACAATTGTTGACAATTGTGGGGGTGGGACTGTGGGGAGGGTTATTGTGTGTGTGTAATATGCTAAATTTGAACTTTGATTTTGACGTGAGCAGTTTAAAGATTTGTTTTTATTAGATCATGCCTTTTCAAAACTTGTCCAATTTGAATATACCCTTCAATTGGCGAATAGATAGAATGAACAAATCTTCAGTTCTTGATGAAATTTGGTCCTTTATGTTTGAATCGCGTTTATCAGAGCCCTTGGGTATAAACTTGGATAATGGGGTTACTGTGGATTATGCCAAATGTCCAATGTTAGAAATTGTAAATGGAATGGGGGTTGTTATGAGATAACAATGGTGGAAGGTGCACTCTGGAATGCTGATAACCGGCCTCAAGGTAAAAGCAAAGTTCTTGTGCTCTTGGTTATTTGTTTTGACTTTTATGGATTATTCATTTCTACTGATTGAAGAGCCAACTTCACTAATGCTTGTAATTGCTTGTCTTTGTAGTTTCTATGATGTACGACTTTATGGGAAATGGTTGGCATGTGGCATCATATCAAGCTATAATCTGCCCCTTCAAGTACTCATGTAATCAATCTGAAGAAAATTCTAATCTAGCTAGCATGTTCTATATTTGAAAACCAGTTTAGTTATAATATGATTTTGTAATATGAAGTTATTTAATTGATATAATTCACTACAGGAATGCTTTTGTTTATTATGCTTGAATAAAAGGGTTTAATTGAAAGTATTTTCTATTAGAAGAGTGAATGAAAACATCTTTTACGACACGCAAAAGGGTCTTTTATGACATGCAAAAGGTCATTTTAAGATTCACAAAAGGGTTTTGTAAGGCACGCAAAAAGGACTTTTACGACACGCAAAATTGTCTTTTATGGCACACAATCAAAGTTGCAAAATATCTTTCACAGCACACAAAAGAGTGTTTTATGATGTGCAAAAAATATTTTTTATGATGCACATTTTGTGTCACAAGAGGAATTTGTCTTTTACGACACACTTATTTGTGCTGTCAAATTGTCTATTACGGCGTACAATGTGTGTCGTAAAAAATAAATGAAACTTGTAGTGGATCACAAAATTAAATGAAACTTGCATGAACTAATATTGGAAACCTAAAGATGCATCATGCATGCATGGTGGAACTACAATAAAGGTTGAAGTTATAAAACTCTTAAGATCGGAAATCTAATTGTAATTATGAATCTTGGATGAATAATTAATCTAGTATAAAGCAAGATCGATCAAACCTGTGGATAATTAGCCACGGTGAAATCCTCGTCACTGATGACCAAAGCCTTTAGAAGTTCTTCCCTCTCCCTTCGGTTGTCAAACATTGCCTGCCAGGACTCATGGATTGAATTTCAAGGCATGAAAAGATAGGTAAAACTGATAAAAGAAAGATGAAGATATATCTATATATACATACTTCCAAATAGTGTCTGTAGACCCAATCAGGAAGATGAGGAAACTTGTAGGCAGCAATTTCAAAAAGGTCTCTCACTCCTTTGACCGAGTCAGGAAGCAAGTAATCCGACCACCGTGAGAACCCAATCCTCCCAAGTCCGGCGTCGCTGACGGACTTGTTCAAAGCCATAACGGAGGAAGTCACAACAAAGGCCTCAACCAAATCGGGGTACAGCTCCGCCATCTTAAACCCCACCATGCCTCCATAGCTCAACCCCACAAGGGTGCACCTCTCCACCCCAAGCTTCCTCAAACCCTTGGCTACGCACTCGGCTTGAAACTCAGGCGACCGGTCGGGCTTATCCGTAATGGATCCACCGAAGAAGATGAGATCGGGTACGTATACGGCGTAGTATCTGGCGAGAGATAGGACTTGGAATTGCCATGTTATGATGCCGTCCACTGCGAAACCGTGAAGAAAGACCACGGCTGGCTTCGATTTCTTCGAGTTGGTTTCAGTAGGAACCCAGAAGTTCATTACAGTTCCTGGTTCGATCTCTAGGGTTTGGGGTCTCACCCCGGCCAGCTTCATTAGTCCATGCAAGATGGGCTTGTATATAGCAAAAATGTTTCCCATCTCTCTCTCTCTCTCTCTCTCTCTCTCAAACAATAAACTTTTGGCAGCAGTATCAGATATAAGTTAGCAAAGTTGCAGAAGCAAAGGAGCCAAGAGGGAAGAAAATAATGAGACAACTAAGATACTTGATGTCAACGTTAGAATTCGACTATGGAAAATGATTTGTGGCCTCAATGAGGCCTAAGATTTGTGGTCTCAATCCTAGGTGTCATGCCTTGTCACCTACACACATTATCTATTTGTCAAATCATGCCATGTAATTCTTGAGTAAAAAGGCTATCTTATCCTTCTAAAATTTAATGGCTCTAAATTATTTTGGTTTTCATCTAAAAATAAAATATATTATTTTGGTTTTTTTTTCTTTTTCTTTTTTCATTATATATATAATTATATATATATATATATATAATTCGTCAAAAAAAAATTATATACAAATATGTGTTTGTGTGTATAAATATATATATATATAATTATATATGTATATATATATAATTCGTACAGAAATTTATATATATATTAATGTCATAATTCTAACCCACAAAATTAAAAAAAAAAAGTCAAATTTAAAATTGATTCTACAAAAATGGAAAGAAAATATATTAATATCTTAATTATAACCCATCAAATTTGGTAAATTGAAGTAATATTAAACTCTTTTAATAAATGAATTTAATATAATTAATGGAAGATTAGTTTACCTTACACTAACAAGTTAATTAGAAAAGTCAAAAATTAAATTGGATCCAGAAAAATGGAAAGAAAATGTATTGAAATCGTAATTAAAACCTATGAAATCTGGTAATTGAAGAGGTAAGAAAATATCATTAATAAATTGAATTGATAAAATTCTAGATTCCATCATTTCAAAATTTCTCGATAATATAATATTGTCTTATCCAAACACAACATTAGGAAGTGTTCCTTAAAGGTCAAGTGAGACTTCATTAATACAACTGTTCGTTTATTTTTACATAAAAAAACAATCATAATGTTATTAATACTATGTAGAAATTCAATGAACAATAGGTGTATAACACAGCAATAATCAAAGAAAAAGTGCAATTAAGGAATATGTAAAATAGAAGTCATCGTCCATATTAACATTAAAGTCAGCTAACATGTCTTACATAAACAAATAAGTAATAAGTAGCTAATAATGAGCCAGTAACGTTTACTGGGGATTTTTCCCTAATGGCATATTTACGCTGAAATAGAAATCATCATCCACACTGAAATTTAAAGTCAGCTAACATGTCTTACAGTAACAAATAAGTACTAAGTAGCCACTGATGAGCTAGTAGAGTTCATACCTAATGACATATTCACACTTAAATAGAAGCCATCATCTACTGAAATTGAAAAAACTAAATGTCTTGCACAAACAAGTAAGTATTAAGTAGCCAATGATAAGCTAGTAGAGTTCATTGGAGACCTTTACCTAATGGCATATTCACACTTAAATAGAAGCCATCATCTAGTGAAACTGAAAGAGCTAACATGTCTTGCACGAACAAGTAAGTATTAAGTAGTCAATGATTAGCTAGTAAAGTTTACTGAGGATCTTTTCCTATTGGCATAATTACACTAAAATAGAAGTCATCATCCACATTGTCTCACAGTAACAAATAATACTAAGTAGCCAATAATGAGCTAGTAAAGTTCATTGGGGACTTTTTCCTAATGACATAATTACACTAAAATAGAAGTCATCATCCACACTGAAATTTAAAGTTAGCTAGTATGTCTTACACGAACAATAAGTACTGAGTAGCTAATAATGAGCTAGTAAAGTTTACTGGAGACCTTTCCCGAATGGCATATTCACACTAAAATAGAAGCCATCATCCATTGAAACTTAAAATAAGCTAGTGTGTCTTGCACGAACAAGTAAGTACTAAGTAGCCAATAGTAAAGTTCAACGGGGAATCTTTCCCTAATAACATATTCACACTAAAATTAAAGCCATATATCATTCACATTGAAATTGAACGTCAGCTAATTACTAATATGTCTTATACGAATAAAAAAGTACTAAGTAGCTAATAATGAACAAGTAGAGTTCACTGGGAACTTTTTTCTAATGACATATTTACACTAAAATAGAAGCTATCATTCACATTTAAAAATCATTATTGTCTATTGAAAAATTTGGGATCAACAAAACAAGTATACTTTCAAAAATTAATTTCCTCATGTGTCATATATTGTATTCCATATTAAGCAATTTCTTTTCAGATATCAACTTCCCAATCAATTTAGATATCTAGGTTTTTAGTCACCAGATTTTATGAGTTAAAATTACTATTTAAATACTTTTTCTTTCTATTTTTGTGAATTCAATTTAATTTTTTACTTTTCAAATTAACTTGTTAATGTAAGGTAACTAATCTTCCATTAATTTTAATACATTTATTTATTAAAATATTTAAATATTACTTCAATTTACCAGATTTCATGGATTACAATTACAATATTAATATATATACACCACATTAATTCTCCATTGAATATATATAAATTTTTTGGACGAATTATATATATATAACATTGTTTTTAACGAATTATATATATATAACTTTGTTTTTAACGAATTATATATATATATATATATATATATACACCCATATTTTTTTTTGAATATGTATAATGAAAAAAAATCCAAAATAATGAAAAAGAAAGAAAGGAAAAAAAAACCAAACAATATATTTTTTAGAAGAAAGTCAAAATATTTTAGAGCCGTTATATATTCAACAACATATATATATATTTTTTGACAAATTACAGATAAATAAATATATATATATATTCACAAAAATATATAAATATAAATTTTTTTAGACGAATTATATATATATATATATATAAATAATAATAATATATATTTTCTAGAAGAAAACTAAAATAATTTAGAGTCATTAGATTGTGAAAGGATAAAATAGTCTTTTTATTCAAGAATGACATGACATGATTTGACAAATTAGTGAGGTGTATAGGTGACATGGCTTGACACCTAGGATTGAGGCCACAAATCTTAGGCCTCATTGAGGCCCTATATCATTGCCCTTCGACTATATAATGTTATCATGCAAGGATGATTGCTGGCACGAAATGCGCTTACACCTAGCCATCTAATTGATTATGCAATTACTGTGTTATATTTACTGCATGGGATAACAATAAGGTAGTTCTCACATATTTTTCTTTCACGTCTATTATTAATTGTTCATTTGTTCAACTGTAAATTTGAACCACACATGAGGGCTTTTTGTTTATGTGGCTTCTCTTAGTTTTTGTTTTCTTTGTTTAGGTTCACTTTGTTCATCGTAAAAAA
Source organism: Rosa chinensis (assembly GCF_002994745.2). NCBI lineage: Eukaryota > Viridiplantae > Streptophyta > Magnoliopsida > Rosales > Rosaceae > Rosa > Rosa chinensis. Next base: position 19,827,156 of record NC_037093.1, on the reverse strand, counting down.
TAAAAAATATTTATTCAAAAAAATAAATAAATAGAAAAAATTTCAATTTACTACCCTGTGGTTTGCACTCAACATCATGTTAGTCCCTCCCATTTCAATTTCATCAGCAACACCCATGTGCTTTCAATTTCAATCAGCCGTGTTCAAATTTTACTGTACCGTCCAATTTGAATGTTTACTTTGACAGATGGGCCCACTTAGGGGATGTTTGTTTCCCAGGACTGTGATGCTCCGATCCTCCTTAATTTCTATAACTGTCCTGGACTCTTATAACCTGTGATATGTTACTCTAAAATCTGACCCATATTTGGTGTTGCCTGGACTAAAGCTCGCAATCGAAATCCATCATCCTTGCACCTCCTTCTTGTGGTGCCTTTGCCAGAAGCCGCCAGACTTCCCACCGGTTCCCAGACCTGCCGGTCCTTCTTCTCCGACCTTCTGTGCAAAGCAGAGCCGCAGTTGCTTCTGACCTTCGACTGCTAGAGACAAACCGCCTTCTCCACGCGAAAATTGAAACCCAGCACGTCGGATTAGGAAGACACAGAGCTATGAGGAAGTATCCTTCTGACTGCCACTCTTGGAAACCTTGCATACTTTCTGGGTTTAATTTCTTGATTCTTCTGTTCAAAACTCTCTTGAAAATAGACATCCACATGACGATGACTTTACCGGCGTCAGTGGCGAGCTGCTGTTTCATCTGCTCCAGCACTTCCGACTTCAACTCATCGTTGCTTCCCATTCTTCCTTGAGCTCCGTTCTTCCATAGAGAGGGTGGAGTTGAATTGTAGGTTTAGGTGAGAGTGTTGAGAGAATGACAAACTGAAGGGAAAAGTTGAACAAGTGAAAGAGGCTTCCACAATCCCATGGTTTTTGGTGGGATTGTTGTAGAAGGTGTTTTGGAGATTTTGGGACTCCATAGTCTCATTTAAAAGAGTCCATGTTGTTGCCAAACATGGGTCAAGTATTGTTTTATTATATAAGACAATCCAATCCTATCCAATCCCACAAAACAAACATCACCTTAAAGTGCTAAAATTTATCATTTCATACAATTTTCCTTAAAATAAATAAATAAAAAATCTAATTGGAGGACCCCATTCCTCCATCTCCACCCACCTCCCATCTCCGATTCCACTCTCTCCGACCTCCAAACCTCTATCAATTATCCATATCACCATTCTAACAATACACCAATAAATATTTTGCACAACACATAACAAGTACAAATCAGAGGTTCCAGCACTCACCTCCACCACCACCACCACCAAAATCCCAAAAAAAAGCCAATCACTTGGTCTGCACATCCACTCCATCCTTCCTTGCAATGATCATCGCGATCGCCATATTCAAGAACAACCCATTGCCAGCCCGCTTCCTCCCAGCCCCATCACAAGTTTCGTCCCTTCGGCGACCACCACGAACTTCTTCAACGCAGCCTCCACCATCTTCTCTCTTAACAACGCACCGCTGCAGCCCTTGACCAAATCAGATTGGGGTCGACCTCGTCGGCGTCGTCAATGGCCAGATAGATTTTCGGGTGGTCGTCGAGGATCGAGAGAGGGATGCCGAGGCTCCTAGCTTGGTCCTCGGTTCGTTTTGACGTCGGGACTCACCGGATTTGATAAGCTCACCAAGCTTGGAGACAAAGAGGGTTTGGAGGTCGGAGAGTGGAATCGGAGATGGGTTTTTTTTTATGACCGAATAGGAGATGGGTTGGGATTGGGTATTGGTGTTGATATGAGGGTCAAGGGAGAGGAGGTGGGTGGAGATGGAGGAATAGGGTCCTCTGATTAGATTTTTTTTTTTTTTTTTAAGGAAATTGTGTGAAATGACAAATTTAGCCCTTTAAGTGGGCCCCACCATCAAAATAAACGTTCAAATTGGACGACACAGTAAAATTTGGACACGGCTGATCGAAATTGAAAGCACAGGGGTGTTACTGATGAAATTGAAAGGGGAGGGACTAACATGATGTTGAGTGCAAACCACAGGGTAGTAAACTGAAATTTTTCCAAATAAATAAATAAAAGTTTCATTCAAACTACTATGATTGTTAAGATTTATCAAATTAATATAAAGGATATTTTCTGAAGCAGTTACGCCTTTGAGCACAATTCTTCTATTCCATGTTTTGGTTGTTTGATGTCGGTGGCTTCTCTAAGACGATATGTTCTGCTCATATAGCATATGTTGTTGGGATTGGGGAAATTGGTTGTGATTGGCCATCATTGGTGTTCTGTGGTCGTATAGCTACACTTTGAAGAAGAGGCGTTATTGTTGCTAGTAAATGACGGTTTGTCGGTCCCTTCTAGTTAGATGTGAGAGCAACTCCAATAACTTATCTATAATTTTTGTATTATATGGAAGCAAAAGTCAAAACTTTTCATAATTTTTCTTCTCCAACTCCAACAGATTCCCTATTTTACAGCAATCTCTAAAATCTTCATAATTCTTCCTTAAAATTTGAGAGATTACTGTAAATTTATGGAATTTTGTTTTCTTTTTTCTCACTATCCCTAAAATGAGGATAGTTATAGGGAATATGTTGGAGCAAAAAAGACTCATTTTTCTCTAAAATAGAGAAAAATAGAAATATGAGGAAACTGTTGGCGTTGCTCTGAGGAACCATTGGTGAATTCGCACATGAAGCATTAGCATCATATTGCTTAGTTGTCCCATTAATTGTTAAGGAAGGCAAGCCATATGAATAGGTAGAGTGGTACTATAAATGTTTTTTATTTTTTTGACACCCTCCTTTCTGATTTTTTTTAAATTAAAAATATTATTAAAAGAATAAGAGAAAATACAAAAAGGAAGAGGGGTACATCAACCAAAACCCCTCCCACTATAAATGTTTTTTTTTTTTTTGATACCCTCCTTTCTGATTTTTTTTTAAATTAAAAATATTATTAAAAGAATAAGAGGAAATACAAAAAGGAAGAGGGGGACATCAACCAAAACCCCTCCCACAAAGTTGAAAAGAAAGCTAAGAAGAAAAAAAGGAGATTACCAGCCACACAATTACACCATATAATTAAGCAAACTATAGGTGACTATGCAGCAGCAAATAAAAGAAGCCATCATCTTCATGCTTCATAATTAAACCAGTGAGCCCATGCAACATCATATCCAAGTACTACCAAACTTTGCATTATGAGTAAAAGATCGGTACTGCACTTGAAAAGCACCTTGTCTTGTAGCACAATTAAACCAAGTCTTATTAGACACAACAAGACACCCTCCTTTCTAATTGTTCATGGTATCTTAAAGATTTTTTAAGTCCAGAGATTAATCCGTTGGGGACCCAAATAGCAACATGGCATTGCAGCCTCTCCCCTGGCTACATTTATAACATAATAAATAACACTAAACAAACCCAGCATTCAAATATAAGACGTGGGGGTTCCACATCTTAAACGTTCTCATAGGGAGACCGAGTGCATCCACTGAACCACTTGCCGTGGTTGTGGTGCAACAAATATTAATGTTGAAAGAGACTGCATTTATTAAGCATGTCAACCTTGAGCATGAAATTAGGAGGAAGCTAGCTTGACTTTGCTTTCCATGCATAGTACGTACATATGCTAATTTGTATGAAATATCAACTAGGGATTACAATGACTAGTACGTGAGTCGAATTTAGACCTTCCTATTATAAAGTATAAACTAATGCCACTAAATCAAACAATACTGGCAATATCAACCAGGAATTAGTTCTTCCACTTACAAAATAAGCATTAGTACTACTAGACCAATAGTACCATGCAAGATCAACCGAAGATAAGACACAAGAATAAGGGAGAGGATCCTCTCCTGAGCTTTATTTTTGCCTGAGCTTTGTAGCAGATGGACACATGTGGCTCATATAAGATCCAATGGTCTATTATTTCTCCTTACCTTCACAACTACTTTGTTTCTTTCCTCCCTCTTTTACTTCGATGTTCTTCTTTACCTTCTCTTTCTCTCTCTTCTTTTCATTTTGTTCTTCCTTCACTATCAGATGGAATTCTCTCTCTCTCTCTCTCTCTCTCTCTCTCTCCTTATCAATCTCTTTTGCACTTAATTAAATTGCCAAGAATCATGTTGACAAATTTCATTACAATTCTCAAGTCTTTAACTAACACTTCCAACTCCTTGTTCCCATTAATCAATTCCATTTCTACAATCCTTCTAAACCCAGTTGTTAATGCTCAAAGTCCGGCGGTAGCCGATCTTTCGTTTAACTCGGGTCCGGTGGGCGGACCGCTACTCTGAGGATTTGATGGCCTCCGCTAGCTGTCACACGAGAGACGGGGCGTCAGAGGGAGACCGCATTGGGCGGTCTTCACTTCTCCGATGCCTAAGTCAGTCAATGCATGTAGGCAGCATAACAATAAATGAGTAGTAAATGCGTAATTAATGAGGAGAGAGGAGAGAACCTTTTATAGGTGAGGAGAAGGTTGATCTTCTTCTTGTTTTCGATGTGGGACTGATGTGCTTCGATACCCAGCGTCTGGAGCTTCTGATGCTACCTTGGCGTGGCGTGTGGCGGCGCGTCAGCTGTGATCTGGGGGCGATCCCGGGCTCGGGCGGTAGCCCGCCTGGCTGTGTCTCCGCAGGTCACCCCCTTGGTGAGAGTCGGTACCTCTGGCGGTACAATGAGCGTGGCTCACTATAGCTAATTATGCTTGCAAACGTACATGTAGGTACAAGTCCCCCAATTCCCCAGTCAAGGAGGGCAATCTTGGTTTGGGAGTTGATCGGCGGTGTGAAGCGTTATCTCCGCTTAGACTTGCAAAAAGCATAATTAGCGTCAGTGCATTGTCAACCATGGATTTACTGAGCGAACGCTTTATACCCTTTCGGGTGGGCCCCTGCTAGGCCCGCCAGGGAGTCCCCCACTCCCTAGCCAAGACGGACCTCCGGATGGTCGGCAAATTGTTTGTTGAGGGGAAGCTGCGCGGAGCAGAGGGTGTTGGGTAGCGAGCCCAATCTTAGTACCCAAGTGACGGGGGTCAACGTACCTGATCAGGGTCGTCGTAGACTGTTGACAAGTCCCCGTGTCCCGTAGGGACGATCTGACCTTAACGCCGCGTGGCGGTCGTTGTCAGAATGAGGCGTAGCCTCGGGATTCGCCGCTGGCGGATACCCCCAGCTAGTTGTAGAAGGAAACAGCGTCGCGCAGACGTGTTTGGTGGTAGCTATTGAGCGGAGTTGCGCTCAGCACAGCACGGGGTTTGCAAGACGGATGAAGCTCTGCCGGCAGTGTTGCGTGTAGCAGAGGCTGCCTGTTGCAAGTTGATGAGTGAAAGTTCCGCTAATGGGGATTCGCCCAGCGGAGACTTTGACAGCCGTAGGGTGCTAAGGGAGAACTCCCGATGGCCGTGTTTCGCCCAGCGGACCCCTACAGTCGGAAAGTGACGAGAAGCTCCGCTAGCGGGGTTTCGCTCAGCGGACTTCGACACTTGGAAAGTGACAAGTGAGGAGTTCCGCTAGCGGGGTTTCGCTCAGCAGACTCCGATACTTGAAAAGTGACAAGTGAGGAGTTCCGCTAGCGGGGTTTCGCTCAGCGGACTCTGATACTTGGAAAGTGACAAGAGGAGTTCCGCTAGTGGGGTTTCGCTCAGCGGACTCCGATAATTGGAAAGTGACAAAGGAGAAGTTCCGCTAGCGGGGTTTCGCTCAGCGGACTTCGACACTTGGAAAGTGACAAAGGTGAAGTTTCGCTAGCGGGGTTTCGCTCAGCGGACTCTTCCCAAACGTGGTGGCCTCCATTAGACGCTTCGTCTGATGGCGGTTGACACGTGGCGAACCCCTAGAGGGTTAGCGTGCGGAGGCGTGTCACCTCCGCCTAGCCGTCTCCTCGCCATTAATGCTGAGTAATGATGGATTTTGTAACCGAGGCGTCCGGAGAGTAATTGGAGTCGTGGGACACATGTACGGCTGACATTTGATGTCGTTTTTCAGTGGACGGCCTAGAACTGTTTGACGTTGACATAAAAGGGGGGGAAGCTAGCGATATTTGACACTTTGCTCTAAACTTTGAACTGTACTCGTCGTCTTCAAGCTCTCTGCGCCTGAGATCGGAGAAGAAGGCTGAGGCGATATCGCTGAGTCACCATACGTGGAAAAACCGACGATCCCCGGCCTCGAAGACAAGTGCTCAAACTCATACCAGAGACTCCAGCGTTGAGGTTGGTACCCTGATCTCTTATCCCTGTTTCATTGGAAGTCTGCCATGGCGAATTTTTTGGTTTTGGGTATTTCTGGGATATGTTCTTCGTTGACGTGCTGTGAGGGTGTGAGAGTGGGTTTGGGGATGGGTTGCTGTGTTTGACAGAGTTGGGACTTTTAGGGATTTGCTAGATGGTCGAATCTGGGTTTGAGTGTTTGTTCTTATTTTGGTATTTTCTGGGTAACTGTTCTTGATGTTCTTGGGTACTAACTGATATAGGGATAGGTTAGATCTTGTGTGAGCTAACTGATTTGGGTTTTAGGGTTTTGGGATGGCCGACGTTATAGAGATTTCAAGCAGTGAGGATTCCAGATCTGAAGTGTCGTTCAGCACGGCGGATAGAAATTTTATTGACTCGTTGCGTCCGTCTGCCCTTGCAGGAACCTCACTGCCAGAACCGCTAGAGGTTGAGCCGCTACAGACCATACCATGGGACGTAGTTATGGGTCATGCACCGCATCCAGAGAGTTCTAGGGCGGGGGAGGCTGCCGTTGCCCACAATATGCACGAAGAGCGTTTAGAAAGCAATAGTGCAGCCAGCGGTTCCGCTGGGGGGGGAGATGTAGCGGGAGAGGATACTGAGTCGGCGTGGGTGTTCGAGGACGGCACCCCCGTTCATGAGGCGGGAGGTAGGATGATTGTTGTTGCCGTCAACCGGCTGAAGCGGATGTTCCGGTTGCGTGGAGTGGTGAAGCTGTGTCCGCCAACTGTGGAGGAGAAGGCCTCGATCCTGCCAGCGGGCCATGCCGCCGTGCACGAGGCGATATTCCGCCAGGGAGTGACGTTCCCGCTGGTGCCCAATCTTCAGATCTTGGTGTGCGAGTTTGGCATTGCCTTTGGGCAGGTCTGCCCCAACATGTGGCGGTTGATGCTGGCGCTGAACTCGTTGTGGCGGTTGTCCGATTGTGAAGGACCGACCGTGGAGAAGGTACTACACTTCTACGAACTGGTGTATGTGAAGCGCCAGGGTTACAGAGGGCAAGTAAACCTCAGTCGTCGCCAATGAGGGCCCAAGCTGATCGAGAACTGAGGGATTCAATGTCGTACTGGCGGGGGGCCTTCTGTGTTGCCACGACGGGGTGGGAATACCAGGCGGGGACCAACGAGGGGGAGTCGACGTTTAGGATTAAGTCGGAGTTTCAGCCTATCCGAGGTTGTTTGTCGGTCTCCGCCGAACATGTCTGGCGGGGATTTGTTTTATTTATTTTTTTTTTTTTTACAGCCTTGTACTCTGTACTGACAATGACCTTTTTTGTGCAGCGGGGTTGCGGTACAACCTGACTCGTGAAGAAGAGTGTCGCGTGGCACGCATCAGAGGTTGCTGGCGGAATCGCAACTTGCTGGACTTTCGTCTCCTTACGGGCTGGGAGTTGTTGGTCGATCAACAACTGACGCATGTCGTTGGTAAGTACTCTCCGCTATACCACATCCTTGGTGAGATTGTCTCATGCTGATTGGTCTGTTGTTTTTTTTGTAGAAACTCCGTCGGGGAACAAAGAGAGCCGTGACGCCTTCGCGAAGGCCATGGACCGCGCTGAAATTGACAACTTCCTGGAATCCATGTACGCCTCTGGGCTGGCGGCTCAGAAGACGGTGGTGAACACGGAGACGCTGGCGCTAAGCCCGTCTGAGGTTCCAGTGGTGCTATCCATGCCGCACCACTCCCATCTTGGCGGTGACGGGCTGCCTGCTGTCCAGGCTGCGACTGGTGGGGTGAGCGAGGCAGCGCCGCGGAAAGAGAGAGCGCCTGCCATACGGCGCGGGGTGCCGAAGAAAACAGTGCGCCCAGCGGAGGGTGTCACCATAGCGGGGTTGGAGCCGCCGATGAGGGGTTCAAGGCCTGCCGTCGCTGGAAGCACGCGGGTGCTTCAGCGAAAACGCCGTCAACCCGACTCCGGTGGGGAAGAGGTGTGGAGATAACTGGGGCCCGCGAGCAGCCGAAGAAGGCAAGGCAGGCTCCGCCCGAGGCTCCCGCTGACGTGGCCAAATCGGCGGGTACGAACGACCTGGACTCATTTGCCGCTTACGCCGAGTTCCTGAATGACGGTGAACGGGAGTTCCTGTATCACCTCTGCGAGCGGCTGGGGTTCGGCGGCTTGGAGGGGATTGTACGGTCGACGGGCGTCAACCAATCGCCCTTCAGCACGGCATTTGGGCACATCTCTGTCGGGCTGCATGAGATGTTCCTGGCGGTGTCAAAACAACCCCTGGTTGAGCGGGAGCTCAGGGAGGAGGTGGCGGGGCTGCAGAGGGACTTGGGGGAGGCCCAGGAAAGGTTGGCTGACGTGGAGCGACGCTTGACGAAGGCCGACTGTGATGCAACAGATGCTCGTGGCAAGTTGGCTGTTGCCGTTGAGCGGGACCTGGCATGGACCGAACAGTTAGCCCAATTGGGGCAAGAGATGTCCCTGCTGCAAGATCGGGTGGCCGCCAAGGACAAGAAGGTTGAGATCCTTCAGCGGGAGTCCGCCGCCAGACAGGCTGAGGTTAAGCGGCTAGAAGGTGAAGTCGCTCGCCTGGAGGCTGAGAGGAGCCGCGCTGCCGCCGCCGCTGTTGAGTCATACAAGCAGTCGGCGGAGTACAAGAAGGCGCTGACCGAAGCAGCGAAGGCCGGTGCCCTGGCCAATGTGGAAATGCTGCAGCAGAAGGGTGTCATTGACTGGGCGAAGGTGTCCATGCCTGTCGTGCCGCCAGTCAGGGAAGCTTCGTCAGCAAAGGGTGATGGCCCCTCTCAGATTGATGGTACCCGCTCAGGTAGCGGGGAAAGTGGCGCTTGTCCGGCGGATGACTCCCAGTGGACCCCTACACAGTCGGAGGCGTCCCGTACCGGGTTTTTGGCGGCTCATACCCGGGCAGATGGTACCATAGAGACCCCCAGTCCCACAGCCCGCAGATCTGACCAGACAAGCCGCCAACAACCGCCGTCGGACGCTGAAGGTGGAAATGCATAAGGCAGTCAAGCCAACCTTGCCAACCCCTGAAGATGGAAGTGCCCATTTTGTAGCCGCTACGGCGTATTTAACTGATGTAATGAACAAGCCTAAAGTTAATGAAATTTCGGCATTTGGTTTTTCTTTCTATGATGTTTGTTCCGCTAGAGTTTTGACAATTTTGCTTTTGACCACGAATGAAACATTAAAGGAATTAAAATTGGTCCAAGTGCACAATGTAGCGGACGTAGTCCGCTGACTGGCGTTGCCAATTGCCCCCAGTGCTAGACTTGGTAACAATGGTTTGAATAATTCCTCGTTTCATTGATAGCTGACTGATCAGCGTTTACAAAAGCGGGGTAGTACCCGTTGGGTAGCTTCCCTTAGCTAAATATTGAACAAAAATTTAGCTAAGTCAAGATGCTCTTGGGTAGCGGCATGACTATTTGTAGTAATACCGAAGGTGTTCGGTATTCCAAGGGTGGGTCGATGTGACGCCATCCTTGTCCATTAAGTAGAAGGTGCCTGGGCTAACGACTTCTACAATTTTGTATGGACCTTCCCAAGTTGGGCGGAGTTTTGTTGGTGGTGGTATGACTTCCTTCATTACCCAGTCCCCCAGTTGGAGGTTGCGGGCTTTGACCCTGGCGTTGTAGAAACGCGATACCCGCTGCTTGTTCTGGAGATTGTGCAAATGGGCTGCGTCTCGTTTTTCCTCTAGGAGATCCTTGTCGAGGTTGACGCCGTCGCCGTTGGTCTCGGGGCAGTAGCCTTCGACCCTGGCGGTTGGTTGGGTTACCTCGATAGGCAGGACAGCCTCAGTTCCGAACATCATACAAAAGGGGGTTTCAATTGGGGTTGTTCTGATGGCCCATAGAACTTCCGGGAGCTTCTCCGCCCACAAACCCTTGGCCTTATCGAGCTTCTTCTGTAACAGCTTCTTGATTATCTTGTTTGCCGCTTCGACCTGGCCGTTGGTTTGGGGGTGAGCGACTGATGCAAAACGCATCTTGGTGCCCAAGTTGGAGGTGAAAGAGATGAGTTCCTTGTTATTGAACTGTGTGCCGTTGTCTGTGATGATTGTATGCGGGACACCGTAGCGACAATAGATGTTCTTCCAGAGGAAGTGAATTACTTTGGCGGTAGTTATTGCCGTCAGGGGCTCCGCCTCTATCCACTTGCTGTTGTAGTCGATAGCAACAATGATGTATTTGAACTGACCCTTTGCGGTTTGGAATTTGCCCATCAGGTCAAGGCCCCACGTGGAGTGAATCCATGGACCGATGATGATCGATAGTGGTTCCGCCGGCGCATGTGGAAGATCAGCATATTGTTGGCATTTGTGACAAGATTTTGATATTTGCCGGGCGTCGTCACCGAGTGTAGGCCAGAAGTAGCCCTGTCGCATTGTGCGATTGGCCAAGGATCTGGCGCCCGAGTGGTTTCCACATTCTCCGCCGTGTATCGTTGCCAGCACGACCTTTCCCTCCTCTGGGGTTAGACAGCGGAGGTTGGGGTGAGTGAATTCCTGGCGGTAAAGTTTGCCGCTCTGCATGTTGTAGCGGGTTGCTCTCCGCTGGAGCTGTCGCGCTTTGATCTTGTCCTCTGGCAATGTCCCATTGCGCTTGTACTGAATAATTTTGTCCATCCAGCTAGGATTAGCCTCAATGTTGAAGATCTCCGCCAGGGTTTTTGTGATACTTGGCTTGTCCAGACACTCTACCCTTGTGTCCGCTGGACTCTGGTGTGGCTGGGCGGTTGCCAGTCTTGCCAGTGAATCAGCCTTGGCGTTCTTTTCCCTGGGGATCTGTGTGATGGTGTGGAACTTGAATTTTTTTAGCAGTGTCTTGACGTACCCTAAGTATGCCGCTAACTGTCGGTCCTTAGCCTGAAAACTATCGTTGACCTGGTTAACGACCAACTGAGAGTCGCTGAAGATGTTAACGTTGTCGGCCCCTGAATCAATGGCGAGGAGTAGGCCGGCAATGAGTGCTTCATTTTCCGCCATGTTGTTAGAAGCTTTGAAGTTGAATTTCAACGCATACTCCGCGTTCAGCCCCCCCGGACCTGTCAAGATGACTCCGGCGCCGCTGGCCCTGGGACTAGAGGAGCCGTCCACATGCACGTTCCAGTCTGACTGCCGGGGAGATTGTTCCTCAGATACCACCATCTCCATTCCTGGTTGTGCTCCGACCTTGGATTCGGGTTGACGCTCGGTGAGCTCAGCGATAAAGTCTGCCACCGCCTGGCCCTTCATGGCGGTTCTTGGTTTGTAATCAATGTCAAATTCGCTGAGCTCAATGGCCCACTTGCTTAGGCGCCTCGAATGTTCAGGGTTCTGCATTACTTGTCTCAGCGGTTGATTGGTTAACACATGGATTGTGTGGGCTTGGAAGTATTGGCGGAGGCGTCTGGTGGCAACGATTAGTGCGAGAGCGAGTTGTTCCAAGGGAGGGTACCTAGTTTCAGCTCCGTTCATGCCTCGGCCGGCATAGAATACTGGGAGTTCGTCCTGGTTCTCCCTCCGGACGATGGCGCAGCTTACCGCTGATTGCGATACCGCTAGGTATATGTATAATGTCTCGCCTTGCACAGGAATGGAAAGTAGTGGAACTGACGCCAGGTACTCCTTCAGGCCCTGGAACGCCGCCTGGCACTCTGGGTTCCAATCGATGACTTTCTTGTGGGTTGTTTTAAGGACTTTGAAAAATGGGGCGCACCTGTCGGTCAGTCTGGAGATGAATCGAGACAGGGCGGTTAGCTTGCCCTGGAGGCATTGGACGTGTACTTTCCATTCTGGGTCCTTCAATTTGAGGATGGCTTGCACCTTGTCAGGGTTAGCCTCGATGCCCCGTTCACTGACAATATACCCCAGAAATTTGCTGGCGGTGACGCCAAAGAAACATTTTTCTGGGTTGAGGCGCATACCGTGGGCCAAGAGGATGGTTATTATGATTTTTAGGTTTGCCACATGTCCGCTGGCCTTTATACTTTTGACCAACATGTCGTCCACGTAGACCTCGATTATCTTGCCCAGATGTTCCGCGAACATGGCGTTCATCAGTCGCTGATAAGTTGCTCCTGCGTTCTTCAGACCGAAAGGCATCACATTGTAACAATACAGGCCTTTGTCGGTGGTGAAGGTGGTGCACTCCTGGTCGTCGGGATGCATCCTGATCTAATTGTAGCCGGAGAAAGCGTCCATCATGCTGAGGAGCTCGTGTCCAGCGGTTGCATCAACCAGTTGATCAATGCGGGGTAGTGGGAAACTGTCTTTCGGGCATGCTTTGTTAAGATTTTTGAAGTCGACACACATTCGCCACTTGCCGCTAGGCTTTTTGACCATAACTAGGTTGGAGATCCATTGGGGATAGATGACCTGGCGGATGAACCCAATACCCTGTAGCTTGGCAACCTCTTCTCCTATAGCACGGTATTTGTCTTCGTCGAAGGCCCTGCGCTTCTGCTTGATAGGGTAGAAGGATGGTTTGATGCTCAACTTGTGCGTGATGATTTCAGGGGAGATACCTGGCATGTCTGCATATGACCAGGCGAAGACCGTAGCGTTGTCACGTAGGAATTGAGTTAGTTCCGCCGCCAGCTCTGGGTCTAATTGAGCGCCTATGCGGATTGTCCGCTCAGGGTGCTCGTCAGAGATGCTGACAACCCTCAATGATGTTTCTGGGTTGACCGGCTCCTTTTTTACGTACTTCTTTTCGTCATCCCTGGGGTCCTCAAAGATATTTGGTGGCGGTACCAGACTCCCTACCGCTATGATCTCATGGCAGCGGGTGGATCGTGCTATAGTAGTCGAATAACACTCGCGTGCCAACTGTTGACTTCCCCTGACACAGCCTGTGCCGTTGGGGGTGGGGAACTTCATGAGCAGCATGTATCCGGCGATGATGCACTTGAGTTTATTGAGCGCTGGCCGACCAATGATTGCATTATATGAGCTGAAACAATCGACAATTATGAACTTCGTATGTATTTCAGCCATACATGGACTAATACCGATAACTAGCCGCATATAGTCAGAACCCAGCGGTTGTGTGACGTCACCAGAGAAGCTGAGCAGTGGTTCATGATCTTGGAGTAGTTTTCTGTTCCGCTTAAGGTCGTTGTAGCAGCCACTGAATATGACGTTGACAGCGGATCCGCTATCAACCAGGATTCTACCCACTGACATTTTGCCGAGGATGGCGTCGATCAAGAAAGGATCGTCATGGGGCAGATGCACTCCGCGCTCCTCCTCCTCTGAGAAGGTAATAGGCTCCCAACCAGACTTTGGGAGCTTGGCGGATCTTTCGTAGCGGATGTTACAGACTTCCTTTAGGTGATTAGCCCGTGCATAACGCTTTCTAGCTCTGTGAGACATGTTGGTGATTGGAGCACCTCCGTCGATGGTGTTGATGCGGCCCATGGGCTCAATGTCGGCGATCACAGGTGGCGGTTGGCACACCTTGAATTGCTCCAGCTTGCCATCACGGTACAAGGTCTCAATGGTCGTTTTGAGAGCGTTGCAGCTGTTGGTATTGTGACCGCTGTCCTCGTGGTATTTGCACCACCTGCCGGTGTTTCTGGGCTTTCCTTTTTTTGGGTATTTTCCCAGGGGCGGCGGTGGGATCTGATCCTTGCACTGATTGTATATTTCTTCATACGAGGCCGTGAGGACTATAAATACTGCATACTGCTAGGAAGACTCCGTATGTTTGTTGCGGTTGTCCCCATGGGATGGGTTGTTTCCCTTGTAGTGTTGGTCCTTCTGCCGCTTGTTCTGGTACTGGCCCTGCTGCCGCTCCCTCTTTTTGTCAGTTGGCGGTGTGTTGGAGGTTTTGTTAGCGGTCCCCTGCTGACTGGAGGAGGGTTGTGTCGACTTTGCTAGTGCTGCTGGTGGCGGTGGGGTTTCTCCATATGTGATGAATTCTGCCTGGGCATGAATGACCGCCTCACTCATGAGGTGGTCGTATACCACATTTGGATGATTGTAGTTGAGGTGATAGAGGAATGGCCCTTTGAGGAGTCCCTGCTTAAAAGCCGCCGAAGCCATTGTTTTATCAAGATCACGGCATTGAGATGCTGCCGCCCGCCACCTTGTGACGAATGCCTTCAGTGTTTCCTCCGTACCCTGCTTGACGTTGAACAGTTGGCTTGTATTGTGGTGCCCGGCGGACAGTAGGATGAACCGAGAAATAAAAGCGTGTGACAATGCCTGGAATGAGTCAATGGATCCCGGCGGGCATTTGAAGAAACAATTCATTGCCTCATTGTCCAGCGTTTCGCTGAACAAGTGGCACAGGGTGGCGTCATCGAATCCTTTGTTGTTGGTGACCTTCTTGAAGGTGTCCATATGGACGAAGGGGTCAGTCTTACCGCTGTAATGTGACATTTTTGGAGTCTTTGCGTACGCCGGTCTGACGGCCAGCAAAATTGCAACGGTAAATGGTCCTGGCCTGGACGCGAAAAGTGGATTTGAAGTTGGCGCTGGGGTGCCTGATTCCGCCCGGATTAACCTTTGCTCCAACTGCTGCATCCTTTCCAGTATTTGAGCGGTTGCATCGCCGGCGGGGCCTAGCTGGGTACTCCGCTGAACTGATCCTCGTCTGGGAGCGGGTGGGTTTCCCTCGGTTCTTGCCCTAGGTCTCGAGCGATGGGTGTGCAGTGATGACTCTGCCTCATGTTCCAACATTAGCTGGGGCACAGGGGGCGGCCCCATTCCCGCTAGCTCTGGTAGGCGCAGCGGGACCTGCATATGCACGACTGGTGCTGGTATCAATGCGCCGGTACCAGGTCGGCTGTGCCTGGTGCTGCGTGACTGCTCGCTTCGTGCCAGGTTGGCGGTTGCTTCCAGCGTTCGCTTTAGCTCGTCAAAGCGTGACACAAGCGTGGCCACTTGCTTTTGGGCCTCGGCCTTTTCTTTGCGTTCTTGTTCACGCTCTCTGTTTGCCTTGTGAAGATCCGCCAGTGCCAGCTCATATAGTGAGGCGAGGTCTTGGCCTGGCGGGCTGCTGCTACTTGGGTTTGTCTCACAGCCGGGGTTTACCGGGGTGGCGAATAGCGCGCGGTTGATGCCTACTGCTGGGTTGGTGGGTTGGGGAATGGCGGACTGATCTGCCTGCTCCTCAGCGTTTCCCCCGCTATCGTTAGTCATGGTGGTTGTGGTGGGATGACCTTTTGTTCAAGAGATTCCCACAGACGGCGCCAATGTTAATGCTCAAAGTCCGGCGGTAGCCGATCTTTCGTTTAACGAGGGTCCGGTGGGCGGACCGCTACTCTGAGGATTTGATGGCCTCCGCTAGCTGTCACACGAGAGACGGGGCGTCAGAGGGAGACCGCGTTGGGCGGTCTTCACTTCTCCGATGCCTAAGTCAGTCAATGCATGTAGGCAGCATAACAATAAATGAGTAGTAAATGCGTAATTAATGAGGAGAGAGGAGATAACCTTTTATAGGTGAGGAGAAGGTTGATCTTCTTCTTGTTTTCGATGTGGGACTGATGTGCTTCGATACCCAGCGTCTGGAGCTTCTGATGCTACCTTGGCGTGGCGTGTGGCGGCGCGTCAGCTGTGATCTGGGGGCTATCCCGGGCTCGGGCGGTAGCCCGCCTGGCTGTGTCTCCGCAGGTCACCCCTTGGTGAGAGTCGGTACCTCTGGCGGTACAATGAGCGTGGCTCACTATAGCTAATTATGCTTGCAAACGTACATGTAGGTACACCAGTCAACCTGGCACCATCCATCAAAATTTAAGAAAATCAAAATAACCCATATCAAATTTCCCACTTGATTTAGTTGATGCAACCACAGATGATGGCGGAGAATTTGACGATGAAGGTGACGTAGTGAGGTTTGACGGAGATCTCTAGCTGGCGAGGTCAGCTTGGATTTCATCAGATCAGAGGTGATTTGGTTCCGTCTAGGATGACTAGAGAGGTCGGCTTGGATTTCATCAGATCAGAGGTGATTCTAGGATGACTGGCTTTGGGATTGTCAATTGTGATGGAGATGATGAGCTTGGCATGATTTGTAGTTTTTGTGATGAGGAGAATGTGGTTGAATTATCAACTTGCAACTGACTACAACAGGGAAGAAAACGATAAGAAAGAGAAGGGAAGAGAAAGTAGGGACAAAAATTTGGATGAGTATTATTGTAAATCAGTAACTCAAAAGTGATATAAGCCGTTGGATGTAATATGAGCCATGTGTCTTCATCTGCTGCAAAGCTCAAGAAGCTCAGGCAAAAATAAGCTCAGGAGAGGATCCTCTCCCCAAGAATAAATATTGAATCTGAACTCTTCCTTATCTCAAGGAGTTTGAGATCAACCTTGAAGTCCATCATTTGTGAAAAGAGGTGATTGCTACACTGGGTGAAAGAGATCCTCACTTGGGAGATTGAGAGAAAAGGTGCTTCAATTAAATTAAGTGAGAGATAATACAACTTGAGATGATCCAAGAGAGTGAGTTATACCACTTCAGTGAAGTTTAGTCACTATTGTCAGATTGTTTCTTATAATCTCATTATTTTAGATAGTGGAAGCGAAATACTGTTGTCCAAAGGACGTAGGAATATTTGTCGAATTTTATCAAATATTGAGTATTCTTTTTATTTTGTTTATCTGTTGTAATTTACTTTAATCACAGAAGAGATGGAAAAGGATCATTAGGATAACTAATTATTGGTCAATGAGGTCTTCTTTCCCAATAATAAAGGTACGATGGAGGCTGCCACTTGGTCGAGGGAAATCCTAGCTAATTGGAGGGTATGATTTAGGGAAAATGTCTATTTACCCAAATTTGAGCTATACTAACCCCATTTACCCAAACATCTTATGAGATTGCCCACTTATCCAATAAATTACATATTTTTTGCTATAATACCCAATGAAGTTTTTTATATTATTTTTTGTTTATATTTGGGACAATTTTGCCTATCTCTTTTTGTCACTGAGAGAGAGAGAGAGAGAGAGAAGTCATTGATCAGAGACTTTGCTAGACTCTGGTCACTTCCCAATAAATTATATATGTTTTGCCCTAATACCCAATTAAGTTTTTTTTTTTATTGTCTTTTGTTTATTTTTGGGACAATTTCTCTCTCTCTCTCTCTCTCTCTCTCTCTCTCATTTAAGGTGCCTTGTGAATATTTTATTCTATATTAGTTTTCCTTATATGCTTTTAAGTCATTCTAGCGCCAATTACCTCAGTTAGGTTCAACATCTAATCCCCGGGGTACGATAATCATTATTTTAATACTTTCCTTACTTGACAACGATATGTGCGCTTGCATCAATTATGTATCAAGTCAAGAGGCTTTTAAACATATTTGTATTATACTCAAATAAAATAGGTACTTGTGTTTATTTTTTATAAATACTTCCATACTGCGTTTTTTTAAAGGAACTCGTTAAATTCTCCTTACTTTTGAAGCTACAAATATTATACACGTACTATACACGATTTTTTTTCATATTTTACACATATTATAGAACAAAAATGAATATAAGTTAACACTTTTAATTAAAAATAATAATTATTTAATCATTTAAAAATATTTTACTGAATTTTTCAACAAACTATTTGATAAATAATATATGTACGTATTTTTCGCGTACTATACATGTCCCGTTTTTTACTAACTATGCTTTTAAAAGGTCAAGAGTGGTAGGCTACTATAGCTAATTATTGGCAGACTGATGTACAAGGCTATAGGAATCTGGACCCCAAGGGTTTTTAAATGCTGCCCACCCTAACTAGGGTCAGCATTTGTCCACCTCATAAAATGTCACGCCCCGATTTTTAACACAAACAAAAATCGATATATAATCCATTAATTATACATGCGTGATAGTTCAGCCATCAATACAAAATACCTGGAAAACTTTTTCCCTTTAAACCAAGTACATACTGATGCTCTGAACCCACAATGTCAATATATACTCACTACGCGCGCAAAGTTATATATTGCACAAGTTTACAAATTAAATTGCCGCAGCAAAATAATAAGTAAATGCTCCTCAGAACTTAGTACAAGCGGAAGTCTGAATAACGGTAAAGTCACAAAATTGGCTTCTTACCGTAAAGCTGCTAGCACGCTACCTCAGTTTTTAGCCACGATTACCCTGACCTGTAAGAATAACCCCTACACCATCGAATAGTGCACCGGGATGCCACATAATAAACCCAGTAAGCTTATGAAAGCTCGTATAAGTAACTCAAAACAACTCACACAAAATCACGGAATAAACCCACACGTTTCAATCACGGAAACAACTCACGCAAATCACAGGATAAACCAACACATTTCAATCACAGAAACAACTCACGAAAATCACAGGATAAACCCACACGTTTCAATCAAGGAAACAACTCAATCAAATCACGGGATAAACCCACACATTTCAATCAAGAAACAATTTGTCCAAATCACCTTGAGAAGTACCTAATCACCAATGGTCTCAAATCAGTATACGAATCACCAAGTGATTAAAGTTCGAATCCCCAAATCAAACAACAACCCTGAAAGTAACGCCAATCGAGGCGACCCCTCATCTGAGACCACCCAAAGTCTCCGGAATGCTTTTGCGATCGATGTGACAAAACCACAAATCAATCGGATAGTCGGATCCTCACGGATCAATAACCAAAACTATCAAAATCACAAAAGCCCTAACATGCTCATACGATCTCCAAAAATTACGTATTGTATATCGAAATGCTCGTATAGACGAGTAGATCAAAATCAGGAACATAAAATATCCCTGAGGTGGCCGGAAACCGCCGAAAAACACCACCATAGTGGCGGCGCTGCCGTCGGCCCAAAGTCAGAATTTGACAAAACTTTCCAACACAAAAGTTCTTCATCTCAACTCCAATTACAACTTTCATAACTGCACCAATGTCAAATTATAAACCAATCGATCGAATTTTACCTTAGAACAAATCGGGTTAATTGAAACCCTAGAATTTCAATTCCAAAATTCAACCTCCACACTTTGAATCGATGCAAGCCACCTTGGGGAGAAGCATCTGCGTCCTCTGGGCTCCCATATCTCTCATGAATCATTGACAAAGGTGGCCAGAATATCCAATTCCGACGAAGGCGATTGCAGCTCCGCCGCGGTGGTTTCCCGACCTTGCTACTCCTCCTACGGCTTGAATTGTGAAGAACCACTTCCACAGACTTGTAGAGGAGGTTGAGGCGAAGAAAGCCCACTTGGTTTCACGTCCTATGGTGGCCGGACGGTGAAGAATGAAGCTGTTGAAGTGGAGAGGAGACTCGGGCTCAGGCTAGGGAGAGAGAAAACATTTCCAAAAATGGAAACTCTGATATTTTTCAGGAAATTTCCCTATTTAACCAAAATGGAAACTTTTTCCAATGGCCATAACTTCTTCATACGAACTCCGATTTCTGCGTTCCGCATGTCCACGAACTTATATTGACGCGCTCTACGACTTTCGTGAAGGAAGTTTTAGGAGAAACCCAACGAATAAAAAGTCAAGTCAACATTTGCGACCCCCCCCCTAAAATGATGCTTCCTGAATGTTTATTCGTCCGAAACACTTCCGCTCCATCCACGAGCCACAAAACCATCCAATAACCACAAATTTGATTCCAAAAAATCCTCGAAAAATAATAATGAATTTCTGGGGTACTACATAAAAAAAGGTCAATACAATTTAAGTCATCAAGTGTAGTTGATTTAGCTTGCTTAGGTACCATAGGGGTGTGTCATTTGGTACTGGTCGTTCAATTATAAAATTAGGTTGACCTCTTTCAATTAAAAAAAAAAAAACTAGTAGCATGCTTAGGTAATTAGGGGTGTTGGAATTGGAATAATGAGGAAGAAAAGGCCATTTTCCCATAATTCAAGAAGGGATGGTGTCTCTCATATTCAAGAATATAGAAAGGATCACTGTAACCATCGGAAAGAGCTTGAGGTCGGAGTGTGTATGAGAATGAGAGAGAAAATGAGAGAAGCTTTAAGAGAAGTTTTGTGTTCTTAGGTATTTTATGAGTGATGGTGTACAAGGATTTTAGAATTTGGGTATCTAAGTATATATATTGTACTAATTTTTTTCTCATAGTAAATTACTAAATATTTTGAATGCACGTAGGCTAGAAATTTGTCAAACCACATAAACCTCATATTAATTGTTTTTCATTCTTATTTGGTAATTATGTTTTTGTTGTGACTGTTTATTCCTAAATGCTGGTTCGTTCGTGGACTTAAAATGCCAACAACTACCACTTGGTCTAGGAATATTCTAACTAGAGGGTTCAATTTCACAGTGGACGATTTTCAGCAACTCTTAATGAAGGAGGCGATGACCATGTTTTCTCTATCAATTGATGGTAGCTTCGATGGGGTTCTGCGAAAGTCGGGCGGTTTTTAGGAGGTCCCGAATGGCAGCTACCGTGGGCAATGGCAAATCGATGTACATGCCTACCGGTCTCTAAAGGCTAGTGGTGGTCGAGGCAGAAGTGGATGCAGTGGGATTAGTTTGATTCGGAGGCGGTAAGGTCAAATTTTGAAACTCCTGAAAAGGTATGGTGCTTCCAAAAAATGGTAGAAGTGGAATTGAGAAATATGAAAATTGAAAGGTATGAATACCAATTTAGAAAACTGTCACTTGAAAATTTTATAAAGTGCCAAATTAGCTTTCCAAGTTGGAAGGATTCAAAAGCTCATATTGTAGTACGTGCCGTATCTTAAGGGCATTAATACGCACATCAAACAATTATACTTGCATTTGGTCATCAAGATTTGAAATGAAAAGTGATTTGACGCTCTAATTTTCATCACACTTCTCACTTGCATTCATTTTCAAGCACATAGGAAGTATAAGTGTGACAAATGATGCCCACGACCACTTGGTTGATGACATGAATTTTTCTTATAATTATGCTCAGTTTGAATTACAAGACGATTAGTTGTTGTGTAATAAAAAGAATAAAAGTACGACAAAAGATAGAAAGCAAGGGTGGACAATAGAAGGACAAACGAGATATCCAATTGGTTCTAAAAATTGTGTTTTTGGTCTCACTTCAGCTGTCATTTAACTTTTGCACCCTGTTTTTATATGATTAATTAGTATATTTTAGGAGGTTCAGAATGAATAGGAGATTAGTTGATCATATAATCTACACCGAGTAGTGAGTATTTCTTATGGATAATAATGTACGTAAAAGGTGTAAAAGGCGGTTTTATAAAAGAAAAACAATCTCCTGATGTTAGCAACTACTCTAAATGTATACATTTCTATGGAAAGCCATTTCTGTGAGTTATATATAAAAAATAAATAAATAAATGAATGCTCTTTAAAATGTATGCCAAAGCGTTTGTGAAACCAAATATCTTATGTAAAAGAAATGCAATCTTATTTTTGACATGTCTAGAATTGTTTCAATTTTTATAGACTTCAAATCTCAAGCTTGCCATATCTGAACTACATATAATATTTTAGGAAAGCTACACAGTCACATACGTATTGTATATATATCGTTCTCGTCTCATATATATGCATGTTACTATCAAGGGAGTCGATTGCAAAACATGAGAAAGAAGAGTTGTAGAGGAAAAGGGTCCTAATATAACGAGATTGTTGACACTTACTAATCAGGGATTAATAGAAGGGATTCATTTATTTGCATAACAAAATAAAGAAAGCTTAGCAGTTCTATTAAGCTGACAGAGGGGTTGGTCTATATGAAAGTGTATTGAGCTTCAGCAATGTGAGACTTCACCAGTGGAAGAGCTCTGGATCGATGAGAAATCCTATTCTTTTCGTCCCTTGGCATCTCGGTATAAGTTTGTTCATAACCATCAGGCTGAAAAATTGCATCCCATCCAAAATAATTTGATCCTCTTGCAGGAACTATTTTGCCCAAAGTTTTACCCACAAATGTAATAGGCTCAGCATTGGGTCCAATGCAAAAGAAAATGTACACAAAGCATAAGCCGATTTATCCTCATACGCCATCGATCAATAGATTGTTGAGACCTTCGTGTCCGAGCTTCAGCATGAACCACTTGATGTATGGTCCAGGTAAACCCTGGAGAGCATTGAAGCAGAGGCAAGTGTCTTCCACAAGAACTGGACCGTTTACTTGAATCGCAGCCAAGCGAGCCCTCTGGCTTGCCTTGCAATTCTGGCAGGTCAAGGTTGAGGGAGTCGAAGGGAATGGAGGTGCCCAATATGTCACGAACTACTTCTTGCTTCTTGGCATAGCCAGTCACAAAAGTTACTGATTTTGAAAAACATATATTTTGCGCTTTTAATTTCTTTACCTCCAACCTCGATTAATTACTATATATTATTCTCTTTTTGAATTGAAGAATTGGCAGGGGCAGGGGCGGAAGGAAGTAGAAGGCTATATGGGCTCAAGCCTAAACAATATTTTAGGCCAAAAACTCTTAAGTATATATATCTATCTTTAGCCCTTACTAGCCCAAAGAAGAAAAAAATTATCTATAAAAGTTGCGTGTATTCCCAATCTCCCACAGCAGCTCACAACCGCACACTACTCAGTACGTAAGATTTGTGCGTTTCGATGGAGCCTCACACTACTTATCTTCGAAAGTGAAATGCCTAAAGCAATCCACACCCAAATTCTCTTCTTGTGGAAAATCTCACCCCTTGTTGACGGGTAGCCTCAGTCTGCAACGCAGACCGAGGAATTTCCAAAGCAACAAGAGCCTCACACTACTTATCTTCGAAAGTGAAATGCCTAAAGCAATCCACACCCAAATTCTCTTCTTGTGGAAAATCTCACCCCTTGTTGGCCGGTAGCCTCAGTTTGCGACGCAGACCGAGGAATTTCCAAAGCAACAAGAGCCTCACACTACTTATCTTCGAAAGCGAGATGCCTCAAGCAATCCACACCCAAATTCCCTTCTTGTGGAAAATCTCACGTACCCCTTATTGTCCAGTCTCACACTACTTATCTTTGAAAGCGAAATGCCTCAAGCAATCCACACCCAAATTCCCTTCTTGTGGAAAATCTCACCCTTGTTGTCCAGTAGCCTCAGTCTGCGACGCAGACCAAGGAATCTCAAAAGCAACAAGAGCCTCACACTACTTATCTTCGAAAGCGAAATGCCTCAAGCAATCCACACCCAAATTTCCTTCTTGTGGAAAATCAGTAGCCTCAGTCTGCGACGCAGACCAAGGAATCTCCAAAGCAACAAGAGCCTCACACTACTTATTTCAAAAGCGAAATGCCTCAAGCAATCCACACCCAATATATGCCTCAAGCAATCCACACCCAAATTCCCGTCTTGTGGAAAATCCCACCCCTTGTTGACCAGTAGCCTCAGTCTGCGATGCAGACCAAGGAATCTCCAATGAAACAATCTTTCTTTTGATGGAGCCTCACACTACTTATCTTCGAAAGCGAAATGTCTCAAGCAATCCACACCCATATTCCCTTCTTGTGGAAAATTTCGCCCCTTGTTGTCTAGTAGCCTCAGTCTGCGACGCAGACCAAGGAATCTCCAAAGCAACAATCTTTCTTTCGCTTTCTCGTAAATAAGGTATGAAACTCGATCGATCTCTCCTGTTTTGAATTTTTGATACATCTTTGTTCTTCTTCCTGCTCTGTTTTTCCCAATGGGGTTTTCTTAAAGAAATTGCAGAAGGAGAAGCTAGCCAATTCTGTTTGCTACCAGTGGTGGATGTAATTGTGAGTTAGGCTTTTGTGTATAAGTTGAGGATTGGGATTGTTGGGACTGCTCTTACTATTGGTTTTGCTTGGTGAGTTGGGGGCTATCGGTTTTGGGTTTGTTTGTGTACACTATTTCTGGTGGGTGTTTGGAAACATCAAACAGGGACTGGTTTTTTAGCTCAAGCAGTCAAGCTTTTGTTGGGCTTTGGAATTTCTTGATGCTTTCTTTGGCTTCCGATTATGTTGTGATTATTTTTTCTTTAAAGATGTGCATTTTGTGTTGCATATTAGAGAATTTTTTTTAGAGTTTTGGTGATAGTGTCTGGGTTTATGCAAAAAAAAAATATAATAATAATGATTGTTCTAATTAGCCTAAACAAGTCTCAAATCTTGGATCCGCCACTGGGCAGGGGTTACCTTTTATAAGGGTAGAACGCTTGTTCTTCTAGTCAGATTAAGTTGGCTTCTCTTTATTTAATTTGCTTCACGCCCAAGTCTCTGAGAAGCTGACCTTATCTTCTACTAGGAGTTTTCCACCTATGGTTCAAATGTTCAATGGTTGTTCAAGTTAAATTTTTCCTTCTTTTTCTTTTCGTTTATCAAAAAGAAGAATAAGTTGGTCCTTAAACACTTTTGAATTCGTCTTACCATGGAGAGTTAATTGGATACCAAGAAAGTAAGCAATATACGTACCTATCACTGTACGTCAAATGTCATTTAGTGTTTGAAACAAATCTAAATCCACTAGCAAGCTCAAATAAAATACACGTACAGCTGGAATAAAAGAAAAAATGCATTTGGTACTGAAGTAGACTTTTTTTTTTTTCCCTTTGAGTTGAAGGAGGTTAGGCTTTATTTATAATCAAGTAAACTCAGGGTACCTTCTTTTCAGTATTTATTACATTAGAAGAAAAAAAGAAATTCTGCTCATTAGCAGAAGCATAAGCTGTCAATAGGTGCGCAGCAGTATTGGCTTCCCTTCTAGCATGGACTATTCTTGAACTGGGAATGAGTTCAAGATCTTCAGTAATATATATCATCATAAAGTCTCAAGAACAGAAGTGTTCTGTAAAATAATTTGGCAAAGTTGTTGCTTTAACAATAGACAATCAGTCTCAAATATGACAGGCTGCAAACTGCATGTGCTCCAATGCAAAACTCTTGGCCTTTCTACAGACCATCAACTCAACATGCTCAGCAGATTGTACATGATAAACTACTTTACGTACTGCACTTAAAAGAGTACCATTAGCATCACCTACCAAAAATGCAGCCTTTCCATACCCACCATTATAAGCTCCGTCAAAATTCAGTTTTAACCACCCCCCAGAGGAGGAGTCTTCCATTTCAAAACTCGTCCCATACTGTGAACTAGTTGAAGCTTGGAGTTGTGGAATATGTAATACTAATTAAGTCTGGTAGAAGACCTGAGAGCTATATCACAAGCTGAAGTGATTTTGCTTTCCCATACTCAACATTCCTTTCCTTCCAAATTCCCCACAGAAAGAACAACATCTTTGCAAAGGCAGTTTTAGAAAGCTTCTCAGAGCTTTATTGCACCCAACTCAAGGCATCAATCTGATCAGAATCATTCCCAAAGCTGTTGTTTTTTATGCTGAAATTAGTACTTAGAAGTTAGAACGTACGTACTATCCTAGTAAAAGAGCAGTCAAGGCATAGATATTTTGTAGTCTAGCTTCTTGCACATTACACACATCTGAGACTCCAATGCAACATGTCTAGATGCTAAACTTTTACCACACCCTTTGATTAGCCACAACAACAGGAGAAAGAATAGAAGCATTTCTTGAAAAAGAAGAACGATAGACTGATTTAACAGTAAATGTACCTTTTCTTTCCAATTGCCAAGTCAACCTGTCCTCCTGACTTCTAGTACTCAAAGGAACTAAAGAATAGCTTCTGCATCCTCATGAGAAAAAGCAGCACGAACTTTATGCTCATCCCAAACATTTGGGGGAACAATAAGCTCGTTAACCATAGTTGGTATGATGGTATTTCCTGTAGCACCAATGCACCTGCGGTTTGTGAGAAATTAATTAAGGAATTCATGCATCATTCCACACAAAAACCTTTTGACCATTACCAACCTGCCATAAAGAACCTATCTATAGGAGCAAAAATACTACACCAAGAATAAGAAGGAGAAGCATGTGCAGTAACATACCAAAAGTTACCTTCAGGAAAGTAACGCGCCTTATACAATTGTGCAACCAAGGAGTCCGGATTTGTAGCCACTCTGCAAGCTTGCTTAGCAATCATTGACATATTAAACTCATGAAGCCCAAACCACCCACTTCCTTAGCATGACACAAATCATTCCACATGTATATATATAATAAGGGCTGATAAGTAGCTGTCTTGACTCTCGTCTTCCCTCCATTGGAGGAAACCTAGAGTGTGAGGACTTTGTTCTTGGCACCCTGTACAGTCTGTTCTTGGCGCCCAGTGTTTCTTTACGATGAGAATAGATGTATATATATTGTAACTGTGTATCAAATGAGTGAGGGTGTAATTGAGATTTTATAAAATTCATTAAAACCTCCACGTGTTTTGATCGAAAGCAAATTCCCAATTCAAAAGTTGCTTCTAAAATCTACTATCATGACCCATAATTTTTCAATAAAGCTGCTTTCTTTTTAATTTACCAAACACAATAAAATAAAAAAATTTAGACAAAACCTGATTTTTCTAAAATTAAAGAACCTTAATTCCTAAAGATTGTCAAGTTGTCTTAAAAATCCTAGTTGAATATTTGGAGACTTTCTAATTACAAAATAAGGATAATTTTCCAAAGTCCAATTTTACCACAATTATTCCTCCTAAGTTTTTCTAAAATAGGGTCTTTTCATTAAATCTGATTTCCTTCTCAATAAGTTTGGATTTAATCCCCAAAAATATTTTTCTTTTTTCTTTTTTTCAACATTTTTTGTCCATTTTCTCATGACCTTTTTGCCCTCCATCTCTTTACTCATGTAAAACGCCTACTTCTTCAGCAAAAAAAGAAGAAGAAATATATATATATACTTCCAACGCAGAGCATCTGAGCATGAGAGAGATCCTCATATCAGAGTCCACATCAAAGAGCTTGGTGTTGAGGTTAATGAAGTCGGTATAATCACAGTTGATGAGGTTGATGAACTCGTGGTTGAGCGATGCTAGATAAGACTATAGCTCAGATCGGAGCAGGTCGAAGGGACGAGGGTTAAGAGGTCGTAAACGCAGGCTCCGAATCGAATTCTGGTGAGAGGAATAGTGCTAAATAAAAATATTGACCCTTAATAAAAAACTTACTGACCCTCAATAAAAATATTATTTACCCTTAATAAAAATATTATCGTCACTTGATATGGCTCTCATCCTTACGGTGAATTTCACCAACTAAATACTGGTGTTGTCGTCTTCTGAGCTTCGTAACCCTATGAACATCTTCTGGCGTGTTTGAGAGAAAGAGAGAGAGAGAGAGAGAGAGAGATTCCTCATGTTAGAGTCCACGTCAATGAGCTTGGTATTGAGGTTGACAAAGTTAGCATAGTCGTGATTAATGAGCTCATAGTTGAGCGATGCCAGATACGTCTGGTACTCAGATTGGAGCGTGTTGAAGAGGACGAAAGTTCAGAGGTCGGAAATGTACTCTCCGAATCGAATTCCGAACGAGAGGAACAACACCGGCTTGGGTTTGACTTTGGTGCCAGAGAAAGAGATCCTCATATCAGAGTCCACATCAATAAGCTTGGGCTGAGGTTGACGAAGTTGGCATAGTTGCGGTTGATGAGGTAGATCTCGTTGAGCATGCCAAAGACAATTAGAGATTAGATCATAGCATGTCGAACGGGGGACAAAGGTTTAGAGGTCGAAAGTGTAGGCTCCGAATCGAATTCTATCTAGAGGAACAAGACTAAATAAAAATATTGACCCCAATAAAAAAAACTTATTGACCCTTAATAAAAATATTACGGTTGCTTCATACGACTCTTATCCTCGGGACGGTGCACAAGCTCAATATTGATGTCATCATAATCAGGGATTCAAAACCTAGTGAACATATTGTTACGAGTTTGAGAGAGAGAGAGAGATTCCTCATATCAGAGTTCACGTCAATAAGCTTGGTGCTGAGGTTGACAAAGTTGGCATAGTCGCGATTGATGAGCTTGTTGTGGAGCGATGACAAATACAATGAGAGATCAGATCGCAGCCTGTTGAAGGGGACGAAGGTTCAGAGGTCAGAGAGAGAGATAATGGGATATTATATATTATACATTATACATATAACTAAAGTTGATCGTCTCCTCGGTACTGTTACACGGCCGTGTAACAGTACGGCTCAAGCCGAGCCGATTATCGAAATTACGGTTCTGTCATGATTTTGTGATAATTTACTTCGTTGCCATTCATCCTGGGTATTTGCATCTGGAAGCCTCTCTCTACACTTCTACAGCGACAGCGACTCCTCCAGAATTCAATTCGTAACTGGGTTTAATTAAAACTAGAGTGGAAATCTGATATTAAGGAAGAATTGTCGCTGGAGGGGTGTATATACAACGAGCTTGCTTCTCAAAGGATTTATACGATAGCTAGGTGAGCTAGAATCAACCATCATATATTAATTATAATGATTCTGTAAAAGTGGGGAAACTGTGCTCCTCTTTTTCTCTGTCACCAATTTTTTTTTTTCTTTAATGCCCAATCTTCTTTTATATTTTTATTTCAATGATTTCATTTTAAATAAAAGTCTGGGTTTTTCACTGGTAAAGCTTCAATCTTTTGCTCTCTGCTTTTTCTCATCTGGGTATACTGCTTTCTTTCTGGGTTCGTCAGGTAACTGGTCCTGTGTTTGGTGGCTTCGTACTCTTGGAGAGACAATAAAATAAGTCTGGGTTTTGTAGTCTTCATGGCTCAAAAATTGAAACTTTATGATTATGATGGTGATTGTGCGATTGGGTTCTTTAGGTAATGAAGAAAAGTGTGTATCTTTGATAACTTTCAGGCTTGAATTTGAAAGATGACTCACAGAAGGGTTAACCCAGATGAAATCCAATTGAGGATTGATCCAATCCACGCTGATGTTGATGAGGAGATCACCGATCTTCGATCCCAAGTTAGAAGCTTGAGAAACGTATGCACTCTGATTTTTATTTTTTTTTAATAATTGAATTGAGTTATTTACTTTGATGTGAAAATTGTTTTTGGTTCTCATCATTGATAGATGTTAATATTGTTCTTACATTGAATGAATATGGAGGTATTGGTAGGTGCAAGTATATTGCTTAATGGTTTAGGATAGGGTTGAAATTACTTTGTTGAAGGATAGAATATGGCATATTGAAAGTTTTGTAATTTGATGTTGCTTTGCAGTGCTGCCCTGCCCAAATAACAATGGAGTTCACATCTATACTCTGATCCAAGCCAAATGGGAAAAGCTATTCTTCAGAAGGTACTGTGTTTCAGACTCATGGGCTTGGAGGTGGCAAGCACTTTCTCCCTGTAATGTGATACTAGCTAAGTGACACATTTGATGGCTTCCTGGAATGTTTCTCTCCAACTTATGAAAAGAATTCTGTCTGATGTATTGTTGGGAAAAGTGAAACCATTTAAGGTTAGAATTTGAAAATGACATTGTGTATATGTATTTGAGGGTTTCAATGGGTACATTTGTTTTCCCATACTCTTGATATATAATTGTGCATTCTTGCTAGAAGTGTCGAGAGCAAAATATTTATATCAGATATACTGCATGTATATCAACAATGTAAACTTAGAGCATTGACTTCATGGAGGTATGCATCATCATAGATATCTCACTTTTCCTTTGATACCAAGATGTTGTTCCTATTTAACAAGATATACTTTTTGCAATACACAAGGCCATTGAACCAAAGGTGATACATTGAGACATTAAGCATAGGCTTCTTCATGGCCACTAAGCACTTTGTAAGGGAATGGAAATTTTCTGGTGGAGTACTTTGCTGACATCCTAATTTTCCGATCTCCCCTACGCTTGGGACATTGTCTGGGCCAAGAGAAAGGGCTTTTACTAACATTGGTTTGCCAAATCAAGTTTGACTGATAAGGAATGAAATTGAATTCAAGAGGGAGTTGCCTCCAAGTAAGATGGTGGTAATGCCGCTGGATGCAACTCTTGGACAGCTAAAACAGGAAGCCAAGAGTGTCCTGAGGGATACATATTGTATGACAGAACAGTTTGTGGTGATAGAAATCAAAGGCTTGGAGGAATCACATGACATGCAAGCACTTTCTGGAGCAGTTCAATTGGGGACAGTTTATATCTCTTCACACAAATACTATTCTGATTAATGT
This sequence comes from Rosa chinensis, assembly GCF_002994745.2. NCBI lineage: Eukaryota > Viridiplantae > Streptophyta > Magnoliopsida > Rosales > Rosaceae > Rosa > Rosa chinensis. The sequence goes on along the minus strand of NC_037093.1, from coordinate 19,797,018 downwards.
AATATACGGTATTTTATCAGTTTGATCAAGAATAAAGTCATTTTTAATTATATCTTTCAGTACTGTAAATTGTTACCAATAACAAATCCTGCGGCAAAGCGCGGGTACCGTTTCTAGTATATATTAAAGGAGATCGACACTGCTACTGTTCATCATCCACTTAGTAACAGTGCCAGCTTAAGCCGAGCCGGTGCGTGAAAAGACTATTTTGTTCTATTTATGGACATGCCATGCGACCTAGGTCCTAAAAGTCGTCGTCAACTGCAGCCCCACTTTTTTCGATATGCCGCTGCTCTAACTCTCCTCCTTCTCAGCTACCTTTGCTTTGCACTGCTTGATTCTTGATCTAATTTGAAAGAGTGATAGAGAAAGTGAGAGATTGATGTTCTCCTTCTTTGCTCGGCTTGGACGGAAAGTGAGAGAGAGATGGGGTCGGTCATCCTTTTTCTTCCTCTCTAGATTGATCTTTATGAAATTGAGCTCATTTAATCAAATCAGGGGATTGATTGAGCAATCATAGATCTTTAAGGGATTGAACTCTAGGTAAGCTTCTTATTTGGATGATCGGTTTTGAATTTTGGTGCAAACAGTTCTAAAAATTCTAAGGTTGGCTTTCTTAGTGCCCTATCACTATCTTGCACTAATGTGTTTGTCTTTACAGCTTATGTTGGGTGATGTTGTGATCTCCATTGAGACCGCGGCAAGACGAGCAGAAAAATGAGACCACACATTTCTTGACGAGATACGCATTCTCATGGGTGGCTTATAATATGTTTATATATGAAGTTTTTATGAGGTGGTGACCAATAGGGCTGGCAAATTGGGCTGAAGCAACCGAACCAGCCGGAATTCGAACCAGCCCGAACTGATTTGGGCAGAAAACTCAGGCTACCGACTTTCGGCTCGACTAAGCCGTATCGATGGCTCGTATTCGACTCTGCTACGGTATGAGATACTGCATACCGTCGGTATACCGTACCGACTGTATACACTTATACATACCAAATTATATACAAAATATATAAAACTTTGCAAGAGGTGGGCTTCAAACCCCTCACCTCTTATACACCAACCCAACTCCCAACCACTTGAGCTGAAGCTACTTTTAATATATTATGTACAAACTTTCTATTTATAGTTTCTTAAATGATAGATTAAACAAAACAAAGCTCATTTCCTTCTCTCTCTCTCTCTCTCTAGTCTCTTCTATCTTCTCCTTCGACGTTCTTCTTCTTCTTCACAGACGTGTGGCTTTGCTTAAGTTATGCTTCATCTTCTCATCTTTTTGGTTTTTTTTTTTTCTTTCCTCCACAATCTCCATCAGATCATCCTCATCTAATTAGTAATTACCATATCTTCCATTATCAAATCAACATCGTCATCTGATCATCCTCATCTTCAACATCATGAATCTCGGTGGAGGAGGAAGAAAAAAAGTCTCAAAATCATCATATTTCAGACATGAATCTCCGGCTGCAAATCCACTCAAAACAGAACTATGCCAACCGAAATCTCGGCTTGCCGACAGTCGGTATACCGAATATGTCGGATCTACGGCGGTTTGAAAATCTTGATACCGACGGAGGTCAGTTCGGCAGTGGTTTGGAGAAAAATGGATCGATTTAGTACTGAATCCAACCCTAGTGACTAACCACGAGATATGCATTTTTATGTTGGCTTCATAATATCTTTAGTGTAATTTGATAACATTATTCACTAAACTATCCTGCAGGTACATGGATTGCTGCATCTATTAGGATTTGATCATGAGATTAGCAAAGAAGCCAAACTAGAAATGGAAGAGGAGAGCTTCTCTTAAAGGCCTACTCAAATTGGTTTGTCCCTAAATACTGGTTAATTAGTTTTAAGTCCAAAAACCATGACCTATTTTGAATGTAATTTGGATGAAATTTTTTGTCAATTGTGGTCCAATGACTAGGCAACCACATCAACTTACTTTCCTATATTAGCATGATAAGTAAACTTCTACTTTTCCACAAACCGAATTTACCCATAAAAATATTACCCAAAACAATCAATAATTTATGAGTTGTTCAAGTAAATCCCTATTTGTGTGTCTAGCCCAAACTCTAGGTTACTTGACCTAGTGGTAATAGGATTTAATTAGATAATCTCGGAGAATCTTAGAGATTTCTATTCAATGTATGATTACCTTTCCTTGTATGATTCAGATTCTATGCATTGTAATCCTCTATATAAAGAGGCTCCTATTATCAATGAAAAGACACAACAATTCTCTCTCAAATATCGTTTCCCTAAAACTCGTTATCAGCACGAAGCCTTAACCCTGAAACAAATAGCCAAACCCTGATTCAAGAAGTTAAAAATCTTGAATCCGAATACAAAACCTTGAAGCCTTTTCTGCCTCCACCTCACACCTTGAAGAACTCGATCCCAGAAGTCTAGAACTGGCGGAGCCACCCCAAGAACCAGCCGAAAATCTACCGAACCATACAACCCACAGCAGCAAATATTCCACTAGTTCACCATCTTCCGGACATCCAATTTCCACCAAATTTTGTCAAAAGAAGCCCCTCAATCTGAAGTTTCAGGAACCGGAAGAAACATAACCAAAACCGGTCTAAAAAGCACTGAACCGGCCTACTGATCTTCGTCCAAAAAAACCGGTAGAAGCAGAAAGAAAAAAAAAAAAAAAAAGACTCGCCTCCCAAAGAGAGGAAAAGGTCGCGGCCCAGAGAGAAGAAAAGGACGCGGCCCACAGAGAAGAAAAGGACTGGCCCGAGCACTTAACGCAGCCCAGAGACCCACTACCACAGACCCTGCCACGTCATCAGCCACGTCAGCAGCGGACCAGCGCCACGTCAGCACTGGTCAACTCTGATCAACGCCAGTTGATCGTTTTTGGTCAACTTTCCGACCGCCGGCGGCAACTTTTCCGGCCACTTTCCGACGACTTTCCGGCTACTTTTTCTGACCACTTTTTCCTGTCAAATTTTCCGGTGACCTATTTCGAGGTATTTTTTTTATTAAAAGTTTCCGTTTTTGAAGTTTTTATTTCTTTTCTTCTTTTCTCGAGGAGTTGCAACCTCCCTTCTTCTACCCCCCTTTCTTTATCATAGAGGAGACCAAATTAAGCCGAACTGTGGGGGTTCGTGCTCACTCCAAGCTTAGAGCTTGTTGAGATCTCTAAACTTAGAGTTTGTAGAGAATTTATGATCAACCACTTACATCATTGTTTCGATCTAATCGAATACCTCTTGGAATTTAATTTCTTCAAAGCGATTACGCTCAGGAATTTTATATGTTTTCATGGTAGCTTTTTACGCTCTGAAACTAACCATTTTTTCTTGTTCTCTTTCAGGATGAGTAGCCTGAACGAATTGGACTTTGCTCCATTGGGAACAACTGGCTCTGGCTATCACAAGTGGGTTCGTGATGTCCGCCAGCATCTCAAGGCCGATGGAATCCTGGAGATGATTCTCGAGCCTAGCCAGGACGTGCTAACTGTTGAGCAAGCTCAAGCTTTGGAAGCAAATAGAGTAGCCTTAGAGGCAAATAAGGCGAAAGCCATCATCCTAATGACTCGTCATATAGATGATTTTCTCCAGTATGAGTGCATGAATGAAGAAGACCCCAGAAGGTTGTGGGTCTCACTCAAAGAAAGATTTGACAACATCCGTGACTCCCTGCTTCCTGACCTAGAAGTGAGATGGCATAGCCTCCGCTTCTGTGATTTCAAATTAGTTCTTGACTACAACGCGGAAGCACTTCGCATTAAATCCTTAATGGAATTCTATGGTAAAGAGATCACAAATGCGATGCTGATTGGGAAGACTCTCTCTACCTTCCCCTTCTCTGCATTGATGGTTACTAAGAACTATCGAATCGATGTTATTGCAGGACGGATCACAAGGTTTCATGAGCTCATTGGAGCTATGAATGTCGCTGAAAAGAATGACAACATCCTTGTGAATAACTATAATTCGAGATCCGTGGAAACAGAGCATATTCCGGAATCCAATTATAGTTCCGCCCCTAAGAGAGGGCGCCAAGAGCGAAACCCTAATCTTAGGGATACTTCTGGACGTCCTAGTCCATATAATCGCTCTACTTGGGAAGGTAATCGCCAAAATAGGCGAACACGGAGCCAAAGAGGTCAACTTGGAAAGATAGGGGGAGGCAACGCCTCTGGCCATGTTAGTGGCGCCACCAACACTAAGAGCCATCTAAATAACGCTTTCAAAGCGCCTCAATCAATGGAGTTTGAGCAAAGAGATGTATGTTCTCGATGTGGAGTGTCTGATCATTGGGCATACATTTGTAGAGCTCGTGAAGAAATGACATCGCCTACAAAGCATATTGTGAAACAAGAGATGCTCACTATGTGGAACAAAAAGATCACGAAGATGATCAAGAGTGAAGGGTTGAAGACTACAAATCTGGCTGGGATCAATAGATCGCCAATTCTGTTTAACTCTTTTTATTTTCCAAGAGATGTAATAGGCAAGTGTCATATATTTTTATAGTCGATGCCAATGGTTTAGTCTTTCTTCAAAGTAGGCTCACTCCAAAGTAAGTGTGATGTCTAGGAAGGTTCTGAGATTAGTGGTACTTAAGCGAGCCTTGCTCCACCGACATCTCTTTACTCACCTGGTCACATTTATTTTTGGAATTACCGAAAGAAGTTAGACGACTACCATTGTTTTGCATTAGCTAGCATTTTGGATTAGATTTTCTTTGGTCAAAGAGACAATGATGTAACTATGTTGGCTTATGAATAAAATTTCGAGTTCTTTTCATTATGACTCCATTTTTATTCTGAGCATACTTCGTTGTGACTATGACGGCTGGGTTATCAGTATTAATTCAAGGACATGGAATAGCCCAAGTTCCCTTTGCCAAAAAGGCACCTTAATTACTGTCGTAAAAACTCTCTACACTCCTAGGAAAAATTTCACCTATGAATAGCCAACGGATTCCATGCGAAAACACATGTAGAGAACGGAAATGAGTTCCTTTGCAATACCTCTAATAATTGCGAATAAATGAGCATCTTAGAGAAGTTTATGTGTCTCTCTAGTGGACTTTATGCCACTATTCGAGCTATTAAATCCAATGAAGTTATGAGAGAAGATCTCTTGGATTTAGACACATATTGTCTTTGTCACGACAGGATAGGTCATCCTGGTCATGATATGATGATTCGTCTACTAAAGACTTCACATGGAAATCCTTTCTCTCGAGTGAAATAAAGCATGAATCAAAAGTTAATTCCTGGACTAAGTGTGACCGACGTTGCTTCCTAAGGCACTACCTCCGTCCACCACTAGCCTAGGGCTGGCGTAGTCCCTATCCATGAAGCCATGGATGGCGTCCATCATGGTGATGGCACCCCAGGTGATTCTGCAATCACCAACTTTTTTCAAATAGAGTTTCAGACGCTCAGGCCTAACCAAAATTCTCATTGGTTGCTTCTAAAAAGCCCAGGCCTTAGGGAAATTAGGAATGAGACCGTCCTATGCAAAGGATATAAAAGTACTCATTCTGTTCTTACATAGAATCTATGGGGATTCTGTGGACTGATTCAACCAACTTGCGGACGTTTAAATATCTCATGATGATTGGTTGACACGCAAACACGCTGGTCACGTATTGTGTCATTGTCCACTTGTAATTCTTCTTACGCTACACTCCTAGCAAATATCATATGACAACAGGCTCACTCCCTGGATCATCCTATTCCATCAATTGGATTTGACGATGCTAGAGAGTTTACATTGAAGACTTTGATGGTTATTACATTGGGACTGATGTCGGACATCATATTCCCATAAACACACCCAACTGGTCTAGTGGAAACTACTATGATGGTAGTCTGAACATTGGTAATGAGCACCAATCTCCTTATATCCGCTTGGGGTGATGTAATATCGCATGCAGCTATGCTAATTCGTCTACGACCTACTGCCACTCAATTTACCTCTGCATTACAGCTAGTGACTGGATACAAGTATCATACTTACGCATATTTGAGTATGCCATTTATGTGTCAATCGCTCTATGATGGGTCCTTACAGACGAATGGGCAACTACGTTGGATTTGAGATTCCAACAATCGTCCTCCACTTAATGCCCTTGCTAGGCGATCTCCTTACCGCTAGATTTGCAGATTGTCACTTTGATGAGACAGTCTTCCCGTCTTTAGGGGGAGATAAGAACACGAATGTTCAGCAGGAACGACATGAATTGTCGTGGCCTATCCCCACTATGTCTCATCTCGATCCCCATTAAAGTGACGAGATCACACAAATATGCTGCAAACATGCCTGCAACGATGGACGTCCCTACGAAAGGATGTAGCGCCACCCTACACGGAGGTAGGCATGGTGCCAATGCCAAAAAGAGTGGCACTCTGGTGTTACAGGTCATTGCCCCAGCTAAGATGAGTGGGAGGCCCGTGGGTTCGAAGGATACTTTGGCACATTCCAATCCTTCGATCATCAAGACTCAAAATCCGTCTCATGAGAATATTCCGGATTATGGTTATCATTGGGGTACGCCTCAATGTCAAAACCTATTCCTGAGAATATAAAGCTATTTGAAAATTACACTAGTGTACATGAGACGTGGGATAGAAACTCCATCATGATTGATGATGTAGTTGCGCATTTCGTTTCGCATGAGTTTGTTGAGTCTGATGACATCGAACCACACTCTGTTGATGAATGAATGCCAACATAGAGAAATTTGGCCTAAATGAAAAGATGTGATCCAAGTTAAGATGGATTCTCTAATGAAGAGGAAGGTTTTTGAGCCAATGATGCCAACACCTCCTAACATAAAACCTGTTAACTAATGGGTCTTTGTTAGAAAGCGTAGTGAGGAAAAGAGATGGTAATCACTCCTTATGGCGCAAGACTTCTCATAAAACCCCCTGGAATCGACTACGATGAGATATATTCTCTCGTAATGGATATCATTGCACTCCACTACCCTGTCAGTTTGGTAGTTTCTGAATAACTGAACATGCAGCTTACAAATGTGGTCACTACGTATCTCTATGGGGATCTAGATGCGGAATGTACATGAAGGTTCATGGTGAACTTCATTACCCAAGTCAAGTGGCTCCAGATCACGGAGCGCGTTTGCAATAAGGTTGAAACGCTCACTAAGATGACTACTTGATTGGGAAGGGATATGCCCATGCGTTTCCATAACAAGTTTCGGATTCTATCGCGGTTCATGTTGGACATGATCTTCATTGGAAGCCCTTAAAAAGTTAAGGGAAACCGCTGAACACTAGAAATCCGAGTTTGAGATGAAAAATTTTGGGAGGACAAGATTATGTCTCAATTTGGAACTTGAGCATCGTGTTGATAGATGCTTAGGCATTTTGAAAAGGTCAAATCTTCAAGCACCCCCATGATCGTCTGTAGTCTTGATCCTGAAAAGGATCCTCTTCACCCGAAGGATGATGGCGAAGATGTGCTAAAGGCGGAAGTGCCCTACATAAGTACAATAGGCGCATTATTGTACTTAACTAAATACACAAAACCGGACATCTCGTTTGCAATGAACTTGTTAGCTAGATATAACTTTGCGCCAACGCGACGGTATTAGATTGGTGTAAAAGATATCTTTCAGTACTTGAGATATACGATTGATATGGGCTTGTTCTATCCCTACAGAAAGATGATGGATTCGGACCCATCACACACCAGAAACGCTGCCAACGCTGGTCTGCGTTCTCTATCCCCACCCCAAAATGACATAAGTATTTTGGAAGGTTTTGCTGATATTGGGTATCTCTCTGACCCACGCAAAGGTCATTCCTAATCTGGTTAAGTGTTTACCATGGGAAAAGACCGTGATATCTTGGAGGTCTACAGAATAGACCCTAGTCACTATATCTTCGAACAATGTAGAGATCATTGCTTTTCACGAAGTGGTTCGTGAATGTATATGGATTGAATCCATAATTACGCATGTTCGAACAATTGTGGTTTGAAGTCTACCACAAATGAGCCTACAAGCATTCAAGATAATGCTGCTTGTTTTGAACAAATGAAGTAAGGCTACATCTAAAGCGATAAGACCAAGGATAATTAGCAACAACAGACTCTCCTCAAGATCAAAGTGAACTCGATTCAATCTGAGGACAGTATGGCAGACTTGCTTACTAAGTCATTGCCTAAATTCCACTTTTGAGAAACATGTTTGTAGCATCGTTTGCGGAAGTTATCCGAACTCCAATGACCGTTGTCATCAGGGGGAGATGCAGACATCAGGAAGAGGTGTCTACATGTATGGTCTTGAAACATGAAGGGTGTGTTATGCTCTTTTTCCACTTCGACCGAAGTTATTTTTGTCCTACTGGATTTTTGTTACTCGGCAAGGTTTTTAGCGAGGCAACGAGAGAAGCACCACGTTTGGCCGACACAAGGGGGAGTGTTCAAGTAAATCCTTATTTGTGTGTCTGACCCAAACTCTAGGTTACTTGACCTAGTGGTAATATGATTTAATTAGATAATCTCGGAGAATCTTAGAGATTCCTATTCAATGTATGATTTACTTTCTTTGTATGATTTGGATTCTATGCATTGTAATCCTCTATATAAAGAGGCCCCTATTATCAATGAAAAGACGCATCAATTCTCTCTCAAATATCGTTTCCCTAAAACATGAGTCAATTAATTGAGAGTTAATGTTGTTTTTCAATTAATTTGGTATTCATAAAAGCCATACTCATTATAATATGTCATAAGCACAACAAAACCCTTCATAGAAACCATACCAATTATAATATGTCATCAGCACAACAAATCCCTTAATTAATGCATCATCATTAAAAAAAATTATAACTGAAATAATGATCATACCTTACCATCATTTTTCTACACCCTATATATATCTTGTCTCTTTTATTCTTCTTTATTGTCATCACTTTCTTCTTGTTTTTACACATTCAATATAGAATTGTCATGTTGTTCAACTTCATTAGAGCATCTTTAGCAATGCTAGCCATTTTTAAGTCAAATTTTAGCTAAAGTAGCTAGAAAGTCATTTTAGCTTGCCACTTTCGAATTACGTCTGCATCAATGCTCTCTATTTTAGCTAGTTTTGAATTTATATGATTTTTTAAATGAATATTAAATAGTTTAAATGTATTTATAAATTACATAAAATAACTTAAAATGAATGTTTTAAATTATAGAGAGCATCATCCCGCTCTCTATATTTAGGAGCCAGATAACTAAAAGTTATAATAGAGAGTCATTTAGGAGTCTGGTGCAGCTGCTAAAATAGATAAAAAAAACTAAACATGCACTCCAAAATAGCTAAAGAGTCATAATAGAGAGTCTGCTAAAGATGTTCTTATGCAATCAAATAGATATTGCAGATGAGTATTCATATCAAGGTTTTGATCCATCTATAGAGGTAATATTCTACATTGTGCATATCTACCTTTGCATCTTAATATAAATCGTACAAAGGAGAGATATTCTGAAAAGGAAGCTGTATTTTTCATATTGATCTTAAAGGCAAGGCAAGTTGCTATGGTTGTTTTTTTTCAGTACCTTTTGATTTAGGAACAATGTTAAAACTAAGTTGCTTTTTTTCATTACCTTGTGCATGGATATGTTTGTAATTTTGATACCTAGAAGGGGAAAGGCAAGCTGCAATGATTCTTTTTTTTTTCCTACCTTTTTTATAAGGAACCATGTTTAAACTACCTTGCTCTTTTTCCATTACATTGTGCATAAAAATTTGCACTTTCATACCTATTACAAAGGTAGAATAGTGTTGGTTTCTTTTTCCCTACCTATAAAGTAGGAATAATATTAAAACTCGACCATGGACTAGTCTATTACTATATCTCTAAGTACTATTGTGTCAACGACGCTACTTAGTTTGTCTTATTTTTTCTTTTTGACTATATAATATAGATACACTAAATTGTTTAAGAATTTATTGACCTTTCATGTAGGTATACCGTATACATGATATGTACGTTTATATGGATCTAGCTGCTATTTTATTTATTATAATTTCCTTGAGTAGATTTTAGGAATTTGAAATTCAAAATTTAATATTTAAACTTAAAACAAAGTCCCCAAATTATGAGATTTTGATTTGTTTCCTTTATTTATCTTGAGGGGCAAAATGGACAACCAAAAAAGTGGTTGGACTGCAATTAAAAATAAAAAAGTGGCCAAACTACAATGGAAATTGATGTAGCAAATTGAACCTTGATTAAAATATCTCAATTTTTTTCACTTAATTTTCTTTCTCTATAAACTAGGCCATGTATTAAGATGTATCAACTCAAAATTTAATGTACCCTTTTGCAGATGTCTTAACAAGGACTTTTTATGAGTCGATGGTGACAGAGTTTGTTAATAAACATTTTAGGTATAGAGATTTGTGTAAAGGACGTCCGTTGGATCATGATTGTTTTAAGATATTGATGATTTTTTCTATTGATTACCAAAGGTATTACCATGAGATGACGCTAATGCTAATAGTTACCTATTGAAGGAATTATGTGATGATGTTGTGTGGGGGGTGGTCAACTATTTTTGGATCCCACAATTAAGACAATTAACTCCGTAGTTAGTATGACGATAAATATCGGTCATGAAAGCGATGATTATTACGGCCTTAACTATGACAATAATTACATGCGGTAATTACGACTATGAATGTGTGATGAATGACAGTCGTAAATATGCTATGATTAACCGCCTTTATTGCAACAGTAAGTATCATAATAAGTGTTTAAGTAAACTCAACCATAAAGGCAGACATAATGGCAGCTTGTCCTCTAAGTAAGTCATCGCCTATATAAAAGAGGCTTGACATCCAGGTAAACCATCTATTTATGAGTCCTCTTACTTCACTCAACTAAGAAACGTAAGGACTTAGGCATCGGAGGGTTTTCTGTAGGTATCCCACTCTTCTGTAACTGAGGACTGGCAGTGATGAAATCCAACCCCCAAATAGACTTGCTCGAAACCTAATTAGAGATCCGAAATTGCCTCTCATAGACAAGATGCAAAGGCTGAGGCAGTAGCGAGGCCAGCAACATCGTTTTCCAAACCAATAGAGTGACAAACGCGGGCAGTGGCGGCGCTACCAACGAAGGCTTTGGGGAACCTCTTGTTGAGGAGGCAAGATGCACACTGAATGGAAGAATAACTAGAGGAACCAGTACATGCCAATCCAACAAACCATGCACTAGGTCATGACATGAGAAGATGAGGAAATTGACCGATGAATGTACACGACCCAGTCCTCAAGAATTCACCATTCAAATTAACAAATGGGCACTAACACAGGTAATACAAACCGGTATTTAGCAATTATTCCTATGATTTTAGTTTACAATTTATCTCAAAATGCAATTGAGGCCGATGTCTGGAGTGACTAAAATAGACCGGTAATACAGGTCTATTACCGGTATTTAGCACAGGTAATACAGATCGGTATTTAGCAATTATTCTTGTGATTTTAATTTACAATTGATCTCAAAATGCAATTGAGGCCGATGGCTGGAGTGACTAAAATATTGTTTGCTTAACTTTACAACCTCTTAGACCTCACTCTCATAGCAGGTGAGGGTGAGATGATAGACCGCCCTCGCCGGTGGTGGGGTTAGGCTGGTGTACCTCACCTTCGCCACCGATGATGGACCACACCCTTGTCGGCGCGCTAGGGTGGGCTGGTAAGACCATACCCTCGCTGGCGGCGGGGGTGGCTGGTATACCTCACCCTAGCCGGTGGCGAGGGTGGGCTGGTAGAACCACACCCTCGCTGCAGGCGGGGGTGAGATGGTATATCTCACCCTTGCTGTAGGATGGGGTGGGATGATGGAACTCACCCTCGATGGACGCGGGGGTGGGATGAGGTGACAGATCTTATTCTTGCGGGAAGTGGAGATAAAGCAACATAGTTTACGAGTTTGATAGTGGAAGCAAACCCCTTTTGGCATAGGGGAAATCCCATAAGAGATCGTTGGCTGGTAACCCAGGTTTGGTTTCAAATTCTCCAATTCATTGTTTTTTTTGTTTTGTTTTTCTTCTGGAGTGAGTGCACGCACAGAAAAGAAAAATAAGGGGGCATGTAGGGAAGTGAATGACTGTCATCAAGGTCGGCATCACAGTCGTCAGGGGCCGGCGTCGCAGTTATCCAAGAAGTCATCGCTGGTGTAGCAGTCTTTGAGAAGCCGTCTTCTTCATCGACACTGATGTTGTAGTCATCAAGAAGTCGTAGCCGACATTGCAGTCATAGAGAAGTCGTCTCAGTCGTCGACGCCGGCCTCGTGGTCATCGAAAATTCATCGCCGTCATCAATGCTAATGTCACAGTCATCGGTGTCAGCGTAGCGATCATTGATGTAGGCATTACGATCATTGAGAAAGGCGTCACCATCACGGCCATGGAAACAATGATGACAGTCATCGAGGTCAGTGTCACCGTCATTGTGAAAAGAGTCACGGGGAGAAGCGCTACTGTCATCGAGACTAGCATCGCCGTCATCGGGATGAGCATTGTGGATTCAAGAATAACAGTCATGGCCAGGTGTCTGGCTTGAGTTGTGCTGGGGGCACGACTCGGAAATGAGGCTGGTGGCCTAGGGCACCGCCCGCAGACAAGACTATAATCTAGGCTCCGGCGTAGTAGGTGAGGCGCTAAGGGCACGTCGCGCCACAAGCAGGCGAGGTTGGGATGAGAAAATCCGGCGGTGGACCTGCTGTGAGATTAAGGCAGATCCGAATTCTGGTCTGGCACTTCGGCATCGGCGTTGTCGACGAGATGAGATGCAGACTCAAGCGAGGACGAGGCTCTTCTTGTAGGGGCATGACGACGCTAATGACGCGAAGAAGACCAAGAAAAATCAGAACCCAGAAAATCAAGGTTATGGGGACCGAATCTGAAAAATCAACATGGAATCAAGTCACGATGAAGTTGAGTCGGATCCAGGTCGAACCAGTGACGTGACAGGTCGAAATGGTCAAAGATGTAACTTGGGGCAAGTATGGGCCTGGGCCGAGTGCAAATTTTAACTAAACCCAAATTGAGAACTTCTTTTAATTTGGGTGCCCATAGAAGAAATTCAAAGAAGTATGCCTAAAGAGAAATTTAGATATGTGGAGCCTAGAGAGGATATTTGAGCTTTTGGAAATTTTCTCTTGAGATAGACTCCCAAAGAAAAAATTTGGGGGCATTGTGGGGGTGGTAAACTATTTTTGGACCCATAATTAAAGCAATTAACTCTGTAATTAGTATGGCGATAAATATCGGTCATGAAAGCGGCGATTATTACGGCCTTAATTACGATAATAACTACGCAGTAATTACGACTATGAATGCGTGATGTATGACCGTCATAAATGTGCCATGATTAAATGTTGTTATTGCAGCAATAAGTATCATCATAAGTGTGTAAGTAAATTCAGCCATAAAGACCGAGATAATGGAGGCTTGTCCTCCAAGTAAGTCATCGCATATATAAAGGAGGCTTGACGTCCAGGTCAACCATTTGATTCTGAGTCTTCTTACTGCACTCGACTAAGAAACGTACTGACTTAGGCATCAGAGGGTTTTCTATAAGTACCCCCCTCCTCTTTGAGCTGACAGTCAAACTCCAAGTCAACACTCAAAGGAAGTTTCTCGATTGTTCCTGGTCAGCTCCCGCTCCAATCCACATTCATTAATGAGTCAAAACCCTCTTCGGAATTTTTCGTCACCAACATGTTGTGAATGCTGTTTAACAATGTTGTGGTCATATCTCTGAGATAGACATTGAGCTTTTTGGAAAGACTTCTCTGCAACAGTAAAACAACTATTTTCAATCTTATGGTCCTTTAGATAGTTATCTTCTATAGCTTATATTCAGTTTTTGATTAAATTGAAATGTTGTATTGCAGGGGAAGCCATGGAATTTGCTGAGTGGAAGTTTTATATAACAATTTCTTTATTTCGTGGCACATCAATTTTATGTAGAACTGGCTAACCAATTCAAGGTATATTGCAATAAAGTCAAGCCATAACTTCTAATAGAATTATTTGTTACCTTTTCTTTTCTCTGGACAACACACATAGAGTCATTCTCTTTACCAATTTGAAAGGCTATAGAAAAGATTAAATGCTTACATGAACATCTTTTGTATGTATGTAGAATTTTTTTTTTTGGAGTCATAATGAATACATACATATATATATATATAGGCCCGTTCTAGAGAGGACATCCATACTTTAAGAATTTGAGGATTTATACGATTTTACACTAGTATATTACCTAAATGATTTCGACTGTTGATCATTTAGATTCCTATGCAAAAATTATGTCTACAAAAAATCAACCAAATCCATAATCATTTGATCATTCAAAATTGGGTAAATAAATGTCCGTTAGATAAAATTAAAAAAAACATTATGCTAATCAAATGGTTAAACGTTTTCTGATTTGGTTAATTTTTTTGTAGGATACATGTGTGTGTAACTATAAAATGAATCAATTAGATTATTAAACTACATTTTAAAATAAAAACATCCTCACATTTCAAGTTTAAGGAGGTCTTCTCTCTCTCTCTCTCTCTCTCTCTCTCTCTCTCTCTCTCTCTCTCTCTCTCTCTCTCTCTCTCTCTCTCTCTATATATATATATATATATATGTATATATATATATATACACACACAGATCCTATCCAGAGCGAAGCTCCGCTTTGAAAATTAATTTGTGAAGTTCGAGTTTTTGGTCACTTTTCGGTCGCACATCCACATCTTAACCATTCAGTTTTTAGGTACTAGTGTATAGATCGTCTCTGCAAATTTTCAGCCAAAATGATGATCGTTAAGGCATTGATAATTGCCTTAAAGCTAGTACGGTTCAGGTTGACAGATTCAGTCCGTCTATTGGTTTAAGCGAGGGAGATACCTTAACGATCATCAATTTGGCTAAAAATTTGCAAAGATGATCTATACACTAGTACCTAAAAACTGAACGGTCAAGATGTGGATATGCGACCGACAAGTGACCCAAAACTCGAACTTCACACGTTGATTTCAAAGTGGAGCTCTGCTCTGGATAAAATCTGTATATATATAGACTTGCAGACAAAAGTGAAGGTGGTTTATCTAATTCTATATTAATATTTTTCAAACAATAACAGGATGATATCTCTACTGAGTTTGGATTTTGAAAGTCAAAGTCTGGTGAAAGTTGGTTGTGCCATATTGGGGAGAGGCTGGAATACGCCCTACGTAGGGTGCGCCCTCATGGGCCCAGCACTCATGGTTCAATTATGTCCACAAGTTTTGAAGTCAAAGGTCATTGATGTAATTGCCTACTTAACTACCGTTATCAGTAAAACTGCCTCCGTTACAGTAATTTCTTGATGGCGTTTAAGACAATTCCCACATAATGTCAGTCACGTGCCTTGTCTATCTCTCTTTGCGCTCAATTCTCAATCCCATTTTCACTTCGAGATCCCAAAGACCATCAGAGCTCCGAAACAAGGAGAATAAATCTTACTCCCACTGATCTGAAAACACACCTCCATCTCCGTTACCGGAGGTCGTCATCGTCATCGTTTCGCTCTTGTTGTCGGTGAGTTCATCTGTCACAAAGTTTCATTTCCATGGCTTCTGAAATCGTTTTCAGGATTCCAAGCCGAAACTACTGGTTTTCAACGTGTTTCGAACTTTACAGTGAGATTCAGAGTGTTTCGCCGATCCGAATCTGATTCGGTTCTGGTTCTGGACCTGGCTGGATCTGTGGCCTCGCTAACAAATTGCTAACAGATTGCTCTGTTCTAGTAGAGCTCTTCCGATTTGGATCTGGAAGGAATTTTTTTTTATATAGAATAAAATATATGACGACCCAATAACAAGTGCTTTACCCAGCTTGGGTTATCCTTAACTAGAGTGAATTCCAGTGGGAATCGAATAGATGTTTTAGGAGGAAAGTGAGGTCAAGGATCCAAATTTAGGCAAACTCGGACTATTCTAATTTCCAGTGAGTTTCCAAGAACCGCGTTTGTTTGCATCCTAATCTGGAAAGTGGAGATGTCATGTATACCAGGCAACACAATTACTGTGTAGCTGATTGTCCCTATCACCCAATTCAGCTTCATCATGGTTTATCAACTTCAGCCCAGCAAATCAATTCCCTTTTTCCACTGCACATTTTGTTTTCCGATTCCTGGAGGGCTGAAGACACTGAGCAACTTTGGAAAGAAGTAGAAGATCCAGTCCTTTACTTGTTAATGGGAAACAAGTACGAAGATAAGAAGATTCAACGCCCCAAACTTTCACAACACTTATTTAAATAGAGGAAGCAGTCGAGGATTTTCATCATGAGTATTGGTTTTAGTGTCAGATTGCAAATCCGTTGGGCTTTAGTCCTCTCTAGAGTCACCGGAAACGTTGTATATGCCGGCGACCCGCGTTCCGGATCGCACGAACCCAATCGCGGGGCGTTCGCGATCCGGATCGGCAAACATAGCGATCCCAGCCTGCGTTCAATCAACGTCAAAGCCCAGTATCAATCAACGCCAATCGCATTCCGGCGACCACTTTTTCTTGGCGGCGGCGGCGGCGGCCGAAGAAGGTTGATGTTCTTGAACCTCAGCCATGTTCTTGAATCTAGGATTTCTGAAGAGATGAAGAGAATCAATGGATGCGAAAAGGAGGTCTTCGATTTTCTGGGAAGATTACAAAATCTCCTATGAATCTCTGAGATTTTGGCGACGGCTTTCTTAGCACATTAATGTGTGGTGGTGGTTGTTCACGACAGGAATTGAGTTTTTCTTTTCTTTTTTTTTTAGTCAAAAGCATAGATGATTAAGGTGATGATGATTATCTAAAAAAAAAATTAAAAATTAAAGGCAACTTTCTTTATTATTTATTTTTCTGTTATTTGTTAATTTACTTATTTATCCTCCATAAGTAATGTAGTTGTCATAGTATGTTAATAAGGGGTATTTAGGTAAAATAAAAGTCCTTTCAGATTAATACTAGGAATCCTAATTTTCAAAGATTTTATTGATTGATAAACTCTATATAAGCTGCAATTCATAGAAGTACGTACAACTACAAAGCATAAAACAAAACTTTATTATTTTAGCTCAGTTCAACAATGGCGTTTGGAAAAAGAAAACCATCACATCAAGAACCAATTTTAGAAGAAAATTATGAAGATCATGTTGGTGAGTATGAAGACAATAATTCTGTTGAAGAAACTCAAGCGAGTTATACAGACCAATCATCAAGTAGAAACAGCCATGAACAAGCTCAAGAATCTCAAGAAATTCCAATTAATTCTGACCTAAAGCCATTACTCAATGAAGTTATTATCACAGGTGGAGCGCAAGGAAAAAATTCAGGTGGAACAAAATCATGGACCTGCAAACATTGTAATGGTCAATATAAGAGTTCATATACTCGCATTCACTACCACTTTTTTGGTAATCTCCCTGGAAAAAAATCAGAGATCCGTCGATGTCAATCATTGATTAATAATCGGGAGGAATATGAAAGGGTTCGCAGAATGGTTATGGAAGCTGAAAAAAAAAAGGAGTTTCTTCATCTTTGAAAAGCTCAACAATCTTGAGGCAACAACCACAAAAATCCACCGCAGGTGCTCTTGATGACATGTTCAAGATTATGGACAAAAATAGTGTTGATATGAAGGTGATGAGAGGATTGTGCGCTAATGGAATTCCGTTTAATGTGTTAAGAAATCCCCAATTTCATGAGATGATTTCAGCTATAAATCATGGACCCAGGGGTTATAAGGCTCCATCTTCTGAAAAAGCAAGAACTACTTTGCTTGATGAGTGTAAACGAAGTCTGGAAAAAGAATTAGCTCCTGTTAAAGATACATGGTTTACTCACGGTGTTTCAATTGTTTCAGATGGATGGTCTAACATGAAGCATGAGCCACTTATCAACATTATTGCTGCAAATAGTAGAGGAGCGTTGTTTCTTTATGCTCAAGATTTTTCTGGGATACAAAAAACTGGTGAAGTGATTGCTGACTTTATGCTTACTGCAATTGAAGATGTGGGATCGTCAAATGTCCTCCAGATAGTCACTGACAATGCAAAAAACTGTGAATCTGTTGGGAGAGAGATTGAAAAGGTACATAAACATATCTTTTGGTCTCCCTGTGTTGTTCATACCTTGAATCTTATTTTTAAAGATTTGGCAAAAGAGTTTGAGTGGTTTCGGCAAATTTATAATATTGGAAAAGCTATTGTTAAGTTCTTTTTGAACCATTCACATGCTTTGGCCATGTTCAGAAGTCATTCAAAATTGGAGTTATTGAAAGTTGCAAAAACTAGATTTGCATCCCATTATATCTTGTTGAAGCGACTTATTGATTGCAAAGAAGCACTAGCAAGTACGGTAATTCTTCAAAAATGGAAAGATTGGGTGAAGACTTTAGACCCCGAGAAAAGAAAACTTGGGAAGAATATAACACAAGCTGTGTTGGCAGACAACTTTTGGGATGATGTGTTGGCTATAGTGAATATCATAAAGCCAATATATTTTTTAATTAAATATTGTGATGGTGATGGTCAAAAGATGGGTGAAATTTATGAAAGGATGGACAATATGCTTGGAGAAATAAGAGAAGTTATGAGTTCTGGGCCGCACTCTAATTATTTTCCACAAGTCGAAAAGATTGTGCTCCAAAGGTGGCAAAAAATGAATTACCCTATCCATTGTGTTAGATATGCCCTGACGCCAAGATTTTATGATAGAGCATATCTCAGTAAAAAAGCACCAGGAGGATTCACTCGAAAGAGCCCTAATCAAGATATAGAAGTGATTACAAGCCTCATGGAAGCATTCGATAAGATATCAGAAGATCGAGAAGAAGCAGAGTTATTACGTCAACAATCACTATACCAAAAACTGCATCACACAACGGTGATCACACAACGGAGAACAAATCCACTGTTGTCTGTTGACTACGATTGAATCATACAACACATTTAATAAATCTTCGTTGTATAAAGATGTTCAAATTCTAAAACTTCTAGTTAGGAGGTGATGGCACAACGGAAAGAAAGATTATCCGTTGTCTGAATGAAAAAAAGGACCGGCATATTTCCCTCCTACCATTGAGTCAAATTTGGCTCCAAATTGTACCCTAGATGCTATTAAATTGGACAACAGTTTAGTTACTTCCGTTGTAGGAGTATACCTGCAAATCATCATACAATGGTTTTTAATGTCCTGTTGTGCAAGTGAGTACCAAAATTTGGAGATGGCTCCAAAATGACATTCATTCCCCCCAAAATGAGAAAATTTGGCTTCAATTGTTTGTTATGCTTGCAAGTTCCAACAACAGAATGAACTATTTCTGTTGTGTGAATGAGAAATGACTGGCCTAAGCGCGAAACCAAACATTTTGATTGCAGAGGCGGGAAATTTCCATCTTTTATTCCCTCAGCTATGTAACAAATCAGACAACGTAAACGTATCTATACGTTGTCTGTCTGAGTTAAAAAAAAAAAAAAAAAAAAAAAGTTAATGTCTATTGCCTTAGCCAACTCGAGAGCACACTCAAACAAAGTTAACGCCTTGGCCATTTTTCCTATCTGAGAGAGAAACCTCAAGCTTTTCTCCATCTCCAAACCGAACCGTCCTCTTCTTCCTTCTCCGCCTCTAACCAGAACCCGACCCTTCTCTGGCTCTTCCCCCAAACCTTATCCCTTTCTCTCCCCCATCCTAATCGAACCAAAACCTCAAAGCCCCAGAAAACAAATTCGCAGAGATCTTTTTGTGGCTCATCTCCGAGGTGGAACCTGGCGTTGACTCATCAGAGGAAGGCGAAGAATATGGTGGCCACAGTGAGCCCACCCCGGTGGTCGGAGATCAGTGACGGAGGAGAGAGTCCTCCAGATCCACTTTCTCTCTCCTCCCTCTCTCTTTCGTATGTGCTTTTCTCTCTTCCTAGCTTTATAAAGGAGGCCATTCGGCACCAAATTCTTATTCATTCTCTGAATTGCTTCTTCTTCTTCTTCTTCACAGAGGAAAAGATAGAAAGGATTGATTTTGAATCAAAGATTTAGGAATGGCTTCGAGAGTCGTTGATCAACAACAAGCCAAAGGTATTGCTTTCTGATTTTAATTGGGGGTTTTGTTGTTCTTGATGATTGTTCATCTGATTTGTGAATCGAAATGTTCATAATTGGGTGATTTTGATGAAAAGGCTTAATCTTTAGACTTTGTGTTTATGTAATTGCATGACCCATGAATGAATCTGGTAATTGCATATGAAGAACAATCAGGATTTGGATGATCCCTCTAATGCTGATGGTTTTGATGAATTAAATGGTAAGCTTCTTTAGTTGTTCTTGTAGCATAGTATACTCGCATATAAACCTCATTTATTGTGCAATCTGTTCAAGAAGAAGTATCACAAGTATTGCCAGATTTCCTGCACAAGATAAAAGCACTGCGTACTTTGACGATCGGGTATTGTTCAATTCTGGAACAAGACTATGGAAAATGCTTAGGGAAGGAGTGGCACAACATTTCTCACATCCCAAACCTCACAATTGGATATCCGGAAGACTAGCTGCCCAAATACAAATCTCCATGGAACTGAACAGGTATCAATCACCAAATGCAATTCTGAATGAACCTTTACATTTAGTATCTAGTTTATAGATTACTACTCTAATTTTGTATCTTTTTGCTATAAATTGTTTTCAACTACTTTGCAAGTTTGCAGTTTCGTGTCTGGAGCAAGTTTACAGAAGGGATGTGAAGATGCAAAATCAGTTCATTATAATGGTAGTTTAGAAGTTGGAGCTGCACGATTCTTTTGGAGTGGTAAGTTTTCTTTCCTTGTAATTGTTATCTGATGTATCTAATATTTTTCTGCTTATTTCAGATTTTTATGATCGTGTCATAAAATTTTCCTTCCTTATATCATATCTTCAACCGAAAATGAAATTGTGTTAGTGACATTACATATTTTCATTCGAAAAAGAAGAAAAATAGTTACCATGCTTTCTGGTAGATCTGTCAATCAATCATATCCACCTTGTCTAGCATTTTGACCAATTCAAGAGGCGGTTACCTAAGCTACGTAATTAATTGATGAATGTATATATATTCACGTATTCTTGAACCATATTTAGTTTTTTTAATTGCGACCGGCAGAGCAAACTTTGTTTATTTATGTTCTTTGGAATTTTCAGATAATCGCTAGCCGGGACGTGCTGACGTTACTTATAGTCAATCAAGTTAAAGATATCAAGCACCCCTATTGGAGGCTGTTCAATCTTGCCTCAAGTTTGCAGTGGCTAGATTGCCCAAGACATGATGACACTTAGGTAGGATCAGACTCTAGTTGTATGTATCATTATGAACTAGAGTTTCACACTTTTGTTATGTAGTATAAAATTCATTTTTTTTTTTTGTAGAATTAAATCTTACAAAAAGTTATGTACAGGTAGCTTTAAACATAACTGACTCAGAATCACAATGATTGATGAGGTTCTGCAAATGGAGCAAAGGTAGCTGAGCAACTCAGGTTTGAGCAAATTGCTTTGTAATGTTAATATTGCACCTTCTTACCCAATCCTATGAGTATATATACTGGTTTCTGGTTTCTTCTACCTTCGAAACATAAATTTGATTAACTCCAACTTGAGAAATGAATTCCGTCTTGATCAACCCATTCAGGAGGATTGTTGAGCTGTGATACACCACTCGGGGAACTTTTCTTGCATTAAGGCATCCATTTGACTGATTGATGTGCTTTTCATGATTCTGCCTAAATTATAGGTAATATCATTGTGAATTTGAACTTAAGCTAATTGTTGGTTGTCAAGCTAAAAAGGTGCTATGGTAAGCTATATACCTCTAAGCTATATCAAAGAGAAATTTTTCTGGAAAGATATATCTTTAATTAGTTCTTGACATCCCCACCAACACTTAATCATTATCATATGAGAGAAGACTAGAATTGTTAGTACCTGAATTATACTAAAATTCAATGAATACTACTGGTTGCTAATTAAGGTCTTGAACTATCAAAGGATCTTGATCAACACATTCTATGCAGGTGGGATGTTAGGCAGATATAAACACTGCTCTTGCCTTCTGGTATGCGTTTGACTGGTTGGTCAGTTTCTTACATACATTAGGTAATTTATCACCATCATCTGAAACGATACTTTGGCACTGCGTACTTTGGCATCTGTATCTGAAGCATTTCTATATATGTAGCAGTTGAAGCTTGAATTTGCACTTGGTAGTTCTTGTATTCTAATGTTTAAATATTCAATATCTAAATTTCATTGCATTTGTTTTCTTGCTTTCTTGCCTTAGTAGCCGAAGCTTTTTGTTGCACGATGTGACCCATAGTCTCAGGTCTACTGTTAAGTTGCTAAATGTCCCCAAAGGTTTGTTGTTTTGTTCTAAAATATATACTTTCATTAACTGTTAAGAAAAAACACTGCTTAAAGAAATGCTTATATGGTTGTTATTTCGCAGAAATTTGTCCCTGCCTTTACAAAGATTCAAATTTAGCATAACTGGAGAAGCAGATTATATATCATAGTGGTAGCAAATTTGCTTTAAATTGAACAACATAGAGTTTCACTTGCCCCCTCTTTATTAAGGTATATTCCTCAGATTTTACACTACTAGACCATCCGCAATTGGCTATTAAAATTAAGGTTTGTGTTCAATGAAATTTCAGAGAGAACGGGCTGATTGATATATTTTTCTCATCTTTACTAACCAAATAGATATATTTTATGATAGGAATCTGATTGATATATGATTTCTTGTTTTAGCAGATGTATGCTTAACTTATGAGAATGAATCTTCTTTGAAGAGGGAAGTACTAATTGGGAAGAAGGATGAGATATATGGTGCCAGGTTATTAGCGAGTTCTGCACACAACTGGGGATATATGGTGCAGCTACTACAACATTTAAATATGTTTTTGATGCTTGGTATAGTGCACAAGATGCTTGGTAAAGTGACACATGAAGGTTTTGTTGAAGTGAAAATATATTATATCAGCTTTTGATTCGTGTAGCTAGTTAGGAATGCTATTCTTCTTTTATTGTTGGCTTGAAATTTGGACAACTTTGTTTGGAAAATACTGCCTTTTGCAGTTTTATGTACAGAATGTTAGATATTATGATGGATTGCTTGATAGATATATTCACTGTTCATTGGGTAAAATGGACCAAATTAATGCACAAATCAATTCAGAGAATGGATGTTTGCAGCAATCACACAACAGATTTTCAGAAATGTTAACCAACGTTGTCTGAACAAAAAAATTCTGGGTATTCACACAACGCATTGATAGCTATCACACAATGGATTTCAATAAGTAACGTCGTCTAGTTTTAAGCTCATACAACAGAAAATACTAGAACACAGTTGTCTTACTTTTAATCACACAACAGCTAAACTACAAAACTGTTGTATGAAAATTCAACCCACAACGGCATAAAAGCAAATTCTGTTGTGTGAACTGCTGCGCATGGGTGCATCCGGCATCTGTCGAGTTCTTGGACAACGGTGTTAAGAAATATACGTCGATTGACTTTGTATCATACAACGGTGAATTCACCGTCGTCTGATTTTTCATCAGACAACATCGAGATAGACGACGGTGAGTCTTCAAATCAGACGACGTTTTTTCACCGTCGTGTGATGCATTTTTTGGTGTAGTGAATATGCCATTTTTCATCAGCGAAAAGGTATTTTTGCTACACAAGCTGTCCAGACAGATGCTGTAACTATGGATGCCATTGATTGGTGGTCAACGTATGGTTCACAAGTTCCAGAATTAGCAGAAGTTGCACAAAAGGTAATTTTTTGTTGTTATTAATCTTTTAATCTCTGTTCATTTATAATATACTTTATTATTGTTATTTATATATATATATATATATATTTTTTTTTGTCAAACGTTGCTGTAGGTTGAATGTATTGCTATAGAATTTTTTTTTTTATTAAACTTTGCGGTAGGTTGAATGATTGAACTCCAATTAATTGTCGTAATTATTGTGTTATAATTAACATATATTCCATCCTCTGCACTTAATGCCTTAATTGCATCCATGCTTGTTACACAGCTTATTAAAACCTTTATCCATATTCTCTAGCATATTTATTCACTGAGTTATCAATGTATTTTTTATATAGCAATATCTTGTAACTTGCTGTCTTTTTCTTTTACCAAGTATATTATTTAGTTTAATTACTAACTTGATATATGTATGTTTTGTTTCACACGATATCACAAATAAACAGGTACTAGCTCAACCAGTATCAACTTCATCTGCTGAAAGGAATTGGAGTACGTATTCATACATTCACAATGTCAAGAGAAATAGGCTGAATGCTGAAAGAGCTGATAAATTAGTTTTTATTCATTCCAATATTCGTCTGCTTTCACGTTTCTCCGAAGGTTACAATAATGGAACTTATAAGAGATGGGACATTAATCCGAAATCAACGGAAGTAGATAATTCACCAATGAGATTGGAGGACTTGCGATGGAGAATGTTAGACAGAGACTATGTTGATGAGGAAGAATCATCGCGTACCAAGAGTACTTCAAGCAGACATGTTCCACCCATTCTCAATGCACAACCGATTCGGCCAGGAACACATCAAACTGATATATCCAGATTTGCAAAAGCAAGAGACTCAAGCGGCACTTCGAAATAAGAACTTAGACAGGCGTGATGGCCAAGCCTCCCACTGGGTAGGGGTGGGTTTGCGAAACCGAAAACCGAAAACAACCGAGCCGAAAGCCGAACCGAAGCCGAAAAAACCGCACCGAAGAAAAACCGCACCGAAATGGAAAAAACCGAACTGAACCGAACCGGTTCGGTTCGGTTTTTGGTTTTTAGGGGTTAAAAACCGCCCAAAACCGAACCGAACCGAACCGAATTAAGCAAAAACGACGTCGTTTTGGTTATATTCTGAAACCCTAATGGCCGCCGTATAAATACTCACTCAATGTCTCAATCCCTCATTCCCTCGGTGAAGTCTTCAGTCTGTCTCTCCCGAGAACTTCTCTTTAGCTCGGGTCTCTTCACTTCTTCAGCCTCTTTCTTTCTCAGATCTCTCGCACACCGATGAGATCTCTCGCACACCGATCAACATCTCATTCTTGTCGTTCTCTCTTCCATCGTTCTCTTTACCGTTCTAAGCAGCCATGGCCACCGCTGCGTTGCTCCGATCTCTACGACGTCATGACCTCGCTTCAGCCCCTCTGTTCCTACTGCTTGCCGAAGTACCGATCTGTACGTCTTACTCCTTATCTCAGATTCTTTCCATCTTTTCATCTTTTCAATCTCGGTTCTGATCATTCAATGTTTAGATCTGCTTTGGGTTTATTCGTCACTGATTGTTTTTGTATGTTTGATGTGATTAGAGGAAGTGAAATCGATGGGTGATGTCATGGTATTTGAGTTACGAAGCCTGGGACCTTGCACAATGTTCAGTGGCTCTGCAGGTTTGATTTTATTTTCTGTGATGAGTGTTCATTTATTTTGATTAACAGATCCACAGTCTAGTATACTGAATCTGATAATTTTGGGGTTTTTCTTCTGTGACTCTGAGCTTATGTTCAAAATGATTCATTTTCTTTTGTTTTATATTTTGGGTAATATTTTCACTCACTTGCTCACTTGAAGGTCAGCTCTATTGTGGTATAGGATTAATCGACTATTTGTTTTATTATTCTTGTTCAGATTGAGAATTCATTTATGATGCTTTTCAGCCTGTGGAGTTCATGTGCAAAGGGGATCAATTTCTGTACCCAGCAAGAGAATGAGATTGCTGTACCGTATTATCAAAACTTTTAAGGCATTCTTCACGAGCTCTGATCTCATGTTGCTTGTCTTTGACCACATGTAAGTAAGTTAAACACACTGGTTTTTGTGGGGGCAGAGTGAAGTTTTTCAGATATTTTACATTGTTTTGGCTTTCTTGTATATATTTGGAATTGGCGTGTAGTTTTGCTATTTGATTGTGCATACTCGTCTTTTTGCCATCACCATAAGTTCATTGCCAACCCCTATGTCCTGGACATCTTGATCCACATTAAGTAATAATATGAGTGGTTTGCTTCTGCAATTACTTCATGATGCGGGAGCATACTTCATATCATATGAGTGGTTTGCTTCTGCAATTACTTCATGATGCGGGAGCATACTTCATATCATATTAATAAATTTGTCTAATTACTAATTGCTAGTATGTAAAATGCAATCACATTTTTTTATTCCAGGTTATTGTCTTTTAAACCTGAGTTAGTAATTGTATTTATGATTGCTATCATTTAGTAAGTATTCCTAGTTCCGGTACTTTTTCTTTTCTTAAACTCAAGCCTTGTGTTTTTTGATCATGCAAAGAAAAACTAGTAGAGGAGCAGAGCTGCATAGGAGTTTTGATGCTGTGTTTGCTTTAGAGGTATGTTCTTGCATGTTCACACAATTAATAAAAAAATAAAACTGACCTGGGGAGCAGATTTGTGTTCATATTGTTGGGTTTGAGTTGTTTTTGTGACTGAGAGGGGCATTAATCAGAGTAACTGTTGACAATGTGCATCTGGTCTGCTATTAAAGTTGCTACCTTGACTTTGCTTCACCTTATTTTATTTTATTTTTAAAAAGTAAGTTCTGGGTTTTGTTGAGATTGCTTCTGAGCATTTTCATGTAATCCATGCTTCAGTAAAAATAGTCGATTGATTCTTTTGCTTCAGTAAAAATAGTCGATTGTCCCTTTACAATCCATACATCCATTTCACTATTTTATAGAAACGTAGAAAGAGTTGCCCATTTTGTTTAATCTTCATAAGCCATCTTGTATGAAACTCTTATAGCTCTTAAAGCATGTCAGTATCTTCTTTTTCGTTCAATGTATTTGGGCTGAAGCATTTTCGTTTCACTTTGCAGGCAACAAGAACCAATTATCAAAACTTTCCGGCTGTTTAGAGGATATATTTCTAGATAATGTTTAGCTTTTTTTTCTTTTTTCTTTCCATATTGAAATGGCTCCAATGGCCTTGATTTGTTCCATATTGAAAAGGCTCCAATGGCCATATTGAGAAGGCTCCAATGGCCTTGATTTCTAATTTCCTAGTTTCCAATGTAATTTTTGTAAATATATTGGTGAGCAAGGATCCTAAAATGCTAGCTAAAATAGAAAAGGAAGGGAACATCAAACACGCCTTAAAAAAATATAAAACAGGCCTTAAAAAAAATTGATTAAATAGTTTTTATTTAAAAAAAAACCTAATCGGACCGTCTGATTAAATAATTTTTTATTTAAAAAAAAATTGAACTGGGCCGGACTGAACCGAGCCGAACGGTCCGGTTCGGTTTTCAGTGTTGAAGTTTGAAAAATAAAAAACCGAACCGAACCGAAGTCTAGTTCGGTTCGGTTCTCGGTTTTGGCTTAAAACCGAACCGAATCAAACCGAACCCACCCCTACCACTGGGTTCCAGCCATCAAAAAAAAAAAAAAAAAAATTTTAAGCATTATTTTTCTTTGTTGGATTGAAAAACTCAATTAATTTTTGAGTAGTAGTGACAATTTATTTTTATTTTATAATTTTTCTTGAGATTTTTATTTATGGTATGGTTATCTCTTTATTATTTTTTATAATTTTATTTATCATAAGTAATTTAATTTAATTAAAATTAGCTAATATATCCTAGCGTACCGCGTACCTTGAAGACTAGCGTACTGCGTTCCCGTACCGCAGCGTTCCGCGTTTCGTGTGACTTTAGTGTTTTCTTAATTCTTCTTCTGAATCAACAAAGGGAACACAAGCCAAAGATTAAACAACAATAATTCAGAATGACTGAACCAAAATTGATCTAAAAAGAAGTTTGTACCTATACTTAATATACATGATTCTCTGATCATGAGACACTCGTAATAGCCTTCATCTAAGCCTGCCAGCTCTATAAACCTGTGAAGAGAGGAAACAAAAAAGAAACGGCATGCCAAATTCAGAATCATGGAAATAACAGACCAACCAACAAACAATCACGTTACAAATCAAAAAAACGAATCCAAGAATGATACGACTACCATCAGTTATGAAATAATATCACCCCATAACTAAATGTTGAAAACGGCAGATCAAGCACAGAAGATAGAGGATTGAATTCCAAAATCACACCACTAAAGGAGCTCAACTCGTTACTTTGGGCACTTGAGTTCTATGGAAGCAAGGTTGAGAGAGAGAACATATATATTTTGACAGAACAATATAAATATTAGAATGAAAGGGAAGAAGAAGAAGAGAGAGACCCGTTGGCAAAGATCGGGGAGTCGAAGCTTGCTTAGGAGTGTTCTGTGTAGGAGTCTTAGACAACTCAACAAGTTCAGCCTCCATATGAGCTTTCTGGGTAGTTTTGGGAGAGAGGTAGACGACAACGACGCCCATTCATCCGCTGGAAATCCATGGCTACCAGCCTACCGCCACAACCATCTGTCCAGAGCTGGTTTCCGTGAGTATATATAGTTGGGATAAATATGGTGGGAATTTTAAGTTTGGTTTCAATTTTGGGAGGGCTTTTTCAATTTTCGGAGTCATTGAAGCGGTTACCCGCCTCTTGTTGAAAATGAATCTGTGTCAAAACCCTTTTTTTTTTTTGATGACAAAAAATCCTCTGTTTTTATAATTTAAAAATTAAGCATTTCAAAAAAAAAAATTAAAATTAAGTTTAGGAACGTGATCATTGTAAGTAAATGGGTACACTATATCCCAATGTAGAATTGGCTAAATTATTTTTTCTTCTCATTGTTGGTTTGGGAATATATGTTTTTCACCTAATCAATATGGAAATTGATAAATAAAAAATTCCAAAAAAAAACAAATAATAGAATAGTAAAATTTATGAGAGCTATCGCTCTCTTCCTTTTGTGACTACAAACCCGGGTTTCACCATCCGCCTCCTTTGGCTGGCAATATTTTCGTTCATGGTGCTAGCTAGGCTGACGAGTTCTCTAAACTTTTGGATCTTCTCATTTAAATCATTTGAGTTTTTAATTTCAATCATTTAAATCCTCATATGTATATTACTGTAGTCTAACTTGTTTATTAGTTGGATCAAGAAGTATACCTTTCATGAGCAACAATGTGGAGAAAATAGACTTTATCAAAATCGACCGTTGGATGTTATCATGATAAGAAGAGACGATCATGGTCAAAATCTCAGCTATTTTCGTCGTTAATTAGGTCTCGATCTACTAGATCAACTCTAAACCTAAAATACCACATAAAACTAATATGCTCAAAACTGCCCATTCGCAACTTATTTTTTCGATTTGTCAGCTCTCACACTCTTGTGGGTGTGAGCTATATGACCTAATGTAAAAATCTCGGGAAGTTTATCTCTTCGTGATTCAGCTCCCCTTACGGAAGTAAAAGTGTATAAATGGTTGACCGCTTTATTTAATGTTGAAATGACGGCGAATCGAGTTAATTGTTTTACACAGCACCTAATAAATACACTATAAATAGATGGGTAATATCAAACTGATCAATTTCCAATTTTAATTATTTGGATCGCACAAAATGCTTACATGCCTACTAATGCTTGCATCTAACTTATTTATCAGTTATATGTAAAAGTATACCTTCCATGACAAACAAGGTGGAGAAATAAAATTTATCAAAATCGACCGTTAGATATTATCATGACATAAAGAAATAGTTATGATCAAAAATTCAATTTTTTTCGTTGTCGTTTAAGTGTCGATCTACATGGTCAACCGTAAACCCTAATTACACATAAAACTAATATGCACATTATAACCACTTATACACAACTTCTTTTTTCGAGCTGTCAGCTCTTACACTCTCGTGGACATGAGCTATATCAACCAATGTAAACATTTTAGAAATTTTATCTTCTGGTGGTTTCACTTCCCTTAGATAAGTATAAGCATGTAAAGGGTTGACTGTTTTGTTCGATGTTGAAATGACGGTAGAACGGGTTAATTTTTTTACACCGTACCTACTAATACACTATAAATAGATAGGTAATGTCAAATTTATTGATTTTCAATTTTGATTATTTAGATCGCACAAAATCCTTATATGTCTATTAATGTGGTCTAACTTGTTTATTGGTTATATCAAATAGTATGCATTCCATGAGGAACAATGTGGGGGAAATAGACTTTATCGAAATCGATCGTCTGATGTTATCATAATAAGAATAAGTGATCATGGTCAAAATTTCAGCTATTTTTGTCATTATTTGGGTCTCAATCTACTAACTCAACCCTAAACCTAAAATACCACATAAAATTAATATGCTCATAACTGCTCATTCACAACTTATTTTTTCGATCGGTCAACTCTCACACTCTCATGGGTATAAGATATATAACCTAATGTAAAAATTTTGAAAAATTTATCTCTTAGTGATTCAGCTCCCCTTACGGAAGTAGAAGCGTACAAAGGGTTGACCATTTTATTTAAAGTCAAAATGATGAGGGATCAAGTTAATTTTTTTACACACTACCTAACAATACACTATAAATAGATGGGTAATGTCAAACTGATCGATTTTCAATTTTGATTATTTGGATCACACAAACTACTGACATGCCTACTAATGTAGTTTCAAACTTAATTAGTTACACGTAGAAATATACCTTCCAAGACAAACAAGGTCGAGGAAATAGAATTTATCAAATTCGACCGTTAGTTATTATCATGACATAAAGAAATGGTTATGGTCAAAATTTCAATTTTTTTCGTCGTATTTTGTGTCTTGATCTACGTGGTCAACCGTAAAACCTAAATACACACAAAACTAAAATGCTCACAATCGCTCACTCGCAACTTATTTTTTCGATCTATCAACTCTCACACTCTCATGGGTATGAGATATATAACCTAATGTAAAAATTTTGAAAAATTTATCTCTTAGTGATTCAACTCCCCTTAGGGAAGTAGAAGGGTACAAAGGCTTGACCACTTTATTTAATGTCGAAATGAGGGATCAAGTTAATTTTTTTACACAGTATCTAATAATACACTATAAATAGATGGGTAATATCAAACTGATTAATTTTCAATTTCGATTATTTGGATCACACAAAATACTTACATGCCTACTGATGTAGTTTCAACTTAAATATGTAGAAGTATACCTTCCAAGACAAACAAGGTCGAGAAAATAGAATTTATCAAATTTAACCGTTAGATATTATCACGACATAAAGAAATGGCAATGGTTCAAATTTCAATTGTTTTCGTCTTAATTTGGGTCCCAATCTACATAGTCAACCGTTAACTTTAAATACACATTAAACTAAAATGCTCGCAATTGCTCACTCGCAATTTATTTTTTCAATCTGTCAGCTCTTACACTCTCGTGGTTACGAGCTATATAACCTAATCTAAAAATTTTAGAATATTTATCTCTTTGTGATTCAGCTCCCTTAGAGAAATAAAAGTTTATAAAGGGTTGACCGCTTAATTAAATGTCAGAATAACGATGAATCGAGTTAATTTTTTTACACAATACCTATTAATACACTATAAATAGATATGTAATGTCAAATTGATCAATTTCCAATTTTCATTATTTGGATTCCACAAAATACATTCATGCCTGCTAATGATGTTTAACTTATGTTACATGTAAAAGTATACATTCCATGACAAACAAGGTAGAGAAAATAGAATTTATCAGATTTGACCGTTAGATATTATCATGACATAGAGAAATGGTTATGGTCAAAATTTTAATTTTTTTCGTTGTAGTTTGGGTCTCGATCTATGTGGTCAACCATAAACCCTAAATACACACAAAACTAAAATGCTCACCACCTCTCACTTGCAACTTATTTTTTCGATATGTCAGCTCTCACACTCTCGTAGGTATGAGATATATAACCTAATGTAAAAATTTTGAGAAATTTATCTCTTAGTGATTCAGCTCCCCTTAGGAAAGTAGAAGCGTATAAAGGGTTCAGCGCTTTATTTAATGTCGAAATGATGAGGGATCGAGTTAATTTTTTTACACGTTACCGAATAATACACTATAAATAGATGGGTAATGTGAAACTGATCGATTTTCAATTTCTATTATTTGGATCGCACAAAATGGTTACATGCCTACTAATGTAGTCTAATTTATTAGTTCCATGTAAATGTATACCTTCCATGACAAACAAGGTGAACATGACAAACAAGGTGGAGGAGATAAAATTTATCAAATTCGACTGTTAGATATTCTCATGACATAAATAAATGGTTATGGTCAAAATTTCAATTTTTTTCGTCATAGTTTGGATCTCGATCCACTTGATCAACCGTAGACCCTAAAAACACATAAAACTAGTACGCACATAACCACTTATACACAAATTCTTTTTCGAGCTGTCAGCTCTCACACTCTCGTAGACATAAGCTATATCAACCAATGTAAAAATTTTAGAAAATTTTATCTTCTCTTGGTTTCGCTCACTTAGATAAGTATTAGCATATAAAGGGTTGACCGTTTTGTTCAATTCAAATTTATTGATTTTCAATTTCGATTATTTGGATCCCATAAAATCCTTATATGTCTACTAATATGATCTAACTTGTTTATTAATTGTATTAGATAGTATACTATGAGCCCTGAAAAATATATAAGAAGTGGAAATGCAGTTAGTGGATATTGAGTTTACGATCACAGTATAAAAGGTGCTCGAGAATATTTTCAGAATTTCTTAAGATGAAATCCTCGATTTAAAAGTCAGATAATAAAGTACACGACACGATGATTTCGTAGGAATTTTCGGAAAATTTTTCGCGTTTCTAAGTTATTTATAGTGATTTTTTGAAGTTTTGGAATTATGGAAAATCATTTAAGAAAAATAGTAATTATCGCGGTGCAATCTGAGCCATTAAAATTATTCATCACTTGATCTTAACCGTCGAACTTCATTTTCAAAAGGGGTTTTAAAGACCAGACGGGTATTGTGCGACCCAGAAGGCCAGAACCTTCGAGCGTCTCGAATCGTGAGATTGGACCCGGCGATGCTGAAACTTGACGCGACCTCATCTCTCGATTCCGGCCACCTCAGGTCCACGAACCAGTGGCGATTGAACCATCTTGGCCGTGAGGTGCAAGCCGTGACCTTAGATCATCCAATTGGTAACGGTATGACATCGAGAAACCGCTGCAACTCCGGCTAGTTTTCTAGCAATTTCCGGCGACTCCAGCAGCGGTTCAGCGTGCATGTCATACGGAATTTGTTCTACTCCTTGTCCTTTACACGTCTCTGTAAGTAGTTGTTCGATTCGATTAAGTTTTGGAGAAACTGTATTGTGGGTGCTTGGGATTTTTACTGTGATTTCTGTTTCCGGTAGTAATTCCGGACTTCTGACTTTCTCCAGTAGCTATCCTGGTCCCAGAACTCGGAAGCATGATAGGTCGAACCCAGATGGTTGGCCGAGCTGAGTTGATGATCTTGGGTAAGTTATGCAGTCGCGGTGGCAGTTTCGATCTTCATTTGTAACTTGCTAGTTTTGATTTGTGCTGTGAGTTGATTTGGTTGAATTCATAAACACAGAATTCTTTAAGTTTGGAAAAGGAGAGCAAAGGGAGAAGACACGCTTAAGCAGCCAAAGATTCAGACTATGATCGAAGCCAATTACAAGAATCAGACACGTAGCTTCTGGGTTTGTCATTCCTCCACCGACTGTTCGTCCACCTCCGAGTTCTCATTCAACATCAACCGATGTGGGTGTGTCAGTCTCAGTCTGTACTTGAGTTTGAGATCGATCTCAGGGCCTTCCTCTTCGATTAGGTAGACCACGACTATACTGCTGATTGGCACGTGAGAACCCAATGTTAAATGACCATTCCACCCCTTTGTTGAGAGGGAGGGCTGGCGCCACAGTAAAGAGTTTTTTACCCACTGCAACTATTTTGTCGTTTGTGAAACATTTAATGACCTTTTTGCCCTTCCATTAACATCTGTTTGGGGCGCACCCTACGTAGGGCGCATTCCAGCCTTTCTCATATATATATATATATATATATATATAGAAAAATTCTTGCGTGGGGGCTGCCACGTGGTAGGGCCGTGCGGCCCTTCAATCAAAAATCTCAAACTTTTTCCTCTTTTCCAAAACTGCCCATGATTTTTAATATGCAATACCCAAAATAAACCCCTGCTTGGGCACTGATTTGCCCCCCCCACTGTCACGTGGTGCGGGTGTCGTACGTAAGACTTCCTCATATATATATATATATATATATATATATAGGAATTTTCTCAGGTGTGGACGTCCGTACCGAATTTTCGGTACGGATTTCCTGTTTTCGACCACTTTCCAGCCACATTTTTACATCTTAACTGTTCAGTTTTTAGGTTCTAGTGTATAGATCATCTTTACAAAATTTCAGCCAATTTGGTGATCGTTAAGGCATCCAAGACTGCATTTTACACGAATGGACCGAATCTGTCGAACCGGAACCGTTCGTATTTATAATGGTAAATTGCAGTTTTGGATGCCTTAACGATCACCAAATTGGCTGAAATTTTGCAGAGGTGATCTATACACTAGGACCTAAAAACTGAACGGTTAAGATGTAAAAATGTGGCCGGAAAGTGGTCGAAAACAGGAAATCCGTACCGTCCGCTCGGTACGCACGTCCGCACCTGAGACGGACTGTGTGTATATATATATATATATATATATAGACTTTGCAGACAAAAGTGAAGGTGGTTCATCTAGTTGTATATTAATATTTTTCAAACAATAACAGGATGATATCTCTACTGAGTTTGGATTTTGAAAGTCAGTCCGGTGAAAGTTGGTTGTGCCATATTGTCATCATGATTTTATCTCTTCAACCGAGGTAATCTTACCTGCACGTACACACGAACACATAATTATGACATTCATCTTATTATTTTCACTCAAGGTTGACAAAAATAAACTATGACCTAGAAAAGACACAGTCACCTTTTCGTCGAGCAGAGAAATAGTGATCATATCATTATGGCTGTTGTTCTCCTTTGAGTTATTCAGGAATATAGAAATCTATTATGCCAACTGATTTAATATTAGAAATAATATTATGTCAATGGTCAGAATTACCTCATTACAAAGAACACTGATTGAAGCACCGAATTATTCACATTCACAAAGATTCAATATTTTATAACTTGGTCATATAGTTTATACACAACAATGCATATTAAATCAGAAAAGAAAACTTCATTATTCACAATTGATATTTTACATCTTCGGCATATCAATTTATACAGAATAATGCATATTACTGATAGTTGACAAAGAATGTCCTTTTGTGTATGGATCGATAAGGTCAATTGAGTGCTAAATTTCTAGTATAGCCAATTCACCGGCATATGCGCAGAGACAAACAAAGGTACAGATTAACATGTACAAATTAACTAGAGTTGCATTATGGACACATATACATTATAATTGGCAAAGAGAAGTAATCAATGAACAAATGTAATTAGACTTGCATTATGGATACATATGCTTTATAAGTAGCCTAGAGAAGTAAAGAAATGAGCAAATGTCATTAGACTTGCATTATGTACAGATTAACTATACTTAAATAACATAGTAATATCACTATGAAAGTCCCAAATGTCTGTATACATTTATAGATTAAAGCACTGTATTACTTCAGCATTTTCTCTTGCTCTTGCAGATGATTGAGATCTTCAAGTTGGTAAGAAGACTTCATAGATGGATAAGTTGTTCGGGATTGTCCAAAGAACACCCATAATTTTCAAAAGTTGAGTGCTAAACAATTATTTACTTGGTGCTGATTTCAATTTCACATTGGTTGACTTATTGACAAATCAATTTTATGAACCGGCCACTTGATTGTTCTTATTTTTCTTCAAGTAGTAAACAACTGAATATGATATCAGAGTTGGCCCCCCCTTTTTTTTTTTAGTTTCAAAAGAATGGAATAATTTCATTAACCATATATTTGTAATTGTACTTCTCCCAATTGTTCACATCAACATAGCCTTACTTACAAAATTGTCAACAACAATTTTGCTAGTCTCTTTGGAATTACTTCTTTATGTGTGCTTCCACCAGCAGCGGTTCTACACTCAACTAGGGGTGGGCATAAACCAAATAACTGGCCGAACCGAGTTGAAAAAAGGGAACCGAACCGGTTAGAAAAAACACTGAAAAATGCCTAAACCAAACCGGACCGGATCTTTCCTATTCAGACCCGATTTGGTGCTTCAAACCGATTGATGTAAATCAGATTAACTGAATTTAAATATTAACAACCCTAATCTCTCTCTCATTCTCTCACAGCTGCACTCCATCTCTATATTTCACCGTCTCTCAATGAAATCCCTCCCAATCTCAACCCATCTTTAATAGCAATCAAATTCTCCAAAGCTTAAGTGTAGCAGACAAGTTGTTTGATCTATTGCCTTATCCTTTCATTTTATGTTTTAGCTGTATAGTATTGCCCCACGAATCCCTTGGGCCACCGTATCTGATCGTGGAAGGGATTGCATGTCTGTAAGTTCGTTCCATCTCCGTGGTTCAAATCGAATCTGATCGTCACCGCCGACGCAAGCCACATCAACACCAGATCTGAGGTACTTTTATTTAGAATTTGATTTAGGCTATTAAGATCTGGAATTGCATGTCTGTTCTATTTGGGTTTATATAAAATATATGATTCAAATTATGGTTTATGATTTTCAAATTATGTATTGCAGGATAAGGAATCATAGCAGATCTGGAGGGGTTGAGATGAAGTCGAGAGTTTATTTTGCGAAGTGATCTGGGAATTGAGAATCTATGTAGTTAATAATAGGGAAAATGGTCCGTACGGTACCCCGCCTTTCCTCCTTATAACTTTTGGTACCTGACAAAAAAAAAACATCAATACGGTACCTGATGTTCTTTGCCCGACCGAAGATTGGTACATATGGCCGTTACCTCCGTTACGGAGCTTGCCAGCTGGCAATTTTAGAAGGGCATTTTCATCACTTCGTATATTAATTAATTTTTTTCCTCTCTCTCTCTCTCTCTCTCTCTCTCTCTCTCTCTCTCTCTCTCTCTCTCTCTCTCTCTCTCTCTCTCTCTCTCTCTCTCTCTCTCT
Organism: Rosa chinensis; assembly: GCF_002994745.2. NCBI lineage: Eukaryota > Viridiplantae > Streptophyta > Magnoliopsida > Rosales > Rosaceae > Rosa > Rosa chinensis. The sequence continues at coordinate 19,759,875 of NC_037093.1, read as the reverse complement.
CTCTCTCCTTTTCATCCATTCGTATATTAGAGCCCCACCCTTGGAGAAAAACTGAGCAACTGAAAATGCAATGTCTTCTGCTGCTCTTTGTGAAGGAGGGTCACCAAATACTCATTTTCAATCTGTTTCAATCAAATATAAATCAAAGCTTGATCATTTAGCCAAAATAAAATATCAGGGAAGATTAATAAGGGTCTATAAACCTGAGCTAAGATGATTGGACCTCCTTGTGGAGCAAATAGCTTTTCATCCTTCATCATCTTCATTATCTTGTTCACATATTGCTCCATGTGTTTCTGCAAAGCATATTTATATTCAAAGCATCATGTAATTGTGCACATGATTGTACTAATAAGATTTGAAATTGAATCAATTGATCAATTAGTACCTTGTATGGTTCATTATCTGATCGGAAAGTGACTCCTTGCTTATCAGTTCTTCTTTCTTACTTCTTCATTTCAATCATCCTTGAGAGCTAGCTGCAACAACAAAGAGATCTTGCCCCACTTCCACTTTGAACCATCTTCTTCAAGTTTCAGTTAAGAGAGAGAATCCAGACACACCTTATAAAGGCCAACCCAAATCATCAAATTTCAAACCTCTACTTATCTTTCTGGGTTTCTTTCCACCTTTGCTTTCTGGGTTTTCTTCCCCAATTTGATTCCAATCTCGTCCCACATAGTTAGACTTGAAACTAAAGAAAAATCAAAATCTTTCTAGCTACTTCTTCTTCTTCTTCCCCCCTGCTTTTGTAAATCATATATGAAGCCGAGAAGCATCAAGATTTCATTTTCGTTTCCGGTGCCGGAGCCGATGGCGCCGAATCTCATTCCAAGGCTGACAAGAATGATCAAGAATCTGAGTTGGGTCCTTCTGGTATGGTGCTTGATACACTTTTCAAACCCAAAGACTTCCATTTGAATCTCTTTGATTTGAAAATTTCTCAAAACTATGACTAGAAGGCAAGAAAGAAATTAATCAGAATTCAAGTTCTTCCTTTTCTTTTCGGCAACAGAGACTACACATTCATCATACTCTGCCCAAGTTTGAAACAACACAGATAATCAAGCATAACCTATCACCCAAATTCTCATCTTTCTATAAATCAAGCATAACCAACAACCAAAGTAGTTGAATTTGCTTGCATTGAATTAAAATTGGGACAGATACATTCATTGCAAAAAGATGGAACTGTCACCCATGTCCTCTTGGAGGCCGGTGGAGGACATGGGCTGCGGCGGCATTCGAGTTGGACTCGGTGGTGGGTCAGCGGGAAGGCTCTGTGGAGAGAGAGAAAAGTGGTGGCGGTGAGGTGAGCCCAGTGGAGGAGAGGGCCAGATTAGGAGGACGATGGAGCCTCTCCTCTGCTTCGATCTCCTCTCTGATCTCATCTCCGCCGTCATCGAAGAGGTCCATCTGCATATGCTATTAAGAGTGAACTGCAAGAGTGGAGAAGAGGAAGAAGGAGAACAGAGGAGGAAGAATTGAAGAAGGAGAACAGAAATTAGGAAAAAAGAAAAGAAAAAAAAGAACAGAGAGAGAGAGAGAGAAAAGAGGGAAAAAAAATTAATTAATATACGAAGTGACGAAAATGCCCTTCTAAAATTGCCAGCTGGCAAGCTCCGTAACGGAGGTAACGGCCATATGTACCAATCTTCGGTCGGGCAAAGAACCTCAGGTACCGTATTGATGTTTTTTTTTTGTCAGGTACCAAAAGTTATAAGGAGGAAAAGGCGGGGTACCGTACGGACCATTTTCCCTTAATAATATTGTTTTTTTTTTTTTTTTGTGAAAATATTTCAAACAGTATCCGAACTTAGGCCGACTCCTAACTTCAGTACCCGATTATGCAAAACTATCACTTTGGTACCCCAAGTTTAAAGGCCGACCCAAGAACGGTACACGCCATCCATGACGGTGTTAACTAACAATCCACGTGCTAAATTTAGAGGGGTATTTTGGTCATTTCGTTAATGAACCTTCTCTTTAGCAGATCTCCCTTCTTCTTCTCCTCGTCTCCTTCATCTAGGTTTTGTCAGCTTGTGATTGGAAAATTCCAAAGCACTCGAACATACAAGAGCTCTCAAAACCAATCAAGCAAATATTCCATTAACCAGGAAGAGAAGAATGGGTTTGAGGCAAAACAGATGGTGCCATCTGTGGCTTTCGGGCTCGGGTTCCCTTTCTCAGGGCCACCATTTTTGCTCTGTGGGGCTGCTGGAAACTCAGGGGAGAACTCGATAATGAACTGGTATTCAAGCCTCAATGACCACAACCCAGAAATCTTTGGAGTTTAATTCCCACGCAGGGCCAGGCCTCGTCCAGAGAAGTAGTCGAACCAGAAACTAGGCAGGAATGAGTCGAGAACAGCCGGAAATGTCGCTGGTGTCCAAGAACACGGCTGCCTGAGACCAAACCCAGAAACCAAGTCATTAAAACCCGATCAAATTCAAAAACTAATTGCACAGGCTTGTTGGGCATGACGAGGAGATGAGATTTCATACCACATGTAGCCAAAATGGTGGTCGGAATCGCCGGGAATTGCAGAGCTCGCCGGAGAAGTCTCAGAGATTCCAGTCGTCGTTGCTCCTTCTCCGTTCAATGCATGAGTGATCCAAAGGCACAGGGACGTAGGCGAAGCAGAGACGAAGGGAATGGTAACTGTACGCCGTCGTGGGGTGGCCGGACGTCATCCCTCCAGTCTGGTTTCTTTCTCGGGTCGCGGCTAGTGTCCGGGTCAGAGAGCACCGAGCTCTCTCTCTCTCTCTCTCGTAGGGACAGGTGTTGTTGGTGAGACCAAACAATTGGTCTCATAATTTTTTTAATTAAATTAAAAAAAAAAAAAAGTTAGACTGAATTACCCCTCAAAATATGCCACATGGTTAGCTAGTTAATGCCGTCATGGACGGCGTGTACCGTTCTTGAGTCGGGCTTCAAACTTGGGGTACCAAAGTGATAATTTTGCATAGTCGGGTATTGAAGTTAAGAGTCGGCCTTAAGTTCGGGTACTGTTTGAAATATTTTCTCTTTTTTTTTTTAAAGAACTTTGGCACTTTGCAGTTTATATGATTGTTAATTTTCCCAAATTTGCAAATGTTCTATTGTCTGTAATCTTGTAATCTGCAAATCTAGGCTATTACTCGACTTATTCTTGTTCTCAACTTCCCACGATCAGTTCATGAATTTCACTTTGAAACAAAAAAAAAAAATTGATATAAAAAAAAAGATCAAGCTCAGAAAATTGGTTATTATTTGTTAGATTTTTTAATATTTTGCTAAATAATAAATTGGGTTGATCTGCATAGAAAATATTATACTATATACTAAAGCCCGGTTACTGTTACTACTGTTCATAAGGGACGGAAAAGACGGTTCTGCCCCCATTTAGATTTTTTTTACGCCTCTGCCACTGACCTTTTTTTTTTCTTCTCTATTCCTCCAGAAGCCTCCTAGACCGACTGTTTTTGCTCTCCCCTGCTTTCTAAACAGCCTCCGTCACTCCCTGCTTCCCCAATTTGCACGGAGAGAGAGAGATAGAGAGAGAGATCGGAGGCAAATTCTCACGTCATCATCTGAGATCGGAGGTTAGTTTCTCTCCTTCAAGTGTTACCATCGATCGGCCCATAAAAGGTGATCTTCGGTGACTTTCTCTTCTTTCGTAATCTGGTCTGCGAATCATTGATTATTGATTCGTTGTTTTATTGTTTTATCTTTGATGGTCGGGTTGGACTGAAAGTGAGTGAGAGAGAAAGATCAATCTCTTTCGAATCAGATCAGATTGGGCTTTGTGGAAAACAGAAGAAGGCTTGCTGTTGTTTAGTTTATTCTTCTGAGGTATAGTCGGTAGACTTGGAATTGTTCTTATTCAAATTTGTTTTCTTTCTTTCTTTCTGCTCATTATCTCCTCTAATGTCAAGTGAGAGGGTTGGACTCTATTCGATCTTTAGCATCAGAGCTTTTTCCAATCTTCAATCTATTGATAAAAGGTAGTCATGAATCATCTGTTCGCGGAATTTTTTTCAATTCTCTATATGTGAACTGGATTTTACTCACTACAATTAAACCAACCGTGCTTGGGCTTTGAAGATAATCATGTTAGACCAACTAGGTGAGGGGTTTTGTACTATGATCAAGATAATCGTGTCTATTTTTCTTTTAATCTCTTAAATTTGCTTCGGTTTCTCTTTTCCTATATTCAGATTGTGAGGTGTTCAGTGTTCTGTTTCCAAGAATGAGTTTTTAACATTGTATTTATGGGATGATCTACTGTTATTGCTAATGTTAATGGTTAATTGAGTTTCTAAATTTATTGTTCAATTTGAGTTTTATGTCTATTTGTCACATTTAAGGTAGAGTTTTATGTCTGCAGTCTTTGATTTCATTCAAAATCTTAATTTTTCACCATAAAGTAGAGTAAAGTTCACAGCTCATACTGTTTCGGTAGGTTTTTGAATGTGAGAAGTTAATGAATCATATGTAGTTATATATAGCTTTATTAAGTAACTATCCTGCTGAATTGCACAGTATTCATTGTTTTCTACTAAATATACTACAAGCTGTCAATTTAAGTTTTGATGAATTTAGAGATTAGAGGAGATAAATTGTTATATGTCTTTGTTGAAATTGTGATACAAGTTTTGTATTGCTTTTGTATATATCTAGAAGGAATTTGTCAACCCTTGAACCTTAAAAATTTGTTGTATTGCTGTTTCCTCTGAGAATGGGTAAGGAGCTTCTCCTCCTTGCTCTTGCTTCTAGCTTTGTAATGAAAGCCAAGTACTGAGACTGTTTCTATTGCATGTGACAAGAATATTGGCTAGAACTTTCCGTTAGTGTGCATCCAACTTTAAAATCTCTGTCATTTCATGGGTGAGGCCAGATTCTCTTTGCCACCCAATTCAACTGTGAATTGACAAACTTTTTGAAGTGGCAAATACTTTGTCTTTATTGAACATTTTGATTGTCTTGCTTTTTCCTGCATTGTTTTCACAAGCCCAGTATTGAAGAACTTTGCTTGCACTTTGTTAATTAAAACTGTGTTTGTCTTATGCATAGATTAATTAAACTACCCGAAACTTCTCTTTTATTCTTTTTTTTTTTTTTTTGCTTTCTGCTTTTTTGATATTTCATATTTAGACAAGGATGGCACCGAAAAACTTCTCCCCTTCAGCTCTGTTGTTTTGGTTTTTTTTTTGTTTTTTGTTGTTGTTGTGGGCTACTGCAAATGCTTAGATAGCAGCACATTTAATTGGATTTCCCCTTTTAATCTACAATGGCAGCACCGATTCATTCTTTTTTGTTTACTTCACAAAATACTTTTGATTTCGTTGTGAACGTAAAAGACACCATACCCCAATTGTATTACAAAATAGCAAAGGCCGTAGCTAATCAACCTCTTTTGTGCAGGTTTAAAACAGAACACCAGCTAAAGTGTTGAAGCTCCAGAGTTTAAACTCAAGGGTGAGGCATAACTAAAGGTCGCCACATGAATCCAATTGAATCCGGTAATTCTCTCCCGTAATTTTTACGTGATATTAAGAGGCTTTTCATCTTTGTTGCATAGAAGTACAAAAAATGTTACAGAGGGAAACAACAATACGCAGAAAAGTCCTGTTTCCATTCGATTCATTTCAACTTGATTCATTTCAACTTCCACTAAGCTACGCTCTCTTTGATTACGTTTTCAGGTATTTTGATCCATTTCAATTCTATCACTTATCAAGAACAATCCACAGAGGGATAGACTGTCTGCTTTCCTTCGCACAAAGGTAGTTGTTTCTCCGCTGATCTGCTCTTTAACCTATAAGTTGTTAGTTGTTTCTGTTTTTTAATTTCTGTTTGTCAATTTGTGATTAATTTCTGTTTCTGTTTTAAATTGCATTGAAACGAAGAGTATAGCTGTTTGAAATACTATAGAAACTAATAGATTTCATAGATTTCAAATTGTTTCAAACTTCTTCCTATTTACCTATCATTCTTATAAATTTCTACTCATTAAATTTGCAGATCATATATTATCAAGAATATGAATTATACTGTTCACAGTATGTTTTCTATGTTTTATTTGTTACTAAACTTTATACTTTCAGTATTCTGCTTTCTACACAGATGATATAAATTTCAATGTTCTACATTTGCTTAGATTTTTAAATTACAATATTCAATTCCTGAATCATATCTTATCAAAAACCTCATGAGTGTCCATCTATTAAGTTCGATACTATGATCAGCCTTAAGTTCGTGTCAAAAGTTGAGGTCAATCTGGAACAACAAATAAACAGGCTACTGTCAATCATATAGATTATTCACCTTCGCAGACATCAAACTGTATTTCTGCACTCTTCGATCTTCAGCCAAACTGTTGGCTTCAAAGTTGGCTAAGAAGGGAAATCCAAGCTCTTAGCAGGTTAGTAGTCCTTGCATGAATTTTCTCTATCACTGACATGATGCATGTTTTGCCATCATTCATTTTTCATATTTCACTACAAATGAGTCTACATGATTTGCTTTCTCTATTTTTATACAGAAACATGTAAGCCATTATGATGGAATTCAATTCTATTAAAATACCTGAATGACATCAACAAGTAGTGCAGCACCTAATTATCAGAACCTTATCATATTATTTTCAGCCTGCTTTCAAAACCTCATCACATCAACAAGTTTTGGATTATAAAATGATCAAGAAAGATCACAATCCTTTTCCGCTGTTTTCCAGAGTTTTGGCTCGACTTTGTTGCAAGTAATAAACTGAAATGCAATTATTTGAATATGTGTTTTACAATAGCAAAGGCGGAAAACTTATTCAGCTGATTTCACTCTGAAACTCAATTCTAAGTCACCTATGATGACCTGGAAATCGAAGTAAGAGCCTGGCACAAGCAGAAATTCCGGAAGAAATTCAAAAAGTTTGCAAGGAAGTTCAAGCAAAGTTCAATTGCCAGTCCTGTTTACCTGCTCTGAAAATTGTATTCTGTATACGGGCATCTGCTCTTTCAATTTCAGTTTCATATCAACTATATTCACTTTCAATTTCAATTAGCACTCCTATTCATTACACATAACAACTTCTCATGTATACAATTACTTTCCTAAACAATTCATTAACAATCCTAACTCCCGCAGCAAAGCGCGGGCAACTATTCCTAGTAAGTTAAAAAGAAGATGGTGAAGACAATTAAAAACAGACAGTTCCTGAAAAAAAAAACCCCATTCAAATTGCAAAGAAAGCCCATTAAAATGGCTCAAAACCGAATTGGGCTGACCCGAAAATTAGGCCCAGTTATTTTTAAATCGGTGGTTGGTTTGGATTTTGGGCCTAACCGATTATTTTGGGTCAAAGTCAGTTTGGGCCTGAAACCGACCCGCACTGACATTTTGCCCACCCTTCTACTAGAAGCAATTCAAGTGCTTTCTTCCTCATCTGGCCAACCTAACAAATCCTTCAACCTTAAGCAAATTTATCTCATACTGAAAATAGTTTTTGGTTACCCCTACTTCTATTATTTACTCTACGGTTTCCAAAACTAATCTATCTTGGCTACTTGGTACTAAATTTCACGAACCTTGTGCTTCGCAGAGATTTGGAACAGAGTGAGCAAAATATAAAAAATAAAATCAGCAGAGGAGAGTTGTAACCTATTCAGATGCATATGCCAAGAATAATGCTGAAATCGAAGCTATCCAAGATGGCGATGTGATGCCAGGCCCTACCACATTCACCATCATGTGTTGTCTGAAAGCAATGAGAAGATGCATTGTGCCTTGCACAGTTGCACCTACTGATGTACAAGGCCTAGTTGCCAGAAGACAAAGCTGAATCTGGATTTAAACCCTAATAACAGAAACCATGAAGGGTTAGGTGATATCTTGGTCCTGTGTATTAAATAGTGAAAGGTCACATCCATCCAATTCAGACATTAAATTGAACAAATCTCACATTCATCATTGATGATAACTTCTTCTCGAAGAGCAAGAAATATACAGACACCGGATTTATCAGGCTCCCAGAACAGCACCACGCCACCATAGAAGGAAAAAAAAAAAAAAAAAACTGAGAAGTTGCGAATTTAACAATGCAGGAGTCATCGTATTACTGTCACGCCACCATGTTATGATTGATCAATGGCTGTATGGTAGTTTCTCGAGTGTTTGGTTTACATATGCTTATCTAGAATTAGATCATTATCTCAATGTTAACATTCTAGCAATGGATTGTACATTAAAACTCTTTACACTGTGCTTTATATTGGCCTCCAAGGGCCTGAAGAAATTGATAGTAATCATAGTGCTTCTGCATTTAGCATAAACATTATCAGCTAATATCAAAGCAATTAGGCCACTCAACTAACTTGAGCAGAGGAAATGAGAGACATATCATGACTTGAATGACCAAATACAAATAACATGCTTAATAAATCAAATTATAGAAAAGAAAAGGAAAAAACTATTTCTGTAGGGGCAGAAAAATAAGATTATAAGTTGATCAATCAATCTATCAATGTTTCCTTCCTTCAAATCGAGTCTTTAACCAAATTGTGGTTGAGCACTGCTAAACAATGATCTGCACTGGATAGTTGTGAATGCAATCTTCCCATGGACCACTAGGAGACGGTTTTACATTATGGAGAGCCTCCCAGACAGCACTGTTACACTTGAAACCGCTTCCAAATGCAATCTGCCAGACACGGTTCCCCTTTTGCATCCTCCCCTTTGCCTCAGTGTAAGCCAACTCATACCAAATTGAACTGGATGATGTATTACCAAACCTGTGGAGTGTCATCCGAGACGCCTCAACATGAACTGGCAGAAGCTGCAGATTCTTCTCAAGCTCATCAATCACAGCTCTTCCACCAGCATGTATGCAGAAATGATCGAAAGCAAGCTTAAAATCTGGGATATAAGGCTTGACTTTTGCATTGAACAGCTTCTTTGCAACCAAAGTAGCAAAGAAGAGAAGCTGCTCACTTAGAGGCAGAACAAGGGGACCCAATGTTGTGATGTTAGTCTTAAGAGCTCCACCAGCAATTGCCATGAGTTCCTTTGACAAAGAAACCCCAGTTTTGCCAATATCATCCTGCTCTTGATAAACACACCTAAACGCCTTCTCATCCGCCCCTTTATGAGTCCTCACAACATGAACAAGCTTATACTTAGCCAGACGCTTATCCAATGACTTGTTCGAGAGCAAAACCGCAGACCCACCAACACGAAACAAACAATTCGGTATCAACATGGATTTCTTATTCCCAAAGTACCAATTCTGAGTGATATTCTCAGTGCTGACAACAACTGCATAAGTATTCCTATGAACTTGCAACATGTCCTTAGCAAGATCAACAGCTATAACTCCAGCACTACACCCCATACCTCCCAAATTAAAACTCCTAATGTTACCCCTCAACTTATACTTGTTAACAATCATAGCAGATAATGAAGGAGTTGGGTTAAACAAGCTACAATTCACAACAAGAATCCCAATGTCCTTAGGCTTAATATTTGTATTAGCAAACAGATTATCCAATGCACCAAAAATCACCTGCTCTGCCTCCTCACGCGCCGCCGCCATCGTCGGCCTCGGCGGAATGGAATGCATTCCTTCAGGAAGATAGGTCTCCTCTCCAAGGCCAGACCTCTCAAGAATCTTGCGCTGAAACTCGAGCGAGGACTCATCAAAATCCCCAATCAATCTTGAATGGTCCATAAACTTGTGGTATTTCACTTTCAAATGGTCTGGGGGCTTGTAACAGGAATAGTCCACAAGGTAAACGGATCTGGGTCGGGTCATAATGTAGACAGTGGATCCGAAAACGAGAACAGCAGAGAAAGTGATGACACTGACCAGGTTATACTGGAGTTGGAGCCAGAGCTGGTGAATGTCACCCGGGTTCATCTGAGCGGCTTCAATAACAATGATCCCCATTAGAGGAATCAAGCAGAGCTTTAGAAGATTGGTTATCAAGTAATGGTAACCCAGCTTCACATACTTCAAGTTGACACTGTTCAAGAAATCTGGGACTCTACGGCCTTGGTGGATCTGAATGTTCTGAGCTCCACCATTGTCAACAGACTCAGAGCTCATGATTGGGTTTCTGAAAAACTCGACCTCGGGGGGCTGAAAACTTCAAATTATTGGGTTTAGAGAAGTGGGTTTTGATAGGAGGGGTTTATATAGCGAGCAGAGCAGTGCACGTGAAGAAAGCGGATCTGAGAGGGTCGGGTTTGGGTTTTTTTTCAAGTAGTTGATACAACAACTAGGGCCAAAAAGACCCCCGTACACGATTACAGAACACGTAGATTAGTGAAATGACATAAAGATGAAGATGAAGAGTGAGAGAGGTTTAAGAATGGGTTGGTCTCTGTTTGGTCTAAGATTTGTGAGGGAGGAAACAAGACGAAATTGAATTAAAAAAATCTGGGGACGAAAGGGGGGTTTTTTTGTTTGTTTTGAATATTTTGGGGGGTTTTGGAGGACAGGAAGCTTCAAGGCGATTTCTCCGCACGTCTTCATCCTGGAACTGACAGCAGTAAAATAAGGCGTTGCGGTGCAGTCATGTACTTCATCAATCCTCACCCCCCAAAATATAGGGAGCGTTCATTTTTGTTTGCTATGGTACAAATCTCTTATCTGTCCATCTAGCAAATTTGAAGCCCTCTTATGAGCCGGATATTGATCTTATTCTAATGGAAAGTATTTACAGTTTGGACAATTGTTTCACATATTTATATTACGCACTGCAATCTCACAATGTGAATTGTTTGGATTTGTGTGTTTGTATTATCACATATTTAACAGTGTAATTTCATCGGCTGAATCATTAGTCTTTTAAATTAACATTTAAATATCATCTTTACAAAAATCTCAACGTCAAAAGAAAAAAAAATCTTTTAGGGGATGGTGTGAAAGCTAGGAGGGTTTCAAGGAGGTGGATCGAGTAAGGGATGGTCTTGCACACAAATCGTGTTCGGGTCGTAGGTTGTGATTAGGGATTGTTGCTTTCCTATCGAGATCTGCTAAGGTCATCTCATTTTGTTGGCCTGGTTCTAGATCTATCATCTACCGCTTTTCTCCAATCTAGTGCATGTTACTGAATCGGAAAGTTTGGACTTTCCATGGTTGTGTAAGTTTTTTCTAGTGAGTGTTGTAGGCTGAATGTTGGGAAATGGCGAATCTTAAGTGGCTAATGGAATCGGTCAAATGATTGGCAACAGAAAAGGTGGCGAGTTGGCAGGAGCTCTGGTGGTAAGGGTAGCAGCAGCCAAATGCTCTTTCTGTGGCAGATGGTGAAAGTTTGGGTGACGGCAAGATAGCGGTTGGACATAGGATTGGTCAGGTTTTCGAGCTGCAACATGGTTTGGAGTTTGAGAGTTAGGTGTAGGCATAGGTTTTGGCCTGGGTGGCAGTTTTTGCATGGGCCTAGTGGAGGCACCCCTCTAACTTTCAGCTCTATTTTGTGGGTGGTTTATGAGACATTGTTATTTTGGAATTAAGTTGAATGCATTGGTCTCTTACAATCCCTTAAAATTATCCCTTAGGTGAGCAAATCTGTAAATTTGTATGCGTTTAGTGATCTAATAATTCATCCATGACCATATCATTATTAATTGTATGATCATACATCAACGAGGTAACATAAGACCTTAACCTAGATAGAGGAAGTACCGTGAATGAAACATTCGGAATTATATTAGGAGTCTCGACTATCAATTCCGACACAACCAGATAATACGACTTGAAACTCGCACGAAATAAAACGGGTTAAATTCGCACGATTAAAAAGTGAGTCGGCCGCGGATCAACCCGCCATAACCCATTTAATAAACGGGTCGGCTGTAGGTCAACCCGCCAACATGAGATGAACCCGTATATCCCATTTATTAAATGAGTTGGGTTATATATAAATTTATAATTATATAACCCATGTCGACAACCCATTCAAAAAAAAAAAAAAATCTCACTTTAAACTAGGGCTACCACTTCACCGATAATACTATAAATTGAGTGGGGGAATTCTTAGCTAAATAAAATTGGAGAATAAGGGAAACCAAATACTGAAAAAAGAGAGAGAGGACGAGGAAGGAAGGCTTCACTTCTACACTAGATGAGATTTTGTTCCCCTACGAAGCTTGATTGAAGCTTTCCACTCTCATTCAAGCACTTGGTTACTTGGGAAATGGCTGAGAGAGAACAACAGCACCAAAGTGATGCACAGATGCAATCTCCAAAGGATGACATGGTGGCATGTGTGATGGCATTGGAGGCTGCTTCGCTTCCATGCTTGCCTGCCAGAGAGCTTCAAGCAATAGACCATTCGCCGCACCCGTCTCATCAAATTGATGTTGAGAGACATGCTAGAGATTTTATGGAAGCTGACAAAAAGCTTCAGCTCTTTTTTATTGGTCTGCAACGTGAGGATCTGCCCACGAATGCTGAAAAACTAAGAAAGGAGATTGCTGTGATGGAAGAGGAGTGTTAAAGGTAAAGAATGAGATTATCAAGAAGAATGAAAGGTTAATCCAAGGGTGGAAAATGGAGCTGAAAGACCAACTGGACAGACACATTACTGAGCTTGAGAAAGTGTAGTTACTTAAGCAGTAGATATGTAGTATGTAATGTGTCATCCCATATATCTTATGGATCATTTGGTAGCTTAGCTAAAGAATGTTTTTTTTTTTTTCCCATTCTCTTTCCTGTATAAATTAGAGAGAATATCACAAATAGTCACTCAACTTTTACCTATTTGACACTTTGGTCACTCACTTTTTAAATATATCACTTTGGTCACTTAACTTTAACTTTGTTATTCACTTTAATCACTCCGTTAATTTTTTTCATTAAGAATATTTTCGTCTTGCCAATTGTGAAAAATTGAAAAGCTGCATTAGAATGATTGGGAGAAGTGATTAAGGTGAGACAAAATGTCCCTTAAGTGACTAAAGTGATTGACATAGTAATAGTTGAGTAACCAAAGTGATATATTTCAAAATTGAGTGACTAAAGTGTCGAATGAGTCATAGTTGAGTGACAATTTGTGAAATTCTTCCTATAAATTATGATTAGTTACAACCAAATTGGCTAGAGAATTTTGATGATTCTACGTTTGGCTTTTACTATAAATTCTTTAATGAATTTAATCAATTTATACATTTTTGTAGTTAAATGAGTCGCAATGTTAACCCTTAAATGAGTCATTTTGTCCAACACAACAGAATATATTTATTAAATGGATTAAGCGGGTTGAAAACGAGTAACCCATTTAAAAAATATGTTGGGTCTAGAAATTTTCGACACGATTATTAAATGGGTTGGATTTGAATTTTTTTTTTTTTGTGACACTATTGGCCATTCTCATCACAATTCTCAAACAATAGTACCAACCCACCTGGTATGCCTTTTTGTCTATATTTGCTGCAACAAAATTGATTTTCAGATGCTCTCCTGAGAGCTGCTCGCACTTAGCCACCCACTGTGAGCGTGGGGTTGGGGGGTCAGGGCCGGCTTTGTGGGCGCGGAGGTGGTCAGTGGTTATAATTAGCAAGTAGCTGGAGGCACTAGGAATTCTAGATAGCATAACCCGCCCCTCCAAAGAACTCTATTCCCTTTATAAGCCTAAGAATGATCAAGAAAGCGAGCCTTAAAAATCTAGGATGGCCTCTACATCTAAACTAAGGTATTTTTTTTATATTATTTTTTTATAATTATTTATTTATTTTTATTTATTTATTTTTTTCTTGGATGGATGATGAATGAAGCATTTTCATAAAAAATAAAATGTAGAAAATAGTAGAAAAATGACAGCATGGAGACCCAAACCTACCCCAAGAAATCATTTAGATAAAGAGCACCGACCAGTTGGGTTGTTCTTAAATATAAATAAGCAGTTTCTGAAAATCTTAGCTGGGCATGCAACCCTACCAAGTCATCGTTGACTTCTATGGAACTTACTTTCACGTGTTTTCTCTCCCGCTATTGATTCATTACATGATTGTATTGACCACTTTTTTTTTCCCGTTCAAATAAAAACGCAGCAATCATGTTCTCAATCAGTTTTACTTTTTTCTTTTAGATCTGTTCAGCTTTATTTTGATGGTTTTCAATCACATTAACCTAATCATGGTAGCAGATTGGTCAGACAGATCAATTATAGAGTAGTGACTTTTGCAAAGTTTGGTGCATCATATTTTCTACCAAGTAGACCTGCAGAGTGAGATTATACAGGTTTTCAAGAACAAAGCGCGACAAGTAATCTTTTAAGAACGCCTTCTACAACACGACGTAATAATTAATATTTCAAGAACGCCTTTTAAAATACAAAGTCACAGTTAATCTTTTTAAGTATGTAAACCTTGAATCATTGTTTTGAAACCTATAGAAAATCTGATTCCTTGCTCAACGTTCACTTCAAGAATGGTGTTCACCTGACCAAGGAAACTTATATTCAAGAATGAAAAATAAACAGCTTTACTTATAAATAAGGAAAAATATTACAAATGGTCACTGAGTTATGACCCATTCGACACTTAACTCACTGTATTTTCAACAATGTCACTTAACTCACTGCCGTTAATTATACTGTTAGAAACCATTAAAATTGAGGGTATATTTGTCAAAACACTTAAAAATGCATTTCTAACTTTAAAAATTGAGGGTATATATATTTTAAATTATATTTAAATTTTTTATTTGAAATTCCAAAATTTTTTAAAAATTGAAAAAAAAAAATCTGATAATTTTTTTTTTGTAAAGTTAAAAATGTATTTTTAAGTGTTTTGACAAATATACCCTCAATTTTAACGGTTTCTAACAGTAAAATTAACGGCGGTGAGTTAAGTGAAAGACAAATGTAAAAGTGAGTTAGTTAAGTGATATTATTAAAAATACAGTGAGTTAAGTGTCGAATGAGTCATAACTCAGTGACTATTTGTGATTTTTTACCTATAAATAACTAGCATTCCTCCACACATGTCAAATGTTTTTTTTTGTTTTTTTTTGAGAAAATAAAAAAGAAAAGGTAATGGAAGAAAACATTTATGTTATTCAGAAAGAAGATAGTAGGAGAGAAATATGGGTGTGAGATTTTTTAATATTTCTTTTTCCTAATAAACATATATATTTTTTGTAATTGTCATAATTGGCCTTGTGATTTAATTAATGCTTAAGGTTTTTTAATTTTTTAGGGTCATTTCTGTCAAATTTTTTTATTTTGACTAATAAAACTTATTCTCTTAATAATTGTATGAATTCCATCTAACGGTTAAATTTACATAATTTTGGTGGGAGCATCTGCGATCCGGGTACCACTGGACTGGACCAGGGTGAAAAGAAGAGAACTAGCCCAATTCTTGTATTCAAGTCCCGAAGCCCAATCTGATTGATCTAAGGCCACGTGCCCTTCCAACCGCTTTACCTTCTTGGTGAGGAAGGCGGTTCTACCTTGTCTTGCTGAACAAGGCGGCCTCTGAGTCAAAATATAAAGACCCAAAACCAATTTCTTCACCAAGTTACCAAATTTCACTTACCCTCCTTGTGGATTCTCCGGTACGTCTTTTCTGAAACTCCAGTTCATTTCATTGTTCGTCAGCTAATTATGGATCCTCTTTTTACCTTCTATCTTTCATTTTCCGTGTCGCACAATTTTGTCTATTCTTTCGTACCAAGCTGATTATGCATTTGTTTTAGCAAAAATTGTTAGAAATATGTAATTGAGTAACATTTTCGTGCATGATTGCGTGAGATTTGGTGTGTTGGCTCGATTGGTAGTGGTTTTTTTTGTCTGCGGCATTATTTCGAACACCTGGTGTGCAGTTTCATACAAAACTTGTTTGCTTGTAAATTTCTGTAAAATCTCGGGCAGTTTTAATTTTGTGGTGTTATGTTATGTTGAATGAAACTCTAGTTTTTGATCTTCCTAATTTTGCTTTGTTGCACTAATAAGCGTATAGATGGCATTTAGGATCTCAAGTAGAAAGCAGCTTGTGATAATGTGGTAGCTCAGGGGTTGTATACCTCAATGTTTTCACTCAAACTTGCTTTTCTTGTGTCGATGAACCTGAAAGATATTATCTTAACAAGCCGGTTACCGAATTGGCAAATAGAGTAAATGCCATTTCTCATGATTCTTTTGGTTCTTACTATCATATTTACTTGGGAGTCTTGCTAACTGTGGTTTTGACAGGTCACAGGTGACAGTCGGAAACTTCCTTCCTTTGTAGTTATTCTCTATTTTTAATTTTCTTCTCTATATGATTCTTGCATATCGTTTTTATTTTTGTCAAAGTATTTGCTGATTGGTTTTACATCTTAATTGCAATGGCTTGTTTTTGCCAATGCCTGTGATGTTTAAAATGAGCATATATATATATTTTTTTAAAATTATTAGGCCATTGGTATCATCTTTTGTAATGAATATCTTGTTTTAGGTGTTGGTGAAGATGGAATCGCAGAAAAGAGAACTTGAAAAACAGCCTGCTGGAACAACGGCTACTCCACCTGCTGCTGCTGCAACCCCCACATCTTGCCGAAAGAAGAAGAATGAACAAGCCACTTTCTTGGAAGACGTGAAGGATCATATTGATGAGTTTATCCACGCTTCTATGGACGAACACGTGTCTTGCTTCAAGAAGACCATTGACAAGGTTTATTCTTGCTTCAACTTTGATGCTGATGCTAAATACTGCCTACACAATAAACATGTTCATTCTATAATTGGTTGCGTCTGTGCTGATAATTTTGCCTTTTGTTTCAGATGTTTAAAATGTCAAAGGTTGTTGCTGAGAAGAATGCTGCTGACGCCAAGGGAGTTGAGAGTTCTCTTCCCCTTCGAACAACAGTAGCAGACTAATTTCTTCTCCTATTTTGGATGGTTCTGATACCTCGAGTACTAATAACTTTGCTCTGAATTTGGGTGATGTTTATATTTCAACTAACTTGAAAACTTAAGCTTGTGGGATAAATGACAACTATTATGGAGTCTATTTCCTAGTTGATTATGGTAGGACTGCTCTGGTTATCCAAACAACATGTGTGCTTTCAAGGTCATTTTAGTATGTCTCTACTCTCTAGTCTCTGTTGGATTTGATCGAAATGGTAAATCTGTTTCCACCTACTGTGAGATTAGACAGGAATTATTGTTTCTTATGAATTTATGATTGCTTTTAGAAAGAAAGAAGTTATGGCGATTGAATTTATAGATATAGTAGTATTTTACTATGCCATCAAGGAACATTTCATCGTGCGACTGCCCTCCTTACCCCTATCCAGGAGCTGTGTTTGACCGAACTTCTTTTCTGTTGTCTACCTTGGTGGGGTTTGAGAGGCAGCTGCTTACCCTTTCTTGGATTTTAGAGGTTCAAATCAGGGAGTATTGTGTGATTTACCCACATACAAACCATTTAAAAACGACATTACAAGGCAATACAGCTCATAAAGCACCTATGATTAATGGCATAGCCGTTGAGGTGCCCGCCCATTCACCATTCATTGCTTCCGAACAGATGGCAAGGTTCCATAGCCACCGCCGCCTCTTTACCACCGCCTTCTTCAAAACACCTTCAGCCATAAGCCCATAACTGGAAGGAAAAACATATCATGTCTGCCTAAATGAAAATTGAAGATCACATAATTTTTTTTTGACTTTGTCAAGGGGAATTTAAAGGCTTATTAGGTCTAAGATAAACCCCTTCGGCGTATGTGAAAAACTGAACCATTGGCCTACCATGTCTACCCAAATGAAAATTGAAGATCACATAATTTTTTTTTGACTTGTCAAGGGGAACCCAAAAGCTTCATAGGTCCATGATAAACTCTTTCGGTGTATGTGAAATGCTTTAACTGTGCATTGCAGCACAGTGTCTGACCACTTTGACAGCTTTAGGATTCGAACCTAGGTTGGAGAGCACACCCAACTAGGCAAGAACTACTAGGCCACTTGCAGTGGTTGAAGATCACATGATAATTACGCTACAATCACCAATAGTGGGTATGGGACCATAAATTGTGGTCCATTTTAGATCTTCAGGTTATTTTCTTGCTGATAAGCTTAGCTTAGCTACTTGGTTGACCTATTGTTTTTCTCGAACTAGTGCCCAAGCAAGAGGCACATGCTTTCTCTCGTATACTGGGAGGGGTTGGTGAACAAACCCGGACCCTTCAACATAATTTAAATTTCAAACAAATTTTGATTTCCTTGTAAACCATCCAATTGTTCTTGGATCCATTTATGGCAAGATATACGCAAAATTTGTATTTGGTCTAGTGTTGGATCATCTACCAACATTAGTCTTTCTTAAACCGGTAGGTATGTCTAGCGCTGGATCATCTACCAACACTAGCCTTTTTTAAACCGGTAAGTATGTATAAACTTTTCTTTCTTAAAAATGGTGAGGATCTAGGGGCATCAAAGGATGAGGTTGTGCTTAGGGTGGCTTCAATAATACATTCTTTGGAGAATTATCAATGAGACAGAATCCCGAGAGAAGGAATAGAGGAATAGAAGCAGCGACAGTGATATACACTCTTAACAACACAATGAATCAAGATTTAAAAATTCACAACTGCTATAACTCAAAATGACCTATTATAGAAGTCATCTTGAAGGAAATAACGAAACAACCAAAATCACTCATTTATTGTTAAACGCAAGGACCAAAATTGTGTACTTCTAAACACCAATCAAAGCGTCAATCATCCAGAATTGCCTCAAAGTTTCAATCCTAAAAATCTATGTGGTCACCAGAATTTGGAAATTAGATTATATGTATTGGAAAGTTCTTCCCAATATATAATTGCAAGTCACAGGTGTTGCTGTTTGGGTTCAACCGTACCGGTCAGGCACTGACCTCTTTTCTGTTGGGTGTTTGGCCATGTGGCAAAACCTCATCGCGGGAAACATTTTTATCATCAACTCCTTCTTCAAACACACTTTCCCGCCTTTTCTTCACCTTATGAAGCTCTCTCTCTCTCTCTCTCTCTCTCTTCAAGTTTAAGCCTCAAGGCGATTAGGAATTCAAATAATTCAATTTCTTGTTATATATTAATTCAGTTTCTGTGGCTTCTCGTCTTGGTTATGGTTTGAGTTTGAGTGTGAAGCTTATGTTGTATGCATAATTCCATATGAATACGATGAAGCAATTCAACAAGTTTAGAACAGGTACTTGACACATACTTATAAGATTCCATTAGCAGCTAGCTTAAGCTGAATCTTACACCTAGAAATTCAGAGTACGTAGATTACATACATTTAAAGCAACAAAATAAGAAACTGGGAAGTCTGATTAACAACATAGAAGAATCACGGGTACGGTTTGTGATATCTTCGATCAACTACTAGAACTGTACTTAGTACTATACCATTACAGCGTCATCATCGAATTAAAACGGATCAGAAGATCGAGCTAGCGATGAATCTTTATTCATTAACTAGTGGGTACATATATGGAGATCGGACTTCTTCTTGCATGTGCTGCTTCAGTTCAGCTTCATGCTCCTCATCCTGTAATTTTAGCAGACACAGCTCAGTGGGATTAGCTTTAGCTTTGGCTAAAAATTAACTCTAACAGGTTCGAGTTTAGTGTATCAGATTAAATCTTAAATGTATGATTACATGCAACAACTAAGTAAAAGCATGTTCAAAAGCACCTATATTGGTTCATGTGGTTGAAGGCTTGAAACTAGTTTGGTGTTGCTGGCAGAGGTTAAAATAGGTTAATGAAAATGAACCCACTTGGTCTGAAGTTTCGAAATTACTTGTAGTTTTGGATACCCAATTTCCTGGTAAGTTAACAGCTTCTAAGATATTGATCATTAGATCTAAAGCTAAGAGTAAGAAGTGGGTTAGCAGAAGTCAATGGTCCTATTATAGCATAGAATAAGATGCAAAGAAAAAGTTTGCTGATGTTGAATGGTAGTCTAAGAATTTAAGCACAGTCAAAGAATCAGAAACAAACATTTATATATGTCATTGCGTAATTAAGGTGCTGGAGGAGGACTTTGACAGATAGTATTAGTAAAGACTACCTCTTTTCCTCATCATGACCGATGTTGCCATGGCCACTCCCACTCCCACTCCCACCAGAAGTCCTGTAATCCGGGAAAGGAACTTGGCCTGACTCGATATGCTTCACATCTGCCACAAGAAGGTCATAGTGCCTCTTAACTTCCTCAGGAGTCTTATTCCCCACGGCCCTGGCAACATTGTACCAGCGGTCGGGGGTGTCCTTGTCGTAAAGGGCTAGAGCCTTCTCGAACGCCTTGTTCTGCTTGGCAGTCCAAGATGAACCCGAGTTACGCGAAGACATTGAGCTAGAAGCCATTGAGAAGTGTTGAAATGGTTTTCTAAAGGGGTGAAGGGCAAAGGAGAGAGTGAGGAGGGTAATTATCTGGACGAGTCAATAGAGATCAAGACTTAAGTCAAGAGTTGTGTGATGTGTGCAAAGTGGTGGAAATGCCTGCTCTTTTATAGGCAAGGTTGAGAGGGTTGGGGTGGGGTATTGCCAGTTGGCGAAGAGATCTTGCAAAACTGATGTGGAATTTGAATGATTTGTCTACTTAGCTACCACAAAATTAAGTGAAACAAGGACAAGATGATGACTAAACAGACGTGTAGGGAGAATCAGTATCTCCAAGAATTTTTTATAGACATGCAGAAAATCCATAAAGTTAAGTAAAGTCCTTTTCTTCGCTGCCCTTCTCTTTATATATATATATATATATATATATATATATATATATATATATATATATATTATATCAGGAGGATAGTTTCCCTAATTAAGTTAAGATGGAGGTTTAGTGATGTACGGGATACATCACGAGTTCTAAACATGTAGTCGGATTTTCAGTCATCTCCTTGTCTTGGCAATACATATTTAATTTCTAATCTATCTTGTCTATTTATGTTGCAAAATGACTTAACTAGCAACGAAGTCCGATTCAAGTCATTCTTACTGTATACAATTTGGGTTAATGAAATGCATTAGAAGTTCTAAAACCACTTAAACTAGTCAATTCAAGATCAGAAACCTAGAAGATCTTATCTTCTGATATGGTAAGTTAGGAACCTTTCCTGCTTCTGCATGAATGGGTAGTTTGGTAAGTTAGAGGCTAAATGCATTAAGAGATAAGCATTCCAAAAGAGAAAAAATAAACAATGTAGAAATACTATCTGGGTGAGCTTCTTCATCTGCTGAGATTTCATTCAGATTACCCTTCTGTTTTACTCTCTAACTTGCATGGTCTCTCAGGTGGGGTCCATATGAATCAGAACCACAGTCAATCAGATTGACCGTACAAAACTTTCACGTGTACATCATAAACCCCATTTCTCATTCTCATTATCTTCTGGTTTTTTTGAAAGAGTTTCCTGGCATGGCAAAAGGCCTCTGTGTACTGAGAATAAGTGATGATCTTGTTTTAGTGTACTCTGTCCTAAACAACCTTCCAAACTCTCTAGCTGGCTTAGGTACTTTGCTGGGTCCTTGTAATGATGCATGGTTTGTAGTTTGAGATATTTCTTTGTTATCACAATCTGAAATATCCCATCATCTGGTATAATCAGAGTTCTATTAGAGCCTACCTAGTCAAAACTGAGTTCAATGATTGTTTCAGTTGAACGTAAACCCTTAGTTTATTGTAGGAAACCACGTTTTTCTTGATTAAGTTTGCAACATAAGATAACAATGCAGAAAACCCATGTTTCTGGAAATTTGAGATCTAGGAAATAATAAATGAACTCAATTATTTTATGAGTCTCATTATTTTGGTCCCATTCATGTGCCAAACAGTTGAAAAGCATTTGTAGAGAAATACAAATTTCAGTACTGCCATATAGAACAAGAATATCCATACATGATCATTTTGCCTTGTCTTTAGCTGTTGCTTGAGTATGGCGCATTGGACTGGAGTCACAAAAACATTAGTTCATTACAGCCTGCCACTTGTTTTTCTACTTTTTCATATTGTAGTTCATTTCAATCCAGAAATCATTGTTCTTAGCTGCTATATCTAGCTATCGGTAGAGTAATTAAAGCAAAAGTTTCGAGTTTAACCTCCCCTGGGGTGAACAAAGAGTACTTTGAGTTCGGTTCTAATTCTGTTTTTTTGCTTCTATATCATTCATGATGAACAGCTACAGCCATGTCCCAACTGATATCATCGTAGTCATGGACTCATGGGCAACCGACTTGCAATAATGTAATAGAATCATTCATAGGCCATTGTTCTGTTTCCCAGCTGTGGTTTTTAGAACTTCTCACTTTTCCATATCACTACACATACATTTACGAAAGCTGCAATAGTAAACCACATAATGCTACTTAAATTGTCAAAGGTTTCTTTATTTCAGTGTTTGGTAGCAATTAGGAGACAGTTGCATGACATTTTTCTGATAAGAAGCGAGTTGCCATAACTTTATTTCTTTGCAATATCCTGTATCGAGTACCTACTTCTTTTATTTTGTGGACTGCAACATTAACGCACTGGATTATGAAGAAAACAATACATCAGAACATCATAACTATTCTAGTTTCATGTCTTTTATTCACACAAGCTATAAATGTTCTGTGACTTTTCTTTTAGCTTTGCAGGATCAGTGACTTTGTTTAACTTGCATAACACACAGTTAAGGGATATCCCAATCAAGAGAGTGACAAAATGTTTTTGGTCAAGAGCAGATATCAGATTGGAATAAAAGGCTAAGTCTGAGGCATCAGATTTTAGAGGGCGGTGATGGGATGCCATGGCTTTAGTACTGCAACTTGGCCCCAAGCTGTGTCAAAAGTTGCTAAAATCCTGCAAGTTGACCTCAGTTTAGTCAATTCAAAACCACTAAGGTTCCACAAAACTAGGTTTGATATCGATTGGGTGAAAAGAATTAGAATGGCTGCAAAAGTGGACTTCTGTGCCCGAGAAATGCAGGGTCCTGCAACTTTTGGTGATGCTCTAGTGATAGAATGGTTAGTGCTATTGGTGTATATATTGATTCACAGGAATTTTCATGGCACATTTCCAAGGACTATTGGACAATTGTAACATTTAAATTGTACTATCTGTTTGCAAATGAATATTTTATCTTAGCCATTACTGTTAGACAACTACTAGAATAAAAAACTTAAGCTATAAGAGAATGTCTTAACAAAGTATATATATCGAGATAATACCCTTCCTCACATGCAGCCCCCATCTTGCACGTGAAGAGACACATAAATTGAGAAATAGAGAGATATTTGGGTGCAGCCCTTGCACCTTTCAAACCAGCAAAGAAGGGAGGAATGGGGATTGGAGGGTTCAAACTTGAAACCTCCTACAACTATAGTTTTCACAGTGTATTGCACAAGGCCACAAGTGCACAACCATGACTCCATGAGACCCAAAATACTTTAAGATCAGGAAATTAGCCAACAATGTGAATTGAGCTTACAGTTACCTACCAGTTACCTACATTTGAATACAGATTCTATCATCAAAAGTTGATCTACGAAACCAGATTGCTCTCCACACAGTTTTGTGTCAACTTGTTGCCAACTGATGAAATATCCTTAACAATAGATTTCTTATCCTAGATCCCTTACCAGCCACACTGATCTACGAAACCAGATTGATCTCCACACATTTTCTATATTTCCCATTTTCATTTAGCCAACAGCTAGAATTTTTCTTTTAATATTTAAACTGTAGCCGTCTTCGAAACATCGAAAGCAAATGTGGTGCCTCCATTGTCAAGTTGTATCAATCATGGTCATGGGATACCTTGTGGCCGGTAATGGGGCTATCACTTATCATTAGTTGAAAATCACTTTGAGCAACTTTCTAGGAATCTATACTTAACAAAGATGCCTAGAGATACACTCTCCTAGCAATATATGGAATCCTTATCATTCAGTCTATCTCTAATGGAAAGTATAACCTTAGATTCGTCCTATCTTTTAGTAGTGGTCCTTCCTTACAAGTTGGAGAATTTGCTTAACCTTGGACTCTATTGGTCCAAGATTATAGTATAATTTTCTGCTTATGAGTAATTTTCTATATATAGATTGATTGATGAAGAAAGTGTTTTTCTAAAATATTGTTCACATTAAGGCCTTTACTTTACATTGATGATGTTACAGAAGGATGGAATTAGGAATCTTCAAGTTAATGGTGAGGGAAAACAGTCCACCCAGCCACACCAGACTGGTCCTAATAGGCTGGACACAAAAGCATAAAAATCACAATTTGGATGGAATCTAGATTAAAAGGGGATATGTGAAATCTAGCTCGAAATGAATTTATGGGAAGGATTTTTATGAAAATGTACTACGTGGAGGATATACATGCATGGAAAGTTCTTATTGTGAGACCGAAATGATCTTAGAAGAATTACATATGTGATATGTTTGAGTGTGTGTTGGTAGAAAGTATAGGGTTTAGGGTTTGGCTCTCAATACTAGCATATGTCAAACCCATATACGTGGATTCATTACATCTTTTATTCTTCAAGTTATAGCATTAGACTCAAAACTACCTACTCATTAGAAGAAATACCATCTGAGTGATCCAAGGAGTAACTAAAGGGCGCTAATCTTCTTACCCCCATTAGTTTCAACCTCTATTTAGATGGAGTAATAATTTCACAATAAGGATTTGTAATTGACAAGTCTAAATTTCTTTAACAATTTAAAACCATTGAAAATGAGCAACATGTAAAAGTAAAATGGGAAGTGGTCTACTCATTTCATTTGATAGTCTCTTTATATAGGGAGAGAATTACAATAGAAATATCAATTACAATAATGACAGTAAATGCTGATTGAGCTATAATCGCTAATTCCTTAATTCCCTCTTCATCAGTTACTTTGAAGAAGAAACATAATGTGTTTTTCCTTAAAAAAAAAAATAATAATAATAATAATAAAAAAACACTCCCCCTTGTGTCAAGTCAAAGACGAAATAGTGAATGAATTGTTGCCTCACTAAAAACTTTTCCAAGTAAAAACTAGGGCTGGGCGTCTGGACCCAAATAATCGAAGACCCGACCCGAACCAAGCAAAAAAGCCCAATTCGGTTCGGTTTTGATTTAGAAATTCTTGGTTCGGTTTAGGATCCGACCCAAATATATTTTCTCCCAAGCCAGTTGTCTGTATATGATTGGGCTAGCTTCTTTGACCGGGACAATTGTCGACCCGTATTTTGTTTCTGTTGCTACTTGTCTGTATATGATTGGGTGATATATTAAACCTCCCAAGCCAGTTCCTCCTCCTCCTCCTAAACCTCCATAGATTGGACCCGACCTTCAGACCATCGCCGAACTCGGATTTCTAGAATCCTCTTTCTCCCGCTCAAAGAAGCTAGCCCGAATCGTCGACTGGACCTGTACCTTCAACAACCCGTCGACGACAAATCATCACCTCGTTCGAAATCGGCCTAAGGCAGCTCCCTAGCTCACAACCACGACGAGGAGTATTGAAGCTGAAAAGGAGAGGGCTCGTTGTTTTGCCCACATCGAAACCCGATCTGCAAGAAGAAGAAGAGGAGGGGTCAGATTTTGCATTTCAAATGGGGGAGACATGATAGTTTATATTTGGGATTCACTTTCTCTGGTATCTAGGCAAAGCCACCGCGTGTCTGTTTAATACCACACCTATCAACTTTTTTTTTAAAAGTTGCTGCTGCTAGTACCACACCTCATCTTTGTCTCCACGTTGGTGCCTCACTTCTCAAGCATTAAACTATTAAAGAAAAGAAAAGTTGCTGCAGCTACCAAGGAGAAGAAAAGAAAGGAAGAAAAGAAAAGTTGTGGTCTCCACCACCAAGAAAAGTTGCCTAGGACAAAATAAATATAAACTTTTGCATATAAAATGATGAGAGCGTCTTGTGCTCCAATGGTTGGGAGTAACGCTTTCGTGTAAGAGGTTGAGGGTTCAAATCTCGCCTCTTACTGAATTTTGTGTGTATTTTGCTCAGACCTGGGAAACTTGATTTTGGGCCCGAAAAGCCCGAAGATCGAACTGGTCCGTTTGGAATCGGTTTCTGTCAGTTTCCAGTTTTGAAAAAGCCCGAACCGGCCCAACCTAAGCCCAGGCCTAGTAAAAATAAAAACCCTGTGGGAAAGAAAAAAAAAACCTTGGTCGAAGGAAAATAGCATAACACACCTATTACATTTGATGGTGACATGAGTGTGTTAGACTCCCCCTGATGTCTACTCCTCCCCCTGATCTTTACATTAGTCAAGGGAGCTTGGAAAGTCTTCACATTCATATGTTTTTCACATGTCTCTCAAATATGGCCTTAGGCAATGATTTGGTAAACAAATGTGCTACATTCTCTTTAGACCTTACTTGATTCACTTGAATCTTGAAGAGAGCCTGTTGTTGCTGATTAAAGAAAAACTTTGGCGATATGTGTTTTGTATTATCACCCTTGATATAACCTAACTTCATTTGTTTGATGCAAGCTGGATTATCTTCATAAATGCAAGTAGACTCTTCAGTGGTAGAATTCAAACCACTAGTCCCTGAATATGTGTAATAATAGCTCTTAACCATATACAATCATGAACCGCCTCATGTAAAGCAATGATCTCAGAGTGGTTCGAGGAGGTATCCATAAGGGTTTGCTTGGTTGATCTCCAAGATATCGCAGTGTTGCCAACGGTAAATACATAACCAGTTTGGGAACGACCTTTGTGTGGGTCAGAGAGGTACCCAATATCAGCAAAACCAATTAATTGCAACCAAAATATTATTTGGGGTTTCAGTGTAGTGAGTGGCGCTTTCGCCATCAACATTTCCTTTGGGGATTGCAGTTCCATCTGCGGCCCTTCTTGTTTCTCTATAGGGAAAAAAAATCCAAAGTCAATGGTTCCTTTTACATATCGGAAAATGTTCTTAATACCATTCCAGTGACGCTAAGTTGGTGCTGAGCTAAATCTAGCTAACAAGTTCACTTATAATGCAATGTCTGGTCGAGTGCGTTGGGCTAAGTACAATAATGCGTCTATTGCACTTAGATAGGGAATTTCAGCTCCCAACACCTCTTCGTCATCTTCCTTTGGACGAAATGGATCTTTCTTTGCATCCAAACTTAGACCGATCATGGGAGTGCTAGCAGGATGTGCTTTGTCCATGTTAAATCGCCTGAGCATCTTTTGGACATACGCAGACTAGTGGATCAGTATTCCACAAACTAAGTGTTCTAGTTCAAGGCCTAGATAGAATCAAGTTTCCCAAGATCCTTCATCTCAAATTCGGATTTCAGGTAGCTCGCGGTTTCTCTTATTTCATCAAGAGTACCTATTATTGACTTATATAGCTACAATTGCAAATCTGAAACTTATTTTCTTTATGAATACGCATGGGCATAATTCATCATTCTTATATCCCTTCCCAATCAAGTAGTCACTTAGACGGGTATACCACATCCGCCAGGATTGTTTCAATCTGTAAAGTGAGTGTTTCAACCTAATTGCAAACGCACTCCGTGGTTTAGAGTCACTTGATTTGGGTAATGTAACGCCATCAGACACTTTCATATATATATATATATATATATATCTCTCTCTCTCTCTCTCTCTGAATCAAGATCCCCATAGAGGTATGCAGTAACCACATCCACGAGCTGTATTTTCAGTCCTTCGGAGAATAGCGGAACTTTATAACATCCATTACGGGAGAGTATGTCTCCTTGTAGTCAATTCCAGAGCGTTGTGAGAAACCTTGCGCCACAAGGTGAGTCTTGTACCTTAGGACTTCATTCTTCTCATTACGCTTTCTAACAAATACTCATTTATGTCCTACAAGCTTTGCACTTGGTGGGGTTAGTACTACCGGACCAAATACCTGTCTCTTTGCCAGAGAATCTAGTTTTGCCTAAATTGCTTTTTTTCATTTAGGCCAATCTACTCTTTGTTGACATTTTGCAACAAAGTGCGATTCGATATGATCTTGCTCTATGATTTCTTGAGCAACAGTGTATGCAAATACATCATCAATGTGTATGGAAGATCTTTCCATCAACTCATACAGACTCTCATAATCTATTGAGATTTCTTTGTTCTGTGGAATCATTTCAATCATCGGAGCATCCTCCAGTATTGATTCATAGACATAACTATAAGGGCTAAATACTGTTTACCACCCTGTGGTATGGACTTCACATCAATTCAGTCCCTCGACTTTCAATTTCATCAAAAACAGCCCTGCGGTATTATTTTCTCGTCCAAGAAGTCCTTCTGACTCAATTCGGTCAATTTCAGCCGTTAATTGCTGACCTGGCATTTCCAACTCATCAATAGTGGGGTCCACACGCATGTGAAATTCCCAAACTGACCCTGGGCAACAGAATATGGAAAATCCAAAATTAATTCCAGTTTTGAAGTTGAGGAGATTCGAACCCCTCCCAAAGCATATGCAAATGAATGGCCCAACCACCAGACCACTTGCATAGTTTTGGTATATTGCAAACAAAAATAGTATATATCTACATAATAGTGTTTTTTTTTTAAAAAAAATATGAACACTTTGTGATATAATCGTCCGCCGCGAAATGAGCAAATGCCGACTTGGCGCTGGGTCTGGTCTTTCTCTTCACCTTCTTCTTCGGCTTCAAATTGGTCCTCATCCAACTCTCCGGCCTCCTCTTCCGACTCTTCATCATCTTCATGAGAGTGCTTGTAAGTACTGAAATGGGGTTCCGGTTCCGGGTCCGGGACTGCGATGTCTTGGGGCTGTAGCGGGCTGGATTCTTTGGGGAAGTGGAACTGGAACTTGAAGGACTGGAGCCGCTCCAGCATGGAAGGAGATCTGGGGAGCTTGGGCTGTTCGACCTCCTGGGCGTGCGGGAAAGAAAAATGGGTCTCGGATTTAGGGGATTTTTCGTAATTCGTGGCCGGTTATGGAGATCCGTAGGAGTAGAAGTTGATGGATTGAACCGCTGCAAAACAAAGGGAGATCTCGCCAAGCCTTGTTGGTGGTGGTTGTCTTGGTCGTGGGGCTTCTGGGAGCCGAGGCTGGAAGCAATGAAGATGATGCCAATCATGAGCTGGAGGAGGAGGAAGAGGACAGTTGGGGTTAACCAGCTGTTCATGGAGGCCCAAATTGAGGGTAGGGAGGATACAGATTCCTCAAACATGGCTTTTAGGATTGGTTACAGTGGAGAAGAGAGGTGGGTGGAGATGACAAAGTGTTCATATTTTTTTTAAAAAAAAACACTATTATGTAGATATATACTATTTTTGTTTGCAATATACCAAAACTATGCAAGTGGTTTGGTGGTTGGGCCATTCATTTGCATATGCTTTGGGAGTTGTTCGAATCTCCTCAACCTCAAAACTGGAATTAATTTTGGATTTTCCATATTCTGTTGCCCAGGGTCAGTTTGGGAATTTCACATGCGTGTGGACCCCACTATTGATGAGTTGGAAATGTCAGGTCAGCAATAAACGGCTGAAATTGACGGAATTGAGTCAGAAGGACTTCTTGGACGAGAAAATAATACCGCAGGGGTGTTTTTGATGAAATTGAAAGTCAAGGGACTGAATTGATGCGAGGTCCATACCACAGGGTGGTAAACAGTATTTAGCCCTAACTATAATTATAGACAATCTCATGAGAGGAATTCTCTACATTGATGATTAATGGATTGGTTTGTGCCTTACTTGCCCTCTTCTTCCTTGGGTGAGTGTCACTCAAACCAAGTGTCCTCCCCCTCTTCCTTTGGGGAGCCACAGCCTCAACCACACCTCCACTAAGTGTGGTTGCAGCGCCTCTATCTGCTGCACAATGCCCCTTGTTAGGGACTTCTAACCTTGCAGTACATTTGTAGCTGGTATATGTGATCTTGTCACTTTTGCGATATCAGTAAATGAATCAGGCATCGAATTTTCTACATTCCGAAAATCAATTATTCTTTTCACTTCACTTTCACATTGTGAAGTATGAGGATCAAAATGAGACAGAGTGGAGACAAACCATGACAATTCCTGTCGTTCTGTTGGAAAATCATTTTTCCTATCTCCCCCTAACTACAGGAAGACTGTCTCATCAAAGTGACAATCTGCAAATCTAGAGGTAAAGTGATCGCCTGTCAAGGGTCCCAAATAGAGGATAATGGTTGGGGATTCGTATCCAACATAAATACCTAATCATCTCTGAGGACCCATTTTTGTATGATGTGGGGGTGCAATAGGCACATATATTGCACAACCAAATATGCGTAAGTGCGAAATGTCAGGCTCATATCCAGTTACCAACTGGTACGCAGAAAATGGTTAGCTAGTTGTGGGTCTGAAATGAATAAGTAAAGTTGCGTGCAATATTGCATAACCTCATGCAGGTATAGGTAGGTTGGTGCGCATAACCAATGCCCTAGCCATTATTTGTAGCCTTTTCATGGTGGCTTCGGCGAGACCATTTTGTGTATGCACATGGGGTACATGATGCTCTACATTGATCCTAATAGACATGCCATAATCATCAAATGCTTTTAATGTAAACTCTCTAGCGTTATCAAGCCTTATAGACTTGATAGGGTGATCAGGGTGGTGAGCCCTTAAACGTATAATCTGTGTTAGGAGTTTTGCAAATGCAGCATTTCTTGTGGACAATAAAGCGACATGTGACCAGTGTGTCGAAGCATCCACCTAAACTATAAAGTACCTGAATGGTCCGCATTCTGGATGGATAGGTCCACAGATATCTCCTTGTATCCTTTGTAAGAATGGAATGTTTTGTTTTGTATCTTTAGCATAGGAAGGTCTCAATCTTGTTTTTGCTAAAGAGTAGGCTTTGCAAAATGAGTGATGTGCCTTTGAAATAGTCAATGAGGCATAATGGGAGGAGGTAGTGCTTCTGGTACTTCACAAGGCAATGGCTGCACTTGAGCAGTACTAGGACCCACACCTTGCAGTGTGGTGGATTTTTGTCCTATTTTATTTTTCACTTGAAAGAAGGGATGTCTATGTGAGTTCTTTAAAATATGGATCATCATGTCACGACCGGGGTGCCCTAGGGGGTCATGCTAAAGCCTGAATGAGTCAGTGTCCCACATTTCATTGTTGGTGACAACATAGGATTCAATGATCTAAATAGTAGTGAGGTACAGTCCACTAGAATGACTCATTAGTTTCTCTAAAATGTATTTCCTTCCACATTCATTAGAGGTAATATAAAGGTATTCGGGTCCATTCTCACAGTGAGTTTCTATATGATAACCGTTAGGACGAATCTCTTTGAAACTTAACAAGGTTCGATTAGCTCTTGG
Source organism: Rosa chinensis (assembly GCF_002994745.2). Lineage (NCBI taxonomy): Eukaryota > Viridiplantae > Streptophyta > Magnoliopsida > Rosales > Rosaceae > Rosa > Rosa chinensis. The sequence continues at coordinate 19,728,644 of NC_037093.1, read as the reverse complement.
TGCATACAGAGCCTTTGTAACTTTAAACATTGTGCCGTTAGCCAGTAAAAATTTGGCAATTCGTCGCCCTTTTATTACTTGTGATGATCCAATCATCATAGTCACAGAGGAATGTATATAGGCTATTAATTCAATGAATAATTGTCTATTCCTTAATATGGTGTGGGTAGTCCCACTATCAAATACTCATTCAAGTTCTCCTCGATTCATTCCTACAAGTAAATGGGAGGTATTATTAAATAATTTGAAAATATATCTCATATTCTTTAGAGTATTTCTATTTAGGTAGAATGATAATCTTTTCATTCTAATAATTTTTTTTTTCTAGATGTATTGTTTTACATCCTTATAGTGCTATTTCGAATCATGTATATATGTGTAGTAAATAAAATCGAATAAATTCAATGCTTCAGAATAAAATTTGAAATTTATTAATAATCCAACGATAATCAAATCAAGGTCTTGTTCAGAAATCTAATTCATCAAACTATTTATTTAAATAAACTTTAAGACCAAGCAATAGTTCAATTAAAAAAAAGGGTTAATTACAGTTTACCCCCCATGAGGTTGGGGGGTGTCATCATTTCACCCCCTCTACTTTTAATTTTGACTTTTTACCCCCGAAACTTTCCAATTTTAATCAGCTGTGTCCAATTTCTCCTATTCCGTCCAAATTGGACGTTAAGTTTGACCCTTGAGGGCTAAAATGGTCATTTCAATATAAAATAATTTTTTTATTATTATTTTTTTCTTTCTGTTTTTTAGTTTTTTTTGGTCTTCAACCTATACACCACAAGTTATAATAGGTCTATAAAAACAAAAAAAATACTCTATGTGGTTGAAAGCTGCTCGCTGGTCTACGAAATTTGTGATATATCTCCGATAAAGTGAAGAATTTTAGAATATATCCCCAATAAAGTGAAGAAATATTTGTAAAAAATAATTTTACACTTTATCTGTAAATAAATATCTGTATATCCCCAATAAAGTGAAGAAATATTTGTAAAAAATAATTTTACACTTTATCTGTAAATAAATATCTGTATATCCCCAATAAAGTGAAGAAATATCTGTGTAAAATCATTTTTGGTCTACATATTTGTGATATATCTCCAATAAATTGAAGAATTTTAGCATATATCCCTAATAAAGTGAAGAAATATCTGTGTAAAATCATTTTTTACAGATATTTATTTACAGATAAAGTGTAAATTAACAGATATTTCTTCACTTTATTAGGGATATATCCTAAATTCTTCACTTTATCGGAGATATATCACAAATATCGTAGACCAACGAGCGGCTTTCAACCAACTAGAGTATTTTTTTTTGTTTTTATAAACCTATTATAACTTGTGGTGTATAGGTTGAAGACAAAAAAAAAAAAAAACGAAAAAAAAGTACTCTTTGAAAAAAAATGAAGAAACAGGAAAAAAAACTAAAAAACAGAAATAAAAAAATTATAATTTTTTTATTTTATTTTTATTTTTTTATGTTGAAATGACTATTTTAGTCCTAAAGGGTCAGACTTAACGTCCAATTTGCACAGAATATGAGAAATTGGAAAGTTTAGGGGGTAAAAAGTCAAAATTAAAAGTAGAGGGGGTGAAATGATTACACCCCCAAACCTCAGGGGGTAAACTGTAATTAACCATAAAAAAATAATAATGAGGCATTATGCCTTCACAACTGTCTTTGGAAAATAAAATAAAGTAGATCAGTCAAAATCTAGAGCATTCATTGACTGAGCAAGTTTCTTGTTGTCATTGAAGTCTGCAATTGTAAGGTTGACGTCTGGGTCATGGCCTTCTTCTTCCATATACCTCTTGTTTTTTAGACTCCCTATACTTCTTGTAAGTGGCTGCTACTCTGTTGCTTGTTTGGCAGTTCTTGTACCAATACCCAATACCTCCACACCTATAGCATGGTTCATTGCCGACTCTTTCCTTTCTGACTGAAGGGTTCTTAGGTGCCTTTTGCACCTTGTTTCCATGACCACCAAGGCCAGCACCACCATCTCTGTGCCAGACATTAGGAGGGCCTCCACGGCTCATACCACGACCCCCATGTCCCTTTCCACGTGGTGCATTGTTGCCACGTGGGTAGGGATCAGCATGTCCAACCCTCTTTCCATTGGGGTTCTTTCCACCTTTCACTTTGCCATAATTAGCCTATGGAATTTTCTTTGTCCCAACAGGCTTGACATTGTTGTTCAAAAGAACCTCATTATGCCTCTCAACCACTTGCAATAGGTTGATCAGCTTATTGAAGGTTGTGATTCTTTTGTTGTCATACTCCAACATATACTGGTTCGCTAGTGTAAGTGCTGAAGTAGGAAAAGTGGAAAGAGTCTTCTGGATCATATCATCTTCTATGAGTTTATTTCCACGAAAATTGAGACGTGCCTTTAGACGCAACATGTCCTTGTTGAAGTCGTTGATCCTTTTGTAGTCAAGCAAGCAGATTTCATTCCACTGAATGGTCAGTTCTGGGAGCAAAGTGTTATGAATGTTCCCAAAAATCCTTTAAGGGCATCTCACAGTTCTAATTTGGGTGTCTTCAACTGAAGGTACTCCCAACGTAAGCTAGGATCAATATGTTACATTAGAAACATTAAGGCACTTGCTTTCACCTTGTTAGACAGTACATCGTCTTTTGGGTTGGTGATGGTGGCAGTGTAGTCTTTTGCCACAAAGGCGGTTTCCACATTAGAAACCCAATGATGGTACTCAAGTCCTTCTGAGTCTAAAATGTCAAATTCAGGTCGAGTTGGATCAGCCATAAAGAAGAGATAAGATATATAAATTACGCAGTCATAAAGACATCTACGTGAATTATTTTCCAAGAATATGAATTAGATTTCAAGACCAAGATTCGTAATGGTCACTTTTCTCGATGCTATGTGAAAATGCTTTATTATGGTAATTATGTATTTATAATGCGCATGAATTTCATTTTTAGGCAAAATTCAATTTATATATAACATACTAAATAAGGAATAACTATAGCATGTTTAATAATGAATAAAACATAGCATATAAAAAATCACAATTATATAGGGCAGTAAGCAATAGTAAAACTTGCTAGAACATGCTTTAGAATTCCACATTAAAAAAAATTATAGAAGATAGTAATTCGATTACAGGACATGCTCAAATTAAATAATATATAACAAAATATATATGGCATGTTCAAAATAAAATATAAACAATAGCATAATATAAAGTCATGCGTAGGCATAATTATAAAAGCGTAAATAAATTCAAAATAAACAATAAAATATTTAAAGCATGCTGATTTTTACAATTTACCGGAGTATGAAATTAATTAAATAAAAGATAACATACTTGGTTTCGAGAAAGTAAAACGATCCTAGCGCACGCGCGTGTTGATACAGACATGCGTAGTGATGATTTTTTTTCTTCAGCAGTAAGTCGGGGCCTTTTTCCCCTTCTCATTTTAGTTCTTCTTGCTGGGCTGTGTCACCAGGCAGGCCTCCTTTTATTATTTTATTTTTGTCCTGTCTGGGCCCTCTTTCTTCTTTTCTGGGTCGAGTCACTATCGTGGGTCACACACCCTTTCTTTTTTTTTTTCTTTTTTTTTTCGATTTGCAGATGGGTGGCTAGTAGGTCGATATCGATCTGGCCTTCTCAGGTAGTGGGAAAGAGTAGGCAAGGAGCATTAATGGTGGAAGGCGTCCGGTGATAGGATCGAGGGTCACTGACGCGGCTGGCAGCGACCGATGGGGGTGGGATCTCTCGGTGCTATGTCGGGTGTTGGTGCCGAGGCTGCAAGGCGCAGGGCGAGCTAGCGCTGGGCAGGGTTGTTGGACGATGGTGCTTGCAGGCGGGGAGGAGTGTGCGCCGCAGCATGCTGGGCGATGGAGAGGAGGCTGGCAGGGAGCAGCGCCGTTGTAGGCGCTGGGCATGTGTGGGCTGGCAATAGAAAGAAGAAAAGAAAAGAAAAAAAAATCCGAAGGAAGAAGAAGTTTTTTTTTTTCGAAGCTAGGGTTTTTGTTTTTGTTTTTTTTTTTTTGTCGAAGCTAGGACTAGAGACTCGTGTTGATAACGTGTAAAAGTAAAATGAGAATTAGTCTACTCATTTCATTTAGGGCTAAATACTGTTTAGTCCCTGAACTTTTACCCAAAAAACACTTCAGTCCTTAACCTTCTAATTTCACACGTTTAGTCCTTGTACTCTCAGAATTTGGACCAATAGGTCCATTCCGTTACTCTCTGTCCAACATCTCCGTTATGTTGCTGACATAACAATTTTTTGGCACTAAAATCTCTATTATGCCCTTATTTTTAATTTCTTCTCTCTCTCTTCTCTCTTTCTGTTTATCTCTTCGTGAGTTCACGAAACTCTTTTTCTTTCCTTCTTCAGCAACTGAATCTTCCTCAGTCCTCTGAGGAGTCATGCTGTCCCCTCTCATTTAGCCCAAAGTCCAAAAACCCTTTCCCAATCCCCACCTTGACACGGTGATCTCCGACCAGCATTAGCCTTGCAAAGGTGGCTGGGACCATAGCGTCAGACTAGAATTGACTGTAACGCACTGTTCAAGAAAGAAACTATGTATGCGATGGCCACCTCTTCATGATACCATTTGAATCAGCTTTCATTTCTAGCAGACTTCTGTAAAACCTTCTTTTCCTTCAATTTTGCACTTTGTGTGCCAAAGATCTTGAATTTATGGGTCTCCTTTGATGGGTTTTGCTTTGATTTTGATTCTCACGATCAAATTTTCCCTCCCTCCCTGCTCCCGAAGTTGGAATCCCGAAGCCAGAGAAATACCTTTCGAACCCATCACTCGAATTCCCGACTATTTTGTCTCAGAAACGACGCAGCTAGATCCGTCGTCTGTGAGGCACTGGCTCAACTTCAAAGGGACCTCTTCTTCATCCTCAAAGCCATTCCAAGCCCAACCCCAAGCCCATGACCGATCTATAGGCCCACGACGGTAGCTTTGTTCCGGAAGAAGAGCACTCAAGTGAGTCTGATTGGCATGTGTGTTTGATTTGAATGGTCAAGCTCTGATCTTGGTTAGAAGTTAGGTTATTTGATAAATTCTGGAATTAGAATTTTTTTTCATTGATTTTGGAAGTTTAATTTGAAGTTTTTGTGATGGCCCAAGTCCAGATTTTAGAATGTGTTAGGTTCAGAGTCCATGAATGGGTCTTGAATTGTTATTTTTCTTGTATCAATTGGAATTTTTAATTGAGAGTGGAGGCGACTCTGCTCATGAACACCATCTAGGTAGGAGACGATGAGGTGCGGAGGTAGATGTAGACTGGGGAGGAGATGCCAGATTTGAGTTTGAAGTTGCGGATCATGGAGCTGGAAGAAGGAAGAAGAAGAGATAAAAAGAAAAAAAAAGAGAAATTTTTTTTTTTAAAGTGAAGGCATAGTAGACATTTTGGTGCTAAAAAATTGACACATCAGCAAAATTAACAGATTTTGGACGGAGAGTAACGGAATAGACCTATTGGTCTAAATTCTGAGAGTACAAGGATTAAACGTGTGAAATTAGAAGGTTAAAGACTGAAGTGTTTTTTGGGTAAAAGTTTAGGGATTAAACAGTATTTAGCCCTTTCATTTAATAATCCCTTTATATAGGGAGAGAATTACAATGGAAATATCAATTACAATAATGACAGTAAATGCTGATTAAGCTGTAATTGCTAATTCCTTAATTCCCTATTCGTCAGTTACTTTAACGAAGGCACATAATGTGTTTTTCCTTTAACACAACAACAATATATTTAGAGTGGATTTAAAACAATAATATGCAAGAAATCATTTGAAATGCATTTATTTGATTCTTCTAGATCAAATCTTGACATATGTAAATTGTAATAAGGGCGGGGTAATTGATAGTAGTCTAAAAAAGCAATTGACCTCAATTATACTGTCAACCAACTCCCTGAACTTGAGAATCATCTCATCCAAATGATCCTATGGTTATCACTTCTTAGTTTTTTATCGCACAACAACTGGTTATCCACAAGTCAAATTTATGAGCTCCCACTTACACAACAACTAGAATTGATAATACGTATGTGGCTTATATGTGGAATTGTGGATAATAAGGCATAATAAACAAAAACTGAAGGTAAAAGAAATTTTGGGAAATTATGATCAAGAATACTATATTGCCTTAATGGTTTTGTGTACATGATCTGCTATTTATATTCAATCAATAAAACTCTAGGAGAACTATGAGGCAATTACTTAATTGAAATGAGTGGTTTACAATTGTTATTGAATTGTGTGGTTTGAGCATTGCTATGCATCTGTGGAGTAAGAGAAAGGTTGTTCTCTATGTTCTCTGTGAGATATAGACATGGGTTGTCTACTATTGCTTGAATTAAGTACATCATATTGTACTTTTGATGTGCAGGGCAGCGTGCTTGAAGTAAATCCATATTATCCTTCTGATGTGCAGGCACTCATGCCTTTGTGTTGCTCGTGATGTCTGTTATGCTGCTAATTGTGTGGTTATGTTGGTAATGAGAATTATTATTGCTATTATGCCCCCGCAAGCTGAAGGTCGATGATCAAGCTATCAGCTTGGAGCTGAGATCTACAAAACGATGCTTGGGAAGCCCTTGGTAAAGATATCGGCAACATTGGCAACAGAGGAGACATGTTGAAGACATATGGATTTGTTAGCAACGGGTTCTCGAATGAAGTGAAAGTCTATGTCAACATGCTTTGCTCTAGAGTGGAGAATGGGATTAGCAGCCAAAGCAAGAGCAGAGACATTGTCACAGTAGAACAAGGGACTTTGAGACAAATAGAGACCACGATCACAAAAGAGGAACACACAACCAGAGACGTCAACCACGGATAAGGCCAAAGCACGATATTCAACCTTCGTGGAAGATCGTGAAACAGAGGACTATTTCTTAACTGACCAAGATATTAAGTTGTTACCCAAGAAGACACAAAATCTAGTTGTAAAACGTCAGTCAATTGGGCAATCAGCCTAATCGTCATCAGAAAATGTAGTGAGGAGATTAAGACCCTTAGAGAAAGTAAGACCATGGTCAGGCATACCTTTAAGATAGGGAAGGATACGTTTGACAGCCACTAGATGTTGGGTTCTTGGACAATGCATATGCTGGCAGACTTAGTTGACGGCGTGAGCAATGTCTGGCTGGATCCAAGTAAGATATTGTAGGGCTCCAACCATGGAGCGATAGGTGGATGGATTAGATCACTAGAATGATTGTCAAGCTTTATAGGGCTTTCTGGAGAAAGGGAGGGCTTGGCATCAAGCATATGAAACTTGTCTACGAGATCATATGTATATTAATTTTTTTTGGCAAAGGAAGAGAGAATTGGGTGAGTGATGTACTTCCAGACCCAAGAAGTAGTACAGTGGACCTAAATCTTTAATGGCAAATTTTGAATTGAGTTGTTGAATGAGACATTGGCAATAACCAGATGAGTTATCAATGATGACTATGTCATCGACATGGACAAGGAGATATGTGATGTAGCTATCAATTTCGACAAAGAGAGAGTGATCAGCAGAGGAGGTGACAAATCCCAAAGATAAGAGAGATTGGAACATATCGTCATACCAAGCCCATTGGGCTTGTTTTAACCCATAGAGCGACTTGCAGAGTTGACAAACATGAGTGGGCATTTGTGGGTCAATGAGGCATGTTGGTTGGGCCATAAAGACAGTTTCAGTGAGTTAACCATGAAGAAAAGCATTTGATACATCTAACTAGGAAATGGGCCAGTTATATTGGACAACCAAGGAAAGGATGACACGAATGGTGGTAGGCTTTGAGACTGGGCTGAAAGTTTTGGAATAGTCAATGCCAACTTGTTTCTAGAAGCCCTTAACCACTAAACGGGCTTTATAACCATGAATAGAATCGCTAGTCTTATATTTGATCCTAAAGACTCATTTGCAGCCCATGACATTTTGAGTGGGATGAAAGGGCACCAAATGCCAAGTTTCGTTATTCCGGAGTGCCTGAATTTCATCTTCCATTGCAGCAACCCACTTTGGGTCTTTGGGAGCTTGGAGAGGTGGTGGGAAGTTTAGTGGCAGGAGAAGTGGCAAGAAGTGCACTATGGAATGAGTGCTTAGTATTGAGGGCTTCAAGTTTGTAAGTGTTATTTTTGGAACGTGTTTGCATGGGATGAGAATGTGTTTGCATGGGATGAGACAGAGGACCAGGTTTTTGGCGGGTTTGTCTTCGAATTTTTGGCAGTGGTGTGGGTTGGGTGACAGAACCCATCCTGAAATTTCACCTTGAAAACTGAGGTGGCCCTGCAGGGCCCATTTGTAAAGAAGATTTTGCCAAAAATTCAGCAGAACCTCCCCTAGAAGTAGACAACCCAAAACCTGTAAGAACAAATTTACACTTCTAACCATTCACCCTTAATCTCTTGAAGCCGCCCTACTCCCCAAAACACAATCCACATCCACATAAAAATCACTACCACAGTTCACTAAAATATTTGAATTTTAACATGATCCCAAGTACATAAACATCACTCCCAAAATATAACAATTGTCCCAATAGGTAATCAGAGCATTCTAGGAAAACAAACTGAATTACATTACAAGTAGGTTAAGCTAGTAACCTACACAAAATGGTAGCAGCGGAAGGATGCTATGCCTCAACTCCTAAATACGCCAAACTAGCAACACTGCAAATTGGGCATTTGAAACCAAATGGCCCATGGAAAAGTATTTGAAATAATTAGTAAGTGGACGAAAAATAATTAAATCAAAATAAATGAAATGAATAATTTAGTGCTTTCCCACTTCAAAAATGCTTTTAAAAACCAAGCATGCGATTCGCCATAGTAAAAGAAAAAGCTTTAAATCAACATTTATGAAAAACACGTTTATCGGACAGAGAAGCCAGCAATTCAAGGCTCACACATATATTTACCCAAGTGTACAACAATAGCTCAAGGAGTCCACAAACATACATGTATACATCATTACATAAATCTCCAAAAATGACAATCATTATCTAGGCCTCCAGTACATCCCGTCTCTCATGGAGCCACCTTTACTTCTACAGCCACTAGTACATCCCTCGCTCCTGGTATCTCCATTTGAAGACCCCTAGTTCATCCCCTCTGTCCTAGTATTTTCGACTCAACTATATAGCTACTAGTACATTCTCTGTTAGTGCTATACTCGTATGAGACCACCAATCCATCCCCTCTCTCCTAGTGGCTCAAACAACATATAATTACAATTCAACAAACAAACAAATATAACAAGTCAGACAATAACTAGCATCATCATAGTATCACTAAGAGCATAGTTCTCATAGTCAAACCAATTTTAGAATCCAACATACCATTCATTGGAGATAAATCATCGAAAGCTAAAAGTCAAACAAATGGTAAAGTGAAATCTTTTGTGAAAGTCAACATCCAATTAAATCACAATTAAGTCTCCAAAATCATCATCAAAAGAAAATCACGAGGTAAATAGAAATTAAATTCCGAATAGAATCATGTGCTCAAATTATAATCCAAAACCAAAATTATAATATAAGATCCAATATCATTTTCCAAAATGTCCAAGAAACCATTTTACAAATATTTAATTCCGAATCCTTAGAATCGCATGCATTTCAATTCAAAATAAATGTCTACTCACCGTATATATATAGCTAAATCCGTCAAGTGTGGGTATCATCGTCGAGCGATGGCTTTGCACGTCTTCCTGAACAAATGACAACTAGTAAACCACAATTTAAAATGCTCGACAATAAAAACAACTCGGAAACAAAACCCAACATAAATTAAATTCGTCAAAAATCAAATCACATCGGATTCAACCCAACCTCCTAGAGTTTCACCAACTTAATTATATTAACATCACGATTCAACGGTCGGATATCCTTGAATCACAACTCGAAAATTCAAAACTTCAAAAATCCCAATCGATATTAAACTTTCTCCGATTTTCCCAAACACACACCAACATGCTCCACAAGCTACAAGGAACGCAACTAGCCAATTTAGGAAGCCAGAATTGGCCCCCAAGAGCCACCAATAGTGGCGGCGCATGGGCCCCACACTCTGTGG